>NC_056000.1:596407-1241407 GCF_018446385.1 Zingiber officinale
TCTAATAAAAGTAAACAATGATAATCTCAAATGATTCATTCAACATTCAAACATGAAACTATCACAACAAATCCGATTCATAGAACCAAGGTTCTACTAAATTCATGAATTTAAAACTAGGCTCAACTTACAGTAAACCAACACAAATTAAGCATATGAATGTAGTTTTTTATATTTTAGATCTTATTCAAGATCGATAATGCAAATTAACTACAACTAGTGTATGCTGGACTAGTTAAAGCTCAAGAACATATTGCTAAATCATTACAAAGCTAAACTGGAAACTTTAATTTTTCTTCATCCGACCTCTTGTTTTCGTGTCCTGGCTGAGCCGTTGGCAACTTGATTTGCCTACTCTTTCTCTCGTAATTAAACTTTTGTATATGAACATGATCCAAGAGATTTCTGCATCCATGCATAGATTTTTTATTTGTTCCTTCGTTAATCTTGTGCCAACTGCCCATCTCAAGAAGAACTATACCTCGGATAGGACTTGACAGTTCAATGTGAATGACTCCCTAGTGACCAAACAGATTGACACTACCATATAATCAAAAGAATGGTAGTCTAGGTCTTGTGAATTACGTGGGCTATACGGTATATGTCAGACCCATTTAATAGAGGTGAGGTTGATATCAGTTTGGTGATCTTGACCACGACTATGCCCCCATTGGGGGGGGGGGGGGAGATTTGGGCCCTAAAAAGGACACGAACGATGTAGTATACACTCAACCCCTCAGTAGGGGTGAAGTTAATACCGTAGCCGGAAGAATCTCGACCCTGACTATGCTCCATTCGGGGGAGTTTGAGCCCTGAAAAGGACATGGACGATACAGTATATGCTTAACCCCTTAGTAGCGGTGAGATTCATACCACAGTCGGTATGTTCTCGACCCCAACTATACTCTAGTCGGGGTTGGGCCCTAAAAAAGACGTGGACGATATGGTATATTCTCAACCCCTTAGCAGGGATGAGGTTGATATCACATCCAAAAGGATCTCAACCCTGATTATATCCTAGTCGGCGGAGTTTAGGCCCTAAAAAAGACACGGGCGATACAAAATATGCCCTTAGCATCGGTGAGGTTGATACCGTAGACAAAATGGTCTCGATCCCAACTATGTCCTCTCTAGGGGGGTGGGCCCTTAAAATAACAGAGGTGATACTATATTTGTTCGACCCCTTAGTAGTGGTGAGGTTGATACTGAAGTCGGAATGATCTTAATGTTGGTTGGACCTAGGAGGATCATACCGGTTCCACTGTACAAAATTTTTGTACAAGTGTCGAACATTTTCCTAAACAACTTATTGTGTTCTTTAGAAGTTAAATTAGGAATCGCAAACGGAACTTAACATTATTGATTCCAAATTTAACTTAGCTGTTCTTAATGATTTAGACTTGGATCACAAGCGGAACTTAACACTATTGATACAAATCAACCTATGTTATAAATTTAATTAAATATTAATTTCCAAAATTGGCTTCCAGGACTGCATAGCGAGGCACATGGCCTTCTTGGGTATGGGAGCATCCACCACCGCCTAGACAAAGCCTTTTAGGAAAGCTAATAATTAATTTCCTTATATAACTCTAGGTTTAACCAAAAAGAACAATCGAATCACAAATTTGAAAAACAAAGAAAAACACAAACTCGAATTACAATTCGAAAAACTATAATCTAATGCCTCTTGTGTTTGGAATTCATACAAAGAAAAATAATTATCATGATGCAGAAAATAATTACTAGTTATACATTCCTTTGTATGCAACGACCTCTTGATCTTCTACCGTTTTCCTCTTCTTATCCCGGACGTTATGTGGGCAACGATCTACCGAGATGAGAACCACTCAAGCCCTTCTTTTTCCTCCTTGCAAGTTTCGTCCAAACCAAGAATCCTCCAAGGATGTAGAATTTTGGCCACCACCATCAAGCTCTAAGGGATGCAAGAAACAAAGCCTCCTTTCTCTCCTTCTTCTCCTAGCTAGAACCGGTCACCATCAAAAGCTCCAAGAGAAGGATGAAACCGGCCACTAAAGAAGTGTTGGGACCGAAAAGTAGCTAGAGGGGAGGGGGGGTGAATAGCTCTTCGAGTGCTAGGTGCTCGTCGTTGCTTGTTTCTTCAGAGATATGCAGCGGAAATACAAGAAACAAAAACACACAACGCTAACAATGATGGTTTACTTGGTATCCACCTCACAAGAGGTGACTAGTCCAAGGATCCACACCTACTCATGCACCCTCCACTAATAAAACACTCCTTTATGGTTACTACCAAAGGCGGAGAAGCCCTACAAGACTCTCAATACAAGAAGAAAGGGAAAGGTAATGAAATACAAGCACAAGTTTACAATGAATACAAAACCCTAACCCTAGCTTCTTCTTCTTGTAGAAGTCACGCCTCTTGACTTGGAAGAACCTCCAAGATCCTTCAAGAACTGGCGTTGAGAGTGAAAGATCGCTGTGGAGAAGCTGCTGTAGATCGGTGATGAATCGTGTATAGCGATGCCGAAGGAAATGAACACCTGCGGCCTTTATCGACGCCAACGGTCGGATCCCGATCGATTGGAATGCTCCCAATCGATCGGGAGGCTTTGGATTGATCCATTGATCGATCGGGCGCCTCTATGCTCTCGTAGTTTTGATCATTCGATCAGTCGGCGACTCCCAATGCGAGCTATCGATGGAGACACCGATCGATCCACCGATCGATCCAAAGAGATACGCCGTCGTTCCTAATCCCATGATCGATGAAATCGGACACCGATCGATCGGCCGTCGATTGGCCCAACGACGTTTGTCCGAGGGCTCCACAATCGATCGGTGATCGATTGGGCTCAACCAATCGATCGGCCGATCGATCCAAATGATGGTTTTGCCCAAAACCAAGTCCCAAAGCCCCAAACCAACATCCGGTCAATCCTTGACTGTTGGAACATCATCTAGCATCGGTCACCCTTGACCTAGGGCCGCCTCCAAGTGTTTGGTCAATCCCTTTGACCCACCAGACTTTTCTTCATCTTGCGGTATCGGTCCTCCTTGACCTACTTGGACTTTCACTTGGTCAACCTTGACCTACTTGGACTTTCACCGGATGTCGGTCAACCTTGACCCATCTAGATTTCTCCGTGCGACTTCACTCACGGGACTTACTCGCTAGCTTCACTCACTAGGACTCCTCTTCTGGCTTTCACTCACGGGACTTTCACCTAGCTTCACTCACTAAGATTTTCTCCTGTAGCTTCACTCACTAGGTCTTTCACGGCTTCACTCACGGATTTTTCTCCTACCTAGCTTTACTCACTAGGTCTTTCATTGGCTTCACTCACCGTGATTTTCTCTGCTAGCTTCACCAGGTCTTTCATACGGCTTCACTCACTAGGATTTTCTTTTCCTAACATCCAGTTAGGATTTCCCGTCAAGTATCCGGTCAACCTCGACCTACTTGAACATTCTTCTGACCAACTGATCGGACCACGATCGGAGGGAATGCAGACAATCTCCCAAATACTGGCTGCATTATCGGAAACCCGAACTAAGACTCAAGCTTGGTCAACTCAGTTCCAACAAGAAGAAGAGAAGAGGAGAGGTAGAACCTCTAGGGCCGACCACAACCAAGGAAGAAAAGAGAGGAAGAAATAGAATAGAGTTATTATCCATGAAGGCACCTCTATCCTCTCTTTTATATTCCTTAGTCTTGGCAAATAAGGAAATTTAAATAAAAACCTCCTTAATTCCTATGCCATGAAAAGGAAAATTTAATTGATTTAAAATTAATTTCCCTTTTCTTAAACAACATGCCCGGCCACAACCAAATCTCCAAGCAAGGAAAGTTTTAAATATAGATTAAAACTTCCTTATTTGTTTCCAGAAATTTTAAAATAAAATTTCTCTAACAATTTATCCCTTCATGGTGGGTTATAAAAGGAAATTTTATAAATTAAAATATTTCTTTTAAACATGTGGATGATTTCCAAAAAGGAAAGTTTCTCTAAAATTAAAATCTCCTTTCAATCTACAAATAAGGAAAGATATCAAATATTCTCTTAATCTTTTGAAGAAACTTATAAAAGGAAATATTTAATTTTAAAACTCTCTTTTAAATCATGAACATGGTTAAAAAGGAAAGTTTTATTAAAATTAAAATCTTTCTTTCAATCTACAAATAAAGAAAGATATCAAATCTTTTCTTAATCTAGAAAGCTATAAAAGGAAAGATTTAAATTTTAAACTCTCTTTTAAAATCATGATATCCACATAAGAAATAATTTTAAATAAAATCCCTTTTTATTTTCTAGTGGTAAACCACCTAAGCTTGGGACCCAAGCTTTGGCCGACCACCTAATTTGGCTCCACCATTAGCTTTGGCTGGCCCTAGCTTGGGCTCCAAGCTAGCTTGGACGACTACCTCAAGGTCGGTAGAAAGGTGGATATGCGGTGGGTATAAATCTCTATATACAAGAGACTATGATAGGGACCGAGATGAGGAATTGATTTTCGCCTCCCGATGAAATTAAGATTCCCGTGTTCTGAACACCAACTTAATTTCATCAATAATAACTTAAAAAATTATTATTGAGCTACCGCACAATCCCAAATTACATTTTGGGCTCCTTTTATTATGAGTGTGTGTCTCTGTGTTTAAGATGTCGGATGTCCACTAATTAATTGAGTTCGACAACTCATTTTAATTAATATCTTAGTCCAATTTCAACCTTATTGTCATGTCGGACTAAGTCCCTGCGGGGTTTAACATCAATCCTTATGAGTTCCTCTTGGGGCATTCTCAACCTAGATTACTAGGACAGTTCCTTCTATAATCAACAACACACACTATAAGTAATAATTTTCCCAACTTATCGAGCTTATTGATTTATCGAGCTAAATCTCACCTTTGATAAGTCGAATAAATAAATACTAAATATATGTGCTATTATATTAGGATTAAGGCACACACTTCCATATAAGGTATTGTTCTTTTATTAAGTCGGTATAAAAGAACTTACCTTAAATGATCTACTCGATACACTTAGGCGTACTAGTGTAATTTATTAGTCAAGATAAACTAATACCTAATTACACTCACGACTTTCTCAACGATTTGTTTCTTTACATCTTGGTAATGTCAATAATTTATAAAGAAATAACATGATCTTACGTATGTGTGACCACATGTTATCTGATATAAATTAATTGAACAACTACATTAGCAAATAAATGTAGACTTTTGAATGTGATTCTATTTCTAAATAAATATTAGGCTTTTAACACTCAACCCCGACTATGCCCCATTTAGGAGAGTTTGGGTCTTGAAAAGAAAGTGGACAATATAGTATACGCTCGACCCCTTAGCAGGGGTGATCGCGGATCGAGTTGGTTCGGTTATTGGGATAAAAAATTATCCGACTCTACTAGATTAGATAATGCAATATCAGGGCCTACATCCGACCCTATATCCGGCGATTTTTATGTATCAAATATTCGACGAGTTGCAAGTTATTTGGATATCCGACCCTATATCCAATGAAATATAAATACAACAAAAAAATAAAATATTTTAAAATGATAGTAAACATTACTCACTACACGTTGTAGCAGCTAATCGACAATAGTTGTTACAATGTGTAGCAGTTTATTGGCAGTAGCTGCTACAACGTGTAGCAGCTTATTGACAATAGTTGCTACAAATAGGGGTGATCTCAGATCGGGTTAGATCATTTATTGAGATAAAAAATTATCTGATCCTATTAGATCAGATAATGCAATATTACATCTGGGCCTATATCCGGCGGATTTTTTTTCGGTTCGGTTTGGGTCGGTATGAGCAGGTTGGTTGATTTGACGGGTTAACTGCTCACCCCTATGTGAGGTTGATATCACAATCGAAAGGATCTCACTATGCTCTAGTCGTGAGAGTTTGAGCCCTGAAAAGGACGCAGATGATATGATATATGCTCAACCCCTTAGCAGAGGTGAGGTTAATATCGTAGTCAGAAGAATCTCGACCTTGACTATGCCCCAGTCAGGGAGTTTGAGCCCTAGAAAGGACATGGACAATATGGTATATTTCGACCCCTTAGCATGGGTGAGGTTGATGTCGCAGCCGGAAGGATTTCGACCTCGATTATACCCTAGTCAGGGGAGTTTGGGCCCTAAAAAGAACGTGAGTAATATGGTATATGCTCGACCTCTTAGCAGGAGTGAAGTTGATATTCTAGCCAGAAGGATCTCGACCCCGACTATATCTCAATTGGGAGAGTTTAGGCCCTGAAAAGGATGCGGACGATATGGTATATGCTCGAGCCTTAGCAAGGGTGACGTTGATACCGCAATCAGAAGGATCTCGACCTCGACTATACCCAGTCGAGGGAGTTTAGGATCTGAAAAGGAATTGGGAAATAATGGATATGCTCGACCCTTTAGTAGAGGTGAGGTTGATACCGCAGTCGAAAGGATCTTGACCTCGACTATGCCTTATCCAGGGGAGTTTGGACCCTGAAAAGGACATGGATGATATGATATATGCTCGACCCTTAGCAGTGGTGAGGATGATACCACAACCGAAAGGATCTCAACCCCAATTACATCCAAGTCGAGGGAATTTGGAGAATCAATCTCAAAGAAAATGCTTTCATTCATGCATAATTAGTGAGTACATACTGTAATAAAAGGAAATATCATAAAAAATGACAAACATAATGATTAAATACATAAAGGTACTTGTTGGATCATTACGCATGTGAGAGAAGGGAAGATCATGTGATTTTAAAAATCTTTTTTTTTTTAATTTTTAAAAATAAAGCGTGTGCAGTGGAACAAAAAATAGAAACGGAAAAAGTAAGAATTCGATTGGTTACTTGGTTTGGAGCCTTCGACCACTCCTGCTCCAAGACCTACAATCTCACTGATCGTATCGATAGGCAATTCACTATAATCCTCTTCTGGAACCGCTATAAAAGGAAAATGAGTACGATAGAAAAGTTAGGATAAGTATAACAAGCTACACTTTCCTTTTAAGCAATAATTAAATATACAAAAGAAAACTTTGTTACCCAACACTTGTAGATGATCGGATCAAGCTTAGTGTTGGACGACTTCTTAGCAATAATCGGGTGCAGCAACGTTGTACCAGAGTAGCAGCATGAAGTTTGGAGCGATCGGAGCATCGAATGAATGCGTAAAGGCTTATAGAAGAGTTGTGTATGAGTTATACTAAACCTAAAACCTTTTCCTTCTAGTGTTTTCCGTCAAAATTCTAGTTTAACTTTTACTCCTTCACGTATTTTATCTACCAAAATAATATCATCTGCAAATAACATGTACCACGGTACTGTGTCTTCAATGTGTGTAGTAAATTTGTCCATAATTAGTGTAAAAAGATAAAGACTTAGAGTTGATCCTTGATGTAACTCTATCTTTATTAGAAATATTTCAGTTATTCCGCTTGAAGTCTTTACTCTGGTCATTACATCCTAGTACATATCCTTAATTAGTTTAATATATATTACGTTAACACTTCTCTTTTCTATAATTTTTCATATATTTCTCTTGGGACTATATCATAAGTTTTTTCTAAGTCAATAAATACCATATGTAGATATTGTTTGCTCTTGATATTTTTTAATTAGTTGTCTAAGAAGATATATAACTTCTATTGTCGACCTTCCAGACATGAACCCAAATTGATTTTCAATTACCCAATCTCCTTTTTTAATTTTTTTCTATTATTTTTTTTAAGTTTCATGGTATGACTCATTAGTTTAATTCCCTTATAGTTTGCATAATTTTGTGTGTCTCTCTCATTAGTTTTATTTACCTTCTATTGATCAGACATTTTTTTTTATTTTTAATATCATGTTAAATAATTTTATAAATCATTCAATACCTTATTTCCCTATGTACTTCCATACCCCTATCAGAATATCATCTGGTCCAATAATTTTTTTATTGTGCACCCCATTTAAAACTTGTTCTACTTTTGAAATTTAAATTCTACAATAAAAATTTAAATTTCTATTCTCATTTGACCTATTTAAATTACCTAAGTTAAGTCGATCACCTAAATCTTCATTAAAAAGTTGATAAAAATGTCTCTTCTATTTTTTTTTGTATTTCTCCATTATTTACTAGTATCCTATTACATTTATTTTTTAATATATTTTATTTGAATAAAATCTATTGTCTTCCTTTCTCTCACTTTAGTTATTCTAAAAATATCTTTTTCCCCTTCTTTTGTATCCAAATTTTGATATAATCGTTTAAAACTTTTATTTTTTTAATTCACTACTTTTTTAGTCTATTTCTTGACTATTATATATTTTTCTTTAAGTTTTTCTTGTTCTTACAAATATATAATTTTTTATAAGTTATTTGTTTTTACTTCACTTTCTCTTATACTTTCTCATTCCACCACCAATATTCCTTACTTAGTGGTGCATGTTCCTTTGATTCACCGGGTACACTCTCTTAGCTACTATTTTCAACTTTAATGTCATTTTATTCCATATCATATTATAGTCATTATATATTTCACATAATACTTGTACTTCTACCTTCTCATTAAATATATTTTGCTTCCTATCTTTTAACTTCTATTACTTAATTATAGGAGTCGTATATATTTTCTTTCTATT
Source organism: Zingiber officinale (assembly GCF_018446385.1). NCBI lineage: Eukaryota > Viridiplantae > Streptophyta > Magnoliopsida > Zingiberales > Zingiberaceae > Zingiber > Zingiber officinale. The sequence continues at coordinate 605,041 of NC_056000.1, forward strand.
GATGCTTTGGTTGAGGCATATATCCAACATTACTAACATATGTTAGATAATTAAGCTTTTTCCAATGTTGACCTTACAATATTTACAAATCTTTATGTCTTTTTTCCTAACCATATGATTTATTATTCTCACTTTTGAACGTGACTAAGGGTGCGTTTGGTACACGCGTTTTTCATTTCCATTTTATGAAAAACATGTATTTTTTGGAAAATGATGTTTGGTTTGTGTTTTTCGTGCCTGTTTTTTAAAAAAATAGACAACGTTTTCTAAAAAAACAGAGAATGACAAAAAGTCATTTTCTATTTTTTAGAAAACACGCGTTTTTCAGAAAATGAAAATAAAAAATACGCATACCAAACACACCCTAAGTGTTTTCTCTTTTCTTAAAAAATGTATCAGCTAATATAAGATCATATGCTATCACAAAATTTAATATATTTTTCCTTTATTCATTTCTTGTTCAAAACCTATAACCTCCATGTACCATATCATATTTCTCATTTTTTACTCCGACATTCCTATTTAGATTACCTCCTATTAAAATCATTTAATTTGACTAAATATTTTGTAATATTTCATCTAAGTCATCCCAAAACCTTGATTTGGTAGTTTCATCTAATCCTACTTGTGGTACATATACGCTAATTATATTCATAGTTTCTTTCGTTACTAGTATTTTAAGGGCTATAATTCAATTCTCTTTTCTAAATACTCGTGCAACTTTATCCTTTAACAAACTATTTACAATAATACCACTTCATATCTTGTTTTACTATTTCTGCGTGTCATAACTTAAAACTTGAGTTTTCTATCATCTCTGCCTTCTCACCTAACTATTTTATCTCTTGCACAAAATATTAATTTTTCTCCTAATCATCGTATCTACTACCTCAATCGAGTGTTCCTATGTTCCATGTTCTATCTCTTGAACTATTAGTTTTTCTATCATATTTATTCTTATCCAATCTATGGTGTGAGAATTTTGTCTATTTAACACTATGCCTAAGTTATCATGTAAATATAGCGATTATTGTCGATACGTTACAGTCAGACCCTACAATGCGATTTTTTACATATTTAGCACTATACCCGAGTTCTGGAGACGTAGCAGTCCTTACTGAAATATTACAGTCGGACCTTACAACACGTTCCTTCCGGGGAACAACCTAGCGTTATGATAATAATTTAATGGATTCATTTATTGAACATTTACCATATTTTTAACAATGGTTGACAACCTAACGCAACACTCTTCCTTTATCCAGATTTGGGATTGACCATGATTGATTCAGGCGAAGTTATTTTTAATAAAAAAAATATTAACTTTAATTTTTAATAAAGTTTTAAAATAATTTTAAAGAATTTATCAACAGTTAAACACTTTCATTATTTTTATTAATTTTTATAAAGTCCTAACTTTAAAGATAATCTTAATGGAATATGAAATCCTAGCTTAATTAACTTAGTGTATTTTAATAATTTATCTTTTAAAAGATCATTTTGAATAATTTTTTTGAATATAAATATATTTAACATATTAATCTAATCATTTTAGTGCTTTTGCTGGATAGGATTACTTTGTTTAATTAAAGTTAGAAAGATAAAATTCACCAAACTATTTATGGAAATAATAATTTAAAATAATAATTATTTCTTAAAAAAATTAAATTTTGTATTTTGATATTCTTAATAAAAAAGATATCGTTTAAGAATATTTTAATAACTTTTCAAAATGGTTTAAAAGATTATTTTTTATCAATATTAAAACATTTTTATTATCTTTATTTAAATGATGATTTAGTAAATAAAACCAAATATTTTAATTTAAAATATCAATTTTTTTTTAGAATTCCTTAAAACTTTTTTATACATGAAATAAATCAACTAACATTAAAAAAATATTTCCTAACTCCTAACCAAACTAAACTAAACTAATCTTCAACATTTTTAATATTAAGATTTCAAACTATGATAATTTTTAAATGATAAAATTATGTACTCATTATCATCTATTAGAGTAGAAAATGATATCATTTATTTCAAATGATTTAGTATCATTGGCCCCAACCGCCCATTGTCATTTATAAGAGCAAAGACGATAATAGTCACCCTAGGATCTTAGACGATCTAATATGTTAACCTCTGACTAAATATGAATAGATAAATTATAAAAGATATTTTATCCTAACATAATAACTCTTATACAAATAAAATACACCTAATAAAATATTTTACACCTATTAACTATTAACTATTAAAAATTGATTCTAACACATAAGCAACCAACCCATTGTATTGAGAGTAGTATAAGGGACCTAAACAAACTGTTTGCCTACCATCAACGTGCAGCACTTTCATTTATTTTCATTAAATAACCATTTTTTTTACTCTTAAGAGTAAACTAAATAATAAATTAGAAAATAAAAAAAATATTTTTAAAGAATTTTTATAGTCACTTAAGACCTTTTCTTTTGTATACAATAAATCAATGTTTAAAAATATTTTGACAAAGGAATTAAAAAAAAAGCTATAAAATCCCATGTTTATATTTTAACAACAAACCCTCCAGCGGCCCTTGAAGACTGAAGATTCTCGCCGGCTGTTTGTCGATGACGATCGACGGCTGTAATTACCGCCTTAGTTGCACACTCCGTGCTCATGAAGACGATGTAGGCCTCCTTTTCCGTTTCCTCTGTCGATCTTTTAGTTCAATTCAAGACTTTAATCTTTGATTTCGATTTTAGGTTCGTCGAATTTGCTTATGCGGGAACTCCGGAATCGCAACTTCCTCGAGGGACAAAACGGTTAGGTTCTGGGTTCCTGATCCGGAGAAGAAGCATGGCTACTTGTTGTCGAAGACCCTTGCCGGGCATACGAGTTTCGTTGGTCCTCTGGCTTGGATCCCTCCTGGGGAGCGGTTCCCCGAGGGCGGGATCGTGTCGGGCGGCATGGATACGCTTGTATTGCTCTGGGACTTGGGCAGGGGAGAGATTGTGGAGAAGTTGGAAGGCCATCAGTTTCAGGTCACTGGTATTGCCATAGATGACAATGGGGACATAATCTCGTCGTCACTTGATTGGTACTGTTATCTAATCTTTGTTATGAACTGCAATATTTATTCTTGTGCTCCTTAATCTTCTCCGGTCTTCAGAGATTTGCTATCATTTTTTTTTTGGTTTGTAAATGATGTGACATGGAAATACCAGCTTTCTTTGTTGTCATTTTTAAATGAGGGCACTTGAAAATTCTAAACATAGTGTTGATTTTTCCATCAGTCATTCTGAAAACAAATTTGATATTGATTACTTCGGTGAGGCTCTGAAATGCATTTTATGTATCATTTGCACCTCTAGCTGCATCTTTTTTACGCATCTAAACATCATTTAAGATCCAAGTGAAAACTGATCTGAGCAATCTACTGAAGTTGTTGCTTTTTCCTTTCTCTTATGGCACACCTTCACCTTTATCATAATCATGGTATGCATGTCCCAATTATCAGAGTCCCTTGCTTGTGACTGTCTTGCAAGTATATTTTATGATGTGATGTTCCATGGCCAGTTCCTTATTTTCTTTAGAGCCACATTTGCTCTCTTTTTCTGTTCTTGTTCATCTATACTCCCAAACATCGGGTAAGTAGCCATGTCAATATTTCTATCTTTATGTTGAATTAACAAGTCAACAAAGCTTAACTAGAGTTATTTTGGTGCCATTTAGAGGTTGGGAAAAAAAAAATTCTTTGTCAAGGGGTTTAAGGGAATGTGGTTGTACATCCAAAACCAAACAGTCAATAAAAAAAAACTCACATGGCACAAAGGTTTTGATAATGAAGATGCAACTCCGGCCGGCTACGAATTAAGGGTGCCAACACAGATTTGACACGCTAACAATCACAGCAAGAGTAAACAAATCGCTAACCATCCCCAATTACACGATCTGCAAGCCTATGACTATAAACAATATAACAAGATACATAAAGGAGAACTCACCAACTGGGGAAACCTAGGTGGAATCCAGATTCCACTATGGTCCAATGGCAGCAACTGCGCAAGGGTGACATGATGCCACTTTGTTAGTTGATGGTAGAAGAAAAAGTTTTAATCTTGCTGTACAGCATGTCGAATAAAGGTTTGCAAAGGGCATGGCAGTTTGAGGGAAGGAAAATACAGTTGGGGGTGTTCATGGCAATGTAGAACTTGTAGCGTTTATGTGTAGAGGGAGGGCTCAATATCTAAATGGGGTTGATAGAGACTTGACCAGGGTTCAAGAGATTGTGGGAGAACCAATTTAGGAGTGTGACTAGGCTTGCGAATTTCAGGTGTTGCAAAGGATTGGTATTGACTGCTGCACTTGAGTTGGGGGTTAATGTACATTGAGGGTTTTGACTGAGCCATTAGATTCATTTATATTCTTGTTTTGTTTATTTAATTTACTTTAGGTCTAATTCTTTTGGTTTTAATTGCATTGATATTATTTAATTGGCTACGTATTGCAGTACAATACGTAGGTGGAGGCAATGCAAAACTGTTGAGTTTTGGGAAGCTCACAAGGTGGCCATTCAAGCAGTCCTGAAACTATCATCTGGTGAATTCGTTACGGGTAACTTCTTTTCTAATTGTTTGCATCGGATACTTTCCTTAATTTTAGTGGCTTAACTCTGACTCTTCACATTTGAGCTAAAATTTCTAGCATTTCACAGACTTCTGTGCTATCATATGACTTTCAGCTTCTCAAGAGATTCCTTTCTCCTTGGTCTTTGGATAACTTGTTTGGTGATATTTATGATCCATGATATCATAATATAACATGGCTTCCGATGATTAAAGGATATTAATTCTTTAATTGGCGGTTGCATGCGCTATGTTGATTTAGTAGATCATTCCTTTGGATTAAAACTTTGATGTGTGTGTATACTCATCAATAGAAATCTTCTTGTTGTGGGAATAAATGTGAAAAAACAATTTTAATAATTACATTTTGAATGTAATAAAAATGATCTAATTGTGAAACAACATTCAACATCCAAAAGATTGTGATAAACCGGGGTGACAATGATGACAAGAAGATTATGTCTAGATTAGACATGAACAACTATTTTTCTGTAGGTTATGGGACGACGATGCTGATGGTGAGATAGTAAATTATACATTTGGCTGCTCTTCCAGCTTACCTGAGGCAATGTAAACCATATTGGTGGACTTCATGCCATACTTATTGTTTCTGATCTTCCTCATCCACAAGCCGAAAAACATGATTGAAGTCTTCTCGCACCAAAAGGCAAGGGCAAAGGCTTTGTTCCACTTTCTGAGAGTATCAATGAAACTTTGTTGTGCTGCAATTGATTGATTTGGTGTGCCAAGAGAATGCAATGAGTTCGACATTTTGGATCTCACAAAGAGAAAATTCTATGGAGTGGGTACAAATCAAAGTGAGGAGCCAATTCCCTAGCTGTCTTGCCATCAGATCAAATGTTGCAGAAAAAGCACAACAAAATGCCAAGAGACATTAGAGCACCTTGAATCGACAAATTATCCAGGGTGTTGGACTAGGGCCATTTGGGGTTTCTTAGAGGTTCACTCTCTCAGTTTCATGTTCCTTCATTTCTCATTCGTCTCACAAGTAATTTTGGGAACAACACGTACTTCACTTTATACTCCTCCCCCAATTCTATCATATTCATTTGGAGTGACTTCAAAACCCATTATCTATTGGATTTTGCTAGTAGGAAAGTCTTTCCTGCCTGGTGAAGCATCTGGAACAACATGGCGAATGTCAAAGTTTTATTTCAACAAGGTCAAAGTAATACATAGAAATAGAAGACTTACATTAAATAACAAAGAAAGAGCAGTCACACAAGCACTGGTAGCTGAACCATTCGAGTTGTGAACAACTATTGTGCTTTTCTGTTATGATTTTAATGCAGATTCTTATGTATCATGTTTCAACATTCAATTGTTTGAGTCTCCACATTTTTTGATTCAGTTGTGTTCTATCTAACAATTACTGCACTTATGATTGAAAGATGCCATCATGCGAGTGTGAAAAAGTGGTCAAACACTTGGATTATTATTAATCCAAACTGTTCTCTCTTCTCACATCATGCTATCAGAGTTATGGTCAGCATATATTGTACCTATCCATAATGTTCATTACTAAAATAGTGCTTTTCATTGCTTATATAGGCTCTAGTGATTCGACACTTAAGCTCTGGAGAGGAAGGACATGTATACAAACTTTCGTTGGTCATGCAGGTTAATTCTAGTAATTCTTTCACTATGCCAAAGTTCACTAAATATATAATTCCCAAAAGAGTTGCTCAATGATTTTTTTTTTGTAGTGTGGTTTCAAATCTCAACCAGCATTTTACATGATGGCTTTTGATTGTTTATTTTTAATCATTCCCTTTTTTGGTTTCAGTTAATATTTCTTCTAATTGTCCATGATTATTCAATTCAGTGTCCTAGTTCTTCATGACTATTCATGTATCTGATGTTGCCTCCAATTTTCCAGATGTCTGTGCTTTTTGTATATAATATTTTAGCTATGACAGTAAATTTTTATGTGCTACTTGTTAGCAATTTTTGAAGATCAAATAAAGTAGTTGATGATGGTGATAAAATAAATAATTTGTTCAAAGAATAACTTCACTGTTCTCACAATGTACTTCTGGGGGGCTTTGAAGGTTAATAGATCCTTTGGTTCTCTAAAATTTCATTACAAGCTATCTAGATTCTTGAGCTATATAATCTTCCTGATAAGTTGCTGTTTACTTCAAACTTATGAGGTTTGCTGAATTTAATAGTGTCATATTTTGGAATTTTGAGTACTGTTACAGTTTTTAATATAATCAATCATGTTGCTTACCAGACTTATTAAATTTTAGAGATTTACTGCTTCCGTTGCTTTTCATTCCTTTAAATATTCACTGAAAGCAGTGCCTGGTGATGATGAATTGCCGAAGAAAAGAAGTTGGTCACTTGAATGGAACTTTTTGTTGTGTTTATTTCTCCTGTAGAGATGTCAATTTAACTGATATCATGGTCTCTCAGCCATTTGTAGGGTATTTATCTAGCTTTTCTGGCTGTTTGTATTGTTCAGAAGCACTCATTTTGGCCTCTTGCTTTTCTTGATAGTGTTCACTTTTGACAACGAATTTTATTGTGTAACTTCCTATGCCGAGCTTGAATTCATTCTCATGCTAACGTTTTTCCATTGGTTAAGGCTAACTGTACTAAGCCTTGCACAGATACTGTTCGTGGATTAGCAGTGATGCCCGGATATGGACTCCTTTCTGCATCTCATGATTGGTAATTCATTCTCATCACAGTTTTAAAAGGGCAATTAAATTTCTTATTTCTTGTTGCATAGCTACTTTCCTTTTACAGGCATTTTTTTTTTGCTTACGGATTTACAAGGTCGTGCCAAGTAACAGAATAATTATTTGCATATGACGAAAGAGGAAAATAAGCATTCTATACTTATTCCCAAGTATATTACCAGTTATTCTAAAAGTTCATTTTTTGTCCGTCCTTATTCAAATCCATCTTGAAGCTTCAAGATCAGTCTTTTAATTACTTACTTATTTGGACTATTCATTTGTCGAGAGTCTAGAGATGAGTGTTTGCTAAAGGTTTTATGAAATTATATTCCAATTAATGGATTGTAAGTAGTATTTATAAAGAAGGGGAGCCTTAGTGCAATAATAAAGTTGTTGCTGCGTGCCTTCTTAGTCACGAGAGAAGCAACCTCTTGCAAAATAAGGTAAGGTTGTGTGTAATAGACTTTTCCCTGGAACTCATATTGGCAGGCGTTTTGTGTGTCAGGCTTTCCTTTTTAAGCAATATTTATAAAATTATATGCAAGGTGTATGTGGTTGACCACTTGATTATCCACATTGAGAATGCAAGTGCATATGATGGGGATATATAGTCCATATTAGTTGCATTGATAAAAAATGCTTGAAATATGTATAATAGAGTACTAATCAACCTGTCTATTCAATAATTTTGACAAAAATGTTAACTTAATTAATCTCTATAACTTAAAACACATTCACGACCATTTATATGAAATCAACATATAGAACATATACCATAAAAACAAATAATTTGCATAGTATTAAATCCAAGTTTTTAAGGTTTCAAAACATTGAGTGACCATACTATAACTGAAATACTATTTAACAGTAACTAAACACTAACAATTAAGTAACAAAATCAATAAAAAAAAAAATAATTCATTACTAAACAATCAAGCCAAACAATAAGGGAACAACCATAATCTTACTACCTTCTCAGTTATCAACCACTAGTTCACCACCTTAATTATTGTGATATAGTCACAGACTAGAGAGAGAGATGATACTTGTGGAGAGATTGAGAGGAGAAGTAGCAATATTGTGGAGAGAAAAGAATCTTGGAAACCTCACTAAAGCTAACTGCTGTTGAGGAAACTGACCACTTCCAGATGAAGCTGCAACTGGAGAGAAGAAAAGAAACAACATCATGGAGAGAAAGTAGATAAATTAGGGTTAATTTTCAAAGTTGTAAATTTTTTAAAGTTGTTTGTCTCTGGTGTTCCTAGTGCTACATCAAAGAAGCAATCAGGAGAGAAGTGGTTGCAACTTGCAAGAATGCTCAAGAAGCAGTATTTTTCATCTCTAAGAAGAGGTGAGCCTTGAGTTGAGAAGTGGAAGAGGCAAGCATGAGAAATGGAAGAGACAATCAAGAGAAAAGGTGACTAAGGTAGCCACATAAGTGGAAAAAATTAGTTTTTTTCAACTTATTTATCCCACTGATGTGGTTTGAGTTGACCAGAGATTGATTTACTGGGCAGCCTCATATACAGGCCGCATGTTGCATACAGAATATGTAGATACCTTGTATGCATTTCACTAATGTTGATGAACGTATATGCTTAATGCAGCCTGCATATTGCATGTGGTTGCCACTTGCCATGGGTCCCTTTGAAGCCATGATTATGAGTACCAGTGATGTTAGTAAAACTTAATTGACTACAATTTTTAGTCAGCACCTTGAGGATCTATTTCCATGAATATCTTGTTTATCACATATACTTACCATTTTAGTACATTTAGAACCATTAAATTGTAGGTGGATGATCTTACATAGATTTGGCTGACTGGAATTTTTTCCTGTGCAATTTTTCTAAAAAAAAAAAACTGGTTGAAATTCTTACTTTGATTCTATTGTTATTCTGAAAATTTAGGAATTCATGCATTTACAGTGATGAAACACCATGGGATTCAAGATCCTCATCCCTTACATTAATAATGCTGTTTTGAAAGTACTCGCAGTCTGCATGGACGACCAGTGTATGCTTATTGGGACACATAACAGAAGACCTATGGCAACAGCAGATAAATCTTTGGAAGTGATTTTTGTTTAAGTTGAACGTACCAACTTCGAGATGATATGCAAAATGCAACAAGATGCTAATAGGGGAACCATATGCTCATTTAGCATTGATCACTTTGTTAAATAAATTTCACTAATATTTTGATAACTGGATCTGATTTTAAGATCTCCATGTTTCTGCCACCAGCCTCCTTATTATATATATATAAATATAAATTAGTTACCATATTTATATATATATTTGTTACCATATTATCTGTATATATTAGTTAATATATCGGTTAATTAGGTAAATTGTCAATAAGCCAAATTATAGTTTTCTAAGATAGATTCTAGTTTGTATATAAATATGTCTGACTCTTTAATAAAAAGTATGAATTCTTTTTATCTCAATTAACATGGTATCAGAGCTTTAGAGATTTGAAATTAGGGTTCATCTTTGTTGCTACTCTTGTTTTTCTTGACGTTGCCAAATTAGGGTTTGCCACTCCTCTCCTACTCGGGCGATTCGATGATGCTGCCTCTCTGTTTGTGTGCTACCCAACGAGCTACCACCGCCTCTCCTATTTGTTGCGACCTAACAAGCTATCGCCACTGCTACTACCTTGTTCACGTGTGACCCGACGAGCTCGTGGCCCCGCGCTCGTCTTGCCGCCTCTCACCCGATGAGCTTCGCACGGAAGATCCAGTCGGCTTTGCACTTGTGAGTTCTCAGCGAGTTCTTCCCATTGCCGCGCGCGACATCGAGCATCCTCACGGTTCCTTGCCGATGGTCTCTACTCTCAAACCTATCTTTGTCTCCTTTCCGTCAGCATCCTTCCGGTTCCTCGAGCCCTAGTTTTGGTTTTGGATTGGGTGCTTCGACTCCCAACTTCAGCTTTAGTTCGTCTTCCACTGTTGTCGCTGTTTGGTACTTCCGTTTCCCCTCTGACGCTATCCTTGTTGGATGCTTTGACACTGTTTGCTTTGCCAGCTAGTGTCGCACCTTCCGTGCCTTCATTTGCTACATCCTTCATCCCGTGGTTCGAGCAGTCGTAGCCGCATCTTTGTCTTCCTTTTTGCACAAAACAGAGAAGTCTTCCCTCCTTCGTCTCTTATTTCACCTACTTTGAGATAATATCTTATGGTTGAAAATAAGTCTTCTATTGTGACAGATGTGGTGCGATGTCTAAAATCACGGATTGTAAGCTAAATGGTTTGAGCTATTTGGATTGGAGTAAGTCTATTCGTTTTTATCTACGAAGTATTGACAAAGATGGTCATTTGATTGATGACCCTCAAGATGATTTGAAGTAGACATGGCTTAGAAAGGATGTTCGCTTGTTCCTTCAGATTCGAAATTATATTGATAGCGAAGTAATTGGTTTAATTAATCATTGTGAATTTGTTAAAGAACTAATGGATTACTTGGAATTTCTATACTATGGAAAAGAGAATCTCTTTCGCATGTATGAGGTTTGCAAAGCATTTTATCTTGTGGAAAAACAAGATCAACTTCTGATCAATTATTTTATGGCATTCAAGAAGATATATGAGGAGCTTAATATGTTGTTGCCTTGTAGCTCTGATGTTAAGGTTCAACAACGCCAACGAGAGCAGATTACTATCATGAGCTTCCTCGTTGGCCCATTTCCTGACTTAGTCTGCTAAGTCAAGTTTTCTCTGGTTCTGAGGTCTCCTCTTTACAAAATGTATTTAGTTGTATTCTCTGTAGAGAAAATACTGCACTCGTTTCGCTTAGTGGTGCTTTGGTGAGTTGCAAGACTAATTATGAGCAGGGAAGATCAACTTATCACAATGGAAACAAAGGAGGTGGCTCACAGGACTTTGGGACTCGAACGCCGAATTTGGGTGGTATTGTGTGTAACTACTAAGACCATACGAAGTTTGAGTGTAGAAAGCTTCAGTATAAAAATCAACAAAAACACTTGGCCCATATTGCATAAACGGTCCTTATAAATTTGCCAAGTTCTCAAAATATCAGGAATCGCTCGAGTCTTCATCTTCCTCTGTCATTACTATTTCTGATTTAGGTAAACAAAATACATGTCTTTTTTCCTCATCCTCCAAATAGGTCATTGATTCTCGTGCCACATAGCATATGACACGTAATTCTAGTCTCTTTTCTACTTTTCAGTCCAAAGCTAATACTCCTACCATTACTTTAGCTAATGGTTATCTATCCCTTTTCTTCGTGGATCTAGCACAATTAATCATACCCCTTTTCTTCCTCTGTTCTCTGTCTTACATTTATCTAATTTGTCCTTTAATTTGCTCTCTGTCAGTCAACTAACTCGTAATCTTAATTGTTGCATCTCATTTTTTCCTGATCATTACTTATTTATCTTTTGACAAAGAAGATTATTGGTAAAGGACATGAGTTTGAGACCTCTATATTCTTAACATACCGCTCCCAATTTTTTTTGCTGGCTTGAGTGTCACTTCTCCTTTCGAGGCTCATTGTAGGTTGGGATGACCATCTCTTCCTTTGCTCAAAAAGCTTTGTCCACAATATGATAATGTGTCTTTATTAGATTGTGAGTTATGTTAGTTTGTAAAACATTACCATCTTAGTTCGAGTCCTAAAGTAAATAAACACGCTACGATTCCTTTTGAATTAGGTCATTATGATATTTAGCGTCCTTGTCCTATTTTGTCTAAACCTGGTTTTAGATATTTTGTTACTTTTGTGGATGATTATTCTCGTGTAACTTGGTTATATTTAATGAAAAATTGTTTGGAATTATTTTTTCGATTTTGTGCCTTTTGTGCCTAGATTAAAACTCAGTTCAATGCGTCCATCCGTACTTTGCGAAGTGATAATGCCAAGGAATATATATCCGGTTCATTCTAGTTTTATATGGGTCAGAATGACATGCTTTATGAAACCTCTTGAAATAATAATCCATCTCAAAATGGTGGGGTTGAGCGTAAAAATAAGCATCTTAAAACTGTACGAGCCCTTTTATTTCAAATGAATATTCCCAAACCTTTTTGGGCTTATGTAGTTTCTACACCATGTTTTCTCATTAACTGCATGCCATCCTCTATTCTCATGGTGAGATCCGTTACAAAATCCTTTATCTCAATAAGTCATTGTTTCATGTTAACCTAGGATATAGTTTTATTCGGGATGTTCGTCCGTATGTCACTAAATTAGATCCCAAGTCTTTGAAGTGTATCTTCCTTTATTCTCGTAAAGGTTATAAGTGTTATTGTCCCAATATTAACAAATATCTTTTTTTCAATTGATGTTACTTCTATCGAAGATACACCTTATTTCCTGTCCTCATCTATTTTGACTCGTTGAAGGAGGATGATAATTTGTTGATATATTCTATCACATCCTTTGCACCCGTCCCATAACTGACTTTTGTTAAGCCGCCTATTATTCAAGTCTACTCCAGGCGCTAACATCTTGATTCATGTCCTACACCTACTACTTCATCATCAGATCCAGTCCCGAGCGATGATTTTCCTATTGCGTTACACAAAGGTAAACACCAGTGTACTTATCCTGCTTCTTTTGTTTCTTATAATGGCTTGTCGTCTTCTTCGTGTTCTTTTATTGCTTCACTTGACTCTATCTTTATTCCTAAAACTGTCCATGATGTCATATTTCATCTTAGTTGTAAAGATGCAATGATAGAGGCGATGAATGCTTTAGATGACAATGACGCTTGGTACTTGGTTGATCTATCTTAAGGGAAAAGGGTTATTGGATGCAAATGGGTATTCACAGTTAAGGTCAATCCGGATGGATCGGTTACTAAATTAAAAGTCTGTCTTGTTGGTAAAGGCTATGCTTAAACCTATGGTGTGGATTACATACTTTTTCTCTTGTTGCAAAGTTGACATCTATTCCATTCTTTATTTCAATGGTTGTTACTCGTAATTGACCTTTACATCAAGTTTTACATCAACTTGATATTAAGAATGCTTTAAGAGGAGGTGTATATAGAGCAACCTCCTAGGTTTGTTGCTTAGGGGAGCCAAGGCGAGTTTGTCGTCTTCGAAAAGTTTTGTATGGTTTGAAACAAAGTTCTTGTTCTTTGTTTGGAAAATTTAGTTAGGTTGTTTAAAAATTTGGTATGATGAAAAGCAAGTCTGACCATTCTGTGTTCTTGTCATTCTATTAGTTGTGTATGTGAATGATATAGGAATCTCATATCTTAAATCTTTCATTCATACTTAGTTTCATACGAAAGATTTGGGGTGCTAAAGTATTTCTTAGGTGTTGAGGTTACAAGGAGTAAAAAGGTATATTTTTATCTCAGGGAAAATATGTCCTCAATTTGTTAACTGAGACAAGGACAAAGGAAAATTAGGGGCAAAGCCTTGTAGTGTTGATTCAGAACATGCACCTCAAACGAGATAGGAAACTATTGAACATTATAAGAGATATCGAAGGTTGGTTGGGAAGTTGAATTACCTTACCGTAACTCGTCCAAATATTACATATTCAGTTAGTATTGTCAATCAATTTATATCATCTCCAACCGTTCATCATTGGGCAGTGCTAGAATAAATTGTGTTACTTGAAGGGAGCACCCGGACAAGGTATCATATATAAAAATCACGGGCACACTTATATTGAATGTTTTTCGGATGCAGAGTTTCAAAGTGGATAGAAGATCGACTGCAGGTTATTGTAACTTTATTGGAGGAAATTTAATCTCACGGAAAAGTAAGAATCAAAACATTGTGTCACGATCCAGTGCAGAGTCATGGTTATGACACCGTCTGTGCGTGAGATAATGTGGATATATCAATTCTTGACTGAAGTAGTACTTAAAATTTCAGTACCAGCAAAACTGTGGTGTGATAACCAAGTTGCTTTTCATATCACATCAAATCCTATGTTTCATGAGCGAACTAAGAACATTGAAATTGATTGTCATTTTGTTCATAAGAAAATTCAACAAAACTTGATTTCTATCATATATGTGAAAGACAAGAACAACTTAGGGACATCTTCACAAAAGTTTTTAGCGGAGTTCAGGTTGATTATCTTTGTAACAAATTGGGTATGATTAATATCTATGCTTCAACTTGAGGAGTATTATATATATATATATATATATATATATATATATATATATATATATATATAAGTTACCATATTATTTGTATATATTAGTTAATATATTGATCAATTAGGTAAATTGTCAATAGGCCTAATTATAATTTTGTAAGATAGATTTTAGTTTGTATATAAATGCGTCTGACTCTTCAATAAAGATTACGAATTCTTTTTATCTCAATTAACACAATATTTGTTGACATGCACATGTTTTATGCTATGAATTTGTTTTTCTCCTTTTAATGAATTGCTTCCTTTCATACATTTTGTTTCATATGGAATTCCTATATATTTATCCAAGTTCTGATCATGACAAATTTTCAATGGTGCCAGTACCATCAAATTATGGGCATTGACTGGTCAAGTCCTGATGGAGATGGTGGGTCACACTTCTCTGGTATATTCTGTAGATGCTCATGCATCTGGACTTATTGCTAGTGGAAGTGAAGACCATTTCCTTAAGATATGGAGAGGTGATTTTTCCCCCCTAAATATCACACACACTAAATGGAAAGTGTTCCCTTTTACTGCTCCCATTTTTGAATTTTTTTCCTCTCTTGTTAGTAAAAAAACTTGCAAAATATTAGGTTTAGCTAACAGAAACATGCTATTTTGAATGCTTGTTTTTCTCATTGTAATTGTAACAAATATGTCTTAGTTGATTATCAGAATCTTATTATAAATCTTTAACAAAGCAGATGGAGCATGTATCCAAAGCATTGAACATCCTGGATGTGTTTGGGATGTCAAATTTTTGGAAAATGGGGATATTGTTACCGCATGCTCAGATGGAACAGTTAGAATATGGACATTAGATAGAGATTGCCTCTGCGATCCATTGGAACTTGAAGCGTTTGCATTGGAGCTTTCTCAATATAAAACGAGCAGGTAAGTTGTGCTCTCACTGTGCAAAGTTAGCAAGCCTAGTTGTTGGCTATCAAGAAAAGTTAAAAATTATATTGTGCTGAATAGTTGGATGCATTAATCTCATTTAGGACCTTAAATATTAGACAATTGATATTTCTCACTGTTGTGTTTGACATGCCTGTGAGCATCCAACATAGGTGTAGATAAAAAGTGTGTGAATTGCTATGTCTAGAAATGGTTACACCTGATCAATAGGGGTACCCAAATAGTTTGGAAATTTATACTAGACATAATAGTTTGTAAGGATAAACATAATTTCCTTATTGAGTCAGGTGACATTTTATGACCTAATGGTTGTATACTTGTATGCAATTAATTTTGTTCACTTATTTCATAAGATAGTTTCATGAGCCAAAAATCGCAACTCTATATTATGCTTGTATATGTTGTTTCAACAATTCATTCAAGTTTGTTATTAATCTGGTAAATCTATCTCAGGAAGAAAGTTGGTGGCTATAACTTGACAGATCTTCCTGGTTTGGAGGCCTTGCAAGTTCCAGGTCTAATATCTTTTACATCCCAATTTTTGTTGAGCATAAATGATCTGCAGATTTATATTTTGCTTTTACTACAAAGTATATAAGTGCTACACCTTTATGTAAGCTTTTCTTCATTTTATGTTTCTTTGGTTATTGATGAAGTTACATTTATTGGGTCCAACTCTGACAAAATTTGTAAGTCATCAATCTACAGCAAAATGGCTTATTGGTGTTTAGGGATTCCTTACTGCTGCATGAAAATTATTTTATGCTATATGTTTTCTTGATTTATGGTCATGCTCACTCTTCCATATTTTGGTACCTAAGTTTGCCTTTTCCTTATGCCCATTGTTGTAAATAGGTACCAAGGAGGGACAGACGAAGATCATTAGAGAAGGTGATAATGGTGTTGCTTATTCTTGGAACTCCAAAGAGTTTAAATGGGACAAAGTATGCCTTTAGATAGAAGCTATACTTTTTTCCAGTTATTTTTACAAAGAATCATCTTTATTTGATTTTTTTTTTCAAATTAGTTCCCTATTTGTTTCACTATCTTATTCAATCCTGATGATAAATCTTGATGGAAATAGTAACCTAGGGATGCAATTTGGTTTAGCAGGTCATAAACAGGTTGGATTGTGTCTTGCTGACCCGCTACCTGTTTAATTCAACCAAAATTGACCTATTTAATAAATGGCCAAATTCTATGACCCACACATGTCTTGTTTACGACCCATTTAATTAAACAGGTTAGAAAGGTTATAAATGAGCCATGTAATATATTTATAATTAAATGAGTCATAAATGGGTTGAATGACACGACCCATTTAATAAACTCAAATAACTTTTAATTAGAAATAAGATACGAAATATTTTGTAATTATACAAAAACTTAAAATATAATCCTATACTTATATATTATAATATGCTAGTGTGATTGTGCACACGCGTTGCGTGTGTAATATAATAATATATAAATTATTTGGGTCTTTGAAAATCCGAATTTTTTGGATTTTCTAGTATCACCCTTATAAACCAAGAATTAATTATTCGGATAAGATTCGTCAGACCCATACAATAGTGACGATAGAGAATCCCAGCAACGGGCTTCCCTATGTAAAAAATTATTTTAATTTAATATTATACTTGTCTTAGTAAAAAAAACTAAAAAAAGTATATTTTTTAACATCGTCGGCCTAAAATATTTATAAAAGCTTCTTTGATCATAGTGTTGTCAATTTTAAGATATGGGACTAAAGAGAACTATATTTTTTTATATAAAATAATGAGAAAAATTTATAATAATACGTTGTAGCTGAGTCTCGAACTCTAGATCACTAATTGTTTCACTTGTGGAATTACTAATAAATCTTGGAATTATTTTTAGTGTAAATAGAAAAAAGGTAAATGCATTTTAGGCTTCACCAAAGTTAGTTAGTAAAAGGGGAAGATTTTTAATAAAATAGTAAGATATATATATATATATATGCTATTATACTATATATTTATAACTTAGCTGACATGATCTACTTATTTGTGGTTCATAAATAGGTTGACACTGACCTCTATATGACCTGAGACCTGAACTCAACTTGTTTTTTCTCAAACCCAAACTTGCAAAATTATGGATTGGGTTGGCCATGTCAACTTTTGCCACCCCGATAGTAACTATAAATATGTGGTAAAATTGTTGCAGGATTAACCAGAGTGACGATTCAAAGTCTGATATCACATATTTAAGTTCATTTCTCTTTAATGCTTACAGTTTGGTTCTATTGTTATGTGCTTAAGCACCTTTATTTTTACAGTTTTAATCAACATTTTGACCTGTTGCCACGTTGGTAAGCTCATATTTTTTCTTACTAAATGATCAGATTGGTGAACTAGTTGATGGGCCAGGAGAGGGCTCTAGTAATCAGGTCCTGGATGGTATACATTATGATTATGGTATGCTTCAGAGTCATATGTTTCAGATATTTGTGTTCAAATAGCATTTAGTTTTCTATCTCTAATGAAGTTCTAATTCTGGATTTCAGTTTTTGATGTTGATATTGAGGATGGTGAGCCTGCTCGTAAGTTGCCATATAATCGAACAGGTAAGTATTCTCAATGTCATAAAACAAATTAAAGCTTGGCTCATTTTTTTTCTATTTTTTTTTTCGGTTTTATATTTTCTACTTTACTATTGTTGGATAGTGCATTGTGGCCTTTTTCATATATTTCAAGATCATTTCCCTTTTTTTTTGTAGAAACATATGTAATATTCAATTTGAAATGTGATTGGTAAGAGTTTAGCATTAAGGTGAATCTGATGTTTTGTTAGGGCTGCTATCTGTTGCATCTGTTTTAACATATCTTTAGGAGGCACGTGTGCAACCTTTTCTGCTTCCCTTGTACATAACCTTCTCTTGTCCAATTGTCTTGTTTCCTCATTGTTATGGTACTGTTCTTTTGCAGATAATCCTTATACAGTTGCTGATAACTGGCTTTTGAAAGAAGGTCTGCCTCTTTCTTACCGCCAACAGATTGTGGAGTTTATACTGCAGAACACTGGGCAAAAGGATTTTTCGTTTGATTCATCTTTTCAGGATCCTTATACAGGCTGTATGAGAAGTCCTTATTCATTTACTATGTCTAATATTTGGATATAACTATTAGCTATTCAAGCTGAATTTGTTATTTTCTGTTTCAGCTCACGCATATGTTCCTGGACAATCATCTATTACACGAGGTTTGTGCATTTTACTTTGTGCATATGTATTTTGAATGAACTATGAGAATTATGGTACTTTCAACTTTTTACATGGATCATTCATATGATGCATTATTTTTTTCTAACGTGTGTTGTTATGCTTTGATTCCTGTAGGGGCTGAACCAGTACCATTTTTCAAGCATATTCCAAAGGTTTCTACTAGTTTTAATTGACTATGGATATGGTTGGATTGAAATCTCTGTTTGTCAATGCGCCTTGTTTTAGCCGATCTTAGTATAGGTGTTTCTTTATGGATCGCCATTTCAAATATTGCTCCTATTGGGCTTCTTATGCCAAGGTATGGATCGAATAATAAATATTCTTTTCCAGGTGGTTTGCGAGCTGCTGCTCGATCCATTAGTTATGAAATACATTAACTCTGTGCATTATCAATATAATCTATTAGTTATCTTTGTACATTGGCATCCACACCAATATTAATGAATGAAAAGCTTTTCCATTCCCTTCGACTTTGAATTACTTTGGAGCTAATTGGTATTATTTAATTTATAATGATAATAAAACTCTTCTGGGTGGCATGCATATGATAGTCACACAAACATACAAAGAAACACATACAAGCAGACACCTTATCTGATCTTTTATACTTAGGGATGCTCTATCCCTTTCTTAAAGGAAAAAACTCAGTAAAAACACTTGTTTGTCTCTCCCATGCTAATATTTATTTGTGGATATTGCTAACCTTATGTGTCACAACTGTTGTGAAAGCAATTTAGCTGATTGAGTGCCATCTTTGGTAGTTTGCTTGTGCAACGAGATAGTTCTTATGTTATGCAAGTTAATTTTTCTTTTTTCTTTTTTTTCTAGATAGGGATGCTTTACTTTGATTCGGCACAGTTTGATGGAATTCTAAAGAAGATTTCAGAATTCAATGAAGCATTCTTGACAGATGGGGTAATACTTATGCTGCTTGTTAGATTTTGTTTGTTCTGTAAGAATGCCAGTGCAAGTATTCTATGCATGCTGTGGTCATCTTATATCTTTTATGCATTCTTAATCTATTATATGATGCCAATGATCTGTCCTCCTGTGTGTGCTATGAAACTGATTGTAGTTGATGATCTCTTTACAATGTCAGATCTTTTTTACAATTATGTTAATCCTAGCATAATAGATGTTTGCTATTTGAACAACTGTGTTCTCTTTCACCTTGTACGTACTTATTAATTGTTAATATTTGTACGAATTAGACCAGTACAGGGCTTCATCTTTCTTTTTAAACAATTCAAGTAATTATGAATTGCACTTTCTCATGTCTTTTCTTTGTATCTGCAAGGGGTCTTTATCTTTTTCTACTTATTTGTTAGTTTCTTAGTATGATTGTACCCACTGTGTTTGTTTATCTTCATATACCTCACTTGTTTATTTTATTCTCGTTCTTTTAGGAGAACTCATTGTCATTTTCAGAGCTTGAGTTGTCAAGGCTCGCAGCTATAGTGAAAATTCTAAAAGATAAATCACAGTATAGTAGCAGTTCCTTTGCAGATGTTGACATAACTCTACTACTGAAGATATTAAAATCATGGCCAGTGCAAATGCTGTTTCCTGGTATTCCCTTTTTGTTTCTTAATGTGCATTCTTCTCTTGCATTTACTTAAAATGGATGTTATAAGCTTTCATTTCTCTGTCCTTTCTGTGATGTGTACATATAGGTACCGTACCTAGTTTCATAATTATCTTCCCTTCATAATTTGTTTTTTTAGCTTTATCCAGTTTTTCATGTGTATAAATGATCATTTGGTTTTGTCATGCAGGGATAGATATTTTGCGAATGATTGTCTTGCACCCTAATGGAGCTACTTTGTTTCATAAACACATTGAGAGTGAGAATGGTATGTATTATCAAAAAGTCTTCTTTCAGTTGCCTTCTTCATATGTACTAGTTGTTTGAGCTTGGGCATGCAAGCAATCACAAATTTTTGAGTGAAATTTTTGTAATTTTCAAGTTTGATGTTGGATGCCTATGTGCTCTCAGCTGTTCTGATGGAAGCATTAGCAAAAGTCACAACAACTCCTCAACCAGCAAATCTTTTAACCAGCATTCGGTTAATTACAAATCTTTTCAAGCATTCATGTTTCACGAAGTGGTTACAATCTCACTGTAGTCAGGTACAATTGTTTACTTAAGCATTAGTTCATAAAATATTGTTAGGTAATTCGTTGCTATTAGACTGGTTAAATGGTTGTAAGCACATGCATGATCATTTTGTGGAATCTATTGTTGGACATATGTTTGCCTAGATATGCCATAACATGCAGCTTGTAACTCCATATGCAGTTGGACAGTGGTGAAGCTAGGACCCTAGGGTCAATAGGGAAAATATTATTAAAGATTATAAAACAAAATTCAAAACTGTCAACAACAACAACCAGATCTTATCCCACTAGGTGGAGTCGACTAGAAATGAAATCATTTCATAAATACAAGTACTATAGCTATTCGATATGTGCATTTAAAATTCTTGTAATTTGAAAGTTATTATAAAAAATTGTTGTTGGATATTGTTTTTGTAATTGTTTGAGTCGTGAGTCGTGAACTTCGATTATTTAATTTGAAATTAGTTAAAAAATGATTCTATTGGAATTGAATTAAAAAAAAAAGTAGATCCGCTACCTTAACGACCCCCCTAGTGCTGGTCCCATGGATATAGAGGGAGGTAAATGCAGGTACACAAGCGTTAGGCTCATGGTGGGTAAACCCCGGGTAGTTAGTATTTGAGAATTGACCCTTGACTATTATGCTAGAGATGTCATGCACCCACTATCTGCGCTACGGCCTGGGGGCTGGAACCAAGATTTGAAGTGTCGAGCCGTGCCACTAGAAATCGTCGGAATTTACCGTTCCGGTAAGGAAGCGAAACCGGCACAGCAGGAGAACAAATTTTGCCTTCGTCATCCGCCCGTGATCGATGCCTCTACCAGCACCGGAAGTGTCCCGAGTGCTGCTCACGGGACTCGCAAGATCGCGGTGCTAGTACGGGTACTATTTCAAAAGAAAAAAGATTTAATTAATTTTAACAATTCCCAACTGAAAATGTAGTATTTTGAATAGGTTTTTATAAACCCTAATTAAATTATCCCTATAAAATATATAAAAAATATTTATTTATATTATAAAAAATTCTTTTTTACTATTTTAAATTTATTTAAAAATTCTAAAGAAATTCTAAAAAATTTCTGATAAATCATATTTATATTTTGATAATTTTTTATTATTATTTTATATTTTTTTTTGCTGTTTAATTGATATTTTGATTTTTTTACTATTTTAAATATATAAGATTTAAACTAATAATTAATTAAATGAATAAACAATTAATTTATATAATTATGATGTATCAATTTTAATTTGAGTAATTAATACATATTTAAAGAAAACTATATTTAATTATTTTTTCTAACCATATAAGTTGTTCAAACAACTTATATAAAATCAATTATTTTTAAATTATACATGTTCAAAGCAAAACCTAAAATCTCGTGTATCTCTAGGAACCACGAGTTAGGCCTTTATATAGAAAAGAAGAAATAAACCAAAAGACCAAACTACCCCTATACTTATTCTAACACTCCCCCTCAAGCTTGAGAATATAGATCATATACACCAAGCTTGTTACATATGTAGTCAATCCGAGGACCTCTAAGTGATTTAGTGAATATATCTGCTAGCTGATCATTTGAGTTGACAAAACTAGTAGATATTTCTCCAGATATGACTTTCTCTCTGACAAAGTGACAGTCAACTTCAATATGCTTTGTTCTCTCATGGAAGATTGGATTTGAGGCAATATGCATAGCAGCCTAGTTGTCACATATGAGTGACATTTGTATAACCTCTCCAAACCTTAGTTCCTGAAGCAATTATTTTAACCATATAAGTTCTTGACTAGCAATAGTCATAGCTCGATATTCTGCCTCTGCACTGGATCTTGCCACAACATTCTGTTTTTTTGCTTTTCCAAGAAACAAGGTTACCTCCGACAAATATACAAAATCCAGAAGTGGATTTTCTATCAGAGGGAGATCCTGCCCAATCTGCATCAGAATACCCCACAACTTGAGTATATCCTTCTTTTTCATATAGAAGACTCTTTCCTAGTACACCTCTGATATATCGAACAATGCGAGTCACGGCATCCCAATGTTCTTTGCATGGAGAGCTAAGAAACTGACTTACTACACTCACTGCAAATGAGATATCCGGACGAGTGACAGTAAGGTAGCTTAGTTTCCCTACCAATCGCCTATACCGTTCAGGATCTGAAAAAGGCTCCCCCTGATTTGGTAGGAGCTTGACATTAGGATTCATGGGATTGTCGACTATCTTTGAGTTTAACATTCCTGTTTCTTCCAAAATATTCATTGCATACTTCCTTTGGGATACAATGATCCCATCTTTAGACCGTGCCACTTCTATCCCTAGAAAATATTTGAGTTTGCCAAGATCCTTTGTCTGAAAATGTTTGAAAAGATGTTGTTTTACTTGTGAAATCCCAAGATGATCATTACCTGTGATGACAATATCATCAACATAAACCACTACATAGATGCAACCAGTAGACGAGTGACGATAAAAAACAGAATGATCAGCCTCGCTTCGAGTCATGTCAAACTGCTGAATTACGGTACTAAATCTACTGAACCATGCTCTGGGTGACTGCTTGAGACCATATAAAGATTTCCGCAAGCGACATACAAGACCAGAAGACTCCCCCTGAGCAACAAAACACGGAGGTTGCTCCATGTAGACTTCCTCGAGCAGGTCACCATGTAAGAATGCATTCTTGATGTCCAATTGATGAAGAGGCCAATGGCGAATTGCAGCAATAGACAGAAAAAGACGCACAGAAGACATCTTGGCAACAGGAGAAAAGGTGTCTCCATAATCCAATCCAAATACCTGAGTATAGCCTTTAGCGACAAGACGAGCCTTAAGCCGATCAACCGTGCCGTCTACACCAATTTTTACCGTAAACACCCATCGACAACCAACCACTGACTTTCCAGGAGGTAGAGGAACGAGATCCCAAGTCCCACTGCTCTGTAAGGCACTCATTTCATCAAGCATAGCCTGTTTCCATCCTGGATGAGCAAAGGCATCACCTTTGGAAACAGACGACAAGGAAGACAATAATAATAGGATGGGAAAGACGATGATAGCTTAAAGAAACATAGTGAGGAGAAGGATTACGAGTGGAACGATACCCTTTCAAGTGAGGAACATCGAGTCGGGAGATGGGACCGGAGGAAACGACGGGACTTGGCTCCAGATGTGCCCAGCAGTGTCGGTGTTGGTGGTGGCGGGCAGAGCAGAGGACGACGGATAAACCCGCAAAGGAGGAGACGAGGTTGGAGGTGATAGAGGCGCCTCCGGAGGGTAAAGATAGTCACCGGTGCGGTGGAGAGGGAGAAACCTCGGCCTGTGGGAAGGACCAAAAAAAAGAAACCGACTCAAAGAATGTGACATCAGCAGATAGGGGAATAACACTGTACCCTTTCTGAGACCGCGGGTACCCAAGGAAGACACACTTATGAGACCGAGGAGATAGTTTGTCAATGCCGGGATCAAGAGCATGAACAAAACAAATAGAACCAAAGACCCGAGGTGGTAGAGGATGAAGGGACTGATGTGGATAAAGTACCTGATGAGGTATTTTACCCTGGAGAGTGGATGAAGGCATCCGATTGATGAGATAACACGCAGTAAGTACGCATCACCCCAAAACTGATGAGGGACATGAGAATGGAGAAGAAGGGTCCGAGTGGTTTCAAGGAGATGACGATTCTTGCGTTCTGCAACCCCATTCTGTTGAGGGGTATGAGGGCAAGACGTGTGATGCAGCACACCATAAGATGTCAAGAAGGTACGAAACTGAGTAGACAAATACTCGCGTGCATTATCACTTTGTAAAGTTCGAAGGGAAGTACCAAATTGAGTTTTTATCTCAAGGAAAAAGGATTCAAAAATAGAAAACAATTCTGAACGATCCTTCATTAGATATAGATACAACGGGAAAAATCGTCTATAAAAGTAACAAAATACCTTGACCCCATTGTAGAAGAAACACGACTCGGACCCCAAACATCAGAATGAACCAAAGCAAAAGGAGACATAGCCCGACTCTCAATACGAGGAGAAAAAGAACTACGAACATGCTTGCCTAATTGACACGACGCACAAGATAAAGACTCTAAGTGAGAAAGACTAGGATGTAACTGTTTCAACTTATTAAGACCTGGATGTCCCAACTGAGCATGGATAAGAAGTGGAGATGCCGCCGCCGAACCAACAAAAGAGGCTTGTTGAAGCCGATATAGGCCATGAGATTCACATCCGAAGTCAATCATCCTCCCCGTACTCCGGTCCTGTAAGGAAACAGACGTGTTAGTAAAAGAAATGAACAATAGATTAAAAGGAGCGCCAGGAACATAAAGAACATTATGAATTGAAAGAGATGAAGAAGGATGAACAATACCAATACCCTGGGATTGAGTTTGGGAACCATTGGCCATGGTGACCATTGGTAAATTACCAGAAGTAGTGAGACAGGAAAAAAGAGATTTATTACCAGTGATATGATCGGTGGCCCCAGAATCAAGAACCCAAGGACCCGAAGAATGGGATATGCCAGCAAAGGAAGTACCAGCGTCTGCAATGGTAGCAGCAGAACCCGAAGCCTGTCGATCCTCAAACCATTTCAGAAAGTCAGTATAAGAAGGTGTTGAAGTCGAATCAGGTGTTAACTGTGAAGTGGAAGCTGAAGGAGCAACAGAACTCTGAACAATCTGAGCAGCACGAGGAGGACGACCATGTAGACTCTAGCATTTATCAATCGTGTGTCCCGGTCGGTGGCAATGATCACACCAAGGGCGTCCTTTGCCACCCTTGCGAGGTGGAGGTCCTTTGTGTCGAGAGACCAAAGCTGACGAGTCGACAGGAACAGAAGTCGTCAAGACTTTGGCCGGGACACGGAGAAGAGTTGCCCAGGTATTTTCCATGGTAGCTTCTGTGGGGCTGCCCAGGATCTGGTCACGGACATGAGAATAATCCGTGGGCAGACCATATAAAGCCAAAGACATAAAAAATTTCTTCCGATTTTCAAGCTCTTCAACAGGATCGGCCGCAGGTGGGAGCAGTTCATTGAAGTCACAAAGAAGGCTAGAAACTGAACCCAGATAAGTCGACATTGAATCCTTAATCTGATGGGCGCTGAGGATGGACATGAGATCTTCACAAACTTGATAGAGTCGCCGAGAGGTGTTTGTAAAGAGTTGTTGAGCTTGTGTCCAAACAGCTTTGCAGGTTTTGTGAGTACGGAAGACATTCCTAAGAGATGAATGGATGGTGGCTCGGATAATACAACATAACTGAGCGTCAACCTTCTTCCACAGAGGACGATCGGCGTCTTGAACATCTTCTTCAGTTTGAGTGAGATGTGTCTCATATCCCTGTCCAACAAGCCAAAGCTCAATGTGAGATGCCCAAGAAACATAATTCGTACCATCCAACTGTTCGGAAGAGAGAGGTGCAGTGATGTGGTTGGTAAAGATTGAGGTATCCGGCTTTGGAACGCCGGATGTAGCCATTAAGCAGGTTGGAAATTCCGGCTTTAGAACTGCAATCGGTCGAGGACAAGAGATGTGATAAACGGAGCTCGCTGCTAGGCCCGTTCCTTGAAACCCTATCTTTTGCAATTCCCTCTGGCGAGAGCAACAAGGAATCAAGGAAAGAAGGTAACTCACAACCGCCGGAAGTAATGCTGCTGGTTTCTCCTTGCAGCCTCTGCCTCCAAATCGGGAAAGGGCCGGAAGGTATTGCTTGTCAGCGACACCCAACCAGAGGCGCAGGCTGCTGAGACGACCGGAAAGAGCTCACGGGATCAGAGTTTGGGAAGAGAGGCTGCGTGCGGCGCTGGAACAGGTGAGGGGGCGACGGGAAGAATCGCCAGTGCTGGCCACACGCCTGGACAGACGGAGTTGGGCGGAAGCGGCTCACCTCGAAACTCTGAGAAAGCGTGCGCCGACACCGATCGAGGCAGCGAAGAAAGCTGCTGGCCAGTGGCGAGGAAGAAGAAGAAAGCCGGCGGTGGTGGGAGTTGTCGCGAGCCCTAACCGCACGATCGAGGAAGAGGTCGATGCCAGTTGGCGCCGGTGAGAACTCGCGCGGAAGGAGGCGACACGAGGAAGGAAGCGGCGCTCGAGAACTCGCGTCGCGCCGAGAAAGAGAACTCGCGTCGCGCGGCGCGGCAGAAAGAAAAAAAGGAGTTCGGCGCGGGGAAGAAAAAAAAGAAATTAGGGTTTTGGCTCTGATACCATGTTCAAAGCAAAACCTAAAATCTCGTGTATCTCTAGGAACCACGAGTTAGGCCTTTATATAGAAAAGAAAAAATAAACCAAAAGACCAAACTACTCTAACAATACACAATAAACATATTTATCTAATAATTATTATATATAAATAAAAAATATACTGAAACTGTATCAACACACGATATGGTTTCGAGTCTGAGACTGAAACTTTGGCTGAAACTATATTAAATCATGTATTGTCAATTGCTTTCAACAATAGGATAACCAATCCTAGTCCACTCAAGTCGTAGTGACATCAATGTGATTGAAGTGACAAAGTTAAAACTAGATAAAGCAAAAGCAAATTATATAAAAGACATTTATATAGCATACTAGATTTTAGAAAAATAGAATTTTTTCTGGGCAAAATTTGCATATGCAACCTACACTATCTTGTAATGCATATTGTTTTGTTTCTTAATTTAACACTCCATAGAACTAAAGATGGCATTCAAAACACAAAAGTAAATAATTTATGTAAGGTAATATTAAATGAATGAGAGAAAAATATTGCTGCAACCACAAGAATCCAAGACTATAATGTGGGATGCAAGTGAAAATACATTATGACCTACTGTACTTGGGGAAAACAAGTTTATAGGTCATTGGGGGCAAATGAGATAGATTCAATTAAATTATGTTCATTGTTTACTTTGGGTAAAATTTTTAGATTCACTATTTGATAAAGTATTTATACCCTTTTTATATTTTGTGGGGTCTGGTAGATGCAATTGCACTCAATGGGTATTACTTAAATCTCCCCATGATTGGACAACATTAGAAGCCTACTCAATTTTGTGTGATGTTGTAAGAATGCCACATGCTTATCTTCCCAGGAGACTATTTTATTCAACAGTTTGTAGAGTTTCAGAACACTTGTAAATATGATTGTAAATCAAAATTAGATGCTGGCCTATGCATAATAAAATACTTTTTAATCAGGAAATTGAATAGAGTTGAATGCATGTGTCTCCCTCAGAAAAAATAGAGATGCATGTGGTATGTGAAAGCTTTGAATCTATTTTCCTGTTTGGTCATTATTTTTAATGGGGTTTATCATTCTATGTTTTCCCAGGTTTTAGATGCTATATCAAGTTGCCGGTCATCCTTTAACAAGAATGCACATTTATGTTATGCCACATTGATATTGAAGTAAGTCTTAGACTCAACTTTATGGATTTAATGATGCAGTTTTTGTACGTCAATTTGGTTTGGAAAAAAAAACTAAAGGAGTTATGGTTGTTTGAGATACCTTTTGACTATAAAAGACCTTTCCTTTTATTTGTTACTGGTGTGATGTGAACTCAGAGTCACAAAGCGTTCTTTAGATGAATCATACATTATTTTTGGCGTGGAGGGATTTTATACGCAATCTTTCTCTAATTTTACGTCCAGTTCAACTAGATGCCCAATGTGGGCAAATAGTTATAGGGAGTTGCTTAGATGCTAGCCTGGTTTAAGATAGGCATAAATATGCATGCTCATCTTATATTACCTCCATGAGTTTGACAATGTGCATATGTGAACAAATGGAGCAAAAACTGAAAAGAAAAAAAAAACCTTCAATTTTTTATTTTTTTTAAAAAACATGATACATTTCTTTGCTTGACAAATGGAGCAAAAACTGAAAAGAAAAAAAAAAAAGAAAACCTCGAATTTTTTATTTTTTAAAAAAACATGGTACATTTCTTTGCTTGACAATGTAATATGCTGTGACAAACTACTACCTAAATGTTGTTGCATTTGTGTAGATTTTATCCAAACCATCTATATTTGCACAATATCTATTTCCCTAGCTGTTTCTCCATTGGACGAAGATTATCAACAGGCCACGGGGTTGCTAGTTATGGAGTCATGACTCATCACACAATATGACATTTGACTGTCATATTCTTTTGGCAATTGTTCATAAAGGAATGGGGAGAGGGGCTAGCAAAGATTGTCAGAGCTGATCCTTAAAAGAGTAACTAGTGGGGTTGAGCTTTGGTGGCACTTGGACCAGCAGGAGGGTTTGCAGGATAAGAATTGTGTGTATGTTCATCCACAACGATGAGTGGGAATTAATGCCTAGAGCTCTCATTTATATGTTTTCACTTTCACATGCCTAGGTGGTCTAAACTTGTATACCAATCTTGTTTGCATAAGGCTGGTTCACTAAGCTTGAGATGCAACCATGATGGGGTGGGTCTAGGGTCTAATTCTCAGTTCTAGTGCCTATCTAACTCTGTGATAACGGACTATGAGATCTTACAAATTACAGAAAATTTTTTAAGATTAGAAGAAAGAAATATCTTCTATTTTAAGAAAAAAATTGAAACTAGGAATACGTACTTCAACAATGGAAAACAAAAGTGAATGGTGGAAGTATATACCTCTCCATAGTAAACTTTATAGTTTGTAATCATGATTTGTATGTCAAAGGAAGAGCGGCGAGACTAGTTCAAAAAGGAACATTGTAGCTTTTGAGAAATGTTTGATTCTTATGACCCCTTTAGCTCCAATGCCTTCATATATTTCTCTCTTGTTTGTGTATTTCCCTTTTTGTTCAACTGTTCAACTGAGTAGTTAGATTCTATTTAACTTTACTATAAGCTAAATTCAAATCTTAGTAATCCTTGAATGACTTTTAGATATTTCCTTTTTGGTATTGAAACTTGTTTATTGAAAAAGAATTACTTTCTGTGTGTTAATTAAAAATATTCCTTTTCTCCCTAAATTTTGTTCAGTTATACTGTGCTTTTAGTTGAGGCAAAGGACAAAGAAGGCCAGGCTCAAGTTCTCTCTGCTGCTCTTGAAGTACGACTAAGCGATTTACTTCATAAATAACCTTGATACATCTCGGTTACGCTTCCATCATGAGATTATATGCTGTTAAAACGCTGCTCATGCAGAAACATTTACTTATTTTAGCTGTTCTTTTAGCTTATGCAAGTGACTCTGTTATGTTTGTCAATCTTTTTGATGCATTGCAGATTGCAGAGGATGGAAATCAAGATGCTGATGCAAAATTTAGAGCACTTGTTGCTATTGGTACACTCGTATCCTTTTGGAAATTTATGTGATCCGTGCACTCTGAGCTCTGGTGCTTTAATTGTTTGTTTTCCCGTTAGCTTTTAGGTAATAACTGGATGAGACTACATTATGGAAGCATGGGATTATAAGTATATGTCGCACACAAAACAATTTCACAGTAGCCTTTCACGACCATGTCTTTTTAGAAGTCTCTTTGCAAGATCTTTTGATTGGTTGTGAGCCTCTGGTCAAATCCAATATAAAAATGTTCTCCTTCGAATCTAATAAGGAAAAGATGAAATGTTGGTCCAGTTCCTTCTTATGGTCAATTGTCTTACCCTCTTCCAACTATTTGTTTTAATCTACTTGTCATTTCATTTGCAATCTAAACGTCTTATGGTTCCTTCTTAATCTGCTTGTTTGCTAATGCCCATAGTGAGTCTGACACTCCAAATTACCTAGTGGCAGTTTCACACTGAAATTTGTTTAAATTCATGGCCAACTCTTTTGTAAACTCCTAGTTGACCTACCTATTTTTATGGTCACATAAGGTAGCATTCTCCATTTTTGTACTGTCTCCAGAAGTCAGTTCAAGTTGTTGATTCCTCATCCAAGGGCTTGATGAAATAAAAGGAAAAGAGGCCTTATTATCTCACATGCTACATTTTTTTTGCTTGCATCACCATGCTATTGACGCGTCATATACCATCTTATTGCCGCAGATTTAGCTAAACCAATATGACTTTCTGCTGTTCTCTTTGAAGGAGCAAGTAGCCTTTTGCTCACTGAAGCACTGTACTTTTTTTTGGTCATGTGGTATTCTGCAAGATGTAAAGCAAAAAATTTACCTTAACTATCTCAGATGTTAAATGGTCTCGTGAAGTCAATTGCAATCGACTTTGATGTCCTCAGCATAGCTAAAGAAGCAAAGAATTCGAAGGAATCAAAGCTCGCTGAAGTTGGAGCTGACATCGAGATGGTTATTAACTCGAAGTAACAGTGACTGAGCAGGCGGTACTGTTGTGTTCTACTTGCATTACATTATTTAGTCCACAAGATAGGATTCTGACTTGTTGATTTATATCTCGTATATTCGGAATTTTGTACACAAGGGAGGAGAGCTAATGCTTTTGGTATTAACTAGCTATTAAAAAAAAGAACATGGTGCGACTTTATCGAACTAAACTTTGGAAATTCCATTTAAACATATTTTATAGTTATTTGAAACCTGTATTGCAAACGTGGCAGCTTGATGCTGCAGGACCATCAACGTTAATTATCTGCCCGTATAAAATTCATGGAAATTATGATGATTTAGGATTTTTCTGATGTTTCTTTGGTCCATTGAATCTGATTCGTATTCTTTCCGAATTCGTTATCTTTAACCTATTGAAGATAAATAATCGTTATGTAAATAACGACATATCTAATTAAATATGACGTCTGCCCAATAAATAAATCCAATAAATATGAAGATATTCCAGATTATCAATTAGAAAGGCTGATTCGACTGACACTCAGCTCAGACGATTATTCTTACAGTGATCACATGGAGAATTAAATGAAAGAAGAATTTACCTGACGATTTCCTTGGATACCTAAAAAAGCATGTTTCCGGCAGATTTGATCCGGTGTATTTTGCGCTTTACTGGATTAGATTTTGAATGATTTTATCGTGCAGTCTTTGCGACACAGAAGAGCGAGCAAGAACTTGGGGAGGACGAATTGGGTCGCCGTCAATTTAAATAAGATGCTCAGTTTAACGAGCTAGTGAGATTTATCTTTGAAATTTATAATATGTGAAATATTTATTTTTGAAAATTATAATGTTCCAATATCACTTTAATTTGAATCAAATTGAACTCTTCTTCCTCCTGTTATCTGCCGTTCCTTTCAGCAATTCTTAGGAAATCTCCATATATCTAACTTTACTGTAGTTCAAATCTCCATCTACTACTCGTGGTCCCTGTTGTTTTCTCCAGGAACCAATAAAGAGGTAGAAGAAAATTTCAGGAACCTCACAAGTACCTACTAACGACCAATCTCCTTCGTGCTAAATCCAGAAAAAAATAAAAGAAAGAGAATAAAAGCATCGGTTTCCACAGACCAGTGCCGAAGGATCAATTCTTTCCTCTAAAGACTAAAGCCATACGCCAAGAAGAGACCTATAGCTACTTTGGTGGCCTTCTAGGAAACCGTCAGGAAATTTCCTAACATTCAATTCTCTCAATTAACGTGACTTGTGCATCTATCTAAGCAACTCTCTCCTTTTGATCTGCTTCGTATCTTTTCTTCCATATTTATAGTCGTCGCTCATCTGAATTAGCTACTTCATCTCATGTTCACACCATGGCCAGTGTGGTTGCGTCTAAAGCGTCAAAATGGTTCTCTCTCAAGAGATCCAAGCTGAGACTATTTGTCCCTCACCTGCCATCCTCCCCCGTTGCCGTTCCTTGCTCACCATCAAGTAGTAGAGATAGAACGAGTGAGTTATGGGAGGTCTTCAAACACTTTGATCGGGATAGGGACGGGAGGGTCTCCTACGCGGAACTAAGGGCCTCGTTTGACTTGCTGGGGGAAGAGATGCCGGCGGCAGCGGCCCAAGCTGTCATTGCCGACTTGGACTCCGATGGCGACCAACTTTTGGACTTTGAGGACTTCGTTAGATTAGTAGAGGGGGAGGGGGAGAAGATCGAGATCAAAGATGATGAGGAACTTAAGAAGGTGTTCGAGATGTTTGAGGTGGTGAAGGGGTCAGGAAGGATCACACCCAGGGGGTTGAAAACAATGCTAAGTAGGCTCGGCGACGAGAGGTCAATCAAGGAGTGCAAAACCATGATAGGAGCATATGACCTTGATGGAGATGGCGAGCTCAATTTCCATGAGTTCTACCAGATGATGACATAGATAAAATAATCAGTAAGTCGATGCATATTGTATCCATCCATGTCAACAAGTCTGAAATTAATTGTATCCAAGTTTCGGGTTTTATCATCGATTCGTTTGCGAATCCAATTATCCAAATGGTGTGCGTGTTCATCTCTAATGGTTTCCAAAACTAAAACATCTTGAACAATAACGCGATAACAAATTTTAATCAACATTCTGCTCATAATTATTAAATAAAAGAACTTTCAACCATGCTCTTAAACAATAAAGCAGGAAGTTGACACTCACCGCCGAATGCCCTCAGAGATGACAGCATGCTGACTGATAGTATGATCGCTCTGGTTTGGGTGGATGCTGACTGATTGTACAATTACAATACACCTCTGAGAACACAAAATTCCAAATATTACATGATAAAAATATTCAGAGGCAATCCCAGCTAAAGAAAACAAAAATAATCTTAGAAAAATGCATTACTTGAATTCTTCAATAGGTATTTCTGTCTATGCACCTGGAAGAAGAATGAATTGATACTTGGAAGTAACATCCCCATACTGAGGCAGTCAAGTTACAGTGAGCTAGCTGGTTGCCAACACTAGCAAGAAAATATTTGATTTTTCATGAAAAACATTATTTGTATGACCAAGATTCAAACAACACAAACATGTACATATGTTGGCTTATGCCTGATTTCTAAACAATCGTCAAAAGAAAATGATATTCTAATGCTTCTCATCCTTCGGAGTTTCTTTTTTAGGAATCTGAGAATCCAACTCCTTGGCGGATGATCGCTCCATGGTCCTGCGACAAACAAAAGAAGAAGAGGAGGTCCAACACATTAGGTTTTGCAGCGGCCACATATTCTTATGCTTTGCGTGTGAAAAATTTTATTTAGATGTTTAGAAAATGCTACCCACACACATTATGAGTAACTTTTTTTTCTTAATTTTGAATTGCCTTAAGTTATTGATTGTAGAATATCAACTTAACAGATGTTTGCAATTATTCAAGAACGGATAAATATATAAGAAAAAAAACTGCATTTTAACAAAATGTATGAATAGCAAAAAGAAAGGCTTCTGTAAGTTAGAGAGCAAATGGAGCAACCTACTGCACAGGTATATGAATTTCACACGATTTGTGCCTGCATATTGAAAAGGCATTGTTCCTATGTCCGAGAACCAAAAAGCAAAAGTTTATACTAAAAAGTTGTTCATCCAATCATAGAGTTTAATGTTGTGAATTGTGATTGAAATTCATTATTATAACTGCTTGAAAGATACTACCTTGGTTTTGTACTCTCCTACTTCCTGTGCATTTTCAACAAGAGAGAATAAATATCATAAAACTAGTAGCTAGTTCATGATTCTGTCCTGCTTCTTAACATCTAGATTAAGCGACACAAAATGGATGATAATATCGTCAAAATATTTTCTATCAGGATTCTCAATTGCGTTCAATAATATGCAGGGAATTTATCCAACAATTTCCTGATCATAAATTAGTGTGCATCTTACATCAGGTCGATGAATAGCACCCTCAACTCATCACTCTGAAATCGGAACACAAATTCAAATAAGAAAATTCTAAAGAAAATGTTTTTTTTTCTTAAAAAAAAATCAACTAACCAATGAAGACTGATATCGAAGCAAAAATAAAGCGTGGTCGCGTAACCAATTAAATTAAAAAGAGGTTAAAAATTTTGATTCTTTGAACCAAAAGATAATTACTACCAGAAGCTTTATACCAACAGAAAGGTAGCAGAGAAAAACGAGAAGAGAAGATTAAGCGCGAGCTTACTTGGCAGTGGAGGCGGTTTCTTCTTCGAGCCAATTTCGGATCTGGCGGAGGTTGCGGCGGAAGATGGCGGCAGACTGCCTAGCATCCGTGCGGAAAAGAAGGATGGCGGCGCCGACGCCCACCACCGTCACAATGAAGTTGGTCAACGCCATCTCCCAGCTGAAATCTCAGAATGAACTAATCTCAAGCGATAAGGATTTCTCGAGGAAAACCCTAACCTTGAACTGCGAAGAGCAGAAGCCCTTTCAAGGAAAAGCTTCGCCTTGCGACGGAAGATGCCCTAGCGAAGAGAAGCTACGAGGCAACGATCACAGCCGTTTATTGGGCCCATTTTGTTTGTTCTAAAGCCACATATGGAAATTGGCCCATCAGCCCACCCTGGTTGGGCTTCGAACCCTATTTCGACATTGTAGCGTTGAGTGTTGGGTATGGTTCCAATTGGACCGGGTTCGGGATCTATCGGTTTTCTTGGTTCCAATTGGACCGGGTTCCAATTGGACCGGGCTCAAATCAATCTCAACTTCTCAACTCACGTTTATTCGCGGTTTCTTCTTTTCTCTCGCTCTCTGTCGTCGTCATTTGCTCTGATAATTTTTCTGTCGTTTACTTAGAGCTTTTGTTTTGTATCGATTGTTGCAAAGGTATAGTGAGCAGACTCTACTTTCTTAATAGTCAAAGATTCATCTGGCATTGAAAATTAATGTCATTATATATGTTTCGCTAAATAGCTCGATTCTTGATTATTCTAAATCAAGCTCGATCTTTGGGAAAACAGCGGACGATAATTTGTTCTTGGAAAAATAAACTCGATCTAATTTAGGCATTTCAAATCATGGAAATTATATATATATATATATATATATATATATATATATATATATATATATATCAGTAAATTTTGTTGGCCAATCTGACCAGTTAGAAATATGTATCCTCTAATTATAATACATGTATATATATGCATGCAATTAATATACACATCTGATATTACTAAAATACCTCTTTTATATATATATATATATATATATATATATATATATATATACATATATATATATATATATATATATATATTCTAGCTGATCATTTAACATTACCCTATATATATATACTCTTTGAAAAATATTTGCTTTAAAATTCAGATAAAAATTGCCTTGTGTCTAATTTTTTTTATCAGAAAGGTACTCTTGTTTTGTAAAATATTGTTCTGATCAATTCTTCCTCCCGAAGGCCTAACCTCTCCTCTCACCTTTGTATGCACGTGGCCTCTTGTTTGCGTCCCCTCCGAGGTCGTCGCTGTTGCACGCAAGGTCCTAGTTGTCATCACGTGAGGCGGTTGGCCCAGTGATCATCAC
This sequence comes from Zingiber officinale, assembly GCF_018446385.1. NCBI lineage: Eukaryota > Viridiplantae > Streptophyta > Magnoliopsida > Zingiberales > Zingiberaceae > Zingiber > Zingiber officinale. Next base: position 641,083 of record NC_056000.1, read on the forward strand.
GCACAGTCGTAGTTGTGGTCACGCGTGAGGTCTCGCTGTTGCCTCAATTCGAAGTCAAGCCTGTCAAGGCCTCGCCACTGACTTGTTTCAACGTTGACGGCCATTTCCCCATCCTGTTCCGTGCGAGGCAGTGGCCGCGACGTCACGCCCGGCGGTGGCTGTGACCTCGATGAGGTAGTCGAGGAAGCAGACCGGGAGAGAGGGTCACAGTTACAATGTCAACGGAGGAGGAAAATTGGCGGGAGGAGGGGAGACAAACAGGAGGAACGTGTGGTGTCTACTTCGACTGTGGTGCGGTAAAGGAGCAGGGGGAGTAGTGCCGACGGAGAGGAGGACGATAGCGACATTTCGGGGAAGTGGACGTACACCGTCAATAAAAATTCAATAGTTTTTTTTATTGAATTTAATAGATAAATTTTTGGAATATCTAAATTACTTATCACAATGTTAAAGTATCCCCCCATTCTATGTTACCGTCATTTTCAAATCGATTCGAAAGAAAAAAAAAACAAAAATCAGTAGGTTATTTTTTTCTTAGTCAAATTAATTTAGTCGAATTAATTTCTTTCCGTATGTTTAAAAAATTTATTAGTCAATTTCAATAAATTTTGAAACTTTAAAATAATATAAAATTAATTCATATGTGTTCCTTTATTATTATTATTATTATTATTATTATTGTAAAAATACTATCAAATATTAATTTAACTCAATAAATTGAAAACATTAAATTTTTAAATATGAATATATTTAAAAAATAATAATTCATATTCAAAAAATCATTATTCTCAATTTATTTGATTAAATTGATGTTTGATATTATTTTAAAATAAGAGAATTAGACTAACATATAAGAACTAGTTTTATATCATTTCGAAATTTCTAGGTCCATCAGTCAGTTTTAGTCAAAATCGATTGATTGATATAGAGACCTCGAAATGATATAAAATCAGTTCTTATATATTCATTTAGTTTTCCTGATTGTAAAAATGTTATCAAACATAAATTTAACCTAATATATTGAAGTAGTGATTTTTTGAACATTAATTGGATTTTCAGATATATTCGTGTTTAAAAAATCATTGTTTTCAATATATTGAATCAAATTAATGTTTGAGGGCATAAACATAATCATAAGAACTAGAAGAACTCATATGATATGATTTTACTTTATTTCGAGGTTTTTTAGATCCATATTTTGACCAAATGAACTTAATTTAATTTTATTTAGGTTTATTTGGCCATAGTTTAAAAAAAAAATCATCATAGTTTATGTTTGATGGTATTTTTGTAATAAGGAGAACTAGATAAATACATCGGAATTGGTTGCATATCATTCCGACGTCTCTATGTCCATCAGCCAATTTTGGGCGAAATTGACTTATCGATCTAAAGATCTTAAAATGACATGAAACTAGTTCGTATGTGTTTGTCTATTTCTCTTGATTGCAAAAATGTTATCAAATATTAATTTAACTCAATATATTGAGAACAATTATTTTTTGAAATGAATGTATCTAAAAAAATAATTCGTGTTTAAAAAATCACTAATTTCAGTATATTTGATCAAATTGATGTTTAATAGTATTTTTATAATCAAGATAATTTGATAGAACTGATTTCATGTCATTTTAAAATCTCTAAATTTATTAGACGATTTTAGTAGAACTCGCGGTTGCATATTCAGCTATTGTTGCAGCAGTTGCTGCTGTTTTCTTGATCTATCCTATTGGTCAAGGAAGTTTTTCTGATGATATGCCTTTAGGAACATCTGGTACTTTCAACTTCATGACTGATGATTTTTCAAAAAAAATTGATTTAATTGAAAAAAAATACTTTTACCATTCGAATTGATTTGAGAATTAGAATAAAATAAAAATAGATGTATAATTTAATAATTTTAAAATTTATCTACCTTCGATTAAAAAACACAAGGCTCAAAATTCAAAACGATTCATCTTTTATATATATATATATATATATATATATATATATATATATATATATATATATATATATATATATATATATAAACTAATAGCCTTTTAATTTTGTCCTCGATAAAACTAATTAAAAGGATTCTAGCTATAAGCTTTGACCTTGCTGTATAAAAAAGGTCCCAGAAAACTAGATGCATGGAGTTGTGGATTCTTCCCCTGAACAGATGCTTGCATAAAGGCTTCTTTTGCATGCATGCATGCATATGCTAATCTTAATTAAGAGCTTTTTAATTAAAATAAATTTAAATAGTTGGACCTGATTCTCCTTGTCTTCTTCTTATTAATAGATTAACCAATTGCATTAATGGGTGCATTTTCCAATTATTACATGAAACCACGAGCACGAGCATGTCTGTCAGGCTTTTGCACTTAGATTAATTGATCTCCATCATAGGACATCTCCCATAATTAAATCTCTTTTAAGTTTTTTTTAATTTTCAATATGCCACATCAATGCAACATCAAAACCTTCATACAACTCCATACAATCAAAAAAACCTATTATTCTCTCCACAATCAAAAAACCTCCATACAACTTTTTTTATAGGTCCTACATTACAGATTATACATCTTTATTTTTATTTTTTCATTTAATATCTCTATATAATTTTTACTTAATATTTTATTTAATTCTCATCTTTAAATTAATTTATTTATAATTTTTAATTAATAAATTAATAAACTTATGATTTTTAATTTAATTTAATTTGTAATTTTTATTTAATATTTATTTAACTTATGAATTTTAATTTAATTATAGTCATTTGTATTTTTTTTAACTTGCCAAATATATTTATTTTCAAAAGAAAAGTGTATAATTTAACTATTGAATAAAATATTTAATGGTTTTAAAAAAAATCAAACATGCAATATTAATTTTTCAATGATTAATGACTCCATCTTCAAGAGAAAAAAGCAGGTTTGAAATATCAAACCTGTTCTTAAAATAAAAATCTCAAAGATTATGTCTCCACTCATTAGAGTTTTTTTGTTGAGTTTTTTTAACTTTACAAACCTGTTAAAAAAGAGGCATTGGAGATGCTCTTAGGGTGCGTTTGGTTCAAGTTATCATGTATAATCTTGGTTATGTGATTACCAGGTAATCACATAACCAAGATTATGGGGAATAAAACATAACCAAATGTTGTTTGGTTCAACCTAGGTAATGCAATAAAAACTTGTTTGTTTGAAGGTTTTAATGAATACCTTAGTTTAATATTTTACCGTATTACCCTCAGTTACAAAATCAACTATACATAATATTATTATTATTATTTATTTTTTTTATGTTTTTTTTACTTTTCTTTTTCTTGTATATATATATTTGTTTACTTTTTATGTGTTTTTTTTATTTTTTTAATGTTTTTATATTTTTTATATTATTCATATTTATATTTTTTACATTTTTTTAATTTTTAATTTTATTTATTTATTTATTTTTTAATTTTTAATTTTTAAATTTTTAAAAAAATTTTAATTTTTTTAAAATTTAAATTTTTTATTTTATATTTTTTTAAAAAATAATTTTTTAAAATTATTTATTTTTAAAATTTTTTAATTTTTTAATTTTTTTACATTTTTAATATTTTTTCTTTTTTTTCCATGTTTTTTCTTATCGGAGGGTATTTTTGGTATAAAAAATTCGTTAACCCTGGAATCAAGAAAAACCTTAGGGTGTATTTGGTTTACACCGTTTTCATTTTTATTTTCTGGAAAACGCGCATTTTCTAGAAAACAGAAAATGACTTTTGTCATTCTCTGTTTTTCTAGAAAACGATAGCCGATTTTTTAGAAAACGCGCGCAAAAAACACAAACCAAACATCGTTTTTCAGAAAACGCGCGTTTTCCAGAAAATGAAAATGGAAAACGCGCGTACCAAATGCCCCCTTAGTTTTCTAAGGTTTTCCGATTCCGAGCTGCATGACCCTTTTGCTGACGTGTCGGGCATGGAACATTACTCGGGAATCATCGAATACCTAAACCAAACAAGGTTTTTGTTGATAACCTTATATGGATAACCAAGATTATCAAAAATAACTCCGAACCAAACGCACCCTTAAGGTTTTTGTGGATCACATTAATGACCCCCTATAAGTATATGATAATGTTAGAATACATTTTGTAATAACATATTTATATTAATTACATACATTTATTACAATTCATTTCTAACTCGTCAAACACTAACCAACAAAATTTACTACATATTATAAACATATGATGATCAAACATCGATTCTTATAAACTGATAATCTATAATTATTCTGTCATGTATCTAACAAATATATATCTGTATTTATTTTCCTTCGTATATGTGGGATCGGTATTAGGGGTGTTAAAATATTGGATCTACCTTTGTGAATGACAATAATGAATTAGGCTCCCACTTGAGAATCTCAAAAGCCGTAATTGCGAGAGGAGGTTTAAGTCTTTTAAATCTATGGTCATAAACTCTGTTTTTTCTGGTAGACTATCATTGAACAAAGTCATGCAAAATATGAGTTTATATTTGCGTTCATGAAGATGCAATAAATGATTTCTTTTGTATTAATAAGCAGACTCTTCTTCCTGTCTACCAAGATGGAAGGAAAAATAAATAATATAGAAGTTTCCACTAATACAAACAAAGTTGGTAATTTCATGACAGGAAAAATTAAAACCATCTGAACAGTTAAATTAGAAGCTACCATCTTTGCAATCTCAATATTCTAAGTGACTAAACAGCCCTGTATACACACACACTGCATGCATGATTGCAGAAGATAAACATATTTTTCTCAGATAAATTATTTGCATCAGTTCTTCTATTGTTGGATTATCTTATCTGGCTCGCATAGAATAATACTCTCTACCACTTGCGGTGCCATAGGTCGTTGAATGGTTGATGACAGTAAGACCTATCACTCATGCCGGCTCGCACTAGAAAAGGCAAAAGCTTTTCCCTTTTCCCTTAACCAGAGGAAGAAAAGGGAAGTGTGGAGGCGGACCACTTTGTTCGCACACCGACCCCTTGTGCATCGATACTTCATCAATTATTTAAAAAAAGAAGAGTGATTCTTTGACAAGCATTAAGCTATTTGTAACAGAGGACAACATATTAAAAGATAATTGGTCAAAAAACAAGAGGAAAACCCAAATAGGAGTATCATTTGACAAGCCAGTGCCACTTTCCCTCTTCACTTTCATCCCTTTTGAGGCTTGCTTATGTATAGGTTTCCCCTTTAACGTGCTTCTTTACATTCCCTGAACAAACCGCTTTTTGTCCGTTTTTGCTGAGAAACCTTGCTCCGGGCCATGTCTATCTTGGCTCTAATCCATTCTTCACCAGAGAAGAGTGGCAGTTTAGTGAGGACAAGGCGTATTTCTTTATTGTTTCTTTTGAATTAGTGCACAAACATTGAGCTTTATCTCGATACTTGCTGATGCTCTAATTTCTAGTCAGTATCAATTCATAAGAAATACTTCTAATGGTTTGGCGTATCCTAAGATTGTATCATCTTTTGAAAAATATGCATAAGTGAACGAGTCCAAGAGATCAACATGCAACTTGTTATGTCAGGATTCCTGGAAAGAAGGAAAAAAAAAGTGTGGTAAGGACTTTGACATTTATTGCGCTTGTATGACTTTCAAAAAAAGGGTCCAACATTTACTTCTCAGATAGAAGCAGAAAAGTTGAACTACTCTTGATTGGTGTGTCAGTGTTTTGGGGCCTTTAAAAACACATATCAAACACACTGCAGTACTGCACGCACTTGGACTGTTACCGTCCGTCTTCAGGCTCAAATCCTCCAATTTTTTTGTTTGGTTGTTTGGTCTATGGTGTGGTTGTGCTTCATTTGTTCAGAGGAGTTGTTGTACTCAGTGGTAGCTGGAGTTTGTCTGGAGACCCATTCGGTCATTGTGTCACTGTCTCTGGTTCTTTTTCAGCTACATCTTTAGGTGACTCTCGTCTCCTAGCTCACGAATTAAACATGGGTTGCCTTTGCCATTTGATTTTGTTGCATTGCCCCCAAATGCTATGCGCTCACCCCAAGTTCTGCCTCGTGTACTAGTAGATCATGCTTATGGAATTTGAAGGGAGGGTTGAGGTAAAAATGCAGGACGAGAAACGCCAAGGCCACCTTTTGAAGGAAATGCACTCTAACAGGCTGCCTTCAGGGCACAACCGCTCCGAGAGGTACACCTATTCCCCTTTGAAAATCTACTACTGCTGATTTATTTATCTCTTTCTACGGTCTTTTCCGCTGGTGCTTGAAGAACGCCAAGGTTATTTGGGAAAGTGGGAAGTGTTAATGCCGGTGGTGAATGGGGGAACTGTTTCTAGTAGCTTTATGGCTTTCTTTTTTCTTTTCCTCCTAAATATTTGGCATTCAGTACTTCTTAATAATTACATTTCCTCATGATTTCTGGTCTGAATGCCAGTGATGCCCAGAAGAGGAATGGAGAAGATGAACTGAACCCTTTCTCTGGAGCAACCCATAATAATGCTAAAGCAGTAAGTATACTTAATTGGTCCTTTTGGTCTCTTGTAGTTTTTGAATCACATGGATACTTCAATCTCTCTTGATTTCTCTTTTCTGTTTGCTTTAATAACTCAAGCAATTGTAGTATTTGGTTGATACCTTAATTGTATTATATGTGGTGATCTATGAGCTGTTATTTCTTATTATTAGAGAAGACTATTATTGTTGTCCGTTTGAGTAAAACTTTAATGGTGCTTCTCTACGTTGAAGCTTAATGGAAAGCCCAATGGTGACGGCCGGATTGAGGACGATACACCACCAGGAGCTAAGGTCCACAGCACGTTGAAGCAAGAGGTACTGCTGCTAAATTGCGTCTGGTGTTTGTTCGGTTAGAAAATGTACACGACAATTTTACTGGCAATTAACTTGATAGCTAAGCTAAATTAATTGATTTAGATAACATTGACTTCTCGTTGGTATGCTGCAGATTTTGCAACTTGAAAAGCGATTACAGGATCAACTCACAATGAGATATGCTCTGGAAAAAGCATTAGGATATAGTTCTTCTGCAGTTTGTGCCTCAAAAGAAATTTCCATGCCAAAGGTATCTGAATTGCTAATAAAGTTACACTTAAGAAGGAATTGTGTTCGTATTTAGGTGAAACTTAACACGAGAAGATGTTTAGCTATGTTTTGTTAACTTCTATCTGCTGATGCATCTAAAATTACTCATGTTATCAGCCAACAAAGGAACTGATAAGGGAGATAGCTGTATTAGAGTTAGAGGTTATGCATCTGGAGCAGTATCTGTTGTCACTTTATCGTAGAGCTTTCAATCAGCCCATGACTAAATTGAGTTCCGAATCAGAGTTGCTTCATGAATCTGCAAAACTTAAGCCCTCGCCTACTAAAGGAAAATCAAGAGCTCCATTGAGTCGATCTGAAGTAACTCAGAAATTGATTACCCGCACAGCGAATGATGATTTTGAACTCAAGTGCCAAGACAAGCTACTTGGTCCTGGTGTCCACCGCAGCCATTCTTCGCTTTCTCACCGTGCAATTTCTTCTGCTAGGATATCTCCTTCAGAAGATAGCCTAGCAAGAGCTATCGACTCATTCCATTCTCAACCTTTGTTTTTTCATGAGGCAAGCAGATTTAGTGTTTCAATTGCAAACAAAAACTGAGTAAAGATATTTTATCCTAATTGCATGAATTAATTTCATTGAGCAGGAGCAACAAAATGATAATTCTGGGGTGATTAGCTTGGCTGAATACCTTGGGACTAGTATTGCTGATCATGTTGCAGACACGCCTAATAAACTTTCAGAAGACATGGTCAGATGTATGGCTGCTATATATTGCAAACTTGCCGATCCACCTTTGGTTTATCATGGTCTTTCATCCTCTCCGACTTCATCCTTCTCTTCCATGAGTGCACTGTCTCCTCAGTACTTGGGAGATATGTGGAGTCCTGGCTATAAAAGAGAATCCACTCTGGATTCACGATTGGTTAATCCATTTCGGGTTGAAGGACTGAAAGAGTTCAGTGGACCATACAATGCTATGGTGGAGGTGCCCTTAATTTGTAGAGATCGTCGGAGACTCAAGGATGTTGAAGACATGCTATGCAATTACAAGTGGGTTGAATGATTTACAATGCAAAAGGTGTTATATTCTTAAGATCCAATTTATTAGATAGGTATGAATTTTCAAATGCTATGGTAGGTTGATCCTTCATCGAGTAGAGAGAGTCGATCCAAGGAAACTAAAAAATGATGAGAAGCTTGCTTTTTGGATAAATGTCCACAATGCAATAATCATGCATGTAATTACTCTCCTTGCCTAATTTTCTCCATCATCTCATGGCAGTGTATGAATATATTTTCACCTTATGAATGATTTTCCATGCTCTTCAGGCACATATAGAACATGGAATTCCAGAGGGCAATGTGAAAAGGACTTCTTTGTTCATAAAGGTACATAGCAATTCAATGATTTTTAGGATAACAATAAGGCAAGCATTGTTTCTGTGAAAAAGAGAAACAAGTTGCTACTTAATTTATTTGTTTTTTGTTTAATTTATTGCAGGCTATGTGCAACATTGGCGGTCGATCCTTGAATGCTGCCATGATACAAGGTTACATTCTTGGTTGCAAAACACACTATACAGGGCAGGTATATAGACCAAGCTCAATCAGTTTGCTTGAAATTTTCTTAGTCACTTAGCTTTTCTTTGTCGAAACTAAGCTTGTAAAACATTGTGAGGCTTAATTACAGTCTGTTGCTCTTGCAGTGGCTTAGGATGTTGCTCTACCCAAGGTTCAAGCAAAAGGCTAAAGACGTCTGGCAAGGCTATGCAATTGATCAACCAGAACCTCTTCTTCATTTTGCACTTTGTTCGGGGAGCCATTCCGACCCCGCGGTAGACTTTTTAATCACATATCATTAGTTAAAGACAGTTTTTGTTCAAGGAGGCCTTTTAGTCAGTCTGGAGCAATGTTGCATTTTAAAACACACTGACAGTTTTAAGTTTAATGCCATTCTTTTACTAGCTAAAGGATGCTGAGTTTTTGATTTCCAGGTCCGTGTATATACTTGCGATAGGTTGTTCGAGCAGCTTGAATCAGCTAAAGAAGAGTACATTCGCGCGACAGTTGGCATTTGGGAAGAAGAGAAGATCATTCTGCCGAGGATCATAGGTTCATATGCCAAAGACACAAAGTTAGGCACCCAAACACTGGTTGATATGATCCAGTGTTACCTCCCTGAGACTCTCAGAATGGCAATGCAGAGATGCCAACAGAGCAAATCCAAGAAGATAATTGAATGGGTGTCTCACAACTTCAATTTTAGGTATTTGCTTTCAAGAGACTTGGCATTTCCACAGATAAATTGAGAACAGAATGAGTTGTGGTGTCATGACAGTATCATTCCATTCCTTTTTCTTTTTCTTTTTTTTTTTGTACAAAAAAAAGATCATACTGTTGTATATTGAGAAGCTTGCAATGTATTAAATGTGCATAATATAATTCAGATCAGGCTTGTGGAAGTTGTGGAATGAAATCCCATCAAACAATATAATGTGCATAGGTTTCTACTTGTTTTCCAAAATAAGAATATATAATACTCACAATAATCTACCTTAAAAAGGTAATGTGCATTTGTTATGAGAATCTCAAATTTCTAATTTTCTTATAAAATAAAAAATTATTCATGAGAATGTCCTTGAAAAGTAAATTTCAAACAGTGGAAATTAAAATAAATTGTTTTGCATGCGTTTTGGGACAATCTTGCTTTGTGTAAAAATGAATAAATAATTTCTATCTTTACTCTTCTACTAGCAGAACCTGTAGAAAAAATAGCCATGGATCCGACCCGTTGATTAGGAGTGGTAGATCCGAATTCCGATCCGTCAATTAACCATTCCGAATCTCCAACGTCAAGCAACTCCTGAGCCTCGTAGCAAGCAAGCAAACGAACATGTGGTGCACGGCAATGGATCAACGTCAGAAGTTAGGGTTGGAAATTAACTTATTTTAATAAAGATAAATTATTATGGATGGAGATAGAATGATGAGATTTAATTTTTGATGAAAGTTCGTGATAGGATAGAGATAGAATTTGATGAGGTGCAAGAATGAGAGTTTCGTATAGATAAAATAAAGAATAAAAAAAATCTAAGTTCAATGTATCTGAGATTAATGCTTATCCAATAAACCTATAAATATGTACTTTTTTCCAATGAATAAAATAAGTTGAGTTTATTTGTTTTATTCTCCTCCTCTTCCACGTAGAGTGAATTCTTCTCCCATATCTTTTTTATTTCTTCTTCCATAATTCTTTTTTCCAATACTCAAGGTGAGTAATTATGATAATTGGAGTATTTAGATGAAGGTGCTTCTTGGAGCTCATGATATTTGGGAGGTTATAGAAAAAGACTACATTGAGTCGTGTCATGACTTGGTGTTATCTCCAACTGAAAATAACAGTCTGAGATATTTAAAAAAGAGAGACAAGAAGACTTTCTTCTTCATTTATTATGTTTTAGATGAGGATTGTTTTGAGAAAATCTCAAGTGCTACTTCAGCCAAACAAGTATGGGAAAAGCTCCCAGTCTCATTCAAGGAGAAGAAAAAGTAAAAAATGTATGACTTCAGACATTAAGAAGTCAATTTGATGCTCTTCGTATGAAGGAAGGTGAGTTGATGTCTGATTATTTTTCCAGAGTCTCTATCATTTTCAATCAACTAAAGAAAAATGGTGAGAAACTAGAAGAAATAACTATCATTGAGAAAATTCTTCGATCACTGGATTCAAAATTTGATAGCATTACAACCATCATCGAAAAAATCAAGGATCTATAAGTCATGACGATAGAGCAACTCCTGGGTTCATTACAAGCTCATGAAGAAAAGAAGAAAATAAATGAAAAATTACTCAACAACTTCTAAAGACGACTCTTCAACAAACAAAGAAAGTTGAAAGCTTCAGTAACAATAGAAGTCAACGTGGAAGAGGTCATGGATATGAACGAGGCTGTGTTAATGAGCAAGGATGAGCTTCCAACAACAACAATGAAAGAGGAAAAAATTCAACAAGAGGATGTGGAAGAGGGCACATAAACTCGAGGTATGATAAATTTTAAGTTAAGTGTTACAATTGTGATAAATTTGAGCATTATGCTAAAAAATATAGATCATCCCAGAATAAAGTATATGAAAGAGCAAATTATATGGAAGAAAGGAAAGAAGAGGATGACACCCTACTGCTAGCATATAAAGATAATGAAAGAGGTGGAGATATAATTTGATATCTCAACACTGGTGCAAGCAATCATATGTGTGGAAAAAGAAACATGTTTGTAGAACTTGATGAATCAATTGGTAGTAATGTATTCTTTGGAGATGAATCAAAGATCGAGGTGAAAGGAAAAAGTAACATTCTCATTCGTTCGAAGAATGGAAAACATAAATTTATCTCAAATATTTTCTTTGTGCCACATATGAAGAGTAACATTTTGAGTTTAGGACAACTCTTGGAAAAAGGATATGATATCCATCTAAAAGATAATATGCTTATCTTGAAAGATGATATTGGTTTCTTAATTACTAAGGTGCCTATGTTAAGAAATAGAATGTTCTTACTTAATATTTAAAATGATGTTGTCAATTGTCTCAAAGCTTGTTATAAAGATATCACTTCTATAACATCTTTGATTTGTGCATCTCAATTTCGGAGGACTAGAATTACTTTCAAAGAAGGAGATGATGAGATAACTATCTTGCATCAAACATTCTGATCAATTATGTGAAGCATGTCTACATGGAAAGTAATTTAGAAGAGGTTTTCCAAAGGAGTCAAATTGAAGGGCCCAAAGTCGCTTGAACTTATATATACGGATGTTTGTGGTAGAATAAAGCCAAGTTCACTTAGTGATGTGAATGTATCCTTGGGGACTTAGGAGGAATTAAGGTGAAAGAGAGGGGCATTTCGGTCTTTTTGCATGTGGAGGGTTTTGGTTTTTAGGGGAGAACTGTTCATTATGCGAGAGGTAGAGAGGGGGGTTGGGTTTTCTTTCGCCGCCGCTACCACAGGACGCACGCTTGGGTCACCTCGCCGCCTCTCCTCTCGCCAGAATCCCTTTCCGAGGCTAGCTTCCTCGCGCCTGGCCACTAGTCTCCCTCGGAAGGCCCTCTCTCACGCGCACTGATAGCCTTATTGATCGACGCCACCTCCACTCACACACAAGGAGGGCTGGGCATCGAGTCGCCACTGCTGCCTGAGCTTGTCAGCATGCCGGCAGCCCATACCCCTCTAGGTCTGTCCGTGGTGATGCCACAATGTCGTCCGCGCCTCCCGCTGCCTACGCAGTCGTCATCGCTCACCGCTTCACCAGCCAACGTGGCCCTGCCGCAACCCCCCTCTCCATGCCTATGCCTAGGTTGAACGCACGTCGCCTTCTCGCTAGGCGGCGCCGGCAGCTCCAGTGAGCAGCATTCAGTGCCACAATCCACGCACCGACTCCACCCCCTTTCAGTCGCCGCTGCCACCAACGACCTCCTTTACGACATCCACAACCATTGTCATCCTCCTATCCATGTTGTCGTACACTTCCGACACCGATCCGGTATTCGATCCACATTGATGTGCGTTTTCGGCATTGATCTAGCCTTCGAGCCACCGTTGTGTTCTGGCTATCGAGCCGCTATTTCGTTCCCTCTATGTCGTTATTGTGTTTCAGCCTTCACACCACTATTATGACTGTGAGCTGTTGGTATTATCCGACCTACATGTCATATTCCGGCCTGCGTGCCGCTGTTGTATTATGGTTGTGTGTCGTCTTTCGGATCCCTGCTATGTTCGGCTTCGTGTCGTCGCCTCTGAACCTAGTTCCTCATCTGGCTTATATTCACCTACCCTTTCGGATCATGAAGACTCGATCATCCTTATGATCAGCTTGCTAATCCACCAGAGGGCGCCCCTCTGGGTCAGGATCTGCCTCGAGCATCAGGGTGTCAGGGGGTGGAGCAACCCGGACCCTGGTTGCAGGTAGTGTTGACCAGAGATCTTTTGACGACTTGGTCAACATAGAAGACAGCTTATCACACTCCCTCTTCGAAACATGGCGACTTTGTCAACATTCTAGCCACGCCATTTCGACAGCTCGATCTTCTCAAATTCTCGACAGGATCACTTAGTAAAAGTAATTATTTCATTCTTTTCATAGATGACTTTTTTCAAAAAACTTGGGTATACTTGAAGTAAAAAATTAGAGATTTTCAGCATATTCAAGAAATTTAAAGTTGCTGTAGAAAAGAAGAGCGGTCTCGAGATCAAAGCTATGCGTTCTAACTAACGAGGAGAATTTATCTCAAAGAAGTTTCAAGAATTTTGTGAAGCCAACATAATACAACGACCTTTGACAGTTCCAAGATCCCCTCAACAAAATAGAGTGACAGAAAAAAGAATTGAACCATCCTTGACATGACAAGAAACATTCTCAAAAGTAAGGGACTACCAAAGGAAATTTGGGCAGAAGCAGTTGCATGTGCAGCATACTTATCCAGCCGATCACCAACAAGAAGTGTGTGGGGGCAAGACACCACAAGAAACATGGAGCAGAAGGAAATATGAGATTTCTTATCTAAGAGTTTTTGGAAGTATAGCCCACGTTCAGTGTCTGATGAAGTAAGAAGTAAACTATATGATAAAAGTAAGAAGTTTATTTTTATTGACTATGATACTAACTCAAAATGGTATAAGCTATACAGTCCAAATACTAGGAAGACAATCATCAACCGAGATATTGTATTTAATGAAGAAAAAGCATGGAATTGACATTCTCAAAATGAAAATTACAACTTCTTCCCATACTTTGAAGAAGAAGATGTGGGGCAACCAAGGGTGGAGCAAACAAGAGATGAGCCTACTACTCCATTGATAACACCAACATCAAGTACTCAAGGAAATTTATCTGTATCAACTTTAAGTGAAAATTCAAGTGAAAGAGTACATACTTTAGAAGCTTACCGAAAATTTATGAGGTAACTGAAAATCAAGATAATCTTACTCTATGTTGTCTCTTTATCGATTGCGAGCCTATATATTTCCAAAAAGATATAAAGAGTAAAAAGTGAAAAGATGTGATGGATGAATAAGTCAAGGTGATCGAAAAGACCACCTCCTCAAGGAGGTGACTTGTCCAAGGATCCACACTACCGTCACTCTTCTACTATAGAACTTCTCCTTCTCGGAATTACACCGATGGTGGAGAAACCTTACACATTTACAGTTCTCTCTCTCTCAAAAGGAACTCACAGCTACTACAAGGAAGAAGAAGAGGATGATTACAAACTTGAAATAGCTTCTTCTTTGTAGAGTATGTTGGTTGGTCCTAGGAAGATCGTACCGGTTCCACTGCACAAAAATTTTATACAAGTGTCGAACCTTCCCTAAACAACCTATTGTGTTCTTTAGAAATTAAATTAGGAATCGCAAATGGAACTTAACATTATTGATTCTAAATTTAACTTATATGTTCTTAATGGTTTAGATTTGGATCGCAAACGATGCTTAACATTATTGATCCAAATCCACCTATGTTATAAATTTAATTAAATATTAATTTTTAAAATTGGCTTCCAGGACTGCATGGAGAGGCACTAGTCCTTCTTGGGTATGGGATCATCCACCACCGCCTAGACAAAGTCTTTTAAAGAAATTTAATATTTTATTTCTTTATATAACTCTAGGTTTAACCAAAAAGAACAATCGAATCATAAATTCGAAAAACAAAAAAAACACAAACTCGAATCACAAATTCGAAACTCTAGAATCATATGCCTCTTGTGTTTGGAATTCATACAAAGAAAAACTAGCATGACGCGGAAAATAATTACTAGTTATACCTTTTTTTGTATACAACGACATCTTGATCTTCTGCCGTATTCCTCGTCTCCTCTTGGACGTCGTGTGGGCGACGAACCTCCAAGATGAACACCGCCCAAAAGCTCCTTCTCCTTCTCTAAGTTTCGGCCACAACTACCACCAAGGAACAAAGAGAGCAAGGGGAAAGGAAAGGGGAGAGGGCCGGCCACAAGAGAGAGCACAAGCAAGAAAATAAGAATTGATGCAATCCCTACTTCTCCTCTTCTTCTCCTTCTCTTTGTATCCAACCACACAAAAGCAACCACAAGAGGTGGCTGGCCCTAGCATGAAGAGAAGCAAGGGCCGACCCTTAGGAGAAGACTAGAGAGAAGAGAGAAAAGAATAGAATTCATCATGAGGCCTCTCCTCCCCTTCTTTTATAATACTTGTCCAAGGCAAATAAGGAAAGATTTTTACAAAAAAATTAAAATCTTCCTCTTGATTTCCTTTCCCCTTTTTATTTTTCCTTTTCTCCTCTTTTATACTCTTAATGGTCGGCCCCTTGCTTGGACACCAAGCAATGGTGATCGGCCACATCATCATGAAGAGAAATTTTTTTTTATAAAATTTTATAAAAGAAGGAATCCTCTTATAAAATTTTACAAGCTCTCTTTCCTTTTGTGGATGCTAAAAAAGAAAAGTTTTAAAAATTAAAACCAAGTTTAAAATTTAAAAATTTTCTTCTAAAATTTTCTTTTTTAACATGGTTATAAAAAAGGAAAATTTTAAATTTAAAACTCTCTTTTTTAAAAACCATGTGGATGGTTAAAAAAGAAAGTTTTTATACTTTTAAAAATTTTCTTTAAAACCATGTGGCCTAATTCAAATAAGGAAATTTTTATAAATTTAAAATTCTTCTTTTAAAACTTGTAGATGTTTAAAAAAAGAAGATTTTAAAAATTTAAAACGCCCCCTAAACTTTGAATATAGTGGTCGACCCCCTTCTTGCTTGGGCACCAAGCAAGGGGTCAACCCCTCTGTGGAGGAAGTGGTCGGCCCCCTCTTGGACACCAAGATGGGCTCTTCATGAGTAGATTTGAGACTTCATTAAGGCTATGACAGGAACCTAGAGGAGAAATTGGTTTTGGTCTCCCGATAAAATTAAGCTTCCCTTGTTCACCCCGAACACCCAACTTAATTTCATCAATAATAATTCATACCACTAAAGAATTATTATTAAACTACTGCACCAATCCTAAATTATATTTTGGGCTCCTTCTTATTATGAGTATGTTAATCTTCCTGTGCTTAAGATGTCGGATGTCCACTAATTAATTGAGTTACTGACAACTCATTTTAATTAATATCTTAGTCCAAGAGTAGTACCACTCAACCTTATTGTCATGTCGGACTAAGTCCACCTGCAAGGTTTAACATGACAATCCTTATGAGCTTTTCTTGGGGACATTATCAACTTAGATTAATAAGACACAGTTTCCTTCTATAATTAACAACACACACTATAAGTAATATCATTTTCCAACTTATCGGGTCTATTGATTTATTGAGCTAAATATCACCCTTTGATAAGTCAAATAAATAAATACTAAATATATGTGCTTGTTATTATATTAGGATTAAGAGCACACACTTCCATAATAACAGAGGTATTGTTCTTTTATCTAGTCAGTATAAAAAAACTACCTCAAATGGTCCTGCTTAATACACTTAGAATGTACTAGTGTAATTTTATAGTTAAGATAAACTAATATCAAATTACACTATGAATATTCCAATGGTTTGTTCTTATCCATCTTAGTCGTGAGCTACTGTTTATAATTTATAAAGAACTGATAACATGATCTTCTGTGTATGACACCACACACCATGTTATCTACAATATAAATTAATTGAACAACTACACTTAGCATGTAGATATTGACCAATGTGATTCTTAAATGCTTATACAAAAAGCTAGACTTTTAGTATACACTTTAATAGTGTACAACTTGAAAATATGGCAAGGAGAGCTTGAACTTTTTTTAAACACTTGAGAGATCTTGAGCACTTGAGAGCTTTTTAGCACTTGAGAGCAATATAATAGTGTATTTACGGTGAAGTTTTTGTTGCGTATTTTTTGAACTTTTAAACATCTTCAAATATAGTTGTTTCTCACATAATCGTCGCTGTGAATCGATTGGATATATCTCTAATCGATTCAAAAGTATTCGTTGAGCGCCATCATATCAAGATCAACGATGTAGATCATTTGGTTCGAACCTCAATCGATTGGCCCAGTATTCTCAATCGATTGAATTCATCAATCAATCACTAGATCGATTCATACACACGCTGAGTTCTTCGCGTAGAAACTTCTTCAATCGATCGGCTGATTGATCCAGGAGTGTTCTGTGCTTCGGGCAGAAGCTTCGTCAATCGATCGATCGATCGATTGGTTTACTCCAATCGATCGGTTGATCGATCCAAGAGCATTCTGTGTTTCACGCAGAAGCTTCCTCAATCGATCGGTCGATTGATTGGTTTACTCCAATCGATCGGTCGATTGATTGATTTACTCCAATTGATCGGTTGATCAATCCAATAATGCTCTGTTTCACAACCACGCGTATCAATCGATTTACCAATCGATTGTTGGTTTCCCAATTAATAGCAAGTGGATTAATACATATTTCTTATAATAAATACCTCATGCCAGATGAACGTTTGTTCCCTGGACTTTCTTGCCTTGCATCCAGCCTTCTGACCTGCAAGGACTTTTCTTGCCAAGACTCCGGTCATTGATCTTCTTGGACTTTTCTTGCCTTACATCCGGTATTCTGACTTACAAGGACTTCTTTTGCCAATAATCTGATCCTCGACCTCCTTGGACTTATCTTGCCTTGCATTATGTCTTCTGACCTACAAAGACTTTTCCTGTGAACTTATAATACATATTAGATCTAAATGTATTAACCTAAACTAAAATAATTGTCAACACGTTGAAACTTTTAGGACATGATTGCACCAACACAACCAAGATTCGAGTTCATAACAAGTCTACAATAGCACTAGCAAAAAATTCAGTCTTCCATGATAGAAGCTAGCACATCGATACGTGCTATCACTATATCAGAGAGTGCATTACAAGAAAAGAGGTGCAAGTGGAATATATAAAGTCTCAAGATCAAGTGGTTGATATTTTTACCAAGCCAATCAAATTTGAAGACTTCATCAAGATGCGATATTTGCTTGGAGTCACAAAATCAAGTTTAAGAGGGGATGTTGGAAATTAAACTTGATTTTGATACAGATAAAATATTATGGATAGAGATAGAATGATGAAGTGACAATTCTTGATGAGATTCATGATAGGTGATCCTGTCCGAACCAGAAGTCAACAGACGCTGGGCACGTGGCGCTCCAAGGCTCGCTGATGTAGATCTCCAACTAGTGTCGAGATGCTCCGGCTACCCTGCACAGAAGTCGAGCCGGGAAGGGGATTCCCAGCGACGACCCTCCGACGCTCAAGTCAGGTAAATCACGATGAACAAGGTGGCTCCAGAAGTCTCAGAGTACGTACCAGAATCTCCCGTCGATGAAACCTGAGGTTCTTTATATAGAGCTGTGAAAGGTTTGGGCACGCGTACCAAGGTGCATAAGTGTCCTCTGTCCTATCCTAGGTATGCGGCTGTCAGAAAGCTTACCTGTCCTTTCCTAGGTACGCGGCTGTCAGAAAGTTTACCTGACCCATATCGCTACAGTCAAAGCATGCCCTCGATGGGACAGCAGAATCCCCTGTCACAAGATTTGGAGCATGACACACACGTGAAACCTACAGGTTGTCAAAGAAAGAAATCCTCTGGCCTTTTCCTTTGCTCCAAACTTGTAATCCGAGCGGACAGATACCTAAACATCCGACCGGACATCCGCAGTGGTTTACTTGTGCTTTGTGGAGACTAACAAACAGGGGTGCTTTATGACTGCGGTCGGTCAAAAGGTCAGCTCGGTCCACGACCTTTTTAACTGAGCGTCGGAACCCCGATTTGACAGGGTGCCTCCCAACTATAAATGCGAGCCGGCCGGACCCCTCCGGGTACTCGATTCCATCGACCGGCCGGCAGTCCAATCGGACCGGCTGTCTACGGCCGTCCGTCCGGTCGGACCACACTCTCCTCTGGGTGGGCGGCTGTTCCGGTGACTTTGACTTTGCAAGAAAAGGGGGGGGCCCACTCTTACTACCGGATCACTTGCCTTCCCTTCAAGTCTAGTCGAAGGAGGCGCATAGTCCGACTGACTGGACAGTGAGTCTAGCCGGACGGCTCATTCATGATGGTATTCTCCGCCCGGTCAGCCGTAGAGATGTCCTTGAATGAGTCAGTGATGGCCTTCACCGGATCTCCTCGCGTTCTGCGCCAATCTTCGCCATCAAGGTTGATCATACCTTCATTAAATGCTCCGAACGATTGACTGCCACGTGGAGCGATGCTCTCGGAATATGGAGGCGGCAGCGTGATATTTTGATGTGACCGAAGCAATTCGAAATATACGGCTAGATGTATGCTTTGATTCCCGTGACCTGGATCCGACGGTGGAGGCCGCCCGGCCCTCACCCTATAAATTCTTCATTTCCTCCTCACCTTTACACGCCTCCGTCACCTCTACTGTTGCTTTCTGCGCTCTGGAGCTCCGGCGATCTCGCTTTTGCCCTTTGACGCTATCCGGCGCCTTTCTTCGATCCCTCTTCCCCCAGTAAGGTTTTAGATCTTTCCTTTTTCCTTTCCGATATCTAATTCACACTTCTGCTCTAGTTTGTGAAACTCCATTTCCTCGTCTTTGAAACTTCCTTTTTGATTTTTCTGTCCCGATCATGGCCAGTTCTTCTCATCCCGAAGAACAATCCCTAGGCCCATGGTATACTACCATGCGATCTCGTTTCGAACAACGGGATTTTGATATTTTGGCTGACAATTTTGAAATCCCCGAGGATATCGAAGTTCGCCTAGCTGGTCCTGCCGCTCGGCCTCACAGACCACCGCGCGGCGGTTTCTGTGTCTTTCGCGACCAATTCATCGCCGGTCTGCGGTTCCCCGTACATCCTTTTATAGTAGACGTCTGTAACTATTTTAGCGTGCCGCTCGGCAGTTTAGTACCAAATACCTTTCGTCTGCTCTGCGGCGTTGTCGTTTTGTTTAAGATTCACAACATCCCCCTCCGACCGGAGGTCTTCTTTTATTTCTATTATCCTAAGCAAGCCGAGCCGGGCACCTTTATGTTCCAAGCTCGGCCCGGTTTGGTCTTCTTCAATAAACTACCCACTTCCAATAAACATTGGAAGGACTATTATTTCTATATCCGCATGCCCAGTCAGCCAAACTTTCCGACCCAGTGGCAAGTCAGTCTACCTCCCCCTCCCGAACTGAAGAAATTCAAGACCCGACCGGATTATCTTCACGCCGCAAATGTACTAGCCGGTCTACGGCTTGACATCAACAAGCTTCTTCACGAGGGAGTGATGTACATTTTTGGGCTGAGTCCTATACGGACCCCACTTCCGACCGGCTTCGGTAAGAACTTTGCTTTGGCACTTGCTTTAATTGCTAACTGATTTCTTTTTCTCTTCCTGCAGCTGACATCGTCATGGACTCGGTGATGGCCGGCGTTCTAAAGAGAAAGGCAGCGGCGCTGGAGGCCGTGGCAGCCAAGGAAATGAAGGCGCTGGGTATTCAGCCGGTCGGTTCTCACGAAGGAGAAAGCGGCACCCAGGCTGAATCGGCCGCTCAGGCCTCTCAACAGCAGGTGGACAGCGGAGCTACCCCCTCCAGGGAACCAACGGCCCCCGAGGAAGGGTCCGTTCGGGAGGAGGATCAGCCACTGCAAAAGAGACGCCGAGTGGAGACACCGCTACGCTCGGCTACCTCCGCGGTCCAACCCTCTGACCGGGCCGCCTCGACTGCGAAAGGGAAGGCGCCTGTGCCCGAGACCATTTCGTCCGACCGGACGCCTTCTGACTGGGACGAGCTGACTGCTCCGGTCGAGGCCACTCCGGTCGAGGCCACTCCGGTCGACACTCTCCCCCCTGCTCGCCGTTCAGTCCAACGTTCGACCATCCATTCGCGATCTTCTGCGCCAGCTTCTGATCCCGGTCGGGCGATCCCTGGTCATGGCCGCACAGTACGGGCTACTCTTCATCTCCCTACTGAAGAGTTGCTGCCAGAAGCTGACCGGACAACCGTGCCCGAGCACACTATCACTTTGAAAGGGCCCCTCGCCGAGATGTGGGCCGACGCTCGGGCGCGCGTAGCACTGATCCCTCTCCAGAACTTAGCCAACAGCCACATGCAAGCGGCTACGGGGGTAAGTTCTTCGTTGTTTTTTGTTTTTTGTTTTGCCTAAAATATTTCCGCTCGGCTTCTAACAACTGCGCCTTCTCGTTTCAGAGGTGGGTGGAAGAGATAGCCGTTTCCAGCCGTCTGGCTATGGCGGACGAGGAGATAAGGCAACTGCGGGCGGCAGGTGGTCCGAGCGGCTCCCAAGGACCTTCCTACTCTGAGCTGCAAATCTACTAACTGCTGAGCAGAAGAAAACAGGTGACCGTGCCCACGCCCTAGCCGAGTCCGAGCGACAGGTCAAGTCGCTTGACACAAAGATAACTCTTGCCACCACTCGGAAGAACACGGCCATCTCCGATCTGGAGAAGAAAAATGTGGAGGCCCAGGGCCTGGAGTCGAAGATAAAAGAGCTGACGGAGCAGCTCGATCGGGAGAAGGCAGGCCGCTCGGCTGATGCGGAGAAGATCGAACGTCTGAATGAGGCCCTCACAAGCTCCCAGGCAACCTTCAAAGAATACCAGGATGCCGAGCCGAGCCGAGTCGCCGCTCTCCGACAAAGCCACATCCGATCGCCCGAGTTCTCGGAGAAAATTTGCGAGCGGATGTACTCGGCTTTCGACTTGGCCATTACGGCTACTATGACCTATCTGAAGTCGAAGGGCCTTCTTCCGGAGTCTACCAATATTCCGGCCGGCGATCAGGTGGAGCTTCTGAGCAATATTCCGAGGGACCTCTACGACTACATCGAGTAATTCTTGTAATTTAGCCGCTTGGCTGATCTTGAACCTTTTTGTATTTAGGCCACTCGGCCTAAGGTTTTAATTTTAATGAAATGCTTTCCTTTCGTGTATTTTATCTTCTTGCACTGTCCCCTTGCTAACACTTGTGCTGTCCGCTCGTCCCCTGTCACATCACACCTTTGGAGACGGTTGCACATAATTCCGTTCGGCCATTTTCTCCAGCTCTTCCGTTCGGCCGCACATAATTCTGTGTTGCTACCAAGAATCGCTGGTTATGAGACGATCCGAACCTCTCGATGTTCAACCTCGGAGCTCGACGGTTGGCCTGCTTGGATTATTTATAGACGCCGACTCGTCTCTCGATTTTTAACGACGGAGCTCGTCGGCGCGGTTATTTATAGCCGGACGGCGCGGCTCTCAATCTTTAACGACGATGCTCGTCGGTCTTCCGCTCGGAGGGTTTATAGATGCCGGCTCGTCTCTTGATCTTTAACGACGGTGCTCGTCGGTCTTCCGCTCGGAGGGTTTATAGACGCCGGCTCGTCTCTTGATCTTTAACGACGGTGCTCGTCGGTCTTCCGCTCGGAGGGTTTATAGACGCCGGCTCGTCTCTTGATCTTTAACGACGGTGCTCGTCGGTCTTCCGCCGGAGGGTTTATAGCCGCTCGTCTCTTGATCTTTAACGACGGTGCTCGTCGGTCTTCCTTCGGAGGGTTTATAGACGCTCGTCTCTCGATCTTTAACGACGGTGCTCGTCGGTCTTCCTCTCGGAGGGTTTATAGACGCCTCGTCTCTTGATCTTTAACGACGGTGCTCGTCGGCCTTCCGCCGGAGGGTTTATAGACGCCGGCTCGTCTCTTGATCTTTAACGACGGTGCTCGTCGGTCTACCGCTCGGAGGGTTTATAGACGCCGGCTCGTCTCTTGATCTTTAACGACGGTGCTCGTCGGTCTTCCGCTCTCTTGATCTTTAACGACGGTGCTCGTCGGTCTTCTGCTCGGAGGGTTTATAGACGCCGGCTCGTCTCTTGATCTTTAACGACGGTGCTCGTCGGTCTTCCGCTCGGAGGGTTTATAGACGCCGGCTCGTCTCTTGATCTTTAACGACGGTGCTCGTCGGCGCGGATATTTATAGCCGGTCGGCGCGGCTCTACGGTTTAACGTCTGGGCTAGACGGCCGTCAAGGCTAATTTTGACACTTCCGTTCGGCGTAGCTCTTTGCCTTTCCCCCAGCTTGGATAATGCCCTCCTGGCCGTACGGCTCAAGATCTACTTCATCGAGTATTTTGGCTCGGATAATATACCTCCGTCCGAATGGCACGGGGCCTTCGATCTTCGAGCGTTTGGCTCGACCCATTTACCTCCGGCCGAACGGCGCGGGGCCTTCGTTCCTCGAGCGCTTGGCTCGACCAATTTACTTCCGGCCGAACGGCACGGGTTATTTGCTTACAAGTCTTAACCACATAAACCTACCGGCCGATCGGCTCAGGGGCCTTCGCGCTACGATGATAATGCCTTATATCCGCTCCTTTGACTTTTCATCTCTGCATTTCAAGTATTTAGTCGAAAAATGAAATACACAGGGTGATTTACAGTGATACCCGGTAAGGCTGGAGGTGGTTCGCGCTCCACGGCCTATCTAGCTGCCGTCCGTCCTCATCCTCCAGATAATACGCGCCCGATCGGAGCTTTTCGATGATTTTGAAAGGGCCTGCCCATGGCGCTTCAAGCTTGCCGACGTCGCCGACCGGCTTGACTTTCTTCCAGACAAGATCGCCGACTTGGAACGATCTGGGAATTACGCGCTGGTTGTAGTTTTGCTTCATCCGCTGACGGTACGCCATCAGCCGAACGGACGCCTTTGCCCTCTCCTCTTCTACCAAGTCCAGCTCCATGTTTCTTCGTTCGGTGTTGTCATCATCATAGTTCTGGATCCTGGCTGACTCAACGCCGACTTCGACCGGTATGACAGCCTCACCGCCATATACCAAATGGAACGGTGTGACTCCCGTCCCTTCTTTTGGCGTCGTTCGGATAGCCCACAAGACGCTCGGCACTTCATCCGGCCAACTCCCTCCCAAATGGTCGAGCCGAGCGCGCAGAATACGAAGAATTTCCCGGTTGGCGACTTCAGCTTGACCGTTGCTCTGAGGATAGGCCACGGACGTGAAATGTTGCTCAATGCCGTAGCTTTGGCACCAATCCTCCAACATCTTCCCTGTGAACTGCCGCCCGTTGTCGGACACCAGTCGGCGAGGGATGCCGAACCGACAAATGATGTGCTGCCAGATGAATTTTTTAACCATTTGCTCAGTGATTTTTGCCAGCGGCTCGGCCTCCACCCACTTGGAGAAATAGTCTACCGCCACTAGTAAAAATTTCCTCTGCCCGGTCGCCATCGGAAATGGACCCACAATATCCATTCCCCACTGATCGAACGGACATGAGATGGTTGATGCCTTCATCTCCTCTGCCGGTCGGTGGGAGAAGTTGTGATACTTCTGGCATGAAAGGCATGTAGACACTGTCCGAGCGGCATCTGCTTGTAAAGTTGGCCAAAAGTATCCGGCCAAGAAGATCTTCTTGGCTAACGAGCGTCCGCCCGGATGACCTCCACATGATCCTTGATGTACTTCCTGGAGGATGTAAGCTGAGTCCTCCGAGCCTACACATTTTAACAGAGGACGCGAGAAAGCTTTCTTGTAAAGCTGATCTCCGATTAGTGTAAACCGACCGGCTCTTCTTCTGAGGAGCCGGGCTGCATATTCATCGGATGGTGTGGTGCCCGAACGGAGGAATTCTATAATAGGTGTCCTCCAGTCACTTGGAAACGCGAGGCCTTGCATCCGGTCGACATGCGCCACCATCAGCGTTTTTTCAATTGGCTGCTGAATGGCGACCGGCGTTATTGAGCTCGCGAGTTTGGCCAACTCATCGGCCGCCTGGTTCTCCGTTCGGGGAATCTTCTGAATAAGCACTTCTCGGAAAGTAGCTTTGAGTTTTTCAAAGGCCTCAGCGTAGAGTTTAAGCCGAACACAGTTGATTTCAAAGGTGCCGGAAAGTTGCTGAGCGGCCAACTGTGAATCCGAATAGAGGGTCACCCGACCAGCTCCCACATGCCGTGCTGCCTGTAATCCGGCTATAAGGGCCTCATACTCTGCCTCATTGTTGGTGGCCTTGTAGTCCAGCCGGACGGATAGGTGCATCTTTTCTTCTTGCGGTGAGATAAGCAATATCCCAATCCCGCTTCCGAGTCTAGTGGAAGACCCATCCACATATATCCTCCACAGAGCTTCCGGCTCTGGCCTCTGCACTTCGGTGACAAAATCAGCCAAGGATTGGGCTTTAATCGCCGAGCGGGGCTGGTACTGGATGTCAAACTCACTTAATTCTGTCGTCCACTTGATAAGCCGTCCGGACGCTTCTGGATTCAACAGGACTCTTCCGAGTGGACTGTTCGTCCGGACAATGATTGTGTGAGCCAAGAAATACGGTCGAAGGCGCCGAGCGGCTAAAACCAAAGCAAAGGCCAACTTCTCGAGCCCGGTGTAGCGAGATTCAGCATCTTTCAAAATATGGCTCAGAAAATACACCGGTTGCTTTTCACCGTTCGCCCTCACAAGTGCTGAGCCTACAGCATGCTCAGTTGACGATAGATACATATAAAGTGACTCACCCCCGATCGGCTTGACAAGTATAGGCAAAGAATTCAGATATGTTTTCAACTCTTCAAATGCTCGGTCACACTCTTCGTTCCACTGGAACTTAGTAGCCTTGCGCAGGATCTTGAAGAATGGCAGGCTCCGGTCGGCAGTTTTGGAGATGAATCTGGACAAAGCAGTTATCCGACCGGTCAACCGTTGCACTTCCCTTGTGTTTCTGGGAGGAAGCATGTCTTGCAGAGCTTTCACCTTGCCGGGGTTGGCTTCGATTCCCCGCTCGGTCACTACGTATCCAAAGAAACGTCCTCCCTTTGCTCCGAATAGGCACTTCTGTGGATTTAGCTTGACTCCATATTTGCGCAGTGTTCGGAAGGTTTCTTCCATATCCTTGAAAAGATCGGCCGCTCGGACGGATTTGATAAGAATGTCGTCAACATAAACTTCCAGATTCCGCCCTATCTGCTCCCTGAACACTTTGTTCATCAAGCGTTGATAGGTGGCCCCGGCATTCTTCAATCCGAACGGCATCACGTTGTAACAGTAAGTGCCGTCGGCAGTCACGAAGCTAACCTTTTCCTGATCTTCGCGGGCGAGCGGTACCTGGTGATAGCCCTGGTAGGCGTCGAGCATGCAAATTAATTCACAGCCGACCGTAGAGTCCACCAGCTGATCTATCCGGGGCAAAGGATAAAAATCTTTGGGACATGCTTTGTTTAAGTCCCGAAAGTCAATGCAAACTCTCCACTTGCCGCCCGGCTTGGAGACCAATACCACGTTGGCTAGCCAGCTCGGGAACTGCACCTCGCGTATGTGCCTTCCTAATTTTCTACTTCGCATTAAGATTTACGCCTGTTAAAATCTCTTTTTTGCTTCAGGTCGTCGTCGGTCGGACATGCAACTCATGCTGCGCTAGGCTGGCGAAATTCCGGGCAACTCGTGTGTCGACCAAACAAAGACATCATGATTTTGCTGGAGGCATTGGATCAGCTTCTTCTTCTGTTTTTCCTCTAGATCCGAGGCGATGAAAGTGGTGGCCTCCGATCGGGTCGGATGGATCTGAACTTCCTCCTTTTCATCATAAATTAAAGCAGGAGGTTTCTCGGTTATGGCGTGTACCTCGATTCGGGGGGCCTTCCGAGCGGAAGAAGCTTCTGCTCGGACCATCTCTATATAGCATCGCCGAGCTGCTAGTTGATCTCCACGCACTTCTCCTACTTTGTCTTCCACGGGGAACTTTATCTTCTGGTGGAAGGTTGAAACAACCGCTCGGAATTCGCGTTGTAGGATGATGGAGAGTCGACCACCACGAAGTTTATTGTCCTGGTCCTCCTGAGCGGCTCTTCCCCCAGTGAGGTGGCCAGCCGGATCTGTCCGACCGGCTGAACTTCGTTGCCCGTAAACCCGTAGAGCGGGGTAGTCATGGGAAGCAGCTCGGCTCGATCAATTTGCAGCTGATCGAACGCCTTCTTGAATATGATGTTGACCGAGCTCCCTGTGTCAACGAATATGCGATGAATAGTGTAATTTGCTATTACCGCTTTAATGAGCAACGCGTCGTCATGGGGCACTTCTACTCCTTCCAAGTCTCCAGGCCCGAAAGTGATTTCCGGTCCACTTGCCCGCTCTTGGCTACAGCCGACCGTGTGGATCTGCAGCTGCCGGACGGCCGCCTTTCGGGCTCGGTTGGAGTCTCCTCCGGTCGGTCCGCCAGCAATAACGTTGATCTCACCCCGGGAAGTATTGCTCCTATTTTCCTCCTCCCGAGCGGACGGTCGGGACCGTTCTCTGGACGTCCGGCGACTCTCCTGTCTTGGGGATCTATGCCGATCGGACGTCTGGTGATGTCGCCTCTCTATGCGGGTCCGGTCAGCTTCCTGGGTCCTTTGCCTCCTATCGAGGGGAGGAGACCGTCGTTCGGCTCTCCGGGGAACAGGATTGGACACAAAGGGAAGACTTCGGCAATCCCTCGTGTTGTGCGTATCCGTTTGGTGGAATTTGCAGAACATAGGGGTCCACCTCTTCTTTGGCTTGGGCCGAGCGGCAGCCACTTCTTGTACGTGCGATCTGACGTGAGGGGATCGAATTGCTTCGGCCCTCGGTCCTCTGGGTGGCTGCTGAGCGGTGTGCTGTTTCCGCTCGGCTGGAGTTTCCTTTTTCCGAGCGGCTTGCGCTTCTTCCACATTTATATATTCGTTGGCCCGATGTAGCATGTGATCATAATCTCGGGGCGGCTTTCGGATGAGCGACCGGAAGAAATCCCCATCCACAAGGCCTTGCGTGAAGGCATTCATCATCGTCTCCGATGTGGCCGTTGGGATGTCCATCGCCACTTGGTTGAATCGCTGGATGTAAGCTCGAAGCGATTCTTTTGGTTCTTGCTTGATGGCGAACAAGCTAACACTTGTTTTCTGATAACGCCGACTGCTAGCGAAGTGGTGGAGGAAGGCCGTTCGGAAGTCTTTGAAGCTTGTGATGGATCCGTCCGGCAGCCTACGGAACCACCGTTGAGCCGATCCCGAGAGAGTGGTAAGAAAGACGCGGCACTTCACTCCATCGGTGTATTGATGGAGCGTGGCTGTATTATCAAACTTACCCAGATGATCATCCGGGTCCGTTGTTCCATTGTATTCGCCGATCGTCGGAGGCACGTAGTGCTTGGGCAGAGGGTCTCGTAAAATATTTTCCGAGAATTGGCGATTGGTCCGCTCGGGAGATGAGTCTGCCCGGGGGGCTTTCCCTTTTCTGTCATCCCGCCTTGGCATTTCATCTGAAGAGGAGCCTCTATCTCTTCGAGCTGGTGCGGCTTCAGGAGTGCGAAACAAGGCTCGGTGGAATGCGACGGTGGCTTGAGGTGCTTCCGCTCGGCCACCAGACGCAGATGTCGCTTGTTGCTCCGCCCGCTCGGCGGATGCTTTTTGTTTTTGCTCCATGAGTTTGGCGGCCCTTATCTCGACCAGGGCGTCGAGTTCCTCTGTTGAAAGCGTCACCGTGTGTTGTCGTCCAGCCTCGTCCATTGTACCCGATCGGATGCAGGAGCGTTCCCACAGACGGCGCCAATTTGATCCTGTCCGAACCAGAAGTCAAATGACGCTGGGCACGTGGCGCTCCAAGGCTCGCTGATGTAGATCTCCAACTAGTGTCGAGATGCTCCGGCTACCCTGCACAGAAGTCGAGCCGGGAAGGGGATTCCCAGCGACGACCCTCCGACGCTCAAGTCAGGTAAATCACGATGAACAAGGTGGCTCCAGAAGTCTCAGAGTACGTACCAGAATCTCCCGTCGATGAAACCTGAGGTTCTTTATATAGAGCTGTGAAAGGTTTGGGCACGCGTACCAAGGTGCATAAGTGTCCTCTGTCCTATCCTAGGTATGCGGCTGTCAGAAAGCTTACCTGTCCTTTCCTAGGTACGCGGCTGTCAGAAAGTTTACCTGACCCATATCGCTACAGTCAAAGCATGCCCTCGATGGGACAGCAGAATCCCCTGTCACAAGATTTGGAGCATGGCACACACGTGAAACCTACAGGTTGTCAAAGAAAGAAATCCTCTGGCCTTTTCCTTTGCTCCAAACTTGTAATCCGAGCGGACAGATACCTAAACATCCGACCGGACATCCGCAGTGGTTTACTTGTGCTTTGTGGAGACTAACAAACAGGGGTGCTTTATGACTGCGGTCGGTCAAAAGGTCAGCTCGGTCCACGACCTTTTTAACTGAGCGTTGGAACCCCGATTTGACAGGGTGCCTCCCAACTATAAATGCGAGCCGGCCGGACCCCTCCGGGTACTCGATTCCATCGACCGGCCGGCAGTCCAATCGGACCGGCTGTCTACGGCCGTCCGTCCGGTCGGACCACACTCTCCTCTGGGTGGGCGGCTGTTCCGGTGACTTCCCCTTGGCGTTGACTTTGCAAGAAAAGGGGGGAGGCCCACTCTTACTACCGGATCAATAGGATAGAGATAAAATTTGATGAGGTGACAATCATTATAAGAATAAAAGTTTCGTGGAGATAAAATAAGAAAAAAAAAAATCTAGATTCAATCTATCTGAGATTAATGCTTATCATCTATAAATATGTATCTTTTATCAATTAATGAAATAATTGAGTTTATTTATTTTATTTTCCTCATCTTCCACTCAGAGTGAATTCTTCTTCCATATCTCTTTTATTTTTTCTTCC
Source organism: Zingiber officinale (assembly GCF_018446385.1). Taxonomy (NCBI): domain Eukaryota; kingdom Viridiplantae; phylum Streptophyta; class Magnoliopsida; order Zingiberales; family Zingiberaceae; genus Zingiber; species Zingiber officinale. The sequence goes on from NC_056000.1 coordinate 670,821, forward strand.
ATAATTCTTTTTTCCAACAATTAGGGATCTTCGCTCGATGGGGAGGGAAGATATTGGTTTGGTGTTGGCATGAACTCTCATTATGAGTGGAGAGTTCAAATGATCGATAATGATAGGAGATGGAGGATGGCTGGTGAGATGAAGCTAGCTTATTGCGTTGAACAGTATCTCATTTCCAGGCAACTGCTTGTGATGGCTAACTGATCATTCCATGCTGATTTGCAATTTATTGTTTATGGTCTAACAAAAACGTCGAATTAATTATCGATCCATCTCTACATGTACTGTCGGTTCTTCCTCAAAATAACTTTGCTACTGATACGGTTAGCAGTGGAGGGGCCCAAGAGAAAAGGGTTAGAAAGCTCAAGGCCATATAGCGGTCAAAAGTCAGTAGGACGTGACGGTCAATAGCCAGGGTGATTCAGCAGTCAATGATCAGGCTGACTAGGCAGTCAGAGGCAAGCATGTGGGGTAGTCAAAGGCTAGACAGACTTGTTGATCAAGGCGGCAAAGTAGTTGAAAGACAAGGGGAAACGACAGGCGGAACACCTGGTATAGGTCGGGAGCGGCAGAGCTGGGCAGAGGCAGCTCGAGCTGCAGGCCTATCGTCGAGGGGCAAGCCACAAATCAAAGGTCGGAAGCGGCAGGGCTGTGTAGAAACGGCTCGGTCTACAGGTCTGCGACTCGAAGGCCCGGAATTGCAAGCCACAAATCAAAGGTCGGAAGCGGCAGGGCTGTGTAGAAATAGCTCGGTCTGCAGGTCTGCGACTCGAAGGCCCGGAAGTGCAAGCCACAAATCCAAGGTCGGAAGCGGCAGGGCTGTGTAGAAACGGCTCGGTCTGCAGGTCTGCGACTCGAAGGCCCGGAAGTGCAAGCCACAAATCAAAGGTCGGAAGCGGCAGGGCTGTGTAGAAAATGCTCGATCTGCAGGTCTGCGACTCGAAGGTCCGGAAGTGCAAGCGGCTCGGTCTACAGGTCTGCGACTCGAAGATCCGGAAGTGCAAGTCACCAGTCACAGGTCGGAAGCGACATGACTGTGTAAAGATAGCCCGATCTACGGGCTTACAGTCGAGGGTCGGCAAATACAGGGTACAAAATACAGACCGTGATCGACAGGGCTGTTCAGGGTTAGCCCGACTAACAAGTAACGCATAGAGGCGAGATCTGGTCGAGGGGTGTGAGGCAGATGCAGACCGCGATAAATAGGACGAGCTAAGCTGTGCAGGAGTCGGAGGATCACAACTGTCCGTCAAGAGTAATCATTGCATACCAGGGAGATGTGCGGAGGCGGAGGTTCCTAAGCAAGAGGATGCTCTCATAACCAATGGCAGCCTGACAGATGTCCTTCACTGCGAGAGAAAACCCCTGTAAAGGCGAAGGTTCCTAAACAAGAAGATGCCTTGACAACCAATAGCAGCACGACAGGTGTCGGGGATATACGACAAAGCCCAGCGTCTAACGTTTTCTGACAGGAGGGCAGGTTCTGGAAGAAGGCGGGTGCATAAAAAGGAGGAGATTCCTCATACGCGGGTACGCGCTCTCTCGTCATTTTTTCCACAACTTTTCATTTTGAGTCTCTCTGCTTTTTCTGGGGAAAAAGGACCTGACTTGAGCGTCGGAGGGCCTGATCCGGAGACTTTTTCCTTGGGTTCTGGTCTCTAATGTGAGAGAGGGAGATCGTCTGAGTGTGTGCAGGGTCCTGCAGCAGCGTCAGCCGCCCGTGGGAGCTGAATCACCCACGACTTTCCGTCAACAACCAGGCCACCGCGACCAGCCTCCGTCCGACTCAGCCTTCGGACAGGATCAGCTACCATTATCGGCGATATCGTGTGCAAGCTAATTAAGCTTGCTGCAGCCCCCGCGGGCTGGATCAATCGGTTAAGGCGTGACATCCTTGCACAATGAGTCATAGGGTCGAAGGTCCACGGACGCGCACTGGATGAATAATCTGGGCCGGCTGTGTTAAATTCCGGAGACACCACGCTTTACCCGGGCCAGCATTCACCGCTGATTTATCTCCTCCTAGGATCCTTGTGGAGCCAGGCCTGCCTAGGGGGCCGCTGGACGGCAGGACCCACCTTTTGCACAATAATTAAGCTTGCTGCAGCACACGTACCAAATGAAGCTCCGGTCTCGCTGCCTGATCTCGTACGTACGTATCCATCCTTCAGCCTACCACACTGAAACCTTCGTCGATGACTTTTATTACGCCTACCTTCTCAAGAATTAATTAATTTGCATGGACCAAAGTCTAGCTAGATGCCTTCGGATGGACTGGGTTCACGTTGAATCCGTGCATGCCCACGCCCATATCGCCCTTTAATTAATTCGCTTTATCGTAGGATTGGACCAATTCAATTAATCTACAGATCCGCGAATCGGCATCGATCGTCGTCTCCACTCTCCACGGCTGGGATAAATAATAGGTGCAATACTGCAATTCACGAGATGTGTGCCTGCCTGCAAAAGTTTCCAAGTCAACGTACTACGTACGTAGCACTACTGTGTGCAAACTGCAACGCCATGAATCTTGACGTTGACCTTCTTTTGCATTATCTAGCTCTTTGAATCGGAGCGATCGAGATCAGGTACGCCGACTGTGGGGATAAGCTGCTAACTTTTGATTAAATGCGTTGAAAATTAACTTTACGGTAAAATCTGTTCGTCCGTGCATCTCATTGACAACGTAGCAGTATTGTGTGCAAACTGCAACGCCATGAATTGTTATCGAATTTTTCTGGCCGCATATTGAATTTTTTTAGATATTCAATTTGACAAATATTATGTTATATCCTAAGACGAGCAATACATTATTAATTAAGTACCATGAATGCAAAGGGTACGTTTTTTTCCGTACGTGTCGATGTTTTAGAACGTAACCATTACGCTCGAGACGAGACGATGGTCCGCGACCAGTGGTCCACTACCGGTCCTTGTTATTGTATACACTTCATGCAAGTTGGCACCTTAAAATTCTGATCATATCATGCATCCTACGCTACGGTCTAAATGAATTAAATTAAAATCTGATATTTTCCTAGTGCATGATCGATCGACGATGAAGATATTTGTTGGTCAATTAATCAAGAAATTAATAAGAAATACTGTTTTTGTCTCTGTATCCATCGCAAATAGACAAACATTTACATGGAGAAATCAAAAGTATTACTTTTCACATATGTTTCTTATATTTTATTAATTTAAGATAAGACACATGATTCTCTCTTACAAATTAGACTCAGAAAATCGGTCCTCGAACCGATGAGAAAATCGTACAAAATTTTAGTATAATCAGGCTGTCCGTTGACTTTTAAAAAATTGGGCCACGTGGCGTTCTCACCGTCAATGAATTAGTTCAGTCTATCCTTGATCTAAATTGCTCATTTAGACGCTCGACGGTCCAGATCGCGAAACCAGACAGATCATTGGCGGTGCGGAACACCGCATGGCAGAACCACCGACAAAGTCGATCCGCTTCGATTTACTCCGGAATGGCAACCAAGTCCGGCGAGAACTTTGGCCCCCTTCTGCCTTCCCTCGGCGACCTCCGCCGCAACTGGTCCCTATCATCCTTCTCAGACCGCTGCCGGTAGGCGATATCCACTGGAAAAACAAGGGGGCCCACCGCCCGACGGCCACGCCGCCGCGCGGCGTCCGCCAGCGCCGCGCTCGCCTTCACCGCCAGCGCCGCGAGGTCCTCGGGTGGTAGAGGGTAGCTGAGCACAGACCGCGGGAGAACGAAATAGAGCTGGCCCAGGCAGAGCTCCTCTCCGACGTTCACCGGCGACACAAACCCTCCGATCTCCATCTCGTCCGCGTCGCACACGAAGAAGCCCGCCGCGTCCTTTCCCAAAACAGTACCCGCCGTCGCCGGATGGGCGTACTCGAGCAGCCCGCCATCCGGGAGCACCACCTTCGCCGTCTCCTCCATCTCCGTCATCGCCGCGGCGTTGCACGAGGCGCAGGCTCCCATCGCCGAGCTGCGAACCAGGTGCCGATGTATCGAACCGTCGCCGGACGAGGTAAAATAATCGCTGATCTTTGTTATTCTTTCTCGCTGTTTAGTTCAGTTCAATTTGTCCGCCGAGACGAACGCATTTGGGCGAGAGAGTGCATTGATATAGAGGACGCGGCGCGATCATTTTCTCGCGCAACGAGGTATGACAGGCTGGAGCGCCATCAGAACAGAACAGCTCGTGATGTGACGTCTAATTTATGCCGTAAAATAGTGCACCAACTTGAAGAATATTACCTTCTAACGCCACTGCACTACACTCGAATACATATGGAACTCAAGTCCAATTCAAATTTTGGTATGCGTCTTGAGACCCATTCCATGTTCTTATCGGACACGTAAAATTTACCCGTCGAACGTCGTGGTTAGTTATTAGGTGGACAATCACAAAAATCCCCTGTTCTTAGAACAGGTACAAGTCCAATTTTTCCATGTTCTTATCGGACACGTAATATTTACCCGTCCGTCTATATATCGGCAGTTGACTTGGTCAATTGGGCTTTAAAAGGAGAAACGTTGACAGCTTGCTTTAGCTCACCGGGAAACACCGTTTACGTGGCAAATGAGACGGCGTAAACGCGTGGACGTAGCTCAGAGCTTAAGATAGACCAAGCAGCCGCTTTGGTGCCGTCGAGGCATTTGGTTGGCGTGATGTGCCTCTACGAAGGTTCGTCGCATGGGCAGTTGCGTAATTTTAGTCTTTTAAATGTAAATTTGGTGCGGCCTCGCGTGCACACTGTTTTGGGCAAGCAAACCTGAGACGCTGCTCCCTTCAGGGTTGCATAAAGTGTACGGTGGGTGAACCTACACGCCACTTGAATTCAATCGGCTACCTGTTTAAAAACAAAATAATTAAATAACACTTTTTATTAAAAAATTCCAATCTGCAAATTAGCCATAAAAGCACGTGTTGTTTTCTAGGCACACCTTTCCATGTACACTAACTCCAATCGGATACTACAATAATTAATTATGACTTTTAATTTTGTAGGGGTCTGGGTTGTTAGGCTTACGCTAGCACCACTCCATCGGCCCCATCATCAAATCATGGGGCGAATTCTGATCGTCGTCTGTCACCCCCATAACAACTTTTAGGAAATTCCACGTGGGCAAATGGTGGCCGGTGTCAAACCAAATTAATTGTTAGAGGTTAAGCCTAGCACAAGTTAGAACTCAAGTACTGATAATGTTATATCAAGCCCAACTTATACTTGCAGCTGGCTCTATTCTTTTAATAAGTAATAAAATATATATTATTAAGATTTATTTAAAATAATTAGTATTAATATTTTATAAAAAATATGAGACTATATTAGTAATCCATAGCGTGTAGGTTGTGTCAAACTTTTTGTTTGTTAGAGCAGGTATGGTTTGAGATAGACATTAAATATGCATGACACAACTTATGAACCATGCAAGCTAATTAGTGCTAACGACAACAATAGCATGGTGTGCACCAGCCCAGTTACTCCCACGGTTAATTTATCTAGGTTGATGGTCGAAATATAATAAATTAATTAATTTAAAAATATAAATAAAAATATGATTATTAATATTTTGAAAATATAAAATAAAAATAGTTAATATTTAATACATTTAAAATTAGAGTACAGAGCAATAAATATTATTGAAGTTGTGCTCCTCAATTCTTGTCAAATCAAATTCATTAATTAATATATCATTTTTATTTCATCTCATTACAAAAGCACTGTTTTAATAAAAAAGAACAGTTTTATCATTTTCTTAACAGAACTGTTTTAACAAGTTTCATAATTAAAAATGATTCTAATCATTTTATTATTACTGGAAAAATGGAAAAAGTTAAAATTTAATATATAGGTAAATGATATAGTTATAATATATAAACTATAACAAATGAAAATCACCTGTAAATTAAATTATAGGTTTTTGTCTTATTTCTTTCAACTAATCTTCAATATAATTTAAAAATAATTGATAAATTTTAAAATCTTTCATACCTAGTAATATCAATCTTATAGTGATCCAACTACAGTCTCAAATGATGCAAATCTTGTGCATTAAAATTAAGAGAATATAATTTCTTAGCGAGTCGATAAATGTGATCAACATTAAAAAGTTTAAATTTTTTTTAGATTCCAAAACACTGTTAGATTATATATATATATATATATATATATATATATATATATATATATATATATATATATATATATATAGTTTTTAAGGTAATTTGATCATTTTCCCTTTAGGATTTCTATATAAGATCTTATACTCCGTATTACTAATTTTAAATTTTGGATTCAATAATATGGCTAGTTTTTTTTTCTTTTCTTAATTTCTATATGGTATAAGGGCGGTTCTTCTTCTCTGGCCTAATTTTTTCAGCCGCTCCTTGTTATTGCTTCCTGTTGTCGCTGCCGTCTCCTACTACTACTATCGATTTTGGCATGACATCATTTTCCATTGCTTTCGGTGTCGACACCCTATGCTGTCAATTTCTACGCCGACGCTCTTTTCTGTCGATTTCAGTGTCGACACCTTGTCCTGCCGATTTCAATGCTTACGCTCTTTTTTTGCTAATTTCGACGCCGACATCCTATGCTGTCGATTTCGGTGTCGACGCTCTTTTCTGTCAATTTCGGTGTCGATACCCTATATTACCAATTTTTGCATTGACGTTCTTTTCTACTGATTTTGACACCGACACCTTATGCTGCTGATTTCTACGTTTGACATTTTTTTGCCTCAAATTCTTTGTGTGACCACGGATCATCCTGACACCAGTTTTTATGGATCGTATAGATGTGTATCCTTATAGTTTAGTTATTATGAGCATTATTTGTTCTGTCAACATGTCTGGTCGTGCAGATGCTTTATGGCAATTTGATCCTTATATGTTGAAGCAGTTTCAACAGTTCCTTGCTTCACAGTCCTCTGCCATGTCAGCTTCCTCTCATATAGGTTTGTCATCATCTTGTATTTCAGGTATATTTTCATTCTTATGGATTTTGGACTCTGGTGCCTCCCATCATATGTCATCTAATTTATCATCTTTTATTTCTTTTTCTCCCTGTTTATCTATATCTATTGTGACTGCTGATTGTACTCCTATGTCATTAGTAGGTGTCGGTTCAATTGTTACATCTTGTTTATCTTTTATTGATGTTTATTATATTCCGGTGGAAGCAAGTTTATTATACTTGTTTTGTATACGAATGATATATTGTTGGCAAGAAATGATAAGAGACTGCTGCTAAAAACCAAGTCATTTCTATCGATGAATTTGAAATAAAAGATATTGGTGATGCATCCTTTGTCTTAGGCATATAGATTGTACGTGATCATTTAAGGTACACATTTAGACTATCACAAAAGACCTATATATAAAAGGTGCTCATTCGATATGACATCCTGAATTATGCTCTTGGCCACGCTTTGGTGGCAAAGGGTGATAGACTTAGCTTCTAACAATGTTCACATCATAAACTTAAGATTAAGGAAATGTAACAATTCCCTTATGCATCAGTAGTAGGGAGTTTGATGTGTACCCAAATATGTACACCTCCAGATCTTACGTACATTGTGGAGATGTTGGCAGATATATTTGAGTAACCTTGGATCAAAGCATTGGAAAGTTGTAAAGAGTATTATGTGGTTTTTGCAAAGAAGAAAAGATTGCATGCTCATGTATCGGAGATCAGGTCATCTGGAAATAATTGGATATCCAGACTCCAATTTTATTGAATGCTTAGATAACAGGAGATCCACATTAGGTTATGTTTTCATGATGGCATGAGGGGCTATATCATGGAAAAATGTCAAACAGATGTTAATAGTCATTTTCATTATGGAAACAGAGTTTATAACCTGCTATGAAGCTTCCAAGCACGAGATATAGATGTGGAATCTTATCATAGGTTTATAGATCATTGGGTGCATTGACAAACTATTGAGGATCAACTGTGATAATAAATCTGCAAAATTATATTCCAAGAACAGTCGCAGTTCGTTGAAGTCTAAACACATCGATATAAAATTTCTAGCAGTTAAAGAAAGAGTTTAGAATTGTCAAATAATGATAGAGCCTATAAGAATAAATTTCATGTTAGTAGATCCACTCACCAAGGACTTGTCACCCAAGGTGTTTCATCAGCATGTACTGAGCATGAGAGTTCTTCCTTTTGATAAAGCTAAGTAGCCATTATGTAGGAATCTCTATTTTGTGTGATGCTCTATATTCATGAATATATATTTTGGCTCATTATATATATTACAAATTTCTTATATGTGTGTATGATTTTGACTTTCTCTGACATATATATATCATATTTACCATTATGATTTTACATTTGGTTGTTGTAGATATGATGTGGACTCCATTTGGAAAGGTTAAATCATGATTTACCATTACAATTTAGCATAAGGTTTTGGTAAATATGATTTGGACCCAGTTTGAGTCATAAAGAGGACTTATTGAGAATGAACACTTATAGATCACATGTAGTGTCATTCGTGTACTACACAATTACATTTAATATATGTCGTTAATGATAGTTGATCCTGTCTGAAAGTCGATGAGATGAAAAGCTAGGGATGTGACATTCCCGCTGACTACGTGTAGACTCCGCTTCGACCTGCAACACAGATCACGTCAGTGTCGAGTTAGGGAAGGGGTCCCCGGCGTTGACCCTCCGACGCTCAAGTCAGTCACCGGCGATGAAGTAAAAAACGGAGCAACAAGAATGAACAGTAGCGAGAACAGTGTTTATTGCGTATTGTGTACCTCCGTCGATGCCTGGACCCCCTTTATATAGAGCTCCTACAGCGCACGTGCACGCTCCCCAAGGCGAGCACACTTCCCAAAGTTTTCCATGAAAAGACTTGTCAGTAAAGTGCCCCTGACACATTATCTTAACAAACTGAGCATATCTCTGAAGTGACAGTGGAAGCTTTCGTCGTACGATATTCTGGTTGTCCATGCTCGGTGTTAGCGGCACTAACTCCTAAAAGGATGTCAAAGGATACCAGAGAGAGTATGCTGCTAGGCCGAGCGGGTTGGTCACTCGGCCGGAACTTCGTTGTTCCTATGTTCCGTCCGCTCGGCCAAAACTCCATTGTGTTTGTGTCGCGTCCGCTTGGCCGAAACTCCACTGTGCTTGTGTCATGTCCTCTAGGCCGGAATTCCACTATGCTTGTGTCACGTCCGCTCGGCTGAAGTTCCACTCTGCCTGTCGAGTCCTATTGCCTGGCCGAGTGGGGTAGCTGCTCGGCCCGGCTTCTGAATATCGTTTTTTTCCTCCGTCTGGCGTCCAATACTTCATTAAGCGTCAGTCATTTGACATCTCCCCGTGTCAAAGGCGAAGTGTTACCGGGACCTTCTCCCCCCGGTCGAGGCATGCTCGCCCGACCGGCCGATGCTATTTGCGCGTTGATCGCCTTGATTTTGACCTCCACCGTAGCCGCTATCCTCCACGGGGTGAGGCCCCTCCTTATCACATGTACCAATTGATTTAATGAACCAAATTATTTAAAGAAGTATTTAACCCATAAAGTTTGATATGTTGAGTTCAACTAAGATTTTGTGTCGTATATAAGAAATCAAGTATAACCCAAGTGAAAAATTATAGGATTAAGTCCACATGGGTGGATTAAATCCAATTAAGTCCACATGGTGGGCTTAATCTCCATAAGATTAGCTTACATTTGATTAATACATACACAACTAATTATCATTAAGAAAATTAAATCTCAATTAAGTGATCTAATACTTTATTGCATATAAATGGGGTTTGGATTAAATTGATGTGCATTCAATATATAGATTTATTAATCCCATTTATTAATATTGATGGGTTGTTAATAATGGATGATCTTTATACCGGATAGTTCCCATAGAATGAGTCGGGTATATAAAGGAAGAGAAATAGTTCATTTTAGGACATGTTGAATCGTGTTCTCTTCCTCTTGATTCTTCTCCCCCATTGAAAAGGACTTAGGTTGCCGACTCAATCCTGTGAAAGACTTTCACTACATTTGTATGATCTTTGGTAACAAAGAAGAAGCAGTAGTCCTCTACGGTACATTTAGATCAATTCTTCATTAGTTATTGTTTTAATTTTTAATATTGTTTTAAAGATTTATGATAATTAAATCCTATTATAAATGCATCATTTAATTTATTATAGATGTCATGCACTCCTTACCTGTTGGCTTATGATCATCGAGGTATCCTGATGAAACATTTTGTGAGTAACAAAGTAAGAAGCGAAATTCCTTTTGCAATAGATAAATGGACATAAGAAAAACAAAAGAACAAAAAAGTTTCTGAATTTGTTAGATGCTGATTGTTACCTGGTGGTTGAACATTTCCTCGGTCAATACTCGATCTGTTCTTTCAGAATCGTCCTGCAGTGAATTCTCTCTGACTTAGATAATTTTTCTATGGTTTCCAAATAAGGATGTAATCGAATCGAGTCGAGTCGAGTCGAGACGAACTCTTAAATGTTTGAGCTTGATTCATTTATAATCGAGCTCACGAGTTTATTCGAATTTTTATCGAACCTAAACGTGCTTCAAAAGAAATTGTTCTAAAATAATTGCCGCCCTCGGACAAATTAGCATAGTCTGAGGTACACAAGATCTCAATCGAACCATTTCTCATGTATGATGTGTCGCTGTTTTTGTTCTCAGCTAAATTAAAAAAAAAAAATAAATAAATAAAAAAAAGGATGATGCTTTCGCACAACCGTTTCCCTCAAAAATTAGCACATCAAAGCCATAGTGCTCATTAAGTGGCAAAAGGCGAAGCGAACTTATCCATAGTGGCCATTAAGCCTAAGACTCGACGTCATCTTCGTCCAAACTGTGAGCTTTAACAAAATCATTCCAGCCAGACTTGAGAAAAAGGTCGCCGGCAATCTTTGCAATTCCTACGTGCCACACATTGCCACTTGGTCCCTTCAAATCAGCAAAATTTGATGTCTGACCTTTCAAATAATTCATGAACTTCTTTGGCACATTCTACAGGACGAGCAATTCAAAGATAACATAATCCAGAAAACCATAGATATAGTAAAAGTATACTGATCCGGCGGTAAGTATAGGGGGATCTGCATGGGTAAAGATCAACGACACGTGAAGACTAAGGTCAGTAGGGTCAACCTACCGGTTCGATCGATTGGAGAAGTCTTATGACCGCCCGACCTGGAGAAGTCTCCTAGCAGCTCGGCCAGGTTAACGCCAGGGCTAGTACGAAGACAGCTCGACCATGATGTCGGGCTTCCGACGCTCATAAGTTGCCAAATACTGAGAAATTGTCGAGCCGAGCGTCCCATCCGCTCGGCTGAACTATAACTCAACCAAGGAAGCATTCTTACTTGGTCCGGCATGCCTTCAGGCCTGAGCCTTACGGCGCCGAGCGGCTCTTCCGCTCAGCCCAAAACGTACAATGCATAGAAGGGGACAAAGGGAGCAGTTGGGAATATCCTTCTCGAGACGTACGTCGCCGACAGACAGCGTGGTTGACGGCTGGACCGGACAGAGAATCGTACGGTGGAAGTTTTCATTGTCACGTCAGAGATATGCCCGGACAATTGCGGCATGGCGCCAGACACGCTTTTCTGACAAGGTCATTCCAGGTATGCTTTGAAGAGTGTGTACATTTTGAGATGCGTGCACGCATCCCCTGGGAGTCCTATATAAGAATCCCAGGCTTCGACGGAGATATGCATTATACATCACTGTAGTTACAGTTTTCATTCTTGTCATTCTGCCTCGATCTCTTTTCTCCGAAGTTGACTTGAACGTTGGAGGGTCGTCGCTGAGAACTCCTTCCCGGTCCGATTTTATGCTTGCAGGTTTCCACCGGAGGCTCAGACCAGTCGGAGGATCGTACGCCGTCATCGAGAGCGTCATGTCCCCAGTATTTATCGACTCAACATTCGGACAAGTTGATATACAAAGATCAATTTTCTGGAGAAATCTATTGTCAGTCTGACATAGCTACAAACCTTAGCAAGTCCTCTTGAAATAATAGATTGGACTTCGACCGTCTTGCCATTACAATGCTAGGGATGTTTAAGATTTGTTTGGTTGAAGCTATTAGGATATGAACCGACACAGGTATTGTTATATAAAAAACGAGGATCACCTATCCGTACCTATATTAAGTACGTTTGATTCAAATTATATAATCTTAATTATGTGATTACTGGATAAAAATCGCAAAATTGTGTGAAGCCGAACTTAATCGTCCAAAGAAGATATAACAGAATACTTATTGAAATAAGTCCCTCTGTCACATTTTAAATAAAAATATTAATATAACAGAATACTTTTAAATAAATTTGTCAATGCTAATTTTTTCCTGAGCCACATCCTTTTTATATTTGGGTCAAATTAAAGTTCTTCAGATATATAAAGGCGAATTTACAATACTAAAAGAGAATATAACCACAGGAAACTCTTTAAAATGGCCAACAATTAAGACACAAGCACTGCATTGGGAACAACCCTGTGATATTACTCTCGCAAACTCTACATCAAATAAAAATATGGGCACCTAGAAAAAGGTACATACATAATAAATCAAATTCGCCCCAAGCACTGCATATTTTGTTCATCCAAAGAAGGAAGGAAACTATTGTACATATAATAAACACAAAAGGGTTAAGTTTCATCCAATTCATGACTTTAAAATGCTTGCAATTGCTTCTGGTTGCCCGGTGTTTGAATTACACTGGAGGTGCAACATGATGGTTCCACGCCAATCAGGAGAACATCCACAAACCATGTCTATTTATATTTCTGAAGCCTCTGCGATGGTTGTCAATCTATCAGTCTGAGAAAATGCAGGATTCAGAAACTTGGCTACAAATGCCCACAGTCTGTACACATCCTCAAAGTTGGTGAGGAAACCAAGTGAAGCGGTAAGAACCTCCACTCTAATCACGCCATGCTTACTGTTTTTCTTCCTAGCTTGTTGATTGCTTGCAGAATGCTGTAAGGAGGTATCGGAGAGAACTTCTCCTGGTAAAAATTTATGATCGTCCATGAGGCCTATATGCGTAAGGAAGCCAGTGCCCAAGGAAATACCATTGTTCTCAGCAAGCTTTTGAACAATTTCTGGTTTGATCACTGCCCCATTACCATCCTTTACATTGAAGGCCACAGCTGCACCCCTTTCATATTTGATCTTTGGACCATAAATCTGGATCAGAGGCAAATCACTGCCCCCGGCTGAACCTGGTAACCTCAACTGAAGTAAAGACGTCACTAGCCAGTTGATGAGATATCTTAGTTTCAGAGTTGTCTTATTGAGACCCATCATGTTCACATGATCTAAATGTCGACAAACAATTTCAGGTTCTAATCTTCCCCATTCTTGAGAATCGTCATCCGTGGCACCATCACCATGGTCCTCTTCATCATCAAGTCTTTGTTGAAAACTCTCTCCGACATCAGAATTGTGATAGGAAAATTCATTAGTTTTGTTATCTTCTATGCTGAAGGATACCCTCCTATCCATGCTGGAAACTCCTTCATTCTCTTGCACTACTAAGAATTTTCCACCTGAAAACTTATTATTTCCTTCTCTCCTTCCTAAAAGCCGAAACTCACCTTCTGTTTCCCTTCTTATGGCACTCTCTTTCAATTCATTCTGAACTTCAGGGTATATTTCTGATGCTGAACCATTCTCACGACCAGTGGAAGGTGATAAACCAGAAGTTGAGCCAATGATTCTCCTTCCACTGGGAGAAGAAAACTTAACAGACTGTTTTTGCGTTGCTTCCTTTACTCTAGGTTCTTCCTCTATCTCTGTCACTTTCTGCAAGTGAGAATGATCCGCTCTATTTTGAGACAGCCCCTCGTGTGAGCTCTGCTTTAAACGACCTTGTTCCTGAGAAACTGAGAGGACAGCTGCATCAAAGGATAGAGCATGATCATCAAAAAGAGGGTTTTCCAACATCCTGGAAGCCTCCTTGAGTGACACCTTATGATTCTTCTTTCCAGTAAGCCATGAAGGTGGTATTGGAGAACCAAACTTCCCTTTGTTCAACTGCATTGAATGGTCTGATCCATATGGGCTCTGACCCAAATCAATCCAAAAGGAGTTGTCCGATGATTCATCCTCGCTAAAAACAGGGCTCTTCATGACCTCCCCAACAGAAATGCTGTCTGTATCATCAAAGATAGTGCTGGCTCCATCATGATCCGAGTTGTTGTCCTGATCCATCTCAGTGTCAAATACATCTCTTACTTGAGCTGATGTAAATGCACCTGAAAAGGCAGGTGGCTGGGATCCTTTGTGAGTCTTTGACGTGGAAGATTCATCATTTCCGTTGATGTTTTCAGCATCAAGCCCATCCAATACATCAAGACCATCCCCTGAGTCACTTAAATACTGAGGAAACACAGGAACAATCCTCACTATTCCTGATCCAGTGCCACCATTCTGGCTCTGCAGGCTTCCCATCACAGATTTCTTGATTAGGAGGCATCCAAAACCTGTTGGATCATATCCAAACACCCGGTAAAATGAAGTGATGATGAAATCCGGTCGGAAGAGTGAAAGGCCAAGAGAATCCATGTCCTTTGGACCCAAAGATCCAGCATCAAGCAACACATGCCAATTATTCTGCTGAGCCAAAGCCATCCACTGGTATGAGTACTTTGCTCCGGTCACTCTAGACTGAACTGGGAAGACGAAAAGACCTACAGCCGTGTCCTTCTTCCTCCTCCTCCTCCTCCTCTTGCCTAAGATTTGCTTCCTCAACTCCGTCGAGCAGAGCTTGAGAGTTGGCCACTTAAATGTTGCACTATAGACCTTGGCTCCCTTCTCCTTGGCACTCTGGGTCATCCAATTAACAGACTGGCTCTCATGATCAAACATTGTCAACAGCTTATTGGTATGAAAAGGATAAGTTTCAGAGAGCAATTTGAAAGCGGAGCCTCTACTGAAAGTGAAAACTAGACTATACTCATTCTCGGGAATGTTGAGGTAGTCCATGACACGAGTTTTGATGTCATGCTCGACAGTCCCTTTCTCACCGCCGCCGTACAAAGCATGGTTGATCAAGTTAGCAGTAATCTCAGAGAGACTAAATGCCGAAGATTCCCAGCTTTGGAAGCTCTGGATGTAGGAGAACAAACCAAAGCCGCAATAGTCGAGGCATACCTTGGCAGAGGCGTCCGACAGGTGGCAATACTCATCGAGTCTCAGCTCATCGATTTTGTTGGAGGACTGATACTTGGGGTACGTGCTGAGGAACTTCGACAAGGCCTCATCCAGGGAGGGAATGGAATCGGCAGAGTGGAAAGTGCGCTGGGCGGCGAGAGCAGTGGCCTGGAGGAACTCCCGCTGGGCGTTGAGGCGAGCGACGGATCTCGACCGGTTAATGGAACCTTCGTCGGTGTTGCCTGCGTTCTCTGGGTCCATCTCCATGTCCAGGGACTTGGAGAGGGAGCCATCTTCGGAGGCCTCCTCGAGAGCCTCCCGGAGCTTGTTCCCCTGAATGTGCCGGAGTATCGACGATCGCCGCTCGCACCTCTCCTCCGACAAGCCCTTGCCGCCACCATCCCGCCACCGATTCCTCTTGTCGAGTATTAGGGCGGCGCAGTGGGAGATGGGCTTCCATAGAGAGAGATGCATCTATACTGCTCATCCAAGCCTTTCCATCCAACAGCCCTCGAGGGATATCTGAATCAGATCAAACCCTAAAAGCCACAGAAGGATAAAGATCCGAGACTCCTTTCAAAAACCAAATTTTGAGACGATCAGGACGAGAATTCGAGATCAGTGGAGGGAATGAGGAAAAGAAACCATCTAAGCTAAGATTCAGCCAGCTTTTACTTTTGGCGACAGTAAGAGGAAGGTAAAGAAAAGGGGAGCATTCAAAGTCCTAATCTCTGAAATTCCCATCGGAAGCAACCCAAAGACGACAACTTTGAGAAGACTCCAACCTAATTCAACATAAAGAAAACTAAAGTGAGCACGAAAAGGAGGAGAGTGAAGATGAGAGAGGGAAAACTGAAAAGAGGGCAAAACGACTACAAAAATAATAAAGAAAAAATAGAGAAGACAATAACAAAAATCGGCACCAAAATCCCCTTTTTCCTTTTCTCCTCTCAGATCAGTCGAAATCAATCAGCCAAATACCTCGGATTCAAACCGAAGCAACGCTTTGGTAAAAAGGAATTTGAGAAACTAGATCAGTGCCTACCAAAGGAATCGAAAGAAGACGAATCTCTCATGCATTCAAACCAAAACAAGGCTTTGGAAGAGATAATTTGATAAACTAGATCAGAGCCCACCGAAGGAATCCAGAACCAGAGGTATCTCAACGCACCAACGATCGCCAAGCTCCTGACAAGATCGAAACATACTCTCTCTCTCTCTCTCTCTCTAGTTCATCTCCACCCACCGTCACGGCGTCACTGAGGATGGAGGGATTGCTGTTGAGTGGATGGAGGGTTCAGAGGCGGAGGAGCACCTAAGAACGGAACAAACGAGGAGAGCAGAAAAATTAGATTATCTTCGTTTATTAGGGGAAAAGGAGAGAGATTTTATTTAGCAAGTCAAATAAAGGAAATAATTGAAAATCGATTTAGTCTACGAATACGAACTTGCAGCAAACTGCGTGCGGACAAGGGAAGAAGCTCCATAGTAATTTAATAAGAGAGGAAGGCAGAGTTGATTGTGCCATAAGAAAGGAAAAGAAAATTCTATCAGGATCAAAGTAACAGCACACGCCGGTTTTTCTTATATCTATTATGGATTACGTTGAGAAGAAATAGATAGATATCATTGACTAATCAAATAACCATCCATCGTTCACCGAGCACTATCCATAATCTATTATTATACTACCAGGTGGGGCTCTGGCCAACTAAATTGCGGCTTTTCTTAAAGTCAACCAGCATTTTCATCCAGCACTTGCATTTTCTATGTTAAATACTTTTTGACACTTGAGGTGGTTCACTTGAGGTGAAATTTGGAGGAGAGTAAATAGTCGTTGACACCATCTGAGAATTACGATGGTCGAATCACCCGTGAATAGGTGTAGAAGTTATCTTGGTCGTCAATCATCTAGTGAAAATGATGATTGATAGAGAGATCTGCTAGAGTTGGAATAGAAGAAGATGAAAAAAAAAAGATTAGAATGATGGTCAAAGGTTTTCTGACGCAGTCACTATGATACTCAAGTTAATTATCGACAGAGGTGGAAGAAGAAGAATGAAAAAAGACATGTTTAGAATTTTAGATACGTGTGTTCGCGTACCTAAGTCCATAGGGACGGATTATCTTTTATAGAGTGACGACTTCTTCCTACATTCTTCACATGTCCTGAGATCCACAATATTGTTATTTATTATTTCTTGAAATAGTTTGAAATTTTGAGATCTATGCTATTGTTAACTACTTTCTGAAATAGTCTGAAATTCCTAGATCCGCGCGATCGTTATCTACTTCCCGAAATAATCAGAAATCCCAAAGTCCACATGTGTATTGTTATCTACTTCCTAAAATAATCTGAAATACCAAGATTTGTGTGTGTATTATCTACTTCCTGAAATAAACGGTGACATTATCTTCAGTTATGTCATGGAGTCGAGGCGTCGCTGGTAAGTCAGGAGGCAACTCGGAGACAGACGACCCAGGATCCAAAACATCATGAAGTCGAGATGACGTCAAATCGGGGCAGCTCGGGGACAAACAACTCGGGGTTGGGAGCATCATGAAGTTGAGATGTTGTCAAGTCGAAGGGCAGCTCAAGGATGAACAATCTGAAGTAGGGAGCGCCATGGAGTTGAGGGCTTCTAGTAGTCTAGGTCGTACAGACTCGAGGAGTGGTTTGGCTCTTCCTTGACACTATTCGGCACTTCAACAGATTGTTGATCTCTTTATCCATGGGCACTCTATGATTACCTCCTGGATCATAAGTCTTGCCTTCGAGTATAGTCAAAGGGAGTTCGACTAACTGGACTATGGTGTGATCGAAGGGGGCAACTCCAACTGCCTCGACTGCCCTAGCCACATGATAAATCTATTGTATATTTCTAAAGAGATTATGCATTAAATATAGGCATACCTTTGACATTACATTTTAAATGCAATGCATGCGTCATCTTTAAGGTTGCATCATATTAATGTGATATGACTCATGACAAGGAATACGAAGCATCATGTGTATTGTAATGATTATTCAGATTTGATTTAACCCATGTGTTTGATCCAAGGGTCAAAATTTTATCCTGATTATGTGACAGCAAAGATTCGACGGTCTCAATCGAACTCGTTGAGATATATTAGGTTGAAGAATGATGCTCTTGCCCTTAATCATGCAATCACTGCTTCTGAGACAACGATTCTTCATCTTCCTCATCTTCAAGCTCTTTGTGTCATCTCGTTCAATAAGTTACTTTGTTTCTTCCTGTCATTTTTGTTTCAATCATCTCTCAATCAGGTGTCCTTTATTTATAACCTTTGTAGTCTGATAGTATTCATCACAATGACTGGGGAATCGTCTTCTACTCTATGGTATAAGTCTATTGAGTTAAGCTTCACCAATGTAGTCTTAGATCAATTAAGGACCACCTATAGGATCTCGATCGACCATCTGATAAGACTTCCAAATGGTAACGATCGACTAGATCGTCCTCCCTAGGTTTCGCAGCCTTCTTCAAAAGTCACCTTTTGAGTGAGCTGTGCTTCCCTATCCCAACATTCTTCTCCAAAATGTCTCAATATTTTCATATACTATTATCACAACTTGGCCCCAATTCTTTTTACATCGTAATTGTAGTAGTCATCCTCTTTCGACTGTATCGCATTATTCTTTTTCCTCGCATCTTCCATTTTTTTTTTTAACACAAGAAGATTGAGGAATAGGGCTGTAAATTAACCGAACGTTCATGAACAAGCTAAGTTTGGTGTTCAACTTGGTAAGAACTTGTTTATGTTCGTTCAATATACACAAACTTAATTAAATGAGCAAACTTGAATAACTTGTTTAACTAAACAAACAAGTTTGAATACATATGTGTTCAGATTGTTAATATTAGTGAATAATGTTTGTGAACATGTTCAAAAACAACATTCGTGAATATTCATGAACAATGTTTGTAAATTATGTTCATTAATAAAACTCTTATCAACTTACTAAGAAACTTTCAAAATAAATATATTTGTATTGTCAAAGTCAATAACTAATAAAATAAGTTTAAAATGTAAAAGTTTCAAACAATCAAACAAGCTTGAATTAAGAATTCGATAGCATCTAAACAAATCAAGCTCAAGTCAAGCTCAAACCAAGCTCAGGCTCATAAAAAAGAAATCAAACTAAGCTTGAGCAATCATTTTAATGATTTGGTTCATTTTAAACTCAGCTCGGCTTGACTCGATTTCCTTATCAAACAAGTTTAAACACCACAAAACTTAGCTCGGCTTGGCTTGTTTATAGTCTTGTGGAAGATGATATGTTCTTCTTTTCGTCTCGAGTCAATCTTAGTCTCTTGAAAGGCTTTTCGACCTCACATAAGGGTTGGAACCCCAACTTTTCTTTGTGAAGACCCCTAACCCCGTGTATTGGCCAACTCGTTGGCAATCTGAGTTGGTCTCCCCTTCCACTCAGAAAGATTACTACTTGGAACAGGGCTATTTCAGTTTGTCACAGAAGTTGCAAGACTTGAAGTTCGATAGCAATGCACTACTCAAGGAAGGGTTGCTTCACAACTTCGACCTGAGTCTCATTTCGACTCCTTTCAAAGCGTCATTTAGTAAGATCCAACACTTACACAAGTCTTGATATCTAACTGAAGGTGTATCATTTCTTACAACTACCACCATGCTGAAGGTCTCAATGAATAAAGTGGTTAAACTCACTAAGGACGAATTAGAGGAGCACAGCGTGGCAATCGTTAATCTAACCCTGGAGTAGACTATGTTTAAAGAAAGGGTACCAACAGCTTCGGTCGCATCTTAATTCAACGGAAGCTACCTCCTAGATAGCCGCTAGAGGACTGACGCCACCCTTGGAGTCGAGAATGCCACCAGCTCGTTAACTGGAGATGGTGGAACCAACGCCATCCAGGGAGTTTGGGATGCCCTTGAGGTTGATCAGGAAGAGGCAACGCTCACCAAGGACTTCTATCGGCTCTCCAAACTCATTTGCACAAGCATAAGTTCAACTACCAAGTTCATCGGCTGAGTAGGGGAATTGTCAGGTCATAGATAGTTCCTCGAGACCACAGGGCCCACCTATGCTATAGGTGGCCATGACCTTAGCCTCCCCTATGGAGTCGAGGAACTCCTGCATCAAGATCGGTCCATCACACCCTCCTATGGGCTCTGATTTAGCGAGTCATAGGGCAGACATCCCAATAGAGCCCCTTGTTGAATTGGACGAGGACGACATCCCACTTGCTGTAGAAACATCCTGAGAACCAATTTTGGTGGAGCATAAACTGGATCTCACCCTCTATGATCTGATGGTTGCTAGGTCGAAGAAAGCCTAAGAAACGACCAAGGGTGTGCCCATCAGGACATTGGCCAAGGAGCTTTTGTAGAATGGAGCCAAACATATGTCTCAGCTGATGGTGTTTGACCAAAGATTCCCTAAAATCTAGCAAGATTGAGAACGTCGAGGAATGCAAGCATGGATAGCCGAGTTAGAGGCTCAACTAGCCCAAACCTCCTCTCCTCAGATCTTTTCATCAATTCTGGCTGAATTGGGCATGACATGGATAGAGATTACACGACTGAAGAAGCTAAGAGTTGACCCTGCCACTGAACTATTGGATCATAGAGAAACACTAGAGGGGTGGGAGGGGGGGGGGTGAATAGTATTCGTTGAAAATCGAAACAGAAATCGAGAGTAGTGCTAGCTGGAGGGTTGTACAGTTGTCATTATCCCGACTCCTCAGTCACACAGGGGTCGTGGCAAGTAGAGGGACGGGCGGGAGTGATATCATGTGGCATGCATGCACATTTGCATATGATGTGTGGTTCATCTTGTAGAGATATATTTGCATACATGTTTAGTTGATACTAGCTACATGTGATTGTGATATGTTGCACTTGTTCGAGGTATGATTGTTGCATATGGTTGTCATGTTTCATACATGTCATTTATTATACATGTATATGTGTCAGTTATATTGCTCAGGTGCTACGAGCAAATCTGTTGCTGATTCCCCGGTGAGTTTACTAATTATTATACCGTATATGTTGATTCAATATTGAGTATGTGCATTTATTATGTCATTTTCGATCTTGACCTTATGTGTTAGATCCTGATTGGGTATGTATGTTTATTATGTCATGGGTGATCATAATCTTATGTATTAGATCCAGATTGGGTATGTGTATTCATTATGTCAGTTATGTTTAGTTGCATTAATTATGTTAATATGATCATGTTCTTATTTCCTTACTGAAACTGTATACTTTGATCTCTATGTTTTATATAGATCATGCACTATCTTGTCTATTACCCGTTGAGTGACCCACACTCACCACCGCATTTGTATATTATTTTTTTCCTCAGGTAGCAGGTAGATGATTGTGAAGTCGTTTGGAGTATTCTATCTGTTGGTCCCACTTCACATCCGTGGATGGTTTCCCATTTTAATCACATTACGATTTATGGACTTGACATTGTATAACTTGACTTTGTTTTGAAGTGTTGCTATGTGGTGTCATGTAGTCGTTTTGTTGTGGTTGTTTAAGCTTAGTCGGCTAGCAGTTTGTTGTTCTTGATTTATGAGTTTTCCTTTCGTTTCTCCGCTGTGTTTTTAGTACAACCATGTTTGCTGTTGATTATAGCTTGTGAGTAGCCTTGTGCCATTATATATATATATATTTCATATTTTCACAGTTATATGGGAGATGTTGTCCGTTTGCTGGGCAAAGACTCCTTACAAGATTTTTTGAGTTTAAAATCTATTTTAAAATATTTTTTGGAAAATTACATCTCTCTAGATAAAATAATTTATAATTTCTAATATTAATCTTGTTTAATCATGAAAATTGTATGGATTATTATATTTAAAAGTAACTGTAATGTGGTTCACAAAACTAAAGTTAAGTTTTGTGAACCCAATGGTATTGCAAGGTTTAGGCCCGACCCTGGAGGAGGGCCATCCTGGGCGATGGCCCTGGGCCTAGATTTTGAAGGAGCCCAAATTTTTTTTTAAATATTATGTTTAATAATTTATAGTTATAGTAGGAATGAAAACAGATTTAGGCCAAAAAAATTGCTTCTGCGAATTATCGCCTGCACCTGCGCGACGCGATGGAAAACTCGTTGGTCGCCGCGACCCGCGACGCCGCCTCCCGCCTACACATGTGCCTACGGCTACGAGAAAGAGGACTCAAGGTATCAGGTATGTCTTCTCTCTCTGTCGCATCTCTTCTTCTTCTTTCGCTCACGACTCTTCATTCTTCAACGGTTATTTCTGTGACTGTGATTCTGTCGTATCTCTTCTTTCTTTCGCATCTCTGTCACTTCTCAAGATTTTTTTACCGTTGTTTTTGTATCCACAGAGATGATAAATACAACCCATTGATTTAGAATTTTCATTGTGAATTTGAGCTTTGATTGTCTATTGTCGTTGATTCGTTGTGAAAATTTGCTCTCAAATTTTTGTTAGATTTGATTTTTTGGAGGAGAATTTTGTTCGTGCAGTCATCAATGGTGTTTGGTGACTGGTGCTAGGCTAAGCTAAGGTGTTGTTGCTCTTTTCTTTACTCACTTGAAGAATTACTATTTCTTAATAATTTTACTAATTAACTAAGCTGCATCACGCATGTTGACCTTAGAACTTGTGACCTTAGTAGTTAGTAGCACAAAGTAGCTGCGAGTTGATTTGTGACAGAAATTTAAGATGAAATGGACTTTTTTTTATTAGATTTCTGACTTCCATAAAAGTTATAGTATGTATTTATAACTCCAAATTGTTTAAAGTTTTAAGCACAAGTTGATTTGTAAATCTGCTTGTATCACGGTCTCGTTGTCCTGACTTGATGAATTATGTTGATGGCATCTAAAAGTGAACAGTTGAACTGAATTTAGAACCATGTGCCCTGGATCAATTTACTGTGCTCAGTGCTTAGTGCTCTACTGTGCCTTGTTTGCAGAATTGTTATTTTTCTAGTTCAACTGAAAAAAAAATTATAGCCAACAAACTGTCATTTCCCAAGGGTAAGTAAATTCCTTTGATATATATATATATATATATATATATATACATATATATATATATATATATATATATATATATATATATATATATATATATATATATATATTGTTTGTCTATCATCAAATAAGAGATAGCTTCTAAACGTTACGTCTTTACACTACCTTTAGATAAAGAGTATGAAATGCAATTTGTATAGTTCTACATTTCTTATTGTGTCTTTTTCTTTGTGTAACTTGTCATGAGTTTCAACTCTACCGAATACCTTTTGCTTTTTTCTAGAATTTTGAACTTCACAACTTAAGATATGTTATGTGTTATGTTCGTTAAATCCCTTTAGTCAATTAGGTGAATGAGCTATCCCTTTAGTCAATGTCAAATAAACTATCAATAATCCTATAAAAATAAGAAGAGAAAATTGTCAAAGGACTTATGATTGAAGCCCTTAGATTATAGATCTTAGAGAATTATAACACTTGAGCACTTACTCTATGAGAAATAGAAATTCATAATGTTTTTTATACTCTTGGTTGTTCAAGAAACCTCTAAAGTACTTACTCTGCTTGAACTTGTGTTGTTATAATTAGTATTGTTGTTTCTTTAAGTATCATAATTTTACTAATTAGTTTTAATTTGATAATGATTTAGTTTTTTTTAACAGGTGTTGTTTGATGAGGTGCTTAACTTAACAACCTAGGACATTTCCATTAATATTGAAAACTATCATATTCCAGGTGTTATTATTCCTTTACTAGTGAAATAATTTGAATTATCTGTTTTTTTTTGTAATTGTTGTGGTTTTGTATATTATAATATGTTGTCTAAAAAACATCTTTCTGGATGTGAGAAAAGGAAAAAAAGAAAAAAAAATTAGAACAATTGACTGAATCACAAAGAGATGCTATTAATAAATTCTTTATTAAAAGTTCTCATGGTGATAGAAATGCACAAAATTCAACTATGACGGTGAATGATGTAGATGAGTGCAATGAGATTCACAATGTTAATGAAGAAAGAGAAAATTTGAGTGAGCATGAAAATGTTTTAAATAGGGTATATAATGAGAATATTGACATTGATGAACAATTTATTTCTTCACTTGATATATATGATTCAAGAAATTGGGATAATCTTGATAACAATGCACGTGATATTTTAGTTGAAAAAGGGCCAATAAGAGAAATGAATATTGTATATCCTTTGGACGATACTTCTAGGCATTTTTCTTATGCTCATTATTCTAGACATTTAAGTAATGGAGAAATAAAAGACCTAAAGTGGTTGGTTTAGAGTAAATATGTGGATAAAGTTTATTGCTTTTGTTGTAGGTTTTTTAAATCTGAAAACAATAGAAGTTCACTAGCAAAGGATGGATTTAGAAATTGGAAACATCTTAGTGAACGACTTAAAGAACATGAAAACACTATTGAACATATAACTAACATGAACACTTGGAATGAATTAAAAATGTGATTAGATAAAAATCTAACAATTGATAAAGACCTACAACAAGAAATTTCCAAAGAAAAAGAGCGTTGGAGACAAGTTATAACAAGAATAATAACAACTGTAAAATGTCTTTCTAAACGTTGTTTGGCTTTTCGAGGATCTAATGAAAAACTTTATCAAGACAATAATGGAAATTTTTTGGGGTTGATTAAAATGATTGCTGAATTTGATTATGTGATGCAAGATCATATTAGACGTATTCAAAGTAATGAAATTCATTATCATTACCTAGGTCATAAAATTCAGAATGAGTTGATTTCTATTTTAGCTAATAATGTTAAAAGTGTTATCATTAATAAAATTAAAGAAGCGAAATATTTTTTTCAATAATTCTTGATGGTACCCCAGATATAAGTCATCAAGAACAAATGACTTTTATAGTACGATGTGTTAATATATTAGGTGATAAAGTGAAAATAGAGGAGTACATTTTAGAATTTCTAAAAGTAGATGATACATCATGTTTAGGACTTTTTAACGAATTACAAAATGTGTTAAAATCACTTGATCTTAGTATTGAAAATATTAGAGGTCAAGGTTATGATAATGGTTCCAATATGAAAGGAAAACACCAAGGAGTTCAAAAGAGGTTACTTGAAATAAATCCAAGAGCGTTGTATATGTCATGTGCTTGTCATAGTCTTAATCTAACTCTTAGGGTGTGTTTGGTTCAAGTCATCATGTATAACCTTAGTTATGTGATTAACAGGTAATCACATAACCAAGGTTATAGGAAATAAAACATAACCAAATGTTGTTTGGTTCAACTTAGGTAATGCAACAAAAACTTGTTTGTTTGAAGGTTTTAATGAATACCCTACTTTAATATTTTACCGTATTACCCTCAGTTACAAAACTAACTATACATAATATTATTATTATTATTATTATTTATTTATTTATTTATTTATTTTTTAATGTTTTTTTACTTTTCTTTTTCTTGTATATTTTTTTCCTTTTTTATGTGTTTTTTTATTTTTTAATGTTTTTTTATTTTTTTATTATTTATATTTATATTTTATATTTTTTTACATTTTTTTAATTTTAATTTTTATTTATTTATTTTATTTTTAAAATTTTAAATTTTTTAAAATTTTTTAAAAATTTTAAATTTTTAAATTTTTAAAAAAATTTTAAATTTTTTAAAAAATGTTAAATTTTTTTTTAAATTTTTTAAAAATTTTAAATTTTTTTAACATTTTTTTAATTTTTTAATTTTTAAATTTTAAATTTTTATTTTTTTTTTAAAATTATTTATTTTTTTAAAAAATAAATTTTTAATTTTTTTAAAACATTTTTTTATTTTTTAACATTTTTTAATATTTTTTTACATTTTTTCTCTTTTTTTCATATTTTTTCTTATCGGAGGGTATTTTTGGTAAAAAAAATTCGTTAACCCCGGAATCAAGAAAAACCTTAGTTTTCTGAGGTTTTTCGATTCCGGGCTGCATGACCCTTTTGCTGACGTGTCGGACATGGAACATTACTTGGGAATCATAGAATACCTAAACCAAACAAGGTTTTTGTTGATAATCTTGGATGGATAACCAAGATTATCAAGAATAACCCCGAACCAAACGAACCCTTAGTGATATGACCCATTCTTGTGTTAAAGCTGTTTCTTTTTTTGGAGTAGTGCAACGCATATACACATTATTTTCAAGTTCTCCTAAGAGATGAAAAATTTTACTTAATAATGTGAAGGGATTAACCGTCAAATCTTTGTCGAATACTCGTTGGGAAAGTCGTATTAAAAGTGTTCAAGCTATTAGATTTCAAATTGTGGAAGTGAGAGCAGCTTTACTTGAATTAAATAATATTTGTGATGATGCAAAGTCAATAAGTGAAGCTGAAAGTTTAGCTAATTCAATCGAAAAATTTGAATTTTTACTTGGTATGGTCATTTGGTATGATATCTTATTTGCTATAAACATGGTGAGTAAGAAATTACAATCAAAATCTATGCGCATAGACTCTGCTATGAAACAATTAGAAGGTGTAATCTCATTTTTTGAAAAGTATAGGAATGATGGTTATGCTGCAAGTTTGACTATTGCTAAGAATCTTGCATTAGATATGAATATAGAGCCAATATTTACAACAAAGCGCCGCATTTTTAGGAAAAAATAATTTAATGAAAGAGTAGATAATGAAGTTTCACTATCATTATAAGAGTATTTTAGAATTGATTATTTTATTGTTGTTGTGGACATGACAATTGCTTTTTTAAAATGTAGATTCGAGCAAATGAAAACCTTTGAAAATATATTTTGTTTTTTATTTGATTCAAAAACATTAAGAACTTTGGATGATGATGAATTAAGAAAATATTGTGTCAAATTAAAATCTATTCTAACTCATGACAACTTATCAGATGTTGAGTTAGATGATTTATTTACTGAATTAAAAATATTACAAACGACTTTACCAAATATGATAATGTCTGCAATTGATATTCTTGAATTTATTCAAAGTTTAGATTGTTATCCAAATGTTGCAATTGCTTATAGAATTTTGTTGACTATGCTTGTTACAGTAGCATCGGCTGAAAGGAGTTTTTCAAAATTAAAATTATTAAAAACATATATGAGATCATCAATGTCTCAAGAAAGATTAAATGGATTGACAATTTTATATATTGAGAAAGATATCTTAGAAATTCTTGAAACTGATAATATTATAGAAGATTTTGCAAATAGAAATGCTAAAAGAAGTTATTGTAGATAAATTATGTATTATTAGAAATTTATTTGGGTCTTATTTTATTATTTCGCCCAGGGTCTCTTCAGTTCAAGGACCGGGGCGGCCAAGGTTAGTGGATTTTAAAACTCAAGAATCGTACATCCAAATTTGTATATTAGGTTTAGTATATTTTTTTTTTAAGAAAAAATTATTTAGTGGTAGGCCTCACATGTGGTGATTAATCGTCATTTCATTTTTTTTAATATACAAATTTATATTAAAATTAAACCAGCCAAATATTTTTTAAAAAATTAATTTTTTAAATGTGCAAAACAGCTAGAAACGGCTATTTTTTATTAAAAATTATTAAATAAAACTAATATATATTATTAATAAATTAATTAATATGTATATTATAAATATATATTTACGATAGTATATAAATAGATATTATAAATAAAGACAGTAAATAAAAAATATAGATAATGATATGTGAATTAAGTAGGATCCAATATAAAATTACTTTTTAATAAATTAATTAATATGTATATTATAAATATATATTTACGATAGTATATAAATAAATATTATAAATAAAGACAGTAAATAAAAAGTGTAGATAATGATATGTGAATTAGTAGGATCCAATATAAAATTACTTTTTGAATTTATGATTATGGAGATAGATTTATAAAAATTATGGATTTTTTACTTTTAATATAGTATTGATAATGAAGTTGAGTTGATAGGTTGAGGATTACAATTACCCTAACAGTGATAAATATTTTTTTCAAAATCTTTCCAAGATTAAAAATAATTTTAAAAATAATTTTTTTTTCAAAAAAACTGATTTTTAATTGATGAAAATTCAAATTTTTAAAAAGTAATTCCCAAATTTTTTACTAAATATTAGTCACTGCTTATATATATATATATATCTATTAGATTTTTTTTTTTTTTTTGAAAATTTATTTTTGATGTTTACCCATATTTTTTAATATGATTAAAAGAGAAGAAATTAGAGAGGTAAAACGAGGACTTATTTGTAAAATGTTAAATTGAACTTAATTGTTTTATTCATGTCAATTTATATTCTGTTAAATAAATTTTTATGTCTATTCTATCCTAATTTTAATTGGGGTTGATGCACATCAAAAAAGGAGAAGATTATAAGTTCTCCGGATAAATTTTGATGTGATCAACCAGGTTAAGTTAGGTCTTGTGGTATTTTAATCCTTGCGTCTAAGTGTATAGAAACTTAGGAACATAAAAAGTTGAGCGGAAGACATAACGGACGAGAAAGATGACATGGAAATCGACTTGACGTGCTTAAACACGCTCGACGAGGAGCGATAAGCTGCGGATGAATACTCTGGTAGAGTGAAAAAGGCACGCATGTCGCTTCTGAGGGATGAGAAGCAGGAGCAGAAGTCTGCTCGAGGAGAGAAAATTGGAATTGAGTTAGGGTGAGCTCAACTCTGGAAGGTCGGAGGATCACTCAAATGGCCGGAGAAGAAACCAACGACCGGAAAAGGCATTGGACGATAAAATGCGTAGCTGACTGATCCGGGCACCTATATGGTAAGGGCGCTTGGACCACTTTGGTATCCGAAGGGCGCCTCATCATAGTGGATCAACTTCTGATCCACATCAACTTTTGTTCCAGAGCTTTCTACTTCCTGAACTAAATGGTGACATTGTCTTCAATTGTGCCATGGAGTTAGGGTGCTGCTGCCGAGTCAGGAAGCAGCTTTGAGACTGATGCCCCGGGATTAGGAATGTCATAAAGTCTAGATGCTATCAACTTGGGGAACAGCTCGGGATGAACAACCCAAGGTCGAGAGTGCCATTGTAGTCAAGATGTCATTTAATTAGGGATGAACAACTTGGGATCTAGAGTGCTATGAAATTAAGGAGTCGAGGTCGTACAAACTAGCGAAGTTGCTTAGTTCTTTCTTGACTTTGTCCACTACCTTAATAATAGGACTGGTAACCTTCTTCTCCATATATGACAATTATGATTACCTCCAATGGCCTTGGGATGGGTTGACGGGAGCGTTGGGACGAACGTATTCATTTTTTGCCATCGCTAATGATTACCTTCGGGATCAATTTTTATTATTAAAATAAACACTTTCAAATTTTATATACATGTTTTTTTTATACCAAATCACATTTTTTCAAATGATTGAACACGATTTAAAGAGTTCTCCCTGCGAACGCGAAACGAAGAAAAATCTCCAGTAATTACCGTCTCCTTAGAACTCTTATGTTGCAATATATATAGTCAACCATGCACTTGATTGACTTTAGAAGTATGTCAGTCCATTTGGACGTAACTAATTTATATCAGGTTTTTTAAATATAAAATTTATTTTAAAATTTATATTTTAAATATTTTTTCAACATCTAATATGTCTATTTTCTAAATTTAAATTTCACAGGAAATAAAGTTTATTTCTAAGTATTAAAATATTATTTAATTTAGGAGAGAGAAAAAATAAAAGGAATAAATTGGATAGTGAAAATAGATATTTTATAATTTGAGAAAATATAGATAATTAAAATTTTAAGAATTATCTAAATTTAATAGGGTATATAATTTATTTTAAATTTTAAAATTATTATAAAAAATTGATACGGATACGTGCTCACCGTTGGTTTGTGATACCATACTTATATAATTTTATCTACTTCTCAATGTCTCTTTTATCCGATTTGGATTGCATAAATAATAAAAGAAGATTTATATGAAAAATATCATCTTTCTACCAAGATATTTATTTAATCATTGAACTCGGCCAACCGTCAACTTCGGATCCGCAAGTGCAAGTCCGCTCGAAAATCCAGCATGAGGACAACACATCCACTCTCCATCTCGCAGGCCCCAATGATCCGACGGCCCTTTCTGCGGTGGCATACGCAATTCATCATGCGAGCAAAAAGTACCTTTTTTAATCCGCGCCCGCAGAAATGGAGATGTGGATTGAGATGAAGGTCGAGTGCGAGAGCGGTGATCGTACCGCACTTTGTTTCGTTTTCGCCCCGTGTTTTCCTCGTCCACTCTGTCCCCGCCCGATGGGCCGATTTCTCTCCAAATCAACGGCAAAGAACGTGGTTTCCATCTCTGACGCAGATACAAAAATAGTAACTAATTAAGAACCAACCGCCCAGCTCAAATAGGCAAATAGTATCGAGACACGTCGGCAATGAGATGCCTAATTTCTCAAGGGTTGAGTCGAGTAGCTCGGTTCCGGTACCTTTAGTAAATGAGTTTTGAACCTTATCCGGATCCCGGACGATGTCTTGACAATTCCATAAAATTATAAAAACCGATTGTTTGGCTTTGTGGAGGGAGGGATTGCGAGATTGGAGATGCTCGGATCGATTGTTTTCAGATCTTCGGGGCTCCAGTTGATCGCGTCGGAGGCTTCCGGGACCGATCTCTCGTCCCGTCCGCCTCCGAGGTCTACAATCGTCTGCGACGCGCAGCCCAAGTTTCGAAACTACGAGTCGATCCCTAAGCTTAAGCCCTTCAGCGGGAACCGCATCGATCGGTGGCTCAAAGATCCGCCTCTCTTGCAGAAGACGAAGAACGAACTCAGCGGTACGCGTGAACCTCTGTAATTTCTCGGCCAATTTTTTTTTTGAAAAAATACTTTTGAGGATGTTTTCGCCGAATTTGATTAGCACAACAAGAGGGATTTTTTTCGTGGAATATGAGGCTATTGCGTGAATCTCTTGATACCTTTTTGAGCAGAAAATCTTTTAGTTTCATGGATTTATGCATCTGATCAGTGGGATTTTTTTATTGTCGTTTAGATAAGCCTAGGGCTTTCCGATCAGTTATAACTGAATCGGATTTTATCGAGGCTTGTTTTATATTAATTTATCATCTTCAAGGAGGAAGATTAGGTAATAAATTATTTCAGCTCTTCACTCTTTATGTAACAATATGCCCATCTCTTGCAAACAAATTATAAGAATTTTACATCTATGGGATTGCACCTGATAGAGAAAACTGCTTTGTAGGTTGTGGGAAGGAAAAGAGGCGGGAAGAAAGTAATCAAAATAGAACTATTATTAAAATATCCCTGTCGCGGTATTATGAAACTCATCATAGCTCTATTTTGTTTCTGGTAGACTGAACCAAACAGCTGCAGCATCTGCTCGAACAATAATAATATTATTATTTTTTAAGAGCGTTCAGATACTGATCAGAAGAAGATAACGTCAACTGTGCCTAATTAAGCAAATAAAATAAACTAATTCAGTAGTAAACGTTCATAGATTGCAAGTTGAAGCATCTGTTGTCTGCAATTGGTTCTTGGTTTGAGCTTATTCACTTGTTTGTATTTAACAGAAATTGCAAAAGAATTTCTTTGATGAGTAGTGTTTTCCATACATGAGCATACTACTCTTCGGTCTTAATATTAGTTGCTGAAACTTACATATGACGATTACCTATGTCACTTGCGGTATTTTCTGACATGATTGTTCTGTTATATGAGACAAATGCTGAGTGCTTCATTTCATACACAATTCGAAGTGTTTGATAATAAGAACGCTGCTTCAGTAACTATCGTAGTACTTTGGGTCTTTATAATAGTGCTACTGACTTTTTTTTCACCTTCTTATTTTATTAATTCTAGATATTATAATATTCGTTCGTTTAAATTGAGGTAAAACTATCGTCATTCAATCTAATCTCTTGCCCTGTTCAACTTTCTATCTTGATCAATGTTCAACATGCTGGTACTCCACGATACATGTTAACATGTTACTTTCAATAATCAAATATACGGTAGCGAGAAAACAGAAATACCAATCTTCAAATTGTATTTTTTTTCCCTTGTTTCTTCACATGTATGGACTAGTCTTTACATTTTTGTGGCCTTTCTTGTCGTTGCTGATGTTGTCTGTTGCTTATCTTTGTTTTTCATTCAGAGTATTGCACAACACTTGAAGGCGATGAATGCTCTAGTTGTTGGAGTGCCTATTTCGAGCTGAAAGATCTTGAGGTTCGTACGTGATCCAGAATTTTATATATATATATATATATATATATATATATATATATATATATATATATATATATATATATATATATATATATATTGCCAGTTGTTTACAGTGTTTCTTTCTGTATATATATATATATTGCCAGTTGTTTACAGTGTTTCTTTGCAGAAAGAATGGTCAAAAGAAGACTTGGAGAAGTTTTTGTGGCAGTGCGGTGGAATAAAGACACTGATCGACTATTTGCACGGCATCACGGCGATGGAGAAGAAGATGAAAGAAAAAGAAACGCACGAAAAAAAAGTAGCAGAACCAGAGAGTCGACCCAAGAATAAACCTTTTCATATTCCTGATGGATTGCCTCCGACGGCAGAAGAGCTGGAAGAGCTCGAAGAAGCAGAGAAAGCCAGAATGCCCGATTCTCCATTTACCAGACTTCTTAGGAGCAAAGGAAAGCTTCCAGCTTGGTACACGCCACGTCCAGACCATGAGACGGATTGAATTGCTCAAGTATCAATAGCTGAGATGTGCAGTAGTTGCAGATTTGACATGTTTGAGGCAAGAGAGACATAAATAATCTGTGTTGCTTGTGTACATATTTTGTGTTGTCTTTTTGAATCAAAAGGATTGTTTCAGCTGAAATCTTAAACTCCTCCGCAAACACGACCGCCTACAATCAACCACCCGATTCATCGAATTTGAACTTTGCAGGTAAGTAGATGTATAATTCTGACCCAAGCCACCTTTTGCAAGTAGGTTATGTTTCACTCTTGTAATTCTGAGTGAAAATATATACTATTGCTTGCTTATGTTTATTCTTAAGTTCTATATATGAAAAGGCTCGATTAATTTTACCTTGGTGCATTATTTTCAGTAGAAAATGAAGCCCTTCCTTATATATTTTGAAATTCAGGGGCTATAATATAAAATAACTCTTTGCTGGTATGCATATAAAGGTTCATTT
Source organism: Zingiber officinale (assembly GCF_018446385.1). Taxonomy (NCBI): domain Eukaryota; kingdom Viridiplantae; phylum Streptophyta; class Magnoliopsida; order Zingiberales; family Zingiberaceae; genus Zingiber; species Zingiber officinale. The sequence continues at coordinate 704,192 of NC_056000.1, forward strand.
AGTCTTTCAATTCATAACATATTAACATTAGCGTCGGGTTTGACGCACCGGAGTCGAACCCAGAAGCATTAGGGTTTTCCTTTTTTTCCTTTCACATCTATCTCTCGTTCGAAGCTCTTCTCCCGCCCAAATTGCCGTCTCACCCGTTGCCGCCTTGTCACCGATCGGCGATGGTTAGTTGAAACCTCGATCTCGGGAAGAGTGCGCATGGCGTTCCCTTTCCGGACTCCGACTCCCCGACCTCAGCGGTCACGGCGTTCTCTGTCCCAAACTCCTCGACAGCAATCGCCTCTCTTCCAAGACCCTCAGACTCAACAGCAGCAGGTTTTTCAGCAGTCACCGTTCCAGTTTGAGAGGCCGCAGACGCAGTTGCGGCGACAGGAGCAGGCAACGAGGACTGCCTCGCAGAAGCAATTGTTGCTTTATACGAAGGATAAAACGTCTGCTGGATATAATACCCACTGGGAGGATCTGCATCCTGTCTCGCAAAAACTTCTCCTAAAGATCGAGTATTGTTCTTCTTGTCTACTTGGTTTGGCATGTCGCTTTGCTTTAGGGATTTTTCGATTTTGGGTTTTCCAAAATACCCGGAAAAAACATCTTTATGTGATACCGGGTTCTTTCTTTCTTTCTATCTTTATTTCTTTCTTTCTTTCTTTCTATTATATATTAATCAATGTTCGACCGTGGAAAATTCTGTTTTTATGTCAGATCTTCTGAATGAAAGAATTTCGTGTTGTCTTTCTTTTAATATTGCTTCTGTTTTCTTGCATATTAAATTTAACTAATTGATTATTACTGATTTACATCGTTCATTCTAAGTACCACATACCTTATTGGTTATTCATCCTTTCATTCAGCGTTTGATAGTGTTGATGATCTATGTGGATGTATTGTTTATCATTATTTTATTTTATTTTTTTTCTGGTGATACAGGGTGTGCATTCTCAAGCACAAGAATGAGAGCCAGAGGCTGGATCAGTGCAGTCGACTTTATGATTCATCAGTATCAGGTGACAGTTTTGAGGCCAATTCCAGTAGAATCATTCAGGTTTTATTTTTTTACTTTAGCCTATTTTATCATCTATTCATAATTATTCAAATACTTTTATACTTTACATTCACCTACATGTATTTAGTAGTTAACTTCCTTCTAGATCCTAAATTTTCAATTTTCTGGACCATCATGTTATGCATTTAAAAAGTGTGTTTCCCATGTTATCATCGCCATGTTTTGTCTGAGATTGTGACATCATACATTTAGTCCATTCTTGGTAAGTATGCATTTATTTTATTTTATTATTATTATTTTTAGAGTGCAGACGACTATTCTGTCACTTACTTGGCTTAAGCATTTTCCCTTGCAATGCAAATCTATTTTCATTAGCTAGTTTTATCATCAGGTAGGGTTATAAATGAATAAGGTGCTCGTGAATAAGCTTAGTACTTGGCTCCATGCGAACTCAATTATTTTTTTTCCCCCAGAGGTGTAGCATATATAAAATAGCAATCCAGTACGAATGAGCGTAGCTTCTTAATGTCCTTCTTAACGTTAACAAAGCTTGTGAACAATTTATGAACAAACTAATTTGTTAACTGTTCAAAATCTTAATTATGATCTTAGTTTATTATTTTTATCCAAATAAAATACTTGATAAATTTTATAATTTTATCCCAATGGCATAGGAGGATCAACATAGCAACCCCACTTAGTTGGATAAAACTTGATTGTTGTTGTAGTATGTTAAAAAAGAGAAAATAGTATAAATTTTATTCATTAGATCATGTTTGAACTAAATAATACAGACAACAATGTAAATAGTCGAGCTCAATAAAAAGTTTAAGCTCAGGTTGGACTGAATAAGAACTTAATAAACAAGCTTGAACAATCTTGAAAAAGTCTTGAATGCAACCAAGTTCGGTTCAACTTGGCTTCATTACTCACATATATCTAACTAATTCCAATATTCATGTTAAGGGCCTTCAAACTAGCTGGACAAGCCTAACATTTGGTTATTGTTCACACTTTAGCATTTCATAAGAAGATATGCTTTCTCAACCTGAAAAAGAAGACAATTCGTTATGAACATCCTAATTAGGTCATCTTGTACAGGTTTTACATTAGGTGAGGTCTTGTAAATCATATGACATCAGGATGCACTAATTTTCATTTTTAATGATTAAATGGGTAAAAATGTTCTTTCTATTTCTAGGATAAAGTATAGGCTGGTAAGATAGAAACTTATTAGAATCAAGATATATGTTTAACTTTTTCTGCTGTACAATTGTTGAGTTTAGAAGTCTCAACAGTTGTTTGCTCCAAATTGTTTCTGCAACATCTACTTTTCTCCTACATTTGCTTTGCACAGCTTAAGATAATTTTTGGTTTATGTGATCTGATACTTGGCTTGGCTAGCAAATTCGTTAGTGTTTGTTATCATGTACTTGACTAATTGAATGATTGACAAAAATGATGATGATTTACTTTATATTAAAATTATGAAAAAGACCGTTAATTGCAACAAGAATCACTACTATTGTACATTTCAAATCATCCTCGTCTCTTCCTTGATTCTATAATTGGCATGGTGATTCTATTGCCTATACTTAATACCACCTTATGATTAATTTTGCACTTGATCATGATTTGAGTTGTGATCATCAACATTCTTTCTGGATTTGGGCTAACTTCCTGTAGATAATGGGATTTATTAGTTTTATTAATTCATTTTGTGTTTTTTCTCCTTCACTTCTTTTTTACTCTCTTTTCCTTTATTTTGTTAATTCATTGATTGTTTTTTGAGTTTCTCACAACTGTAATGGTCCTAGAGGAGGTCATGATTTGAGGAATGAACTGCACGTGCAGATTTAATAATTAGCTTACCTGGGCTATCTCTTGTCTTGGATTGAGTCTTATAATACTAATTGTATTTGTATCTGTAGATTAGTTCACTTATTAAATCTTCCGTATCTATCACATTTCTATAATTCATATGACAATTTCATTTATAGGAACTTGGGCTTATCACTACCACGATGGAAAGAGAAAAAGTTTCTATTCAAGATCTAAGATCCTCGACAAACAAATTAATTTGGGACACAGAATTTGCTATTCGGTCTTATGTGATGCTAAAGTCAAGGTTTATTTGCCAGAGTGTCACAACAGCTTCAAATGTTGCCTCTGGAAATCCAAATACTGAATTGGGATTGGTTTCCAAGCAAACCAACCAACTAGCTAATTCCTCTACTGCACCAGTTTTTGATTTTTACATTGGGATTCCCAAAAGACCATCTATTTTTATGGAGCAGATAATCACCAAATTTGAGAAGTATCTGAGTGAGTGCTACCGATGGATTGAAGAAGTACAACAGCTAGTAATGATGGAAAATGGTAGAAGAGGTTCAAATGCCCTGGAATCTTTGCCACAAGTCATGTCCAATGTCCATGATTTCTTTATTCATGTAGCTGCAAAGGTAAGCTGACACTGTTTCCTACACTTAAGAATTTCTCGTTATCTTTTGTGGATGAGGATCTTTTCTTAGGCATTTTAACATATATCAGTAGTTCTCTTCAGACATTACCAGTCGGTAACTTTTATTGTTTTTCACATCATTATTTGGATTGCAGGTGGAGAGCCTTCACCAGTATGTTGAATCAATGAAGATAGCATATCTTGCTGATCATCGATGTCGAGGTGATGCAAATGATCCGTTTCTTGAGGCCAACAGAAGAGAAACGGCTAAACGAGAAGCTGCTTCTAGAAGAGTTCACCCAACATTGTATTTATCTACAGTTTGTTCACAACCAACTAGGTGTGCTTTCAACAGTTCAGCGGCGCCTGCAACAAACACTATGCAGCCATCCATTGTACCATCAGCAGCATTTTCTGGAAACGGGCTTTCATTATTTAGTACTCCTTCAGCTCCTGCTGCATCTTCTGGAAGTGGACATTCATTATTTAGTACTCCATCATCAGCTCCTGCTGCGTCTTCCTCTTTCCTCATTTCAACCCCAACAGCATCTTCTCCTGCATCAAACTTGTTTGGCTCTTCTGGTTTTTCCCCTCACTCGACATCATTTGGCACTCCTCCACCTCTCTTTGGTTCTATTCAGGCTTCCGCAGGATTTGCAACAAGCACTCCAGCAGTTGGATCCACTCCTGCTGTGGGTAGCTCACTTTTCTCGACTCCTTTATCTGCAGCAGGTATATGTTCAAATTTTCTCATTAGATGCTATTGTCTCCTGTCAAAGTAATGTTAGATCCTAGCAATTCTTAGTTTTTATTTAATGGGAAGATTTGTGTTAAGCTTGTCTACAGATCTTTCGGCATAATCTTCCTCACAGATAGGTTTGATGGGTTTTCAATAAGCTTTATGATCTGAAAGAACCCACACCTATTAGAATTGCCTTGTCCTTTGTTAAGTGCCATTATTTGCAATTCTATAGCACTGGATAGATAGTTTCATGATCAAAGACGCTAATAAATTTTATAGTTTGAAGAATTTAATCTATTAGAGCGTAAGGAACAAGGAGAAAAAAAAAATTAATATCACTTATGATGTAGTAGCTCAATGGAGGGATAAAATTTCCGCATAGCCAACCACAATTAGTCCAGTAAATGATGATGATGTCGATGAGTTTTATCATGTGGCCATTAAGTTGTTTTTGTATGTGTTCTGTTTTCATAGTTGTATTAATTATATTATTTCAGTTAATGATTGAATTGTATATTTCTACGTTTAATGAAGTTATTTTGTGTAGGTGCTGCAACTGGTCCGGGCGTTCCACTCCCCCCTCGTAGCCGCCGAGCCGGTAACCAGATGGCAAATTTGCAGCATGCAACTGGTCCAGGTGTTAGCGTCGGATTATCTGTAAGATGATCGATAATTTCTTCTTTTTCAGTACTTATTTCCGCATGTTCACATCACACACAAAGGTCAGTTATACATCCCCCATTGTATATATTAATTATATTGTCGTTTTTTTTTTCCAGAAATCATCGAGGCCAAAATCGCGCACCAGTAGGCGCTAGTCGCAACACCAAGTTTTTTTGGCTTGGCGATGCAAAACTATCGGAGGATTATCTGGTCTAAATTTTCTAACAAAAAACGGAGATCTCTATTGTCTCAAGCAAACGTATCACATTGATAATTATCGAAGAGCAAGTTCCATTTGATTTATGAAGTTCGAGTTAGCCAAAGTATAAAATCACTGCAGACTTAACTATACTCCCCATTTCTACTTTAAGCGGTGAATTTTCGTGTGTAAACATTTTGTGCCTCAAAGCAACGACTTGTTGCTGAAGGCGCCGTGGCTTTGTTCAGTTAGATTAGTCCGAGAAGTTGGATCAAGAAATAATTAAAATCTGAGGGAAAATATTCGTTAAATCTTTTTTAGCAATTCAAATTAATTTGTTATGTATTATGCTGATTCTAGTTATTTGAATATGTCATTGCTTCATTACTGAATCTAAATATAACTTATGCCCAGTGAATCATTGGAAAATGTCCTACTTTTTCATTTAATCTCTATATAATACTACACCATTAGCAATGTCTAAATCTTTAAATCAATTGTGTTATTTCAAATGTAATGTCTTTGCTTAATTGTTTTGCACTTGTCTAAATATAACAAATACAGTGTAGATAATTTGATTGTATTACGATAGGCAAGCATCACACGGTAAATGTTTTTACTTGATGATTAAATTTGATTGTGTCGACCTCCGTAATGCCTTGTTAGTCGTTTTCTTTCTTTACATGCCACTCGTTAATTGTATTTATCTAAACTTATTTGACCTGTTCTTGATTCTTGATAAAATGGAAAATGAAGTAATCTCTGACCTCTGGATTTGACATTAGACTTGTTCTCGAACGGCAAAATGCACAATGAATGGAGTCCGTAACTATTGCTGTGGAATTAATCCACGTTTTTTTTAAATTTCTTTCCTCCGACTACTTGATTTTTTTTTTTTATTTCTTTCCTCAATTCCTCCGGCCACTTGATTTCTATCCAAGAAAAACATATGGTTACTAAATCAGTTCTCTGTCAGTGCGTTGACCAAGCTCCGAAGGGGTGCAGATATTTCACTGATTTTAATCCACCAACAAATAATAGTCAAATTATTAAAGAACTAAATGTTTTTTTGAAAAAAAATAAACAATTATTTAGAGTGCCACGCAGCATTGCATGGTCTGGAAAAAGATTGGTAATTATTTATTTTACTGTGGACTTTGACCTCGTCAATTTTGTCTTTTTTCAACAATTGTCCCAAAAGGCCTTTCATTTCATTTTAGGATTTCTCTATTTCAATAAAAGACCCGGCAGTAAAATTCAGCTTGTCCTGAAGAACTTAAGTGCTCTGATCACCAACCATGCTTCCTCTTTTTCTATTTTTCTGGATCTGTCGTATTACAACAATCAGGAAAAGCTCCTGTAAAGAAAAAAAAAAACACTTCAATCTAAGGTCGACAATTTAGGTTAGCAAGTCGTCTCTTGTTTATTTTAGACATTTAATTTCAATTAGATTCGTTGAATAAATAAATTAAAATGCATACGCTCCATTTATAAACAATTTAATCCATTTATTAATTTTTTTACAAGTCATAAATAAATTAAAATGAGGCAAAGCAAGTTTACCAATGCAAGTCAGATATTGGGTCAGTGTCGGAGAATAAATATTAAGGCAAAGTAATTAAGTTTACCACGTCGGTATTTGACCGGGCCAAGCAAGTCTTCTCAATGGGACCCAGAGAGAGGACCGTACGTGGCTAGGCCGATCCCCTGCATTATTTCAATCACGGTCTGAGGTTGGAGCCCAAGGTGATGCAGCCAGACAGGCGCTCCCCAAAACGGGCGAACGTCCACGTTAGCCAGCTGTTGGTGGTGTAATAATATAAATGTATTTTTTTTTACATCCAAATAAATAGAAATCAAATGAAAAGAAAGCCTGGTTTGTTTGTTAGTTTAGTGTTTTTTCCCCTTAAAATACAATAATAATTTGATTATATAGCAATATAATAATTTTATATAATAACAGTTTACTTTTCTTTAACCATTGTATAATATATTAGACATCAAAATTTAGACAGAGGTATTAAGTTGGGTGGTAGTGGACGTTTGGGGACTAAATCGGAAACGATAACAGATAATAACGGGCGTTATTTACGATCATAACGCGATTGAAGAAAAACGGAGAGCGAGAGAATTGTCAGTCAGTCTGGCGCGGAACCGGAACAGAGCCGAAACTTGATTCATAGCTCGACACATGCCAAAACGGTTTTGACCCTGTGCGGGAAGAAAGACTTGGTGTGCCTCTCAAAGCCGCGTGCTCCGAGTGAGAGCGAAATGGAGGAGCAGAAGCAGCGAAGAGAGAGCAAATGCTTCGACGACGAGCATGACCTCTGTCTTCTTCTTGGTTCATCCTCCCACGGGCAACGTTGTTTAGGGTTTGGTTTCTCTCCTTATTCCACCACCGCGATAGCTTGCTTAGCCTTGTCCGCCTCTACTCTACCGCCGTCCCTTGGACATGCCTTTTTGGAACAGGAAGAGAATCCCCAGGAATAATCTTCTCTCGTCTTATTCTCCCTCCTCAGCCTCCGCACCCACCTCTCCGGGACGCACTGATGGCGGCGGCGGCGGCGGCGGCCTCGGCCTTCCTAAGGATCACCGCGTCCATTATTCCTCACGCCGCTGCCAACCGCAACCACGCCTTATCCGCCAGAACAATCTCCGCCGACTCATGGAGCACGAGCTCAATGCGTTGTGCCTGGACGCTGTGGAAGATGCATCGAGCTCCACGTCGGTATCGTGGTCGCTCAGCAACCATGTCGCCTCTGCCGCCGCCACGAGTTCCACTCCCGTATCCCGCTCCCGCTCCCCAAGCGAACTTTACAACGTCCCGGTGCGGTCTGCTTCGTCGCCGATTGTCTCGCCGCGACCGCTTCCACTTCCAGAGTCCGTTACTCGAGCTTCGCCGCCAAGAGAGTTGAGATCGGGACGGAACGTTTTTCTCTCTCCCGAAGAATCGGCGGGTGGGCCTCTGCCAAGGGATTTTAGCACGGTGGACGGGTTAGGCGGTGGAATTGATGCAGCTGCTGAGCCTACACCTCGTGATTCAGGATTAGGGAGGTATGTTTTATTTATTTATTGCCTTCTTGTTCTAGATGTTCAAAGATAATTTGGAAACCACCCATTCATGGTCAACAATTATTTCTCTAATTGCTGATCATTTGGAGATTAAGTGAATTCGTGTGAAATCTTTTCTCAAGTAATTCGTCTCCATATTTATGGAGATCCTTGACATTCTTGTGAAACCAAAAAGAGAGAGAGAAAATAAAAAACAAGGTTCACGACCTCTATAGTAGAGAGGATGGGTTTCATCTTATGGTCGCTTAAGCTGTTTCTCTATATATTGGCTGGATTATGCCCTTTCAACCACTAGCCAGGAAGTAATTCTCTTTCTCTCTATTTATATATTTTGCTTTACTGAATTAATTAGTTTTAGTTTTTAAATTCAACTTCATCCTGTAGAGCACGGATGCATCAGATTACTTCCTGCACCTGAAGAAATAACTATGTGTGTTTGTTGATATAGAAAAGCATCTCTCTTGTTGTTCTATTTCATCAGCTGTATTTTTAGAGGGCTGCACGAGTTCTTTCTCTCTTCCTTGGGCAACTTATAATTTAATGCATAGGTTCCATTTTATACGCCCACACCAGCATAAAAAAAGACACCTGTTTACCTGTTTCGACACTTTCATATAACTATTTCATGGATCCTTCTGGTTTTGTTACCTTTTTGTAGCATATTAATGATGGCTCATGTTATGTCACTGTTGCAGGTCATCTAAAGAACTAAATTCTACCGGAACAACAAGCAATGGCATCACATTGAATATTCCGGCTAAAAGAGCTTTGACCGGTGATCTTTTAAGTCCTGCTGCTAGTCCTGTGCGTATCGCTAGGCGATCAAGTGGTGTAGCGTCTTTGGTTTCTTCCTCTGTCAATGGCATTCCAGGGTTTCACGTCTTGTCAGAGCCAGATATCCTTCAAAACAGTGTGTCTGCTTCCTCTTCTCAGTCTTCACCTAAGATAATGCAGAGCAATGAGAATTCTCCAGTATATGGTCTGGCAATTAAAAACTACAGGAGACCTAGAAATCATAGTGCCCCGGCATCCCCATTGCACAGAGCAATGCACTCCGACAGCATGACTGCATGGCATGACAGGGGTGGAAATGTCAATGTCCACCCACTTCCTCTCCCTCCTGGCGCTTCATCAAAAATAGATGTTCCCGTAGTGGCAAGTCAATGGAGGAAAAAGAAACTGATTGGGAGTGGAACGTTTGGGAATGTATATGTAGCCACCAACTGGTAGATAGTCATATTTTATAGCTGAATCATGAAATGTTTTCTTGTTTCTTAATATAAAAGTTTGTTACTTATTTTAACAGTTACAATGGTGCATTATGTGCGATGAAAGAAGTTAGTATAATCCCTGATGATTCCAGATCAGCTGAATGCTTGAAGCAGTTGGAACAGGTTAAATTCTTCAAATTATCCTGATTGTGGCAACTGAGTAATGTCAAATTATTCAATTTTGGAATAAGGTTTTAGAAATTTCATTTTCAAATCTCACTGAAAAGTCACATCTAATTCACTTTCATGAAAGCAGTGCTGCAAACTTACTGGTTGTTTTGAGACCGTGTTCTCTATGTCACAGTTGCGTGCATCATCCACAAAGCTGCAATGATCTGCATTTGACTCCTATTGAAAATTCCATATCTCGCCACTCCTCAAAACCAAATACAAATAGAAAATCCTCTTCATTTCAATTCTGTCCATCAAGCTCCAGATCTAACTTTTCCTCCTGCATGCTCTTATCACGTTCTTCCCCTTTTAGCATATCATTTTCTATCCTATTTGTGTTCCATATATGCGTCACTCCATCACCTAGTCTTCGGTGAAGATCTAAACAAGGAAAACGTCAAGTTCTCATATAGCAAATCTATCAAACTTAGCATATCATTTTCTTCTCCTGTGCTACAAACTTACTGGTACCCTTTGTTCTAAGTTATTCTTTCTTTGTTTTGACACTTTGTCTCATCATTAGTTTATTTTTCTATTACATATATAGATCACACTATTTCATGTTCTTTATGTGACAATTAAGCTTGTCCTATGTCTGGCAGGAAATCCAGTTCCTTAGTCAGTTTAAGCATCCGAATATTGTTCAGTACTATGGAAGTGAAATGGTGTGTATTTTTTGGTCATGCTGAAGCTTTAATATTTTCTTTCCTTTTTAACTTTGTGTTAATTCTATTTCTTTTATGTAGATCGAGGATCAGCTTTACATTTATCTAGAATATGTTCATCCTGGTTCAGTTAATAAATATGTTCGGCAGTACTATGGAGTTCTGCCTGAACGCATAGTCCGCAGATTTACTGGTCATATCCTTAAAGGCTTGGCTTACTTGCATGATAAAAAAATCATGCACAGGTTAGTATCTTCATAAAAAAGGATCTCTGAGTTATATTGATGTTCTTTGTCATATGTTTATTTCATTAGTCTACTAACTGTTCGTACAATTGAATTTGAGTAACCAATTCATGTTATATGCTGAATTTATCCAAATCAAAGAGGTATATAACAAACTGTTAAATGTGTAGGGAAAAACAAAAAACACTAGAAAGGAAACATTTCAAGTTATAGAACAGAATCGTAACACACAGATTGGTCCTGCAGGGATATCAAAGGAGCAAATTTGCTTGTTGATGTGAATGGGGTTGTCAAACTAGCTGATTTTGGGATGGCAAAGCATGTAAGTGCCTGACAGCATTTAAAGTAAAAGGGCAAATCATCTTCTTCCATGGCTGTCTGCCTGATTTTTCATGAATTAGAATGCTGCTTGAGGAATTGTTTATACTGGGAGAAATATTTTGTTTTTTTGTTAATAAGATAGTCATTACATGGCTATATTTGGACATGATAAAATGCTATAATTTGAACTACTACTGTGTGATTCAGACTGCACTAGTAGCTCTATCAATACTAACACCTTCAAAAGTTCCTTCAAACTGATACATAGATACTATTTATGTTTACCTTGTTACATAAAACTAAAAAGCTCTGATGAATTCTAGACTTCACAATAATGAAATGAAAGTATAATACTTTCGTGTAGGCAAAATGAAACTTTAGAAGTTAATGTTGCCCACAACCAATGATCCCTTTAACCTCAAACCAACACCGCTAACTATGTCATTAACCTCAAACCAGTATATTGCATTAATAAAGAAAGAGGAGAAAGAGAGAAAGGATAAAGAGAAACGTTAGGTGTTAATTTCTTGAGTAAGCTTCCCTCTGAAGAGACAATTACATCAATTGCAATTGAGTGAGGTAAAACAAAATTACTTGACGGTCCTGGAGGAAATTGATAGTTACTACAGAATTAACAGGATGGCATTTTAATATTCTACCTACATAAATAGTATTCTGGCATGTTATTAATCAGAATGCTGATTTTATTGATCAGTTGAATGGAGCAACGAATTGTCATTCAATGAAGGGATCAGCATTTTGGATGGCTCCAGAGGTACTTTTTTCTCTTTATTACAGCATCCATTTATTTGTTTGTAATTAATTGGTTGAATCCTTTTTCATTGGTACAATGAAATGCACCATTTCAATAAACCAAAATAAAGATGATAATTATGATTATTACTTAGTCTACTCTCATTGAACTGAATGATTACTGGACAGTGGAGTCTGGGAATGATGATGTGACGCTGATAGTTTTAGTATAGGAGTTCTTGGACATGGTAATACTATATTCAACGAAAAGCTTCTGTCATTAGTTAATTTCTTCTTCAGGACATAAGGTCTCTCTGTGTTCTAGTCAAGGAATTTGACCATCCTTGCTCTCTTTAACCTTTTTTCCATGTTTACTCCATTATACTTATTGGAATGTTGCCTCCCATCGAGGGTTTCAGTCAGATTTCACTATATTGGAAAATTAGCATGTTTTCCAGTCAATGCAGCAACTGAGTATTAATTTGTAACTGACGTAGGTATGAAAGTGTTTCCTGTGTGGCTGTCTGTAGTAGCCACTTTCTTTTTTTATTATGATTTTCAAGTTGGCGAGTTAGTTAATCAGCTTAAAAATTCCCTTCCCAAGGAGCCAGCAAGTTCTTTGAAAATTGAATAACACTATAATTTCTGCTGGAAGAATTTACAATCAAACCTACTGGACTATTCTGGCTTCAAAGAATTGCTTTCCGTATGCAAGTTTAAATTAATTATATTTTCAATTCATGTACATTGTTATTATGATGTAGATCTCAAATTACTTTTTCATTGCAGATGTTGCAGGCCACAATGAACAAAAAAATTGTTTATGATGTTGCTGTTGACATCTGGAGTCTGGGTTGTACAATCATTGAGATGTTCACAGGAAATCACCCATGGAGTGGCCTACAGGAGGTCTTTATTCTTTTAAGGCTATGTTGTTGAGATCTTGCAGCTTTTCAGTTTAAGTTTCTAACTCCTAGTTGCATACCACTTTTTATACGAATTCATTATTTCCTATGTTGATATTGTGAAGGAGCTTATCCTTCTGTTTTCAACTTTTCATTTACACTACCAGAATGTTAACTTCCAACATATGTGCACACTTTGGCGAAACTACCTCATTTCTTGAACTAGGCTTACTGAGGCAAAGCGAGTACATAACTTTCTCGACTTATAGGAAGGATGCAATCTATATGATGGCAAACATTTTAATATTCCCCAACTATGGTAACACCATGTTTGTTAAAATGACTTTGGGGGTTGGCACATATTCAGTAGAGGTGATTAGTGGAGGATAACAGTCAATGCCTGTCTGGAATTAATTGCTCAATCATACATATATAAGAAAAAAACGATTAAATTGGTGAAGTAGCAACATATTCCAAGGAAAATGTACTTATTTGTGCTTGAAGGATTGATATGTTGTGGTTTTCTCTGAGTCTGTTCTTTTGACTTCAGCTTGGGAGTTTCTTGTGAAAAAGGACAAAATTATTTCAAACTGCTTTCCATGGTTTACTTGGCAACTTTTATTTCTATTACAATTTAGCATGTGAAATATTTAAAGCAATTCATAATTGTTTGATAGCTTTCTTAAAGAAATTCATCTCTCATTTTCCATGCGGATCTGGGGTAAATTTATTTGTGATTGATACAGGCTCAAGCTATGTTTAATGTCTTGAATTATGATCCACCAATACCAGAGACTTTGTCCATGGAGGGCAAAGACTTCCTCCAGTGTTGTTTCAGGAGGAACCCTGCAGAGAGGCCAACTGCTAATAAGTTGCTTGAGCATCCTTTTGTAGAAAGATTCCAACATCACAGCCTTAATAGTCCTGTCCAGGCGATTACAGAGATTAGACCCAATGCATGTCTCAATCTTCCTCTTGTTACTTCTGAATTATGCTAGTTTTGTATTTTTAGATAAGCTGACAAAAAAATGTGTTCTTTTCTATCACAGGATTATACTTTCAGTCCAAGCAATGGAGGCAAGCCAAAACGTTGCCTGTTTGTGAAAAGGAAGCCTACATCTACTATGTAAGCTCGTTATATGAGATCTTGACTTGGTTTCTTTTTGCTCCACATTTAAGCGCGACTTAACATTGTTTTATTAACAGTGATAACATTCAACTGCCATCTTATCCTGAGAATTTTGAGTCTGCTACATCCCATCTTTCAGCTCGTTTGATCCCCAAGCTTTTTTCTAGCTTGTCTCCTCGATCAAAATTCACTGCATCAAATGCAGCGGGCTCGTCAACACTTACTCAACATGGTGCTCTGTCAAGCGATGGAAAACATCAGCTGTATGTACAGCGCAGATTTGAGGGGAAAGATTATGCAACTTCGTTCTAAAATGGAGTCGCTATTTTCCATAAGATGTGTTTCAGAGACTAACAACTAAATAGCTATGATCACTCAACCATTGGGATCCTAATAATCTGTAAATATCTTCTTATATATATATTATTTCACCTATATTCTTAAATTCTACTAAATTTCTTTCTTTCTATTCACAATGAAACAATTTGTTGACAGATAATCCCGATGGGCCTGCTCAACCTTAAGCTATGCTATAGTGTGAGAGAGCAGATTGTAAATTGATGTTCTTGCATTACTGAACTTTGAAACTCTGTTCAAGTCCATCATTTAAATGCATCATGTATGATAGTGTGAACGATAAGTTAAAATGTCAGTTTAGATTTAGTCCTCGTTTGTATTTCATTGATGTCATATAATATAAGTTGCCTTTCTTATAAAAGCTTTTTACCCAACTAGCTAAGTTTCCTAAATATCTAAATCATATTTTCTATTTTTAAAATGACCAAATCATGTATCCTATAGTCATTTTTGTTAGAATTGGAGCGTAATAGAATACATATATTAAAATTAGATTTGTCCTTAAAATTATGAATCTCTTTGTGTTACATATAATTTTAAACAAAAATAACATAAAACATACTTCGAGTTCTCGATAGACGTAAATAATATCACAGATTAATAAGAGTTCCACGTGCGATTTCTCTAGTGGTATTCACGTGCACTAGATCACGAATTTGACGCGAACCGTTAGGTGCTAGCCTCTTGGATCGATAAAGTCTTAGAAGTATTACTGATCTCTTTCGATGGAAGAAAGCGAAGAAAAAATCTTTGAGGGAGAAATGAAAAGAATAAGTTTATCTTTGATTCATTCCAAGGATGACTACTTATAGCCTTCAAGGAATATGAAGAGACATGACTCTTCATATTCTCTATTAATTATTATTTCGACGACTCTTCGAATTCTCCATCAATTATCATTATGATGACTTTTCGAATTTTTGATTAATCATCATGATTATAACTATTTGAATTTTCTCTTCTTTGGATTAAATAAATCCATATTTGATGTTGATGTCGATTAGTTTCAGATATTTTTGAATTAATTAATAATCTAATTAATTCTGATTCAGAAATAGTAAAATTGATTAATTTTAATATTCACTAAAATAATCAATCATAGATAATGTTCATATTTATGTGCTAAGCATGCGACCCTCTAAGTTTATACACGAAGACAGTGTAAATTCATAAACAGACTAAGATAACTATCTAGCAATAGTTTTTAGTCATCCAACATGATAAAATTAATATCAGTCATAAACTATAAACCACCATGAACTGATTACTGTGTAATGCAATCTCTTCATCTAAGCCTATATCTCAATTAATTTGGTACATTATGCATCATTACCAAATTAATTGTTTTACTTGACTTCCAAGATATAATAAACTCCTCTTGAATGATAAATCATTCCTCCCATAGCTATGGATTTCGAGTCACTGATATCTCTATCAAGCGGCTAGAATGTTAACTCCTAATCCAAGAGAGCGATGAATCCTCTATTGATTCAACACTATTCTCTCTACGCTTTGTCATACATCTAACTACCGTATTAATCACAATCCAATTAAAGACTACTTGTAAAGGCGTCAAAGTACATAACTCCACACATAGAATAAATGAATGTCTCAAGTCAATAAATCAGTTTCACTCGTTCATAAGAGGAATGATCAATGATACTTGATATATGATCTCCTCTTAAGCATGTCGTGTCTAATGTACCTCTAAACTCAAGGCACCCCTAAGTATAACTTGGATATACATCTCTCAGTTTATCTCGACCTAGTCATACTCAACGTTGATTTAGATATCCATGCCCCCTCTAGATATCTATATGGTCAAGGACTGTTTTCAGATTAATATATCTATTAATCTGTGGGATTTTATCATTAATTATATACATGCATAAAAGTAAATAATTAATGATAAATACTTGCCTTTATGAAATAATTATCCACAAAATACATAAGGAGTGTCTTAGCACATATGTGCACACATTAATAATCTCTCACTTGCACTATTGTCAAACACTATGGACTCTCAGTCCTAGGATCCTCATATGGGTCTCATGTTTTTGTAGAGGTAAGACCTTTGTGAGTGGATCTGCGATGTTCTCGCTGATATCTACTCTGCTAACCAACACATTGCCCCTCTGAACTATCTCTCTAAGGAGGTGATACTTCCTCAGTACATGTGTGGAACCGCCACATCAGCGGCCCCCCTAGAGTCGATTCCACGGATATGGAGGGAGGTAAATGCAAGTACACAGCTGAAAGCGCATAGCCGGGACGCTAACCCCAGGCAATGACACCCCGAGGATTGAATATTGGACCTCTCGGCCACGAAACCATGCGCCCCCAGCTGTGCTACGCCCTAGGGACAACACTTCCTCAGTACATGCTTGAATTATTGATGAGACCTTGACTCCTTTGCCTGTGCTATGGTCGCATTATTGTCACAGTATAGCACAACTGGATCAACAATGCTAGGAACCACTTCAAGCTCCGCTATGAAGTTCTTTGTCCACATAGCTTCCTTTGCTGCCTCTGAAGCTGCTATCTACTCGAACTCAATTGTTGAATTTGCAATTATCTCTTGCTTGGAACTCCTCTGGCAAATAGTTACACCATTCAAACAAAACACATATCATTGCTATGATTTCAAATCATCCTAATCTGTTTGAAAACTTGCAACAATATATCCTCTAACGACTAATTCCTTATCTCCTATGAAAACGAAGAACATGTTCTTTGTTCTTTTAAGATACTTGAGGATAGTCTTTGCTGTAGTCCAATGACCTTCTCCAGGATCTAACTAATATCTACTCGTCATGCTTAATGCATACGAGACATCTGGTCGAGTACATATCATAGCATACATTATAGACCATATAGTTAAAGCATAAGGTATTTTGTCCATTCTATTCTTTCCTCTTGTGTTTCTGGACACATAGCCTGGAAAGATGTACACCATGTGACACTGGTAAATATCCTCTCTTAGAGTCCTGTATATCTAATCTATTCAGCATTTTATCAATGTATGTACCTTGACTCAACCCTAGTAACCTGCTTTACCTATCTTAGTATATTCTAATACTTAAAACATAGGTTGCATCCTCAAGATCTTTCATTGAAAAACACTTTCCCAGCCAAGTCTTGGTAGATTCTAGGTTAGGGATGTCATTGCCTATAAGAAGTATATCATCAAATGTTCGTGCTTATGTTCATGTGTATGTTTATGCTATGTATGCTCAAGCTCACGCCTATGCTCTTATGCTCATGTTTATGTTTATGTTTATGCGTAGGCATGTTTATGCTCATGTCTGTGATCTTATGCTTACGATTATGTGTATGTCCTTGCATGCAATATGGTTACCTTCATGTTTTAGTACGCATGTGTAAGTAAAATACATTACTATGAATAAAATACATTACTATGAATAAAGATTTAGTTAAGTTAGAATTCCCCACTTGGACACATGGATATAGGAACTAATTAATGCATAGTATGATTTGAATATGTTGAGTCTATCGACTCACAGATTTTAACTATTTCAAGTAATGAGACGAAAAAGATAGGACGTATTAACCAATGAGCAAGCTCAGGACAATAACAATATATATATATATATATATAGGGACGTTTCAATATTTGTAATTTTTTAAAAAATAAACATATTTTTTAAAAGACCTATTTATATTTTTAAAAATCATTGTTCTCAATATATTAGACTAAATTGATATTTGAGAATATAGATATAATTAGGAGAACTAAATGAACACAAAATCAGATTTCATATCATTCCGAGCTCTCTAGGTCATTAAACCAATTTTGATCAAGTTTCATGTGTTTGTCTAGTTCTCCTGATTATATCCTTACTCTCAAATATCAATTTGACCCAATATATTATAAGTAATGATTTTGTTAACATAAATTAGATTTTTTGGATACATTCGTGTTAAAAAACCATTGTTCTCAATAGATTATGTCAAATTGATGTTTGAGGAAATAAATATAATTAGGAGATCTAGATGAACACAGGACTTGGTTTTATACAATTCTGAGCTCTCTAAGTCTATCAGGTTTCGATCAAAATCGACTGATTAAGTTAGAGACATCGGAATTACATGAAATCAGGTCTTATTTGTCTAGTTCTCTTGATTATATTTATAGTCTCAAATATTAATTTTGCATAATATATTGAGAATATTATTTTTTTTTAACATGAATTAGATTTTTGGGACACATTCATGTTAAAAAAAATCACCGCTCGCCAAATTGATATTGAGAGCAAAAACATAATCAATTTCATATCATTCTAAGCTCTCTAAGTTTATCAATCAATTTTGATCGAGTTTTAATCAAAATCGGCTAAGCTTGAAATGCATGTGTTTATCTAATTCTCTTAATTATATTCATACCCTCAATAATCAATTTAACATAATATAATGAGAGAAATAATTTTTCGAAAATGAATAACTCTTCCAACAAAATTATTTATTTTAAAAAATACATCTGACAACTGGTATACTGTAGTAATCTACTCGTGTAAATGAGAGGGGTAAAATATGTATACACGAGTGGGGTAAAATATGTCTAAGATACATGATTAGATCATTTTAAAAGGTAAATATGTGATTTGAATATATAGGAAACTTAGCTACTAGTTCGGTTTAAAAAAAAAAAAAGAACTGCCAACAATTATTAGCTCCTGGGCTTACGTACACTGAATCGTGAGCAATCCAAAAGAAGTCATCAATGATGCATTTTACGTCAAGCTGGTCAGATCTGATTCATCATCAGCAAAGTTTTGAACTCTCCTGGCAAGGCAACACTTCCTGTTATGAACCTGCAACTCAAGTTAGGAAACAAAAGAATCCGAGACCACGGTGTTGGCAACAAATTCAGCTGCTCTTTTGATTTTCATGAGGCCAACAAACAACCATGAGCCATCAGTATGTAATCTCTTAGACCAAACAACTAAGGTTGCAGTTGGTGGGAGGAAACAGGATAGAATGAAATGAGAGTGAACATAGGATAATAAGTGAAATGATATATTACTTGGTTCGCTCGGTCCAACACTGCTTAGGAGCCTACACTGCTTCAAGTCGTGAATTACAATGCACGTCAAAAATATTTGGATAGCGGACTTTGGCAGCAGATCTATGATTGAAGAAACGTACGAGAATTACAAAGGAATATTATAAAGAAAGATTCAGATAAATTACCAAGTCGAATCACTCGATTACACACATAATCTAGGTTCCAAAATCAAATTTCTAAATGTTTTATACTCAGGTAAAATTCCGCATGCAATCTCCATAAACCTTGGTTATCTCATCACCAGGGAAAATTAAACACCATCCTTCATTTTGCTGCACTAAGCAGCTTTGACCAGCACAAAGAGTGGCCTGCCATCCAGTTTGTCACGTCCCTATCAAACCAGCAAAAATGTCATTCTTATTTGTCAATGAGTACCTTGCACAATATAAGACGTGACTTTTTCATGTGAAGTTAAATATTTTCAAGGCAAAAGCTACAGCTGCTTGGTTATTCATAACGGAATTAACATGGAAAAACACTAAACTTGAATGAACTCATTCCGGAGTCAGTGTAGACTAGCATCTTCACTTTCCTTGAAAACTTGAACTCCATGATTCCGCATCAACCAAAATCAGACACCATTATCTTTCATAATATTATATTTTGTAACAAAGCAGATGAAATAAGTGATTTGCTCTTATTTACATATAAATAGAGTTCGTCTTTTCAATCATAAAAACAGTTTTGAGAGTCCCTATAATAGCTTACTTCAAACCATATCCTACGCTCCCAAACATTGTCAGGCGCAAACTTGCACGTTTGGTAACCCTTCAAGTGTTTGGCTGTGTATTCTCGTCCAATATAAGAAATACCTTTATAGTTGATTTGATAGGAAAACAAATCAGAATTCAATTTCCCATATTTTTAAGAAAACTAGTTTCGCTTTTCTTAAAGTTCTTCACAAATTTAAATGGTGAAAAGAGAGATTTCAAGAAATCCTTGCTTGCCAAAGCAATGGCCTCCTCAAATATCTTAATCCAAACAGGCCCTAGCATTCAAGTCAGTCACTCACGTTCTGAAACAATGTCTCCAGAATGGAATTTAAACTAGTTTCAAAGATCAGGCTGATAGTAAAATTTCCAATTTTTCTATAAAGCATTTTATATATCGACTTGTGCTTTAGGCTCCATAAAGAACTCTAACTTGTGGAGTTTATGTTCCAAATGACATGGTGCATTAGGTTCAATTTCTATAAGGGAAAGACATGGATGGTGAAAGAAAGATGATAGAAAAAAAAATTATAGAAAAAAGGAAAGAAAGATATCTCTAATTTGTATATCCATGAAGGGAAGAAAACAAAATTAAGAGTTTCCATTCTAATGATTTCACTAGAAAAAGAAAAAAAAAGGGAAATTTTAAAATTCAAGTATTATTTGTTAAAAATATTTTTAAAATATAAATAAAAATTAGATTTTAAAAACAAATGAGTTCTGATTTATTAGGTTAGATTTAATCAGCACTGCGTTAGAATAGTATTTTTTTTTCTGCCTAAATTGGGTGAAAGCAATTTTGGTTCAAACTGGGGAAGATTGTCCAACCCTTTCCTCCAGTTCTTCCATTTCCACCAAAAGAAAACAAAAGGATATGATAATTGCAGAAATCTTTTCGTTTTTAGTTCGCATTTCCTTCACTTGCAGGAAATGTAAGGAAACAGAGTTATGTTTCCTTCTCAAATGCTTATCATGCACCCAATTAAAACTGAAGTCTAATTGGTTGATAACAAACCTTTAGCTCTGGCAATTCAATGACGCAAGCACATTCAACTACTTCAGCTCCAACACGCTCTGCAAGTGACATAGAGAAACAATAATTAAGATACCAGTGTCAGTCTGACTGTAATATATATGTGTAAGAGAACAAAGGAACTTGATAATATCTTGTGCTAAGTACAACAAACGTCTGATCAACAGAACTAATACCATTTAGTCAATGATATAAATGGGCCCTATGACCAGGCAGATAAAGCATGGAAAACAAAAGCAAATGAAAGTGCAGCCACATTTTCCATGCATAAGTATGCAAAACCAACAAACATTGGCAATATCATAACTAGTCATTGATCCCAAACGTTGGCTTAAAGTACAAATCTATGATCTCTGAAACCAAGCAAGAATGCAACATTATCATATAAATATGTTGTAATACTGTATAGATATGATTTAATTTTCTAGGCAAGATGATGGAGAAATGTCAATAATAGTTTAACATCATAGCCATACAACATAAAATTGTTATGATAAAGGTCAAATTTGCATCACAGAATGGTAATATGTTTGCGAGTGGCTCAGATGGGTTAGGATGGAACAAGACCATAATAGTACCATCCAAACTTTACCATTAGTAGCAGTACAAGATGTTAGAAAAATCAAAAAGTAGAGTCTCACTAGAGTAAGATTTTGCAATCTCTGATAAAAATGGATAAGCTTTACCCAGAGAATCTTCAGATGCTACTAGGTTGGGCTTTATTTCAGCCAGCCTCATCACTTCCAACCCGACCATATATCCAAGTTTGAAATCTAAATACGCTAAATTAACACTAATTGAATACAAGTAGAAGCAGGAATAAACATTAGACTGGCATTGACAACTTCAAAAGATTGCGCTAAACCAAGGTAAAAACTTATTGGCAACTCAATTACAATTAGCTTCTACAATTGGAATTTTTCATTAGATTTTTGTTCACAAATAATAAGTTCCAACCGACAGATTCAAAATTTGTCTAAAGCCAATAAAAAAAATTGGGAAGAAACAACGGGATATAGGGAAACTTAACCTATACATCTGTAAAATATAATAGGAAAGCCTAAACTATCCTAGATGGTTAAAATACTCTGACATCAGAGATGTCTATTCTCTAAACATGATCATGTAGAAGTGAGCAATAATATGTAAGATATGCTACTAATAGCATGTACACGAAACTTTGGATAGAAAAACCACAAAACTGAAGAGAGAACGAGTGAAAAAAAAAAACCCCACCGAGAAGCCTCATAGCAGCAGCTAATGTCCCACCAGTTGCAATTAAATCGTCAACAACAAGTGCCCGTTCTCCTGCCTGAACAGCTCCTACATGCATCTCCATTTTGTCTGTACCATATTCTAACGAGTATTCTTCAGAAATAACTTCCCCTAATAGTCCACACAAGAATTAGTATATTATCTACAAAGCACAGATAGAAAAAGATTGACATGACAGAAAACCATACCAGGTAACTTCTTTGGCTTTCTGAGAGGAACAAACTTTGCTCCAATAGCCAAAGCAATAGGAGGGCCAAAAATAAATCCTCTTGCCTCAACACCTGCACATATCATGCATATCCAATTAAAAAATTGAACTGATATTTACTACCATCCCATGTCCATTAGTAATCTCATTTCAGTATAGAGTTATGACGATCATTTAATTTGGAATTTAATAATACATTGTATGATACAATTTGGTAGAACAAAATTCAGCAGTGATGAGAATAAATTATGCTCCATCGTGCAAAACAAAGAACATAATATAAAAGCAACTCAAGTTGGATATCATATTGATAACTGCTGCCTTGATTTTTCCCATATCCACATAATACATAATCAAAGCATCAAGACGGAAAGCTAATCATCAGAAACAGATACAGAGAACAAAATGCTTAATCAAGAAAAAGTAACGTGAAGTGAGTGCTTTGCTCATTCCCATACAAAAGTCCTAGCTTTTCTAGGTTACTCGCCTTCCTAATCTTAGTTAACCCGACAGTACCATCTTCAGTTATTTCTCTTGGAATTCTTCGAATTTCTAGTCATTCTTAGTTGCACAAATGTTCTGTGAATGAAATAAACACGAAGAAACGAGAGCTGATATTCATGCGTTTCGATTGCCAAACCAAAACATGGCATCCAACAAAACAACAAGCAAAGAAGAAGAATATTTTACTTTTCGAACAGTTTAACAAAAAACAGTTACCTGCAACCACCGAGATTCCTTTATCTCTGTATCTCTCTACAAGCATATCGATCGTATCCCTAAACGCCTCGGGTTCTAGCAACAGGGTCGTAATGTCCTGAAACAAGATACCTACACCCAATCCAACCTATCAGGCACAACAACAACAACAGAATAAAATTTAAAAAAAAAAAAATCTCGCCATAACACCTCATGGAGCCCCGATCCGAGAAAAAGGACTTCAAAGTCACACTAATGAACTACAATTGTTAAGATTGGTTACCCGGTTTGGGGAAGTCGGGGATGACGCGTATGGTGGAGGCGATCCGCTTGAGGCGGTGGTCCTCTGCTCCTTCGGAGGCCATGGATCGGATGGAATGGAGGCGAAAGGATGGTTTATGGAAGCAAAGAAGGGACGGGGAGGGTGGCGACGTCGACGACGGCTGTGGAAGAAGAGGGGAGCGTATAAGAGGGGCCTTGTGGAGGAAAGAGAGTGAAAGCATACCGGAGAATAAGAGGAGAAGGGGGCTTGTGGGGGAAAGAGAGTGAAAGCATACCAAAGAAGTACAGATGCATTCCGTTAACGCGGGCGTTAATTAAACGGCGAATTACACCTGGATCTTCGACCGTCCAAACTAACGGCGGCTAATTGCAACCTGTGAATTAGCATAATTTCGAAAATTAGCTTGCGCTATAATCGAGACATTATTTTGAATTCTGATATTGAGTAATTAATTAAATTATATTAATTTGCTATAAAAGAAAGAAGTGTGTTGCGAGTAGTACTGCATGCCTTCCTAATTCCAGTCCTTCTACTTCTGCCTTTCTTCGGATCATGACCGGTTTAGGCATAGGTCATTAAGGTTTGTCTAGGACCTTTAGACATAGGTCATTAAGGTTTGTCTAGTATCCTAATTTTTATTAGGATCTATTATTTTTAAAATATTAAATATATTTTTATATGTATTTTTTTTTAAGATAATGGAAAAGAATATGTCAACATGATAAAAAATTGTACAATCTTGTTCTCTAAACATTAGAATCATTATTTTTAATATATATATATATATATATATATATATATATATATACAGGTTTGATATTGTGCGTGACGTGCAGTGCGCGACTGTGCGCGTCGCGCACAATATCAACATTTTTTTGTTTTTTTAATTTTTTTTAATTTGTAAATTAAAAAATAATTAAAAAATTTCTTTACGATTTTATTTATAGGGTTCAGGCTTTGGGTATAGTGTTAAAGTTATTTTTTTTTTTTTAGATTTTACCTATAGTTTAGGCTTTCCAATTAGGTTATAGTGTTTGGTTTAAAAAAAAATTAAAATAAAATTAATTTAAGTATTTATTGAGTATTGTAATGTGTTAGGGGATATATTTATATATTAAATTTTAAATAAGGAAATGTTGAATCGCGCACAATATCAAACCTCTATATATATATATATATCGGTCATTAAGGTTTGTCTAGGACCCTAATTTTTATTAGGATCTATTATTTTTAAAATATTAAATATATTTTTATATGTATTTTTTTTAGATAATAGAAAAGAATATGTCAACATGATAAAAAATTGTACAATCTTGTTCTCTAAACATTAGAATCATTATTTTTAATATATATATATATATATATATATATATATATATATATATATATATATATATATATATATATATATATATAGAGTTTTGATACTGTGCGCGACCGCACAGTGCGCGACTGTGCGCGTCGCGCACAGTATCAGCGCTTTTTTTGTTTTTTTTTAATTTTTTTTTTGTTTTTTGAATTTTAAAAATTCAACATTTCCTTATTTAAAATTTAATATATAGATATATCCCTTAAACACATTACAATACTCAATAAATACTTAAATTAATTTTATTTTATTTTTTATTTTTAAACTAAACACTATAACCTAATTAGAAGGTCTAAACCCTATAGGTAAAATCTAAAAAAAAAAAAAGCTTTAACACTATACCCAAAGCCTGAACCCTATAAATAAAATCGTAAAGAAATTTTTTAATCATTTTTTAATTTAAAACAAAAAAAAATAAAACAAAAAACAAAAAAAGCGCTGATACTGTGAGCGACGCGCACAGTCACGCACAATATCAAGTCTATATATATATATATATAAAAGAATAGAAAAGAATAGAGCCCATGAAAAAATATTTACATGATCTCAATTTTGATCAAAACCTCAGATTTCGTACAAAGTTTATTATTGTTCCAATGAACAAAGTCATTAAGGGATTCTTTTTTTAACAAATTAAATTTATTTTTTATTATAGATATTATTTTATAAAATCTAATCTATTCATCTTCAATATCTCTTAATCCTAGCCTATTTTTATTACGTTTCTCATTCGTTGATGATGTTTTCTCCTTTGATCAATAAGAACATAAATTAGAAATTTTTTATCTTATCTATAGAATGTAAAATAAAAAAGCTAGTTTTTTTAGTTCCCCCTCTTTCTCTTTTCCAACTCCCTCTCTATGCTGGTCTTGTTCATTGAGATTGGAGAAGAGAAACTGCATCTAACATTAACACGCTGATCCGGTTGGTGCTACTATGCTACTTGCTTGCTTAAATTCAAATGTGATGCATTCATCCATATTGTATCTAATTAAAATGAAAGATTTTATTATTATTTTTTAGCAATAACAAGTTAGGTAGTTATATCATTTCACTTCCTTGATAGACATTAAATTTAACTTTTATTTAGATATATTTACGGTCATAAATTGTTTGATTTTCTCTTTATCTGCATTCTATCATTTATAATTATTCTGGTTTAGGTGATGAAAAATATGATTTATTTTTTCTTTTGCTTTGTACCTAAAAAGACTCTCATTTAGTTCTTGATAAATGATAATGGCTGGTTTGGTCTCATTACAATCTTTATTTTCTAAGGATTGATATTGAGTTTTGTCATTTTGTACTTGTATTTTTTATTTATTTATTTTTTGTGCTTTGCCAATGATGATGAGTTGAGAATGTGAGTATGATTTTTTTCTATTTTTTCTATTGTTATCCTATTTCTTTGTTCTTATTTCCTCAATTTTATTTTTTTTTAAGGATTGTTCTCTCCATCTTTCGTTTAAGTAATTAGACATACTTTTTATCTTTCTTTATTTTTTAAAATAATTTTGAATATATTTATTTTTTTAGTTAAATAAATAGAAAATTTATTATCGACTTGAGGTATATTATTATATCTAATAATAATACTCTGTTTAATACAGTAAAATTTATATTTCTCTGAATTAAGTTATCAAAATATGAATATAAAATTTTAATTAATAATTTTGCAATTAAAAAGTGAAAAAAAATCATTTATAAAAATAACATTTTAATTTGTTAAAAAAAAAATCCATATTTGATCCCAAATCTGAATGAAAAAAAATGGAAAAAAAGTGACGAAATGTTTTTTTCAAACAATGTTAAAAGTCAAAAAACAAAAAAAAAAAAAAAAAAAAAAAATCCTGGTTAGGACCTCAAATAGGGTTGAGCCGGTCCTGCTTCGGGTCAATGATCAAATCTGTATAATTGAATCCGCAAGGGTTGAGGAACGCATGAAACAACTTATTAGCTACAGCAAATTGGTCTCCTTGCAGAACAAATCAAAGTTGTACTCTTCCTCCTCCAACTTCATCGATCCTTTCTACGTATGCAAGCATGCTATGCACAAATTGCCAAAACAAACACCTATACATACATACATACATACAAACATCACTCTAACGCACGAACTACGCCATTGCCGACGCTCTAATTATATATATACTCTAATTAGTCATCAGATTCGATCGTCTTTCTTAGGATTAGTAATTTAGTATTATAGCCGCGCGTCAGTCTCGATCTCCACCGAACGAAGTCTAGCTCCTTCCTCTCTGGCTCCAGGCAACCCACTCCCTCTTTCCTGCTTGCTTGAATTAATTTTGTTGAAGTCAACATGGTAGCTGCTGTGACGGTTCAAAATAAGCAGCTAGCTAGCTAGCTGCATGCCAACTTCAACGATTCTTCCTTCCGGTCTAATAAATTTACTATATATCAGTCAACTCTCTGCTTCTCATCATTTCCAATCCTCTGTTTATAGGCGAGACCGCATCATCCACCACAATTCCGCCTGAGATGAGCTACGAGGAGGAGTCCTCGCTTCCGCAAATCGAAGGATGGGCGAAGAAGAAGCGGTCCAAGCGCAACCGCTTCCTCGACCGACCGCCCACTGAGGAAGAGTACTTGGCCTGGTGTCTAGTGATGCTCGCCCGCGGCGGACTCCGACCGCCGACGTTGACCGAGTCGGTGGCTCCGGAGAAGCTCGAGCATAAGTGCTCAGTCTGCGGAAAGGCCTTCGCGTCCTACCAGGCCCTCGGCGGTCACAAGGCCAGCCACCGGAATTCGAAGGCCGCCACTTACGAGGCCTCGGCGGCCGCCAAGTCCACGAGGACGGGGTCTTCCAGCGCCGAAGCCACCGCTGCGGGAGGCGGGAGGGTGCACCGGTGCTCGGTGTGCCAGAAGGCGTTCCCGTCCGGGCAGGCGCTCGGCGGGCACAAGAGGTGTCACTACGACGGAAGCCTCGGCGTCACCGCGGCTACGGCGTCAGAAGGTGCGGGATCGAGCTACAGGGGGTTCGATCTGAACGTGCCGGTGCCGCCAGAGTTAGAGTTTGACCGTGTCAAGAGTTGCTTGATGGCGGCGGCGGCGGCGGCGGAGGAGGAGGTGCAGAGCCCGCTGGCTTTGAAGAAACCCAGACTCCTCATTCCGGCTTAATTAATCAAATAATTAATTGATTATTTATTTATTTATTGAAAATAAGTTAATAGATTGACAAAATCAATTCCTTGTAGAGAGAATTATTCATTGATTGATTATCATATTCATAAATGAATTTCATTATTTCAATTGTTGTTCTTACTTCTTTTTCATATTTATTGATTTACCGGCTGCTGGAATTTGCTCGTACTATTATTCTATGAATTTGAGATTCCACCAATGAAATAAATTAAATTAAATTCAAGTAAAAAAAATAACATGGCACGCCACATTTGAATGAGTGGTAGGACTTCCTAGAAGAGGTCAAATTTGAAATATAATTTAAAACTCTCACAATAAAAGAAATCTTTAGAAAGAGGGTACAATAATCAGTTCCAAAACAATGGGAATAATGCTATATATATAAAATGGAACGTGATCATTCCCATTTGTTTTTTTTTTCAATGAACTTATTCCATACAACTTCTTTTCCGAATTACAGTGGGTCAATGTGACTAATTCAATCTAAAGTTGTCTGATTCAGATTCATAGTGGTTGGTTAAAGTGATGACTCAACCTACCTGTCTAGGATAAAGGAAAGGATTAAAGATTAATTAGGCAAAGACCGGACACGTTGGTGGTTAATTAATTAGTGGGAGTGAAATATCAATTAGCGTTGATAAATAACAAACTAATTGAGTCAAAGTCTTTATTAGTGGGGAGTGAAATATTAACTAACGTCAATATATAATTAACAAACTCGATACGAGTCGAGTCTTTATGTGCTAATTATGCTTCGCATTTAAGAAATGACCTCTAGCTTTATTGACTCAGCAGTGCAGAGATAAGAATGTCCATTCCCTTTTAAAGGAAATAGTTAATGGACAAATGAGAAAATCAGAAAATAAAAAATTACATCCATCACTTTTTAACCGTTTTAAAGTAGTAGATTATTAACCGCAAATTTGATTTCTCGACACGTTGGATCTTAAGCAGAAGCATTAAGATCTTAAGGATTTTAAGAAGGAACAGAAATCAGCCACGCTTGACCGTGCCAAATGAAAAAAAGGATAAATATTATTATTAGTAGTAGTAGTTATAGGAACATTAAAGTTATTACTTTGTAATTAGAAAATCACGGGTTTGAATCCTAAAAATAAATTATTACAAAAAACAGAATAAGATTACGTACAATAGATCTTTCTCCCGCATCCCGCATAACGGGAGTTTCGTGCACCGGACTACCATTCATTATTAGTTATAGAAATGTATGATAATTTTCTTTTAGGGTCTTTTTTTTTTTTCTAAGGATTATCCCATATGATTTAGAAAAGAGTTAAGTCGTAGTGTTTCACGTCTAGCACAGTAACTCTTTATATAGTGATCAGAGTATCTCCAATGTAAATTTTGTGAAAAATTCCTAAAATTGAAAAATCTTAACAAAATTTTTTTTATGATTGGGTAAGTGAGGTTTGGAATTTTTAATTCAAGAATAGATTTAAGTATTTAAATCTATGTTTTTTTTCTCTTGAAGGTGGAGTCATTGATCCTTTTTCAAATAATTAAAAATAAATTATTTGCTGAAACATTTAATCAAAATATTTTACTTCATAAATAGTTAATAATAATTCAAGTGATATTTTTTTCTTTTAAAAATAAATATTGATCCTGTCCGAACCAAGAGTCAGTGGACGCTGGGCACGTGGCGCTCTCTGCTGGATCCTCGAGTGCTCCGGTGAACCTGCAACAAAACCGAGCCGGGAGGGGTGTCCCGGCGACGGTCCTCCGACGCTCAAGTCAGGCGAGAAATGACAAAAAGGTGGCCTCAAGATGAAGACGTGCATACCTCCGGTGAAGAAATTGGGGCCTTATATAGACCCCTCGAAGAAGCCTGGGCGCGCCAATCAAAGCAATCACCTGCATTTGACCATGCCCAGGCATGGGTCTGTCAGAAGGGCCATGCCCAGATATGGATCCGTCAGAAAAGGCGTCCCTGAGGCCATACTGCTACTGTATCAACCTTTCCATGATGTGACGGCAAGATCCTCCATCGTGCGATCTTGTGTACGGCCTAATCATCAGACATGCTTCTACCGATATCCCATATCCCGAGCCGAGCGCATAGGCCGCTCGGCCACTTTTTTGTCCCCTCGCCCTTATTTTGTCCGGGCGGGTTGCCCGCTCGGCTCTTTGGCCCCTGCCGTTCGGGCTCCCGGTCGGCCCTTTGATCCTCCTGCCTTGGCGTCGCCGCGTCGGACACCCAACCCCATGGATGGGTTATCTCTAACTCCGCTCGGACCAACCCGGCTGATCGGCTCGGCCATTAACCCTTAGTCAGCCCTTCATCGGTTCTCAAGCTAAGACCCTTCAGGAAGTGGGTCCCCCATTCTTACTGCCGGATCACTTGCCTTCCCTTCAAGTCTAGTCGAAGGAGGCAGTGAGTCCGACTGACTGGACTATATGTGTCCGAGCGGGCGGTCGCCGCTTCCATAATCTTCCTTTTAGCCGTTCGGCCCTTATGCCAGATTCAGCCGCTCGGCTCTTCGTTTCGGATGCCTTGTTATTCAACGTGGACGTTTGCTTGCTTAAATCTTCTCGAAAATCGCGCAAATCCTTCCCATTAAGTCGCAGCATGCGCGGTATGACGCGCATTAATTGCGCCTAGTGGCAAGGCGCCACGTGGCTCTTCCCACGTGGCGGCGACGCTTAGTACGATGGGACGCGATTGCTTTGAAATAGACGGTCGGATGAGGGCCTCGTCTTTCGTGACCTGCATCCGACGGCGGAGGCCAACCAACCTCGGCAGTATAAAGCCTCCGTCTACTTCCTTCGCCGCATGCTTGCTCGTGCGTTGTCCTTCCGCCTCTTCTTCTGCTGCGACCTCCGACGATCCAGTTCCTGTTTTTCGGCGGCTACCAACCCACCGGTGATCTTTTCCGCCCGTTTCCTTCTCAGTGAGTCTTCTCCCTTCGTTTACAAGGTCCTCCCAAGTCGTTTTGCCTCTTTCGTTCCCGTTCCTCTGTTTTCTTGCCCTCTTATTGCTTCTCCGAGATGGCAAGCTCCTCTGAGCCCGCTGTTGGTGTTCATGGCCCTTGGTATATGACCATGGAGAGTCGGTTTGATGAAGAGGGCGCTCGGCGTCTTGTTCGGACGTATGGGATCCCTGATGACCACGAAATAATTATAGCCAGCCCGTCCGATCGGCCCCATAACCCGCCGATCGGCACCATTTGCTTTTTTCTAGACCAATTCCAGGGCGGCCTTAGATTTCCTACCCATCCATTCATTTTGGAGGTTTGTAATTATTTCCGCATCCCGCTCGGCCAGCTTATGCCGAACTCCTTTAGGTTGCTGAGCGGGGTGGTTGTCCTCTTTAAGCTGCATAGTATCCCACTTGATCCCAAAATATTCCACTTCTTCTTCTACCCCAAACAATCCGAGTTGGGCACTTTCATTTTCCAGAGTAGAATAGGCTTTAAATTTTTTGATAATATGCCGACCTCCAACAAGCACTGGAAGGAATTTTTCTTCTACATCCGACTTCGAGCGCATTTGAACCAAATGGCGGATCATTGTCTTGACTCAGTAGGAGCTCGGCAAGTTCGTAAGCAATCCACCTATCTTCATGCGTGACGGTTGTCGGTGATACAAGATCGACCGATTCTTTGCTCAAGGTGTTATATATTTTGGGTTATCTCCGTCGGGCCAATCTTCCCTACCGTATGGGTAAGAGACTCTTTACTCCCTTCACCTTTTTATCTAACTGATTTTAATTTCTCCTATTGCAAAGTCATGTGGCGCTCCAAAGCTACCGCTCATCTCAAATCAAGGCCGTGGAGATCGAGGCGGCCACCAAAGGAGCTCGAGCGGGGTCTCATCCCACCGGACAAGAGAGGGGGGGCGCATCACCAAGCAGATCTTGCCCATCCGCTTCAGCGAAGGTTGAGGCGGATCTGTTCCTCGGCTCCCGCCGAAATTCTCCGTCCGGGATCCACCGCTAGAACTTCGGCGAAACGTCGAAGAGACTCCGATCCTCCGCCACCCCAAGAGGGGGAACCACATGAGCCGATCGGCGTAACCGCCCGATCGCACGCCATCGCAGATCGCCTCCGCACAGCCTTCCGACTCTCCTCCCCGGACTCGTCGCCGCTTATATCGATTGGCGAAACTTCCACCATAGGGGAGTCTTCGCAACAAGCGGCGGCAACTGAAGAAGCGCCGTCCGGCCATCCGACCATCAAGACCACCCTCCGATTCCCATCGGAGGAATATTTACTGTCTGCCGACCGGCCATCGAGCCCCGTCCACGAAATAACCCTGACTGGTCCACTCGCCAAGCTC
Organism: Zingiber officinale; assembly: GCF_018446385.1. Lineage (NCBI taxonomy): Eukaryota > Viridiplantae > Streptophyta > Magnoliopsida > Zingiberales > Zingiberaceae > Zingiber > Zingiber officinale. Next base: position 736,282 of record NC_056000.1, read on the forward strand.
TTCGAGGACGCCCAGATCCAGGTGGCCCTCATGACGCCCAAGCAGCTCGGTGATAACAATATGCAGCAGGCCACTCAGGTAAACCCATCTTTATTCCCGTGCCATGCTATTGTTCGATTCCTGATTTTATTATTTCCCTTGCAGCGCTGGGCTGAGCAAATCGCCACGAGCCATCGGCTGGCCGAGCTGGAGGATCTCCTGGAAAAACTTCAAGTGTCGGGGGGTCCGTCGGCCGAACGGGAGAAACAAACTCTCGAGGCCGAACAGAAGAAGGCTGCTGATCTGGCTGCAGAGGTGGCCCGACTCGAAGACTTGGTGAAGAAGCGGGACGGGGACGTGAAACGCGCAAGTGGCCAGATCAGCAGTCTAAGAAGCTAGAGGCCGAGCTGAATGCCGAGCGAGAGATCCGTTCGGCAGAGCGCACAAAGGCCGAGGTGGACTTGAAGGCTGTTCAAGACACCTTAACCGCTTCCCGAGCGGCACTAAGAAAATATAAAGAGGGTGAGCCGAGTCGCCTAGCAGCCGCGCGCCAGGAATACCTCCACTCGGAGAGGTTCGGCCTAAAATTCGGTGGCAACGTCTCTTCCACTTTCGCCGAAGCGGTCAAGGTCACCGTGACATACTTGAAGAAAGGGGGCCACCTTCCTGAGGGAATGCATATTCCCGCTTCCGACCTGGCGGCCATGATTGATGATATTCCTGACGCCTTCTTCAGCTTTGAAGACCCTGAGTGAGGCGGGTTATTTCGAGTATCTTCTGTATTTCATCCGCTCGGCGGATGTAAAATTTTTGTGGGTGCCGTTCGGCATAATTCTTCTTCTAAAGACGCTGCTCCTTTGTTTTCCTACTCATTGTCCATAATATTCTTCTGTTTGCTTAACGTTGATACTTAGAGTCAGTCCCGCTCTTAAGGGTTCTCCTTCACGCGTCCGATCGGCTTGGCACATTGCATAGGGTCCGAGCGAGGTAGCCTACTCACTTTGCACGTATCCTGCTTTGATATTCGTTCTTCCGCTCGGGATGTTTATAGCCAATCGGTGCGGATCTCGATCTTTAACGACGGTGCTCGTCGGCACGGAGGTTTATAGCCGACCGGCGCGGCTCTCGATCTTTAACGATGGTGCTCGTCGGCGCGGATGTTTATAGTCGATCGGCGCGGCTCTCGATTTTTAACGACGGTGCTCGTCGGCGCGGATGTTTATAGCCGATCGGCGCGGCTCTCGATCTTTAACGACGGTGCTCGTCGGCATGGATGTTTATAGCCGATCGGCGCGGCTCTCGATCTTTAACGACGGTGCTCGTCGGCGCGGATGTTTATAGCCGATCGGCGCGGCTCTCGATCTTTAACGACGGTGCTCGTCGGTCTTCCGCTCGGAGGGTTTATAGACGCCGGCTCGTCTCTACGGTTTAACGTCTGGGCTAGACGGCCTTCGAGGTTGACTCCTTACCAGGTCAAGCGACCTTGGCCTTCATATCCCGCGCTTGAACAATATTTATGCCCGGCCGAACAGCACGGGTCATTCGCTTGCGAACCTGATCGGCAGGGAGGCTTTCACTATTCGGGTGCTTGGCTCGGATAATCCCTATGCCCCTTTTACCCAAGAACGTACTCCCGGCCGAACGGCTCAGGGTCTGCTCCGAGCATTTTGGCTCGGATAATTTATATCCGTCCGAATGGTACGGGGCTTCCGTTTTTAGAGCGTTTGGCGCCAATTTGATCCGCATACCTCCGGCCGAGCGGTTCGGGGACTTCGTTGTCGAGCACTTGGCTCGGAAAACCATATACCTGGCCGACCGGCTCCGGCCTTCGCTCCAGGCAATAACCTCCCTCTATCATCCTGAGCAGCGCAGGGCTTTGGTTTCCTTCCTGCCACACTAGTATGCAGCCCGGCAGAACTGCTCGGGGTCTTCGATTTCGAATGCTGCTTTTATTCTATACGCAGCCCGGCCGAACGGCCTGGGGTCTTCGGGTTACGATGATAATGCCTTATATTCGCTCTTTTGACTTTTCATCTCTGCATTTCAAGTATTTAGTCGAAAAATGAAATACACAGGGTGATTTACATTGATACACCTTTCACCCCGCCCGGTAAGGCTGGAGGTGGTTCGCGCTCCACGGCCTATCTAGCTGCCGTCCGTCCTCATCCTCCAGATAATACGCGCCTGAGCGGAGCTTTTCGATGATTTTGAAAGGGCCTGCCTGATCCGGTAGTAAGAGCGGGCCCCCCCACCTTTTTTCTTGCCAAGTCAACGCCGTGGAAGTCACCGGAATAGTCACCGGAACAGTCACCCGCCCAGAGGAGAGTGTGGTCCGACCGGACGGACGGCTGTAGACGGCCGGTCCAACTGAATTGCTGGCCGGCCGATGGAATCGAATACCCGAAGGGGTCCAGCCGGCTCGCACTTATAGTTGGGAAGAACCCTGTCAAATCGGGGTTCCGACGCTCAGTTAAAAAGGTCAGGGACCGAGCTGACCTTTTGACCGACCACAGTCATAAAGCACCCCTGTTTGTTAGTCTCCACAAAGCACAAGTAAACCACTGCTAATGTCCGGTCGGATGTTTGGGTATCTGTCCGCCCGGACTACAAGATTGGAGCACGGGAAAAGGCCAGAGGATTTCTTCCTCTGACAAGCTGTAAGTTTCACGTGTGTGCCATGCTCCAGATCTTGTGGCAGGGGATCGAGGGCATGCTTGACTGTAGCGATATGGGTCGGGTAAGCTTTACGGCGTACCTAGGAAAGGACGGAGGACATTTATGCACTTCGGGATTCCATTGTCCCATCGAGGGCATGCTCGACTGTAGCGATATGGGGTAAGCTTTCTGACACCGCATACCTAGGAAAGGACGGGGACACTTATGCACTTTGGTACGCGTGCCCAAACTTGACACCGCTCTATATAAAGAACCTCGGGTTTCACCGCAAGGGATTAGTGCGTGCTACGAGACTCCGGAGCCACCTTGTTCATCGTGATTTACGACTTGAGCGTCGGAGGGTCGTGCCGGGAATCCCTTCCCGGCTTGTGCAGGATAGCCGGAGCATCTCGACACTAGTTGGAGATCTACATCAGCGGGCGCCCAGCGTCTGTTGACTTCTGGTTCGGACAGGATCAAATTGGCGCCGTCTGTGGGAACGCTCCTGCATCCGATCGGGGACAATGGACGAGGCTGGACGACAACACACGGTGACGCTTTCAACAGAGGAACTCGACGCCCTGGTCGAGATAAGGGCCGCCAAACTCATGGAGCAAAAACAAAAAGCATCCGCCGAGCGGAGGGAGCAACAAGCGACATCTGCGTCTGGTGGCCCAGCGGAAGCACCTCAAGCCACCGTCGCATTCCACCGAGCCTTGTTTCGCACTCCTGAAGCCGCACCAGCTCGAAGAGATAGAGGCTCCTCTTCAGATGAAATGCCAAGGCGGGATGACAGAAAAGGGAAAGCCCCCCGGGCAGACTCATCTCCCGAGCGGACCAATCGCCAATTCTCGGAAGATATTTTACGAGACCCTCTGCCCAAGCACTACGTGCCTCCGACGATCGGCGAATACAATGGAACAACGGACCCGGATGATCATCTGGGTAAGTTTGATAATACAGCCACGCTCCATCAATACACCGATGGAGTGAAGTGCCGCGTCTTTCTTACCACTCTCTCGGGATCGGCTCAACGGTGGTTCCGTAGGCTGCCGGACGGATCCATCACAAGCTTCAAGGACTTCCGAACGGCCTTCCTCCACCACTTCGCTAGCAGTCGGCGTTATCAGAAAACAAGTGTTAGCTTGTTCGCCATCAAGCAAGAACCAAAAGAATCGCTTCGAGCTTACATCCAGCGATTCAACCAAGTGGCGATGGACATCCCAACGGCCACATCGGAGACGATGATGAACGCCTTCACACAAGGCCTTGTGGATGGGGACTTCTTCCGGTCGCTCATCCGAAAGCCGCCCCGAGACTATGATCACATGCTACATCGGGCCAACGAATACATAAACGTGGAAGAAGCGCAAGCCGCTCGGAAAAAAACTCCAACCGAGCGTGCACTGTTCATGCCGAGCGACACGCGCTCGGCAACCACCTGAGGACCGAGGCGAAGCAATTGATCCCCCGCCGGATCGCACGTAAAAAGTGGGCCGCTCCAAGCCAAAGAAGAGGTGGACCCCTATGTTCCGCTCCTTCCACCAGATCGCACAACACGAGGGATTGTCGAAGTCTTCCTTCGTGACTAATCCCGTTCCGGAGAGCCGAGCGACGGTCTCCTCCCCTCGACGGAGGCAAAGGACCCAGGAAGCCGACCGGACCCGCATAGAGAGGCGACATCACCAGACGTCCGATCGGCATAGATCCCCAAGACAGGAGAGTCGCCGGACGTCCAGAGAACGGTCCCGACCGCCCACTCGGGAGGAGGAAAATAGGAGCAATACTTCCCGGGGTGAGATCAACGTTATTGCTGGCGGACCGACCGGAGGAGATTCCAACCGAGCCCGAAAGGCGGCCGTCCGGCAGTTGCAGATCCACACGGTCGGCTGTAGCCAAGAGCGGGCAAGTGGACCGGAAATCACTTTCGGGCCTGGAGACTTGGAAGGAGTAGAAGTGCCCCATGACGACGCGCTGCTCATTAAAGCGGTAATAGCAAATTACACTATTCATCGCATATTCGTTGACACAGGGAGCTCGGTCAACATCATATTCAAGAAGGCGTTCGATCAGCTGCAAATTGATCGAGCCGAGCTGCTGCCCATGACTACCCCGCTCTACGGGTTTACGGGCAACGAAGTTCAGCCGGTCGGACAGATCCGGCTGGCCACCTCACTGGGGGAAAAACCGCTCAGGAGGACCAGGACAATAAACTTCGTGGTGGTCGACTCTCCATCATCCTACAATGTCATTCTGGGACGACCGGCGCTCGGCGAATTCCGAGCGGTTGTTTCAACCTTCCACCAGAAGATAAAGTTCCCCGTGGAAGACAAAGTAGGAGAAGTGCGTGGAGATCAACTAGCAGCTCGGCGATGCTATATAGAGATGATCCGAGCAGAAGCTTCTTCCGCTCGGAAGGCCCCCCGAATCGAGGTACACGCCATAACCGAGAAACCTCCTGCTTTAATTTATGATGAAAAGGAGGAAGTTCAGATCCATCCGACCCGATCGGAGGCCACCACTTTCATCGCCTCGGATCTAGAGGAAAAACAGAAGAAGAAGCTGATCCAATGCGTCCAGCAAAATCATGATGTCTTTGTTTGGTCGACACATGAGTTGCCCGGAATTTCGCCGAGCCTGACGCAGCATGAATTGCATGTCCGACCGGCGCTCGGCCAGTGAAGCAGAAAAAAAGAGATTTTAGCGCCGAGCAGAATGCCATAATCCGGGCGGAAGTAGAAAAACTTCTGAAGGCCGGCCACATACGCGAGGTGCAGTTCCCGAGCTGGTTGGCTAACGTGGTATTGGTCTCCAAGCCGGGCGGCAAGTGGAGAGTTTGCATTGACTTTCGGGACTTAAACAAAGCATGTCCCAAAGATTTTTATCCTCCCCGGATAGATCATTTGGTGGACTCTACGGCCGGTGAATTAATTTGCATGCTCGGCGCCTACCGGGGCTATCACAGTACCGCTGCGCCAAGATCGGAAAAGGTTAGCCGTGATTGCCGGGCACTGCATCGTTACAACGTGATGCGTTCGGATTGAAGAATGGGGCCACCTATCAACGCTTGATGAGCAGTGTTCAGGGAGCAGATAGGCGGAATCTGGAAGTTTATGTGGACGACATTCTTATTAAATCCGTCCTAGCGGATCTCTTTAAAGACATGGAAGAGACATTCCGAACGCTGCGCAAATATGGAGTCAAGCTAAAGTGTTCGGAGCAAAGGGAGGACGTTTCTTGGGATACGTGGTGACCGAGCGGGGAATCAAGCCAACCCGGCAAGGTGAAAGCTCGCAAGACATGCTTCCTCCCGAAACACAAGGGAAGTGCAGCGGTTGACCGGTCGGATAACTGCTTTGTCCAGATTCATCTCCAAAACTGCCGACCGGAGCCTGCCATTCTTCAAGATCCTGCGCAAGGCTACTAAGTTCCAGTGGAACGAAGAGTGTGACCGAGCATTTGAAGAGTTGAAAACATATCTGAATTCTCTGCCTATACTTGTCAAGCCGATCGGGGGTGAGTCACTTTATATGTATCTATCGTCAACTGAGCATGCTGTAGGCTCAGCACTTGTGAGGGCGAACGGTGAAGAGCAACCGGTGTATTTTCTGAGCCATATTTTGAAAGATGCTGAATCTCGCTACACCGGGCTCGAGAAGTTGGCCTTTGCTTTGGTTCTAGCCGCTCGGCGCCTTCGACCGTATTTCTTGGCTCACACAATCATTGTCCGGACGAACAGTCCACTCGGAAGAGTCCTGTTGAATCCAGAAGCGTCCGGACGGCTTATCAAGTGGACGACAGAATTAAGCGAGTTTGACATCCAGTACCAGCCCCGCTCGGTGATTAAAGCCCAATCCTTGGCTGATTTTGTGACCGAAGTGCAGAGGCCAGAGCCGGAAGCTCTGTGGAGGATATATGTGGATGGGTCTTCCACTCGACTCGGAAGCGGGATTGGGATATTGCTTATCTCACCGCAAGAAGAAAAGATGCACCTATCCGTCCGGCTGGACTACAAGGCCACCAACAATGAGGCAGAGTATGAGGCCCTTATAGCCGGATTACAGGCAGCACGGCATGTGGGAGCTGGTCGGGTGACTCTCTATTCGGATTCACAGTTGGCCGCTCAGCAACTTTCCGGCACCTTTGAAATCAACTGTGTTCGGCTTAAACTCTACGCTGAGGCCTTTGAAAAACTCAAAGCTACTTTCCGAAAAGTGCTTATTCAGAAGATTCCCCGAACGGAGAACCAGGCGACCGATGAGTTGGCCAAACTCGCGAGCTCAATAACGCCGGTCGCCATTCAGCAGCCAATTGAAAAAACGCTGATGGTGGCGCATGTCGACCGGATGCAAGGCCCCGCGCTTCCAAGTGACTGGAGGACACCGATTATGGAATTCCTCCGTTCGGGCACCACACCATCCGATGAATATGCAGCCCGGCTCCTCGGAAGAAGAGCCGGTCGGTTTACACTCATCGGAGGCTTTACAAGAAAGCTTTCTCGCGTCCTTTGCTGAAATGTGTAAGCTCGGAGGACTCAGCTTACATCCTCCAGGAAGTACATCAAGGATCATGTGGAGGTCATCCGGGCGGACGCTCGTTAGCCAAGAAGATCCTCTTGGCCGGATACTTTTGGCCAACTTTACAAGCAGATGCCGCTCGGACAGTATCTACATGCCTTTCATGCCAGAAGTATCACAACTTCTCCCACCGACCGGCAGAGGAGATGAAGGCATCAACCATCTCATGTCCGTTCGATCAGTGGGGAATGGATATTGTGGGTCCATTTCCGATGGCGACCGGGCAGAGGAAATTTTTACTAGTGGCGGTAGACTATTTCTCCAAGTGGGTGGAGGCCGAGGCAAAGATCATCGAGCAAATGGTTAAAAATTTATGGCAAGACATCATTTGTCGGTTCGGCATCCCTCGCCGACGGTGTCGACAACGGCGGCAATTCACGGGGAAGATGTTGGAGGATTGGTGCCAGCTACGGCATTGAGCAACATTTCACGTCCGTGGCCTATCCTCGCCAACCGGGAAATTCTCCGTATTCTTGCGCTCGGCTCGACCATTTGGGAGGAGTTGGCGGATGAAGTGCCGAGCGTCTTGTGGGCTATCCGAACGACGCCAAAAGAAGGGACGGAGTCACACCGTTCCATTTGGTATATGGCGGTGAGGCTGTCATACCGGTCGAAGTCGGCGTTGAGTCAGCCAGGATCCAGAACTATGATGATGACAACACCGAACGAAGAAACATGGAGCTGGACTTGGTAGAAGAGGAGAGGGCAAAGGCGTCCGTTCGGCTGATGGCGTACCGTCAGCGGATGAAGCAAAACTACAACCGGCGCGTAATTCCCAGATCGTTCCAAGTCGGCGATCTTGTCTGGAAGAAAGTCAAGCCGGTCGGCGACGTCGGCAAGCTTGAAGCGCCATGGGCAGGCCCTTTCAAAATCATCGAAAAGCTCCGCTCGGGCGCGTATTATTTGGAGGATGAGGACGGACGGCAGCTAGATAGGCCGTGGAGCGCGAACCACCTCCAGCCTTACCGGGCGGGGTGAAAGGTGTATCACTGTAAATCACCCTGTGTATTTCATTTTTCGACTAAATACTTGAAATGCAGAGATGAAAAGTCAAAGGAGAGAATATAAGGCATTATCATCGTAGCGCGAAGGCCCCCGAGCCGATCGGCCGGGAGGTTTATGTGGTTAAGACTTGTAAGCAAATAACCCGTGCCGTTCGGCCGGAAGTAAATTGGTCGAGCCAAGCGCTCGAGGAACGAAGGCCCCGCGCCGTTCGGCCGGAGGTAAATGGGTCGAGCCAAACGCTCGAAGATCGAAGGCCCCGTGCCATTCGGACGGAGGTATATTATCCGAGCCAAAATACTCGATGAGGTAGATCCTGAGCCGTGCGGCCAGGAGGGCATTATCCAAGATGGGGAAAGGCAAAGAGCTACGCCGAACGGAAGTATCAAAATTAGCCTTGACGCCCGTCTAGCCCAGACGTTAAACCGTAGAGCCGCGCCGATCGGCTATAAATATCCGCGCCGACGAGCACCGTCGTTAAAGATCAAGAGACGAGCCGGCGTCTATAAACCCTCCGAGCGGAAGACCGACGAGCACCGTCGTTAAAGATCGAGAGCCGCGCCGTCCGGCTATAAATATCCGCGCCGACGAGCACCGTCGTTAAAGATCAAGAGACGAGCCGGCGTCTATAAACCCTCCGAGCGGAAGACCGACGAGCACCGTCGTTAAAGATCGAGAGCCGCGCCGACCGGCTATAAATATCCGCGCCGACGAGCACCGTCGTTAAAGATCAAGAGACGAGCCGGCGTCTATAAACCCTCCGAGCGGAAGACCGACGAGCACCGTCGTTAAAGATCGAGAGCCGCGCCGACCGGCTATAAATATCCGCGCCGACGAGCACCGTCGTTAAAGATCAAGAGACGAGCCGGCGTCTATAAACTCTCCGAGCGGAAGACCGACGAGCACCGTCGTTAAAGATCGAGAGCCGCGCCGACCGGCTATAAATATCCGCGCCGACGAGCACCGTCGTTAAAGATCAAGAGACGAGCCGGCGTCTATAAACTCTCCGAGCGGAAGACCGACGAGCACCGTCGTTAAAGATCGAGAGCCGCGCCGTCCGGCTATAAATAACCGCGCCGTCGAGCTCCGACGATAAATATCGAGAGACGAGCCGGCGTCTATAAATAGTCCGGGCGGACTAACCGACGAGCTCCGTCGTTAAAAATCGAGAGACGAGTCGGCGTCTATAAATAATCCGAGCAGGCCAACCGTCGAGCTCCGAGGTTGAACATCGAGAGGTTCGGATCGTCCCATAACCAGCGATTCTTGGTAGCAACACAGAATTATGTGCGGCCGAACGGAAGAGCTGGAGAAAATACTCCAGCGATTCTCCAAAGGTGTGATGTGACAGGAGATGAGCGGACAGCACAAGTGTTAGCAAGGGGACAGTGCAAGAAGATAAAATACACGAAAGGAAAGCATTTCATTAAAATTAAAACCTTAGGCCGAGTGGCCTAAATACAAAAAGGTTCATGATCAGCCGAGCGGCTAAATTACAAGAATTACTCGATGTAGTCGTAGAGGTCCCTCGGAATGTTGCTCAGAAGCTCCACCTGATCGCCGGCGGAATATTGGTGGACTCCGGAAGAAGGCCCTTCTTCAGATAGGTCATAGTAGCCGTAATGGCCAAGTCGAAGCCGAGTACATCCGCTCATAAATTTTCTCCGAGAACTCAGGCGATCGGATGTGGCTTTGTCGGAGAGCGGCGACTCGGCTCGGCTCGGCATCTGGTATTCTTTGAAGGTTGCCTAGGAGCTTGTGGGGCCTCATTCAGACGTTCGATCTTCTCCGCATCGGTAGCGGCTGCCTTCTCCGATCGAGTGCTCCGTCGCTCTTTTATCTTCGACTCCGGGCCCGGGCCTCACGTTTTCTTCTCCGGATCGGAGATGGTGTGTTCTTCCGAGTGGTGGCAAGAGTTATCTTTGTGTCAAGCGACTTGACTCGCTCGGACTCGGCTAGGCGTGGGCACGGTCACTGTTTTCTTACGCTCGGCCAGAGTTTGAGCTTTCTTGACTCTTTTGCATCTCGGAGTAGGAAGGTCCTCGGGAGCCGCTCGGACCACCTGCCGCCCGCAGTTGCCTTATCTCCTCGTCCGCCATAGCCAGACGGCTGGAAACTGCTATCTCTTCCACCCACCTCTGAAACGAGAAGGCGCAGTTGTTAGAAGCCAAGCGGAAATATTTTAGGCAAAACAAAAAACAAAAAACAACGAAGAACTTACCCCCGTAGCCGCTTGCATGTGGCTGTTGGCTAAGTTCTGGAGAGGAATCAGTGCTACGCGCGCCCGGGCGTCGGCCCACATCTCGGCGAGGGGCCCTTTCAAAGTAATAGTGTGCTCGGGCACGGTTGTCCGGTCAGCTTCTGGCAGCAACTCTTCAGTAGGGAGATGAAGAGTAGCCCGTACTGTGCGGCCATGACCAGGGATCGCCCGACCGGGATCAGAAGCTGGCGCAGAAGATCGCGAATGGATGGTCGAACGTTGGACTGAACGGCGAGCAGGGGGGAGAGTGTCGACCGGAGTGGCCTCGACCGGAGTGGCCTCGACCGGAGCAGTCAGCTCGTCCCAGTCAGAAGGCGTCCGGTCGGACGAAATGGTCTCGGGCACAGGCGCCTTCCCTTTCGCAGTCGAGGCGGCCCGGTCAGAGGGTTGGACCGCGGAGGTAGCCGAGCGTAGCGGGGTCTCCACTCGGCGTCTCTTTTGCAGTGGCTGATCCTCCTCCCGAACGGACCCTTCCTCGGGGGCCGTTGGTTCCCTGGAGGGGGTAGCTCCGCTGTCCACCTGCTGTTGAGAGGCCTGAGCGGCCGATTCAGCCTGGGTGCCGCTTTCTCCTTCGTGAGAACCGACCGGCTGAATACCCAGCGCCTTCATTTCCTTGGCTGCCACGGCCTCCAGCACCGCTGCCTTTCTCTTTAGAACGCCGACCATCACCGAGTCCATGACGATGTCAGCTACAGGAAGAGAAAAAGAAATCAGTTAGCAATTAAAGCAAGTGCCAAAGCAAAGTTCTTACCGAAGCCGGTCGGAAGTGGGGTCCGTATAGGACTCAGCCCCAAAATGTACATCACTCCCTCGTGAAGAAGCTTGTTGATGTCAAGCCGTAGACCGGCTAGTACATTTGCGGCGTGAAGATAATCCGGTCGGGTCTTGAATTTCTTCAGTTCGGGAGGGGGAGGTAGACTGACTTGCCACTGGGTCGGAAAGTTTGGCTGACTGGGCATGCGGAGGTAGAAATAATAGTCCTTCCAATGTTTATTGGAAGTGGGTAGTTTATTGAAGAAGACCAGACCGGGCCGAGCTTGGAACATAAAGGTGCCCGGCTCGGCTTGCTTAGGATAATAGAAGTAAAAGAAGACCTCCGGTCGGAGGGGGATGTTGTGAATCTTAAACAAAACGACAACGCCGCAGAGCAGACGAAAGGTATTTGGTACTAAACTTCCGAGCGGCACGCTAAAATAGTTACAGACGTCTACTATAAAAGGATGTACGGGGAACCGCAGACCGGCGATGAATTGGTCGCGAAAGACACAGAAACCGCCGCGCGGTGGTCTGTGAGGCCGAGCGGCAGGACCAGCTAGGCGAACTTCGATATCCTCGGGGATTTCGAAATTGTCAGCCAAAATATCAAAATCCCGTTGTTCGAAACGAGATCGCATGGTAGTATACCATGGGCCTAAGGATTGTTCTTCGGGATGAGAAGAACTGGCCATGATCGGGACAGAAGAAATCAAAAAGGAAGTTTCAAAGACGAGGAAATGGAGTTTCAAAAACTAGAGCAGAAGTGCGAATTAGATATCGGAAAGGAAAAAGGAAAGATCTAAAACCTTACTGGGGGAAGAGGGATCGAAGAAAGGCGCCGGATAGCGTCAAAGGGCAGAAGCGAGATCGCCGGAGCTCCAGAGCGCAGAGAGCAACAGTAGAGGTGACGGAGGCGTGTGAAGGTGAGGAGGAAATGAAGAATTTATAGGGTGAGGGCCGGGCGGCCTCCACCGTCGGATCCAGGTCACGGGAATCAAAGCATACATCTAGCCGTATATTTCGAATTGCTTCGGTCACATCAAAATATCACGCTACCGCCTCCGTATTCCGATGGCATCGCTCCACGTGGCAGTCAATCGTTCGGAGCATTTAATGAAGGTATGATCAACCTTGATGGCGAAGATTGGCGCAGAACGCGAGGAGATCCGGTGAAGGCCATCACTGACTCATTCAAGGACATCTCTACGGCTGACCGGGCGGAGAATACCATCATGAATGAGCCGTTCGGCTAGACTCACAGTCCAGTCAGTCGGACTATTCGCCTCCTTCGACTAGACTTGAAGGGGAGGCAAGTGATCCGGTAGTAAGAGCGGGCCCCCCACCTTTTTTCTTGCCAAGTCAACGCCGTGGAAGTCACCGGAACAGTCACCCGCCCAGAGGAGAGTGTGGTCCGACCGGACGGACGGCTGTAGACGGCCGGTCCGACTGAATTGCTGGCCGGCCGATGGAATCGAATACCCGAACTGTCAAATCGGGGTTCCGACGCTCAGTTAAAAAGGTCAGGGACCGAGCTGACCTTTTGACCGACCACAGTCATAAAGCACCCCTGTTTGTTAGTCTCCACAAAGCACAAGTAAACCACTGCTAATGTCCGGTCGGATGTTTGGGTATCTGTCCGCCCGGACTACAAGATTGGAGCACGGGAAAAGGCCAGAGGATTTCTTCCTCTGACAAGCTGTAAGTTTCACGTGTGTGCCATGCTCCAGATCTTGTGGCAGGGGATTCCGCTGTCCCATCGAGGGCATGCTCTGACTGTAGCGATATGGGTCAGGTAAGCTTTCTGACAGCCGCATACCTAGGAAAGGACAGAGGACACTTATGCACTTCGGGATTCCGCTGTCCCATCGAGGGCATGCTCTGACTGTAGCGATATGGGTCAGGTAAGTTTTCTGACAGCCGCATACCTAGGAAAGGACAGAGGACACTTATGCACTTCGGTACGCGTGCCCAAACTTGACACCGCTCTATATAAAGAACCTCAGGTTTCACCGGCAAGGGGATTCTGGTACGTACTCTGAGACTTCTGGAGCCACCTTGTTCATCGTGATTTACCTGACTTGAGCGTCGGAGGGTCGTCGCTGGGAATCCCCTTCCCGGCTCGACTTCTGTGCAGGATAGCCGGAGCATCTCGACACTAGTTGGAGATCTACATCAGCGAGCCTTGGAGCGCCACGTGCCCAGCGTCTGTTGACTTCTGGTTCGGACAGGATCACTGCCCATGGAGCTTCAAGCTTGCCGACGTCGCCGACCGGCTTGACTTTCTTCCAGACAAGATCGTCGACTTGGAACGATCTGGGAATTACGCGCCGGTTGTAGTTTTGCTTCATCCGCTGACGGTATGCCATCAGCCGAACGGACGCCTTTGCCCTCTCCTCTTCTACCAAGTCCAGCTCCATGTTTCTTCGTTCGGCGTTGTCATCATCATAGCTCTGGATCCTGGCTGACTCAACGCCGACTTCGACCGGTATGACAGCCTCACCGCCATATACCAAATGGAACGGTGTGACTCCCGTCCCTTCTTTTGGTGTCGTTCGGATAGCCCACAAGACGCTCGACACTTCATCCGGCCAACTCCCTCCCAAATGGTCGAGCCGAGCGCGCAGAATACGAAGAATTTCCCGGTTGGCGACTTCAGCTTGACCGTTGCTCTGAGGATAGGCCACGGACGTGAAATGTTGCTCAATGTCGTAGCTTTTGCACCAATCCTCTAACATCTTCCCTGTGAACTGTCGCCCGTTGTCGGACACTAGTCGGCGAGGGATGCCGAACCGACAAATGATGTGTTGCGGATGAATTTTTAACCATCCTTGACAGAGCCTCGGCCTCCACCCACTTGGAAAAATAGTCTACCGCCACTAGTAAAATTTCCTCTGCCGTCGCCATCGGAAATGGACCCACAATATCCATTCCCATTGATCGAGCGGACATGAGATGGTTGATGCCTTCATCTCCTCTGCTTGGTCGGTGGGAGAAGTTGTGATATGGCAGGAAAGGTTACATGTTGAGCGGCATCTGTTTGTAAAGTTGGCCAAAAGTATCCGGCCAAGAGGATCTTCTTGGCCAATGAGCGTCCGCCCGGATGACCCCCGCATGATTCTTGATGTACTTCCTGGAGGATGTAGGCTGAGTCCTCCGAGCTTACACATTTCAGCAAAGGGCGCGAGAAAGCTTTCTTGTAAAGCTGATCTCCGATGAGTGTGAACCGACCGGCTCTTCTTCTGAGGAGCCGGGCTGCATATTCATCGGATGGTGTGGTGCCCGAACGGAGGAATTCTATAATACGTGTCCTCCAGTCACTTGGAAATGCGAGGCCTTGCATCCGGTCGACATGCGCCACCAGTAGCTTTTTTTCAATTGGTTGCTGAACGGCGACCGGCGTTATTGAGCTCGCTAGTTTGGCTAACTCATCGGCAGCCTGGTTCTCCGTTCGGGGGATCTTCTGAATAAGCACCTCTCGGAAAGTAGCTTTGAGTTTTTCAAAGGCCTCAGCGTAGAGTTTGAGCCGAACACAGTTGATTTCAAAGGTGCCGGAAAGTTGCTGAGCGGCCAACTGTGAATCAGAATAGAGTGTCACCCGAGCTGCTCCCACATGCCGTGCTGCCTGCAATCCGGCTATGAGGGCCTCATACTCTGCTTCGTTGTTAGTAGCTTTGTAATCTAGCCGGACGGATAGGTGCATCTTTTCTTCCTGAGGTGAGAGTAGTAATATTTCGATCCCACTTCCAAGCCGAGTGGAGGATCCATCCACATATATTCTCCACATAGCTTCCGGCTCTGGCCTTTGCACTTCGGTCACAAAATCAGCCAAGGATTGGGCTTTAATCGCCGAGCGGGGCTGATATTGGATGTCAAATTCACTCAATTCTGTCGTCCACTTGATGAGCCGTCCGGACGCTTCTGGATTCAACAGCACTCTTCCAAGTGGACTGTTCGTCCGGACAATAATGGTATGAGCCAAGAAATACGGTCGCAGGCGCCGAGCGGCTAGAACTAAAGCAAAGGCCAACTTCTCAAGCCCAGTGTAACGAGATTCAGCATCTTTTAAAATGTGGCTTAGAAAATACACCGGCTGTTCTTCGCCGTTCGCCCTCACAAGTGCTGAGCCTACAGCATGTTCAGTTGACGACAGATACATATAAAGTGACTCACCCCCGATCCACTGGTAGAGAATTAAGATATGTCTTCAACTCTTCAAATGCTCGGTCACATTCTTCATCCCACTGGAATTTAGTAGCCTTGCGCAGGATCTTGAAGAATGGCAGGCTCCGGTCGGCGGTTCTGGAGATGAATCTCGATAGAGCGGTTATCCGACCGGTCAACCTTTGCACTTCTCTTGTATTTCTTGGGGGCGGCATGTCTTGCAGTGCTTTAATCTTGCTGGGATTTGCTTCAATTCCTCGCTCGGTCACTATATACCCCAGAAAACGCCCTCCTTTGACTCCGAACAGGCACTTTTGGGGGTTTAGTTTGACTCCATATTTGCGCAGCGTTCGGAAGGTTTCTTCCATATCCTTGAAAAGATCGGCCGCTCGGACGGATTTGATAAGAATGTCGTCCACATAAACTTCCAGATTCCGCCCGATCTGCTCCTTGAAAACCTTGTTCATCAAGCGTTGATAGGTGGCTCCGGCATTCTTCAATCCGAACGGCATCACATTGTAACAATATGTGCCGTCAGCCGTTACGAAGCTTACTTTTTCTTGGTCTTCTCGGGCGAGCGGTACTTGATGATATCCTTGGTAAGCATCAAGCATGCAAATTAGTTCGCAGCCGGCCGTGGAGTCCACCAACTGATCTATCTGGGGCAGAGGATAAAAATCCTTGGGGCATGCCTTGTTTAAATCTCGAAAGTCGATGCAGACCCTCCACTTGCCGCCCGGCTTGGAGACCAAGACTACGTTGGCCAGCCAGCTCGGGTACTGCACCTCGCGTATGTGGCCGGCCTTCAGAAGTTTTTCCACCTCCGCCCGGATAATGGCATTCTGCTCGGCGCTGAAGTCCCTTTTTCTCTGCTTCACTGGCCGAGCGTCCGGTCGGACATGCAATTCATGCTGCGCTAGGCTCGGCGAAATTCCAGGTAACTCATGTGTCGACCAAACGAAGACATCATGATTTCGTTGGAGGCATTGAATCAGCTTCTCCTTCTGTTCTTTCCCCAGATCAGAGGCGATAAAAGTCGTGGCCTCCGATCGGGTCGGATGGATCTGGACTTCCTCCTTTTCATCATAAATTAAAGCAGGAGGTTTCTCGGTTATGGCGTGTACCTCAATTCGGGGCGCCTTCCGAGCGGAACAAGCTTCTGCTCGGATCATCTCTATATAGCACCGCCGAGCTGCTAGCTGATCTCCACCTTCACCGCTCGGAATTCGCCGAGCGCCGGTCGTCCCAAAATGACGTTGTAGGATGAGGGAGAGTCGACCACCACGAAGTTTATTGTCCTGGTCCTCCTGAGCGGCTCTTCTCCCAGCGAGGTGGCCAGCCGGATTTGTCCGACCGGCTGAACTTCGTTGCCCGTAAACCCGTAGAGCGGGGTCGTCATGGGCAGCAGCTCGGCTCGATCAATTTGCAGCTGATCGAACGCCTTCTTGAATATGATGTTGACCGAGCTCCCTGTGTCAACAAATATGCGGTGAATGGTGTAATTTGCTATTACCGCTTTAATGAGCAGCGCGTCGTCGTGGGGCACTTCAACTCCTTCTAAGTCCCCGGGTCCGAAAGTGATTTCCGGCCCACTTGCCCGCTCTTGGCTGCAGCCGACTGCGTGGATCTGCAGCTGACGGACGCCCGCCTTTCTGGCTCGGTTGGAATCTCCTCCGGTCGGCCCACCAGCAATAACGTTGATCTCGCCCCGGGAAGTATTGCTCCTATTTTCCTCCTCCCGAGCGGACGGTCGTGACCGTTCTCTGGACGCCCGGCGATTCTCCTGCCTCGGGGATCGGTGCCGATCGGGTGTCTGCTGGTGTCGTCCCTCGGTGCGGGTCCGGTCAGCTTCATGAGTCCTACGTCTCCTGTCGATGGGAGGCGACCGTCGTTTGGACACAAAGGGAAGGCTTCGGCAATCCCTCGTGTTGTGCGTGTCGGAACATAGGGGTCCACCTCTTCTTTGGCTTGGGCCGAGCAGCAGCCACTTCTTGTACGTGCGATCTGGCGTGAGGGGATCGAATTGCTTCGGCCCTCGGTCCTCTGGGTGGCTGCTGAGCGGCGTGTTGTTTCCGCTCGGCATGAACAGGTGCGCGCTCGGCTGGAGTTTCCTTTTTCCGAGCGGCTTGCGCTTCTTCCACATTTATATATTCGTTGGCCCGATGTAGCATGTGATCATAATCTCGGGGCGGCTTTCGGATGAGCGACCGGAAGAAGTCCCCATCCACAAGGCCTTGTGTGAAGGCATTCATCATCGTCTCCGATGTGGCCGTTGGGATATCCATCGCCACTTGGTTGAATCGCTGAATATAGCCTCGAAGCGATTCTCTCGGCTCTTGCTTGATGGCGAATAAGCTGACACTTGTCTTTTGATAACGCCGACTACTGGCGAAGTGGTGGAGGAAGGCCGTTCGGAATTCCTTGAAGCTCGTGATGGATCCGTCCGGCAACCTTCGAAACCACCGTTGAGCCGATCCCGAGAGGGTGGTAAGGAAAACTCTACACTTTACTCCATCTGTGTACTGATGGAGCGTGGCTGTATTATCGAACTTACCCAGATGATCATCCGGGTCCGTTGTTCCATTGTATTCGCCGATCGTCGGAGGCACGTAGTGCTTGGGCAGAGGGTCTCGTAGGATAACCTCCGAAAATTGGCGATTGATCCGCTCGGGGGAGGAGTCCGCTCGGGGAGCTTTCCCCTTCCTGTCATCCCGCCTTGGCATTTCATCTGAGGAAGATCCTCTATCTCTTCGGGCTGGTATGGCTTCAGGGGTGCGAAACAAGGCCCGATGGAATGCGACGGTGGTTGGAGGTGCTTCCGCTCGGCCACCAGACGCAGATGTTGCTTGTTGCTCCGCCCGCTCGGCGGATGCTTTTTGTTTTTGCTCCATGAGTTTGGCGGCCCTCATCTCGACCAGAGCCTCGAGTTCTTCTGTTGAAAGCGTCACCGTGTGTTGTCGTCCAGCCTCGTCCATTGTCTCCGATCGGATGCAGGAGCGTTCCCACAGACGGCGCCAATTTGATCCTGTCCGAACCAAGAGTCAGTGGACGCTGGGCACGTGGCGCTCTCTGCTGGATCCTCGAGTGCTCCGGCGAACCTGCAACAAAACCGAGCCGGGAGGGGTGTCCCGGCGACGGTCCTCCGACGCTCAAGTCAGGCGAGGAATGACAAAAAGGTGGCCTCAAGATGAAGACGTGCATACCTCCGGTGAAGAAATTGGGGCCTTATATAGACCCCTCGAAGAAGCCTGGGCGCGCCAATCAAAGTAATCACCTGCATTTGACCATGCCCAGGCATGGGTCTGTCAGAAGGGCCATGCCCAGATATGGATCCGTCAGAAAAGGCGTCCCTGAGGCCATACTGCTACTGTATCAACCTTTCCATGATGTGACGGCGAGATCCTCCATCGTGCGATCTTGTGTACGACCTAATCATCAGACATGCTTCTACCGATATCCCATATCCCGAGCCGAGCGCATAGGCCGCTCGGCCACCTTTTTGTCCCCTCGCCCTTATTTTGTCCGGGCGGGTTGCCCGCTCGGCTCTTTGGCCCCTGCCGTTCGGGCTCCCGGTCGGCCCTTCGATCCTCCTGCCTTGGCGTCGGACACCCAACCCCATGGATGGGTTATCTCTAACTCCGCTCGGACCAACCCGGCTGATCGGCTCGGCCATTAACCGCTTAGTCAGCCCTTCATCGGTTCTCAAGCTAAGACCCTTCAGGAAGTGGGTCCCCCATTCTTATTGCCGGATCAAATATATTTGAGATAAGTTAAAAAAAATATACCATGTATATAATTAAATTAAAATCATAAATTAATTAATTTATTAATTAAAATTTTAAATAAATTAAATTAAAATTATAAATTAATTAATTTATCAAATGAAAATTATATAGAGATATTAAATGAAAAATAATAAATAAAAATATATGATTTATAATGTAGGGCACATATACAAAAAATTATATAGAGATTTTTTTTATTATGAAGATAATAATAGGTATTTATACTTGTGATATGGGATTGATGTGACATATTAAAAATTACAAAAAAACATTCATTTAGAGGTTTGACCATTAGAGATGTCTGAGAGATTTTTATATTTATAATGTGATATATTAGGAACTACAAAAAAAAAATTTATTGAAAGATTTAACCATTAGATGCTCTTAAATAACATAAAGGGAATCAATGCCATAACAACACTATATATACCATATATATTACTTAATTGATTGGCCGTGATAGTAATGGCCGTAGATAAAATAAATATGAGAAAAGAATACAGGGTTCGTTTGACTGTCGCACTTGCCTTAGATTTAGGGATATGGCTCGTAATCGGATCTCGTGCTGCACAAGGAAATTAAAAGCAGTCCAAAAGCAAAATCACTCTGCTAAGTTAACGCTGATACTGGGATTAGTGTTAGGCCTAAAGGGTTGCTTGATATCTTCTTTTATCTTCACTTTTGAATAATTAATTTTTCAAAAACTTTTAAAGAAGATATGCGTAAACGAGTACACTTGAAATTAAATACAATACAATCTATTAACTTTTGTGATTGAGGTGGGATTTTTTTGTTCAACACTTTTTAATTGCATTGTCTTGAATTTGAACCGAATAAGAAAAAGGATCGAAATAAATTTAATAAGGATCATTTTCAGCACATAAGAAGTACAAGATCCTCGACTTGAAAATATTGTCTAGGACATGCAACAATCACAGACTGGCTATATACTAGAGTGCGTGGAAGAATATAATATGACTAAAGAGTCATTCATTAAGATTTGTAGCATTTTTTTTTTTTAAACAAAATTGCATGTAAAGCACACACACTAATTGGTTCTTACAAACTCCATTGCATTGCATAGCGGATGTCCTTTCCGGAATGAAGTGGGATAAACAAGATCCGACTCCATTTATATGCCACCGTTACGACGACACAGAAAAATTAAACCGCAACAGCGAGCGATTCGTGATGGCTGGAAAAGGAGGCCATCGGATTCAAAACTCCCTGGGATCCACGAAGATGGACGGCGGGGGTGGCGCTTTCGTCCAGTCGCCGAGCGCCCCGTCGCCGTAATCTTCTGCCAGCCGCTTGACGCACCACACGTCCTCGGCGCAAGATAGCCTGCTCCAGAAAGGAATCCCCCGCCGGAGAGGGTCGCACTCCGCCATCTCCGCCGCAATCACCCGGCACTCGGGGTCCCCCATCGCCATGTTGTGCGTGTGCCGGCACAGCGCTCGCACATGCTCCGCGGCAGCTGGTCCCTCCCCATAGACTCCGTACACCAGGTACAACCCGAACGGGCGGAATAAGTCCGGCACCGACGGGATCCGCAGCCACGGCAGGGCGCGGTCCAACGCCCGGCTCGCACGCGCCAGCCCCCGCCGCCACGGTCCCGCCCCCCGCACCTCCATCCGGAACACCTCCTTCGAGTTCCACACGCTCACCACAGCCCACGACGCGGGCGGGGCCGCCAGGAAAGCCGCCGCCCCCGGCCACCGCGCCGCGGCAGGGCATCCCGAGGGGACGGCGAGGAACGTCCCCAGGGAGAGCGGGTTCGCAAGCACCGCGTCGATGTCGCGAGGGAAGAACTCGGTGGCGCCGAAGCGGCGGCGGTAGAGCTCCTCGGCGTCGGCGAGAGGGAGACGCAGCACGGCGACTTGCGGCGTGAGGGGGAGGCGGTGGGCGAATACAGGATGCACTAGGATGGCCGGCGTGCGGAACTTGGAGTAGCCGCACCGGCCGGTGAAGAGACGCAGCGACGCCTCGTTGTCCTTCTCCGTCGCCATGTAAGCGTAATCCGCTCCCTTCGCCTTAAACCACTCCTCCATTCGCTGGACCAGATTAAGTGCGATCCCCCGCCGCCTAGTTAACGTTGAATTAGGCCGCTTAATGGCGCATAACGATGAGTATTGAAGAGGCGGTAGAGCAGTTAACGTTACCGGTGGTGAGGGGAGACGCGTAGGCCCAGAAGGTAGGCGACCTTGGCGGAGATGGAGACGGTCAAGGTAGGATGATGGTTCAGATTCTTGGTGGTGGCGCCGCAGGCCACAGTTTTGATGCACCCGCGGACCAGCCCAACGATCTCCTTCTGCGGGCCACCGATCAGCTCCGCCACCTTATTTCCCGAAAATAAATTTTACTAATTAAGCGAGAAAATTAATTACTTAAAGCAGTAAAAAAAAATTGAAACATTTCTGTTTTTTTTTTTTGTTAAAAAAAACATAGATCGGCGAAGAGTGTGAGGTACGGACGAGCATGAGGAAGGGGGGAGAGTGGCGGACGCGACAAAGAGGATCGCCGAGGAGATCGGTAAAGAGCGACATGCCACCGGAGCTAGTTCCGACGTCGCACAACCGCTCCACCGCTTCTGCGCCTTCCCGGTCGCGGCTTGCATCGTACTCCCTGATAACAACTCCCGGCGCCGGCACCCACTCCGGCGACGCCACCGTCACGATATCCATGTGTCCCTTCACTTCCCTGTTTGACGCAAAACAGAGACAAAGTTAGCGGCTCTTTTTCTCCTGGCACTAGTGCTGATCTATCTCCTACAGCATAATAAACTTGCCAAACATATATAATCTACATATGTGGCTGGAGGATTCTCTCTATAAACTATTGATTAGAATCTTCTCGTCCTCTCATAAGTGTTATATATACGAACTGCTTTTCGCACCCCCGACATGTCCCCCGCCCGGCCCACTTCGTATTTTTTTAATTGCATACATTTATACCTTTATACGTTTTTTTATTTTTGTTTTTAGGTTTGTTTAAATTAAATAAAATTAAAAAAAATACAAGTATTAATGAAAAATAATAAATAAAATTGATTAAATAATAAAATTAAATAAAAATTAAATAATATTAAAAAATATAAGCATTAATGAAAAATAATAAAAAATTGATTAAAAAATGAAATTAAATAAAATAAAAAAAATATCAGTATTGATGAAAAATAATAAAAAAATTGAAAAAAAATATTGATGAAAAATTAATAAAAAAAATTTGCACCCCCACATGTCCACTGCATATTTTTGAATTGCATGCATTTATACCCGTATCCGTTTTTTATTTTTTTGTTTTTTGTTTTATTTAAATTTAAAAAAAATAAAAAATGCAAGTATTAATAAACAAATAAATAAAATTGAAAAAATACAAGTATTGATGAAAAAGATAATAAATAAAATTGATTAAAAAATAAAACTAAATAAAATTTAAATAAAACTTAATTAATATTGAAAAAAATACAAGTATAAATAAAATTGATTTAAAAAATAAAAATTAAATAAAATTGAAAAAAATACAAGTATTGATGAAAAAATAATAAATAAAATTGAAAAAAATATAAGTATTGATGAAAAAAATAAAAAATAAAATTGATTTAGAAAAATAAAACTAAATAAAAATTAAATAAAATTGGGAAAAAAGTAAGTATTAATGAAAAAAATAATAAATAAAATTGAAAAATACAAGTATTGATGAAAAAATAATAAACAAAATTGATTAAAAAAATAAAACTAAATAAAAATTAAATAAAACTGAAAAATACAATTATTGATGAAAAAATAATAAATAAAATTGATTAAAAAAATTAAAATAAAATAAAATTAAAATAAAATAAAATTAAAATAAATTAAATTAAATTAATTTATTCAGTTTTAAAATTTAAATAAAATTAAAAAAAATACAAGTAAAGGAATTCAAATAATAAAAATATAAAAGTCATTTAAATGGGAGACATGATGAAAATGATAGCGGGGTACGGTCAGGAGGGCGAGAATGGAAATGGCGGCTACGGCTGCGGTCGCAGGCGGACTCTCTCCCTCTCCGGCGTAGCCCCCACCTACTTACTTCTTCGCCCTAAGAGAAGAGACAAATACGACAGCATGTGAAGATGCACACAGAATCATTATTACTATCACGATACGAATCCTATTAATGACAGGCGACGGCAAGAGCCGAGAGGGAGGGGAAACGATGGTGCCGAGGCGCAGAGCAATTAAGACGCCGCCACGCGTTACGGGGCGATCGATGGGACTTGTGCATCAGGACGGCCGCCACGTCGCCGGCGGGGCGGCGATGAACTGCCTCGCCATCATTATGGAGGACGGAGGGGGGCAACTCATCTCACGTTGCCGTCGCCGCAGTTAATTGTTAGGCGAATGACTCGATCGGCCGGCGACAGCGGTGGCCCGCCGCCCGACGAAGAACGAGCCAGTTGGTTCAGGGCATGAGTCCCACTTAAATAAGCCAATGGGAAGGCGGTGAGGAGGGTGGCCTAATTATTAAATGTTAGTTGAAGTGGATTGGGATTTGGTGAAATCTTACAGATAACGGACAATGATTTAAGTCGAGTAGGAATTTTATATAAGATTTAAGGTGAGATATCTAGTCGCTTTTACTTATTAAAGTGCAGAATCCATTCCATATATGATATATTCACTACCTATTTATGGTTAAAGTGGACATTCAGTTGTCTTCAGGTCATATCTAAAAATATGGGTCTCGAATTTACATCGTCCTTACTGTAAATGGATCGATAGTATTATAACTCATCTTTTATATACCTTTTTCATTTATTTATTTTTTTTTTATAAAAATTGCATTTCATTCTTCGCCCAGAAGTGCTTCATATGAATATGATTAATCATTAATGGATGCAAAATATGAGTAGGTTAATCATCCAAATCAATGGATGTAAAGGGAATGTACGTGTGGCTCATCTAAATCAATTCACTATGCTGATTTTTCTTATCAAAAGGTGGCGCTTGAACTGCCAATTAATACGAGTAGGTTGATCATCAACATCTAGTAATTGCGATTTGATATACTTGATTACAACTAATATAATTGTGCAGCTGGTTCGCTGTATCGATGTGGAATTAGCATCGATTTTACGTCTTGATCATTGATCATTACGCATGCCACAATAGTGTCGATAATAACGGGCATTTAAGACTAATAGTTATCTAAACAATGACATAATAACAATCAATTATCTACTCGACCAGGTTTTTCATGGAAATTAACAAGAAGGAAAATATCATCCGCAATGTCGGCTGGGTCTCTCTTTTAAGGAAAAGAAATACTACCAAAACCAATTAAGTGACTGAGCTTAATTGGTAGATTGATTATAAAAAAGTTAATTGTATTTGATTTGACATCGTGTCGCATTCAATACTTTGGCGAGACGATCGAGAGGACCATCATTTTAATTAACATAAATTTATTATTTTTTCACACCTGATTATATATTATATATAATATATAATAATAGAGCATGCATCATTAAAGACAATAGGAATTGACTGATACAAACCCCACCTGTCGGTCTGTTGGATTAGAACTTCTTAATGATTAGATAATATATTAATATATTAAACCAATGGAATTTAAGTGCATGCATGACAAATTAATCACTATTCCCTTAGCTTGTCATATAAATTAAAATCATGGCTTGGATAAGCAGATGATGGCACTTCATTTTCCACTCGAACAGTGATAAAAACTTTACAACTAATTGTTATGAGTTAGCCTTTAATTAATTTATTATATATTGCCCATATATGTCCCATGATCATAAATCACTGCCTTAGCTTGCTTAGCTTACAATTCTGAAAGTTTGCCACTACACGAAAGCTTTCATATCTTATGCCTGTTGCTTAATAGTATATCTTATGAATTAATGCTCTGTTCACAGTCATTAGATCGATATAATTAAGCAAGTTAATTTGAAGATTGATCGAAGCTTAATTAGATTATTATTTTCTCAACCTTGGTCGAATATTTAAAAACAGAAGCTTCGACAGAAACCCTGTAAAATTAAAGCTGCCTAGCTAGCTCGGTAATAATTTTGTCCATTCTTCCTTTAATGAGTTCAAAGGCAAGCATATGGACCACCAAAGAGGCAAATTTAAGTCAAAAAGTTGACGGTGACTCGAACACCTAAACTACCTGTGTCGTCATGTCGTTGTCTTTCTCATAGATTGCTAAATCGTACCTGAGGTATCTACAAAAGTTAGTTAGAGTTAATGAAATTAATATTAATTGCATGGCACTTGTGGACAGAGGAGACGATGCGTGGCAGTGTCAGTCCTCCTCAAATGGACAGCCTAGTGAGAGGATCTGACCAAGCATACCAATCTGACTGCGCAATATCCACATCCTTATCCTCTCGTCTTCTTATGCACACCTGCCCTGCCCGCTGAGTTGCTTGACGCTCTCTCTCATCCCTCCTCTCTCTCTTCCTCGCCATCGTTACCCAACCAAATGCATGGTTCTTGTTGTGGTCACCTATCAGGTCTGTCCACTTAATAGCTCCATGAGGCTTGAATTCTTTAATCGTAGTAAAAAATTAAGGGGGGAAATGTGCAGTTTGGGTCTTTGGGAGAGTGTAGTAGAGCGGCAGGGGCGAGTGTAGGCTTCTTGTTGATTGGGCTATGCTCAGGGATCCCCTGTGTAGCAGATGGCCTAAGGGCAGGGCGTTTTCAAAGCATATCTTTGACTGATATTCTCGACCATCTTGGTTTCTTTTTTTTTTAACGGACTAGAATGGTTTAGAAGAAACGGACAAATCGTGGAAGGAGGAAAAAAAATACGAGGACGAATATATTATATAGTTTAGAAATGAACGCATCGCCAATTTGTGCAGCAGGGCATCTGGTCGATCGTGATCATGGAATAGGAATAGAGTGATGCAGGGGATTGTGCCATGCCAGGAAGAAGAGCCAAACGCAGTAGGTTACTGATGCGGAAATAGTAGATGATTTCGATAGAATGATGGAAATGATAGTTAGATAATATGATAGTTTAAAGTTAAGAAGAGGTGGTGGTTAGGATTAAAAATTATGTATTTAGATAGTTCATTCCTCTCGGTCAGATTTTCAGGATTCAATTTTCTCATTTTTCATTAGCAAGGCTCACAATCTAATCTCGGTTGTCTTTATACCGATCAAACCTTCAAGGCTCAATTCCCTCGCTTCTCATGGATAAGGTTTTCAATTTAATTCCGGTCGGCTTTATGTCAATTGAACTTCTAGGACTCAGATACCTCACTTCTCATGGGCAAGACTCCTAATTTAATCCCGACCGACTTTATGTCGGTTGGATCTCCAAGCCTCAATCATTCACTTCTCATGGGCAAGACTCTCAATTTAATCCCGATAGACTTTATATTTGTCGAACCTCTAGGACTCAATCCTCTTACTTCTCCTGGGCACCGTCTCAACCTTACTCCCGATCAATTTCTTAGTCGGTTGGACTCATAAGGGGACAACGCCGTTAGGGAATCACAACAACTTGTCAGAGGATAACTATCTGTCAGGGGATATTCCAATACTCCGTCATATACAAACCGCGGAACTTTCCTCTACCTAATGGAAGTCCATCGTATATCTTCTTTCACCAGATATCCCCTGAAATTCGACATTCTCTAATGCTTTATGATTGCAGAGGTTGTAAAAGACAGTATAAAAAGAGGATATTTTCCGTTGGCCAAGTACATGTTAGACAGTAGTCTTACTTACGCGCATATATTTACTATTCTTCATCTCTTTTTGCTCGGACTCTCTTATGGCCTGAGCGCCGGAGGATCTGCGCCAGAGACCTCTTCCTTAATTCTCGTTCTAACGCTTCTGGGTGCTTAGTTGGTGGTACTTGCAGGGTCGTGGGTACTATCAGCGATCCTCTCCCCTAATTTTAGATTCCTCTCTTTGTCAACGTTCTCGCCATCATCATCGGTACCCTCATCTGACTCAGCTTCCGGACGAGATCATCATCGGTACCCCCATTTGACTCAGCTTCTGGACAGGGCCAAATTTGGTGTCGTCTGTGGGAAAACATTCACCTATTCCAGAACATAAAAATGGAGCGCACCGATAAGATCAACGTCACTATGACTCTGGGTGAATACGAGTTATTCAAGGAGGCTATAAGATGCAAGCGACTTCCGATAAACAAGTAGCGGATTCTCATCCATGCTATGCACCTGTGGCCTTGAAGGGCGGGTTCTTCGCCTCAAATGGAAGGTCCAAGAGGAAGCGACCATGCGATTTCCCTCGGGAATTATATCAAGTCTCGGGAGAAGGTGGCAGTAGAATGGAGCGATCTCAAACCTCCTTGGCTAGGAACTCACCCTTCAAGGGACCCCAAGAGAGAAAAAGCTTTAGCCATTCAGGAGATGCCTGAATAACTCAGTATTCCTTTCTCCCAGGGAGTGCTAGACGAGAAGCTTCTAAAGGGTTATAAACCCTACTCTATTGGAGAATATGGAGGTAATAATGACCCGAATGATCAACTCTGAAAATTTCAAAACGCTACTCTATTACTTCAATACAATGACGTAATAAAATATTGAGTGTTTCTGAACACCCTCTCCGGCTCAGCACAAAGATAGTTCGACAGGCTGCCAATCAGATCCATTACTTGTTTCAAGGAATTTAAAAATACTTTCTTGTACCATTTCACCAGCAGCAAGAGATATCAGAAGACTAATCATAGCCTGTTTGTGCTCAAACAAGGGGTTACGGAGTCCTTAAGAGCACACATTAAGCATTTCGACTAAGTGATTCTAAATGTTCCGTCTGCCACCTTTGAGATATTAACAAGCGTTCTCTCAAGACCTATTAGCGGGAAACTTTTTTCGAGCCCTTATCCAGAAACCTTCAAAGGACTTTGACGATCTGCTGGGGAAAACGACCAAATAAATTAATATGGAGGAAGCTCAAGCTGTCCGGAAGAAAGAGATAAAGACCCCCGCTTTGACCAATAGGGTAGAGAGGAGGCCACCATCGCCTCATGTTTATCCTCAGGTTCCCCTGTCGAATTTTTCACCGGCTTAAGAAACAAGGGTGGCGCAGTGAGTTAGGGCGATTCGAACTCCTGTCAACCAGTTTACCCAATGGGAGGCCCAATGTTACACTTATCATCGATCTCATACTCATAACACAAAAATTGTCTCTAGTTTGCTTGGGATTCTCCCCGAGTAGCTGAACTAGGCATACCTCCACCCGAGATCGCACCTTAACTTCTGAGACAATAAGCCAGCAATCCTAGCATCTCGACACGATCGGCTGATCTGCCTCAAGGGAAAAAAACCCGGGTGACCCGTCGAGTGGTAAAGGAAAGGAAATAAGAGAAACCCAAGAGGAAGGAACCGGGGAAATGACGTCATCCAAGATATTCTCGACTGGAAAGCAGAGAGGTGCCGGTTGGAGATGTACCTATGTTAGTACCCCATGAGGATGGGCCATAGAAAATCAACAAGGGGACTGGGTCTAGAATGTCAAAGGTAAGAAGCTAGATCGTCAAGAGAGCACGAATTACCTCTAGTCTTACCAAAATTGAGAAACATTCGCTATCTGTATTAACTTTTATCTAATGAACACAATCCAGACTCTCGCCCCTGTGCGAGTTATAAGCGAGTAAGGCTCTCACGTCCCAACGACCATCCGGTCAGATCCCAAACTCTCGCCCCCGCACGAGTTATAAGTGAGCAAGACTCTCGCATCCTAATGACCATCCAGTCCAAATCTAGATTCTCACCCTCGTGCGAGTTATAAGCGAGCATGGCTCTCACGTCCCAATGACCATCTGGTTGGATCTTAGACTCTCGCCCTTGTGCGAGCTATAAGTGAGTAAGGCTCTCGCGTCTCAATGACCGCCCAGTCGAATCCCAGACCCTCATCCCCATGCGAGTTATAAGCGAACAAGGCTCTCGTATCTCAATGACCACCCAATCGAATCCCAGTCTCTCACCCCCATCCAGTCGAAATCCAGACTGTTGTCCTGTGCAAGTTAAAAGCGAGCAAGGCTCTTGCGTCCCAATGACCATCCGGTCAGAATCCATACTCTCACCCCCTGTGGGAGTTATAAGCAAGTAGAGCTCTCGCATCTCAATGATCATCCGGTCTTATCCTAGACTCTCACCCCATGCATGTGAGTTATAAGCAAGTTGGCTTCTCACACCTATAACTTCCTAGCCTAGATAAAAATCCGCCCAACACTTATCTCTACAGTCGCCTTGTCCGGCTCTTATCTTTACAATCGTTCTATCCAGCTCTTATCTTTACAGTTGCTCTGTCTAGCTCTGATCTCTACAGCCTCCCAATCCAGCTCTTATCTCTATAGTCGCTTTACCTGGTTCCTACTTTTACAGCTGTCCTGTCCGGCTCTTATCTCTACAGTCGCCCTGTACGACTCTTACCTCCACAGCTGCTCTGCCCGACTCTTATTTTTAGAGTTATCTTATCCAGCTCTTATCTCTATAGTCGACCTATCTAGCTCTTATCTTTACAACTACCCTATCTAGTTTTTATCTCTACAGTCGTCCTATCTGACTCTTATTTTCAAAACTGTCATGTCCAACTCTTATCTCTATAGTCACCTTGTCCGGTTCTTATCTCCACAGGTGCTCTGTCCATCTCTTATTTTTACAGCCGCTCTGCCCCGATTATTATCTTTATAGCTGTCCTATCAAACTCTTATCTCTACGGTCACTCGGTTCAGTTCTTATCTCCACAGCAACCCTCTCTAGGTCTTATCTCAATAGTCGCTCACCCTACTCTTAACATGATCATGGTGAC
Organism: Zingiber officinale; assembly: GCF_018446385.1. Taxonomy (NCBI): domain Eukaryota; kingdom Viridiplantae; phylum Streptophyta; class Magnoliopsida; order Zingiberales; family Zingiberaceae; genus Zingiber; species Zingiber officinale. The sequence continues at coordinate 766,259 of NC_056000.1, forward strand.
ACTCAACAATATAGCATGTTGTCACCCGTCAATACCACAACCACAACCTCATGATTCGATCAATGTTCAAGAACAAGAATTAGTTACCCATCTTTGAGAGAGGAAAAGAGTAAATCGAACGACAATTGAGGATAATAAAGTTAGCACAGAGGTCAATAGACTGTCAACAAGTGCACAACACAAAGTTTGATTAATCAAAACTCAGAAAAAGTAGTTTTTGGTTTCCCTCCTATAATTCTTTTATGGTATAAAATATTGTTATGGCAGAATAGTCGTTAGGCATCCTTCCTCATGGGAGTGCCGAACTGTTCTTCCCACCCTAGATACAAACGAGTAACCTAACTACAACTTAAGCAGAAATCAACCGCTTACCCGTCCTTAAACATTTGTTTGACTCATCTTTGTAGATTTGTAAGGAAGACGTCAGCTCAGATTTGGTTCAGTTTAATTCAATTTGTAGGGAGCTTAATTTGATCGCTCAATTTGTAGGGAGTTTAGTTTGATCGCTCACAGATTCAGATCGTGCTGTTGCTCTGGGTCGATTTTCAGTATATGTAAAAGACATTATGAGTCATCTGATTCCATGTAAATGATCACGGGATAAAATTCTTCATAATTTATCCCAGTGACAGTTATCCCCAACTAATAATCATTCTCACGAGAAATTGATATTTGGAAACCGTTCTTTTGAGTAACACTTGTTCGTACACGCATTTTGTGGTTGTGATTGCGGGCCCCGCTGCAAATGCTCGAAGAGAAAAAAAGAGCAGTCAGTTCGATGAGAGATCGCCGTCACAGGGAGGGCGGCCAGTACCGATGTTATGGCATTCATGAGACGTCGACTGCGGTTGGGGATGAATGAGACGATCGAGTGCAGCAAAGAAACCCACGCCACGCGTGAGTATTTACTTTATAAAAATATAATAAATATTGATATGTTATCGAGTATGAACTATGAAGTCGTAATTATCTCAAACCATGCGGTCTATTCTTTGCCAAAAGATATTTAGTAATTATGATCAGGTGGAATGAAAGAGACCTGTATACCGGAAATTAATGATCATGCAGTAGCAACCCTACCTGGATATGATAATAAGATTCGATCCTTATTATTGAAAATTTGTTTCTCAGCATATATTTCCTCAGTGAAAATTTCCATAGAATTGAATCTATCATGCTAGATTCAATATTACTTGATTAATCATTTTTTATAATAAGATTTGATCAGTAGAAAATTTTTGTAAAATCAAGTTGATCTCCAAAATTTATCGGTTAAAAAAAATTAAATATCTAGATTATATAAAAAAAAAAAAATCAAAGGTTGTATAACTGAGTTGGTTCTCAATTAGGATTTATTATTAAAGAGACATGATTTGATTTATAGATATTATTTTAAATTATCTGATATCTCTATAAAAAAAAAAAAAACTCTATATGAGACTAGATAAACTTTTAGAATTTATTTCCTGGAAGGAGGTACGGGGCTACCATGAAAGACTGGACTGCTCCACTTTTTTACCACCAGATAATAAGATTCAAGTTATTAAAGAATCACGCGAATAAAGAAACAATCTGATGACCTGGCAAACACTTTTTTAATTTATATATATATATATATACACACACTCACAGGGTATAAACGATTGAATTCCTTTGCCAGCATATAACAGTTTGCTTTATCGGAGTAGATGCATTGAAGGCCCATAATTCTTCCACCAAACTGATGACAAAATTACATTTTTGCTTGCTCAAAGTTATAGTTTGATCATTGCACACGGATGAATAGGGGTAGTAACTGAAAAAAAAAAACCAAAAACAAAACAAAAATAGCAAAAAGGATACTACGTTGATGCAATAACAACTTTGGACTACTTGTCAATATTATCTCTGATCCACTTTGTTGCCACCCATTTCTCCCCTTTGATAACAGGGCAGCTGCCATGAAGTGATGTCTGCAAAAGCACAGGAGTCAAATCAGTTCACGGATTCTATGGTAAACCCACAAATGCTTCATTTCAAAAGAGGCCAAAATTACAATTTCTATGGTAAAGCAATAATGTAGAAAAACTACGAACTGAAAGCAAAAGCATTGCAATATACGCTCAAGTTCGTTCTCTTCTGTGTCCATCTTGTCTCATACTCCGATGCAACATATTAACATCAAATTCGTTTGTCTTTCAAATAGTTCGTGGCGTATGAGATTCTATAGACAAAGTTACTATAAGATTTCTGTGTTGATGCTAATGATGCTACTTATAATGCCTACCTACTGCTAAGAAAATAATTCGACGAATCTATATAAAACTGAATACAGGTGCCAAACCCAAACATATAAAAAGACGGTCCCTTCTTTTATAATTTATTGATATGCAACAACACCATCAGAGCATATGACCATGCATTTTGATCACCTGAGAATTCTAAGAAAAAAATGGAATCTTTGTAGATCTAAATCCCTTTCTTATTCACTCACACTGTGCTTGTACTTACCATTTGGAAACAACTCTAAATTGATTTTTTTTATTAGATTTAATTAGACTTGAAGATGTAAAAAGTAAAGAAAGAGAAGGAAAATCTAGTTAATGTATTAAAAATTAATTTAATTGGACTAAATATTAATAATGACAGAGTTTATAAAGTTCAATAGAGGAAGGTAAATTCTACGCAGGCACCTCAATTAGTTGTGATCAACAATTTGACTAGATAAAAGTTTAAAATTTCGACTCGTGTCGAGGTTTCGATCTCAGACCGGAATGATACGATTCGGTACCGTATCGTGTCGATATAATTTCGGTATTTTTTTATTTATATATAGTAATTATAAGTGATCCGGCGGTAAGAATGGGGGACCCACAGATGGGGTCCCGCCCGAGCGGAACCAGAGATTACCCAGCCAAGGGTTTGGGTTTCCGACGCCAAAGCAGAACCGGAGTCGAGTGGCCGAGCGGAGGCGCCCGCTCGGCCGAGGACAGAATGGCCGAGCGGAGGTGTCCGCTCGGCCGGAATCGTGGCGAGGGAACAGTGGTTAGCCGAGCGGCCTATTCGCTCGGCCCGGGATATGGTATGTCAGCAAAGGCATGATGATTAGACTGTACGCAAGATGACACTATTAAAGGCCCCACCATCACGTCACGGAGAGGTTGATACAGTAGCAGTATGGTCTTATGGATGCCCTTCTGACAGGCCCACACCTAGGTATGGTTGAAAGCAGGTGATTGCTTCGATTGGTATGCCCAGGCTCCTTCGAGAGGTCTATATAAGGCCTCCACTTCTTCAACCGGAGGTACACACACAAGTCTCGCATATTCAGAGCCACATACTTTCTTATTCCTTCGCCTGGCTTGAGCGTCGGAGGGCCGTCGCCGGGGAACCCCCTCCGGCTTGGTTTTGTTGCAGGTTCGCCGGAGCATTCGAGGATCCAGCAGGGAGCGCCACATCCCCAGCGTCCGTTGACTCCTGGTTCGGACAGGATCAATTTGGCGCCGTCTGTGGGAACGCACCTGCATCCGAGCAGAGGCAATGGACGAGGCTGGAAGACTACATACCGTGGTACTCTCATAAGAAGAGTTGGACGCTATAGTCGAGGCGAGGGCAGCCAAGATAGTGGCGCAGCAAAAGGAGAAAGCACAAGCTGAGCGAGCGCAACAGCAAACAACCTCGGCTTCAGCAGGCCGAGCGGCGCAAGCAGACCGCCCAGAATATGTTTCAACAGGAGGGTTCCCTCAGGCACTCTTCCGTACTCCCCCAGAAATCGCGCCCGCTCACGGGGAGCAAGGATCTTCATCTGATGAGCCTCCCGTTCGGGATCATAGGAAGGGCAAAGCTCCCCGAGCGAGCGTACCGCCCGAGCAGGTTCACCGACAGTTCTCTGAAGCCATACATCGGGATCCGTTACCAAAATACTATACACCACCGCCGATCGGAGCTTACAATGGGACGACCGACCCCGACGATCATTTGGGGAAGTTCGACAGCATCGCCACCTTGCATCAGTACTCCGATGGCGTAAAGTGCCGGGTATTTCTCACCACTCTATCGGAATCTGCACATAGGTGGTTTCGGAGGTTGCCGGACGACTCTATCACTAGTTTCCAGGAGTTCCGAACGACATTTCTTTATCACTTTGCGAGCAGCCGACGTTATCAAAGGACAAGCGTCAGCCTGTTCACCATCAAACAAGAATCAAGAGAATCTCTCCGGGCGTATATACAGCGATTTAATCAGGTAGCGGTGGACATCCCCACAGCCACCTCGGAGACAATGGTAAATGCCTTCACGCAAGGCCTCGTGGAAGGGGACTTCTTCCGCGCGCTCATTCGTAAACCGCCCAGAGACTACGACCACATGCTACACCGGGCGAATGAGTATATAAACGTGGAAGAGGCGGAGGCTGCCCGACGGAAGGGAACTCATGCCGAACGTCCGGCCCATGCCGAACGGAAGCAGCCCGCTGCCCATCAGCCACCAAGAGGACCAAGAGTTGAGGCATCCCGGGCATATCATGCGAAGTCCCCGGTGGTCCAAAAGGTAGCGGCCAAGCGGTTAAAGATGAAGAAAAAAAGGGTATGGACCCCAATGTTTTGCTCTTTCCATAATACTGACTCCCACAACACCCGCGACTGTCGGGGCCTGCCTTCAATCACCCATCCCGTACGACGGGGTGGCCCGCGTCGACCGCCTTCGCCCGACCGCCGGCAGCGGCATCAAGAGTCCGGTCGGCGAACATATAGGAGATCTCCCGAACAGCGCTTCCCTCCAAGGCATGAAGATCGTTCTCGGTCCAATGAGCGACCTAGGCAGTCCGCTCGGGAAGAGGAGAACAGAAACAACACCTCCCGGGGAGAAATCAATATTATTGCGGGTGGGCCGACCGGAGGAGATTCACACAGGGCAAGAAAGGCAAGCGCCCGGCAGCTCAGAATCCATGAGGTGGGTTGCAGCCAAGAAAAGGCGAGCGGGCCCGAGATCGCGGCCCAAGGATCTTGAGGAGTTGAAGTGCCGCATGATGATGCCCTTATTATCAAAGCGGTGATAGCCAACTACACCATCCAGTATCTTCATTGACACTGGGCTCGCCAACATCATCTTCGTAAAGGCCTTTGATCAACTACAAATCGATTGGAGCGAGCTGCACTCTACGGGTTTACGGGCAACGAGGTTCTCCCGGTCGGACAGGTAAGACTGGCTATCTCCTTAGGGAAGAACCGCTCCGGAGAACGAGGACAACAAATTTTGTGGTGGTTGACTCCCTTCATCCTACAACGTGATACTGGGGCGACCGCGTTAAGCGAATTCCGAGCAGTTGTGTCGACATTCTATCGAGGACAAAATCGGTGAAGTACGAGGACATCAGTTGGCCGCTCGGAAATGCTATGTGGAAATGGTCCGAGCCGAATCCAGCGCCGCGCGAAAGGCTCCACGGATCGAGGTACACGCCATAACCGAGAAACCTCCTGCTTTAATTTATGATGAAAAGGAGAAGGTTCAGATCCATCCGAGCCGATCGGAGGCTACAACCTTTATTGCCGCCGACCTGGAGGACGGACAGAAAGAAGAAGTGGTCAAATGCCTCCAGATGAATCATGACATCTTCGCTTGGTCGACGCATGAGCTGCCCGGTGTCTCCCCCAGCATAGCCCAACATAAGCTTCACGTCCGGCCAGACGCTCGGCCAGTAAAACAAAGGAGAAGAGATTTCAGCGCCGAGCAGAATATTATCATTCGAGCGGAGGTAGAAAGACTCTTAGAGGCCGGCCACATACGGGAGGTTCAATTCCCAAGCTGGTTAGCCAATGTGGTGCTCGTCTCCAAGCCGGGCAACAAATGGAGGGTGTGCATCGACTTCAGAGATCTGGACAAAGCTTGCCCGAAGGATTTCTACCTTCTGCCCCGAATCGACCAGCTCGTAGATTCTACAGTCGGATGCGAGCTTATATGTATGCTGGACGCCTACCAAGGCTATCATCAAGTGCCGCTCGCCACGGAGGATCAAGAAAAAGTTAGCTTCGTTACACCGGACGGGACGTATTGCTATACGGTGATGCCGTTCGGGCTGAAGAATGCCGGAGCAACATATCAAAGATTGATGAATAAGGTCTTCCGCGAGCAAATCGGACACAACCTGGAGGTCTATGTAGATGACATCCTCATCAAATCCTTCCGAGCGGCCACTTTATGCAAAGATATGGAAGAAACCTTCCGTACACTTAGAAAATATGGGGTCAAGCTAAATCCTCATAAGTGTTTGTTCGGCGCCAAAGGAGGACGTTTTTTGGGCTATATTGTGATCGAACGGGGTATTGAAGCTAATCCTAGTAAGGTGAAGGCTCTTCAGGACATGCTACCGCCCAGAAACATAAGGGAAGTACAGAGACTGACCGGTCGGATTACAGCGCTATCACGCTTCATCTCCAAGACTGCCGACCGGAGCCTTCCGTTCTTCAAAATCCTCCGCAAAGCTACAAAGTTCCAATGGAATGAAGACTGCGATCGGGCTTTTGAAGAATTGAAGACGTACTTAAACTCCCTACCTGTGCTGGCCAAGCCAGCTGTCGGCGAACCGTTGTACATTTATTTATCCTCAACCGAGCAGGCAGTGGGATCAGCGTTAGTCCGGTCGGGAAGTGAGGAGCAACCTGTATATTTCCTTAGTTATATCTTGAAAGATGTTGAAACCCGCTACACCGGACTCGAGAAGTTGGCCTTTGCTCTGATCCTAGCCGCTCGGAGACTTCGTCCTTATTTTCTGGCGCACACGATTATCGTCAAGACCAATAGCCCGTTGGGATGAGTGCTTTTAAATCCAGAAGCTTCCGGACGGCTCATCAAATGGACAACCGAGCTAAGCGAATTTGATATCCAATATCAGCCCCGCTCGGCTATCAAGGCACAAGCCTTAGCCGATTTTATGACGGAGGTGCAGGACCCGGAACCCGAAGCTGTGTGGAAAGTGTTCGTGGATGGATCGTCCACTAGACACGGGAGCGGAATTGACATAGTTTTGCTGTCCCCACAAGGAGAGCAAATGCAGCTCTCCGTCCGGCTAGATTACCGAGCGACCAACAACGAAGCAGAATATGAAGCCCTTATTGCTTGATTGCAGGCCGCTCGGCACGTTGGAGCCGTCTGGGTCATCCTCTATTCAGATTCCCAAGTAAATCTCGGGGATTTTCGAGATAAATAGTACAAGGCTCAAGCTCTACGTGGAGGCTATTGAAAAACTTAAGCTCAACTTTAGGGAGGTGATTATTCAGAAGATCCCCCGGGCGGAGAATCAAGTGGCGGATGAATTGGCCAAGCTGGCAAGCGCGTTATCCCCGGTCGGCTATCAGAAGCCGATCGAGCAAGTATCTTTAGTAGCACATGTCGATCGGATGGAGGGCATCACATACCCGAGCGACTGGAGGACAACTATTGTGGAGTTTTTGCGCTCGGGAGCTACCCCCTCCGACCGGGAAGGAGCTCATTTACTGAAGAGAAGGGCTAGTCGGTTCACCCTCGTAGGAGATCAACTCTACAAGAAGGCCTTCTCCCGTCCGCTCCTAAAATGCGTCAGCTGGGAAGATGCCGAGTACATCCTTCGAGAAGTGCACCAAGGTTCGTGCGGTGGACATCCAGGCGGACGGTCGTTAACCGGGAAGATTTTGCTATCGGGTATTTTTGGCCAACACTTCAAAAGGATGCCGCCCGGACCGTTGTAAATTGTCTATCCTGTAAGTATCACAAGATGTCCCACCGACCCGCAGAGGAGATGAAAGCATCAATCGTGGCTCGCCTGCTCGACCAAGGGGATGGACATCGGGACCCTTCCCATGGCTACCGGGTAATGGAAGTTCTTATGGTGGCGGTCGACTTCTCAAATGGGTTTGAGCCACTTGCAAAATATTCGAGCGGATGGTTAAAAGTTCTATACGGCAAAATATCATCTCGCTGGCATCCCAAGACGACTCCGCTCCCATAACGACGTCAATTCACCGAAGCTACTCGAAGTGGTGCGAAGTTATGGCATCGAGCAAGACTTCACATCGGTGGCATACCCTCAAAGTAACGGTCAGTCGAAGTAACCAACCGAGAGATTCTCGGATTTTACGGGCTCGGCTCGACCATGAAGGAGGCAGGTGGGCGAGCTGTCGGGTGTCCTATGGGCTCTCCACACGACACCAAAGGAGGGAACGGCCGTCACTCCATTTCACTCGAAGCAGTTATCCCGATTGAAGTTGGGGTGGAGTCCGTTCGTACAAAATTATGATGAAAATAACGCCGAACGGAGGAACATGGAGCTAGACTTCGTCGAAGAGGAAAGAGCTAAAGCGTCCGTCCGGCTGATGGCGTACCGGCAACGTATGAAACAGAACTACAACCGGCGCGTGATCCCCAGAGCCTTTCAAGTAGGCGACCTAGTTTGGAAGAAAGTCAAGCCAGTCGGAGATGTTGGCAAGTTGGAAGCTCCCTGGGCAGGACCCTTTGAAGTGGTCGAGAAGCTCCGTTCGGGCGCTTATTACCTTAAGGATGCGGAAGGTCGGATGCTGGATCGGCCATGGAGTGCAAATCACCTTCAGTCATATAGAGCTGGGTGAGAGGTGCACTTTTGCTCTATTTTGTGTAAATTCAAAATAGCTGTACTCCTTTTATCGCAGGAAACAAATTATTCCCAAGGCATTCTGTGTTCATAGCCGAACGGTTAGTTCTCCGAAGGCCCCTGCTCAGAGGTAATTATTTGAGCCAAGCCGACGACGAAGGTCCCGAGTCGCCACCGAGGTAGAGTATCAGACGAGCCAAAGGCTCAATTCAAGGCCCGTGTCGCTCGGGGAGGTAATTATCTGAGCTCGCCGACGCAGAAGGCCCCGAGCTCGCCACCGAGGTATATCAGACGAGCCAAAGGCTCGATTCAAGGCCCCGCGCCGGGGAGGTAATTATCTGAGCCAAGCGCCGACGAAGGCCCCGAGTGCCACCGAGGAGTATCAGCGAGCCAAAGGCTCAATTCAAGGCCCCGTCCGCCGGCCGGAGGTAAATTATCGGAGCCAAGTGCTCGACGACGAAGGCCCCGAGCTGCTCAGCCGGAGGTATATTGTACGAGCCAAAGGCTCAATTCCGAAGGCCCCGTGCCGCTCGGCCGGAGGTAAATTATCGGAGCCAAGCGCCCGACGACGAAGGCCCCGAGCTGCTCAGCCGGAGGTATATTGTACGAGTCAAAGGCTCAATTCCGAAGACCCGGTGCCGTTCGGCCAGGTAAACGTTGTCCAAATTAGGCTTAAAAGCCCGACGAGCTCCGTCGTTAAAGATCGAGAGCCGCGCCGACCGGCTATAAATATCCGCGCCGACGAGCTCCGTCGTTAAAAATCGAGAGCCGCGCCGACCGGCTATAAATATCCGCGCCGACGAACTCCGTCGTTAAAGATCGAGAGACGAGCCGGCGTCTATAAATCCTCCGAGCGGAAGACCGTCTAGCCCAGACGTTAAACTGTAGAGACGAGCCGGCGTCTATAAAAGTCGAGCGGAAAACCGACAATCACCATCGTTAAAAATCGAGTCGGTCCGGCGACTATAAATACCCCGGGCGGACGAACGAATATCAGAGGATATTCTTTAAGTGCCGCTCGGGAAGCATCGGCGGCCGCCTGATGTTCTTGTAAAGCAGTCTCAAGCTTCGCCACCTCATCCAATCGGGCAATCTTCTCGTTGGCCAGTTGCTCCATCAACTCCTTTACTTTTTGCTCCAGCCCCCGAGCCTCTACGTTCTTCTTCTCCAGATCGGAGATAGCCGTCTTCTTCCGCTCGGTGGCCAGGCTTATCTTGCGATCCAGTGATTTGTTCAGGCGATCAAGTTCGGCTAGATTGTGCGCCTGATCGGCCGTCTTCTTCTGTTCGGCCGCCAACAAGTCTTGGGCCTTCTTAAGCTCTTTCTGCAGCTCAGCGTAAGAAGGGCCTTGGGAGCTGGGCGGACCGCCTGCAGCCTTCAGTCTTCTCAATTCTCCATCCACCATCGCCAGGCGGTTGGATACAGCTATCTCCTCCACCCATCTCTGCAATTAATAAGATCATTAAAAGTCGGTCGGAAGGAGTGCGTAAAAAACTACGGAAGAAAACACTTACCCCAGTGGCATGCTGCATGTGGCTGTCGGCCAAATTGCGGAGTGGAATCATCGCGACGCGTGCCCGAGCGTCGGCCCACATTTCAGCTAAGGGGCCTTTCATTGTGATCAGGTGCTCGGGCGTTGTTGGCCGATCGACTTCGGGCATTAATTCCTCGATGGGGAGACGCAGGGAAACCCGGATGGTGCGACGCCGACCGGGCGTTGTCTGGGCGGAACCCGGGGAAGGATCAGAGGCCGGCGCCGAAAACTGCGACAAAATCGCTGAGCGTTGGACTTTGCGAGGAGCAGGTGGAAGGGCGCTGATCGGAACGGCCTCAAGGGGGTCCGCAGACGCGTCCAGTTAAATCGCCTCGATCTCTGGCGCTTTGCCTCGAGAAGCGGCGGTGGCCCGCTCGGTGGGATGAACCGCAGATGTAGCCGAGCGGAGTGGCGTTTCCGCTCGGCGTCTCTTTTGTCGGAGGGGGCGCTCTTTCTCTTGAGCCGAGCCCTCCTCCCGAACAGAAGGCTCTTGATTAGCAGTTGCGCCAGCCGCTGGCTCCGGGAGAGAAGCCTGGGCGGTCGACTCCCCAGCATGTGTTTCGCTCTCGCCTTCGTTGGAGCCGACCGGCTGAATGCCCAATTGCTCCATCTCTTTGGCCGCCGCGGCCTCGAGCGCCGCCGCCTTCTTTTTCAAAATTCCAGCCATCACCGACTCCATGACAATGTTCACTGCAAGGGAAAACAGAGAAAATCAGTTAGCAATTAAAACGAATGCACAAAGTAAAATTCTTACCGAAGCCGCTCGGAAGGGGGGTCCTGGTCGGACTCAGACCGAATATATACATCACCCCTTCAGGCAGGAATTTGTTGATGTCAAACCTCAGACCGGCCAGCATGTTGGCAGCATGAAGATAGTCCGGTCGGGTTTTGAACCTTTTGAGCTCTGGTAAAGTTGGTGGTCCGATCTGTCATTTCGTTATGAAGGGGGCCCGCTCGGGCATACAAAGGTAGAAGTAGAATTCTTTCCAATGCTTATTGGAGGAAGGAAGTTTATTGAAGAAAACTAAACCGGGCCGAGCCTGGAACATATATGTGCCCAGTTCGGACTGTTTAGTGTAATAAAAATAATAGAAAACCTCCGGTCGGAGGGGAATGTGGTGGATTTTGAACAGGACAACGACACCGCATAAAAGGCGGAAAGTATTGGGGACTAGGCTTTCGAGCGGAATGCCGAAAAAATTACAGACTTCAACGATGAAGGGATGAATGGGAAACCGTAGACCGGCTGTGAATTGGTCGCGGAAAACACAAAAGGCTCCGCGCGGCGGTTTGTGAGGCCGAGCGGAGGAAGTGGGTAAGATTATTTCGAAGTCAGATGGGATGTCAAAATTTTCCATCAAAATATCGGCGTCGCGACGATCGTAGCGCGACTCCATGCTAGTATACCATGGGCCGAGGGCTTGGTCTAGAGGTTGGGAGGAGCTAGCCATTGGCCGAGCGGACGAAATCAAAAAAGGCGAAGAAAGGTAGAGGATAGGAGAAAGAAGACAGCAAACAAAACGATACCCTGATGATCGAAACTCGGGAAAGAAATGCAAAGAAAACACAAGAACCAAAGAGAGAAAGAAGGAGAACCTTACAACGAAGAGGAGGATCGAGGGAAGCGCACCGGAGATCGCCGAAAACAGAAGAGCAAAATCGTCGGAAATCTGGAACGCGAGAAGCCGCGGTAAGCACGCGACAACAGAAATGCGGCGAAGGTGGAGAAAGCGAAGGCTTTATAGGGTTGAGCCCGAGCGGCCTCCACCGTCGGATTCAGGTCGCGAGAACCGAAGCACGCATCGGGCCGTCCATTTCAAATCGCTTCGGTCTCGTCGCCTGCGACGCCGCCGCCGTACGATGACGGCAGCAATGCCACGTGGCATTCCACCACGGGAGAGCATTTAATAAGCGCCTTATCGAGGCACAGAGCGCGTGCTTGGCTTTAATGACGGAGATTGGCGCGAATTCCAAGGAGATCCGAGGGATGGTGGCGTTGACTGAGGCCGTAGTTAGCACCACATCAGCCGAGCGGAGGATGGTTCCTTGGATGAGCCGCTCGGCGAAACAATCGTCTAGTCAGTCGGACTAATCGCCTCCTTCGACTAGACTTGAAGGGGAGGCAAGTGATCCGGCGGTAAGAACAGGGACCCCCCTCTGAGGGAAGTCAATGCTACGTGGAAGTCAAAGGGTCAAATGGCCGACCGGAGAAGGGGAGACCGGTCGGCCGAACGAGGTCTCAGCGGAATCAAAAACAACCCGACGAGGAGTCGGGTCTCCGACGCTCATGAGGAACAGGGTCGCCGGGCCGATAGGGGAGCCCGCTCGGCCGAAGGCATAAAGTAGCATTACTGTGAATAGTCAGCAGAGCACACGACCGGGAATCCCCCGAACGGACCAGCACATACGACCGGCCAGACGTGAGGGAAGGGCCGACCGGCCGGACGCTCGGCATGGGGTAAGAAGAGACAAAAGGACAAGGGAACAGCTTCTGACAGCGGGTATGCTCAACGACCAGGCCATACGCAGGATCTTACGATAGAGGGTTCCGCTGTCCCATTATAGATGTGCTCGGACTGTAGCAGTATGGTGTCAGGTAAGCTCTTCTGACATACTCATACTGAGGTATGGTTAGAGGACACGTATTCGCCTCGGTATGTGTGCGTGAGCCTCTTCACAGCTCTATATAAGGGGCCTCACACTTCGCCGGAGGTACGCACTCTCGCATATTCGGAGCCACCTCTTTGTTGTCCACTTGTCTGACTTGAGCGTCGGAGGGTCGTCGCCGGGAACCCCCTCCCGACCCGACTTCCTTGCAGGTTCGCCGGAGATCCGTACGACCGGTCGGAGATACACGTCAGCAGTTCGGAGAGCGCCACGTGCTCAGCGTCCGTTGATTCAGCGTTCGGACAGGATCAGTTAGAAAAAAATAATTAAAAATAGTTGTATTTAAATAGAATTAATATATCAATAATTAAAATTAAAATGGAATAATAATAATAATAATAATAATAATAGTTGATCCGGTGATAAGGACGGGGGATCCTTGTCAGCGGGGGGTCAACGGCACGTGGAGGTCAAAAGTCAAGATAGTCAGCCCGGGGACTGGCCGACCAGACGGAGCAGGCCTACCGACAGGGTCCTGCAGGCCGACCGGCCGGGAATTCTCCGAACCGAATGGAGTACAACCTGACTAGGGGTCGGGTTTCCAATGCTCAAGATAAAAAGGTTCAAGGGTCGAGCAGGCTCACCGTTCGGCCGGTGCACAAGGCAACACAGGCAGCAGTCTCAGCCGAGCATATGACCGATGCAGGAGTAATGTGCTTGCCGAGCGGTCGATCCGCTCGGCCCTGGAACAGACAAGGGGCGCAAGAGGACAAAGGAGACAGGGGATAACATCATCCTCGAGACGTCTGCCGCCGACAAGCAGCAAAGTTGGCGGTCGAGCCGTACGCAGAATCGTACGGTGGAAGCTTTATGCTCGGACGATTGCGGAATGGCGCCAGAGGCACTTTTCTGACACAGGCTTGTTAAGGTATGTTTGGGGAAGCGTGCACGCGTCAGGAAACGTGCCCGCGCTTCCCCGCCCCGAGGTCCTATATAAAGACCCCAGACGTCGACGAAGGTATGCGCAACTATTTACTGTAGTCACGTTACTCTACCTCGTTCGTTGCCTGACTTGAGCGTCGGAGGGCCGTCGCCGGGGAATCTCTCCCGGCTCGGTTTCTTTGCAGGATCGTCGGAAAGCTACACCACCAGTCGGAGACAGCGGAGCGTGCCACGTCCCCAACGTCCGCCGACTCAGCGCTCGGACAGGATCAGTAGTAGTAGTATAAATGAATACAAGATATTACTTTATATATAATAATTATTATATAAATGAACTATTTATTCATTTAATTAATTATTAATTAAATAATATATATTTTAAATAGTAAAAAAATATTAAGTAAAAAAATTTAAAATAATAAAAAAATATCAGAATATTAATATAATTTATTAGATTTTTTTTAAAAAATAGATTTTTAATTTTCTTTTAGATTTTTTAAAGATTTTTTTTAAAAAATCAAATAAAATGTTAAATAATAAAAAATATATTAGAATATAAATAAGAATTATTCTATTTTTTAAAATTTTTAAATGAAATTTTAAACATTATTTTTTTCAGAATATTAATTAATAAAATTTATTAAATTTATTTAATTTTAAATATATTTTTTATATATTTTATCAGGATAATTTAATTAAGATTTATCAAAGCCTCTTCGAAATATCACACATCCTCCTTAGGAATTGTTTAAATTAATTAAATAAAATAATTAATTATTGAAAAAGAAAAAGCTCGCGGATGCGAGATCGCCCGCAATCATTGCCCACGATCGTCGCGGTAGGCGTTCGGCAGCACCGGAAGGGTCATCGGAAGCGTTCGGCGACGCATTCGGAGTCGCAAAAGTCGTCGCGGGACACCGCCGGAGGAGTCCCGCGTCTCCTCCGGTTTTGCCGAGATGGGGATGCCTCCCGTGCTGGTTTCGGCCGCTCGACGGAATGGTAAAAATCGTCCGTGCCAGGCAGCACGGAACAACATTTCAACCCATGGACTAGACAATGATGATTTGTCATTTTTGCTACAAGAATGCCTAAGGCTGTAATTGTTTTGAGCTGCTGCAATCTACTACAATCAACTATTTCCATCGTTATGCAATTAATTATACTGGTCACAATTACAAATGATTGAAGTGCCAAATATTATGACTTACCGAGTCAATAGTGCCATTTAGAAAAAGAGAATAGAACAGGAGTCCATCTCCTCGGCGAGGTTTCACCTTCAAACCAATGCATTTCTCATAGTCATAGCCAATGTCCATATTTAATCCATTCTGTTAGTGCATTAAAAGTTTCAAGAATAAAGAATATATTAAATGGAAAATGGCAACAATGATATTCAAGGCAACATCCTCACTTTTACCTCATAAGGAAACATGGTTTCTCCTCCTTCATCTACATCTGACAAATATAATAAAAAGGAAGCTACCTGAAAATTTGTGAACCATGACAACAGAGTCTGTTTACTGACCATTCAACTAAAATCTTGATAAATTTTAGACTTCAAAATGTAATTGTAGTCGTCACAGTGAAGCATAAAACTCAAATATCAAATCCAGAAGCGTTGTAGTCACAAGCAAACATACTGCAACTAGAATATTGGCATTTTTTTACTTCACATATACAAAGTACCAAGATGCATGATCTAAGTCATCCCTAGTTAATGTGACATTCTAGCATCGCAATAAGTATGAAGTAAAACAGAGAATGCATTATCCGTTCAGGTTCATTCATATTTTCGTGAAAATTGAAATTGCCAAAAACTCAAATACTATAGGTGTTGCACATACAAACTCTGATATTTAGCAAAATCCATTTGACTTTTGAATAGAACTAGCAACTCATGTCATAACATGTTAATCATGTTATAAGTAGGTCACGTTGTGTAAAAAAAAAAAATTATCATGTTGTGTGTCAATTTAAAATCATATAAATAATTAAAATTTATCAACTTTGTTTTTGACAAAACACATGACCTACTTATAATCATGTTATAAGTAGGTCATGTTGTGTAAAAAAAAAATTATCATGTTGTATCAATTTAAAATCATATAAATAATTAAAATTTATCAACTTTTTTTTGATGAAAAATTTATGACGTAACATCATGTATTGTAAAAGGTTACCAAAGTTTTTTAAAGTAAATAATTCGTTTAGTAAATGTGCTGAATCAATCTGTCACCATAATTGTGCTATACTGTGTTGTATCATCTTTTTTTCCTATGTCAACCACGTTTTGTGACAAGTCAAATCTGGTTAATTCATGGTGTTGGGTCCAATATTGTAGCCCAGTTTTGAATATAAGGAACTAAAGGATAGTTCCTTTCAAGTTGTCCTCTCTCTCTCTATATATATAGAGACTAGATACTTAATCAATTATTCATGCAAAATGAACTGCTTGATGGTCTAACTTTAGTTTTATTTATTTTTAATTGATTTATTTTTAGTATTTATAATAATCCAAATTTATTTTTTCATAAATCCCATGACATAGGTTCTCTCATTATTTTAGGCATTTGAGCAATAAGACAAAATTTTCTATTTTAGAGATTATCTTCGTTCTTGTGAGATCAACAACTGAGGCACGTTTCCCTGTGAGGTTATTAGTAAGGTTATTGATTGGTGCATAGGACTTGTTATGGTATTGGTGCTACATCAAGTGGTCTAAGTACTCAACTTCACTCAGGTAGGTATAGGACACAAAAAATTCTAAATCTAAAAGTACTAATGTGGAAGTAAACCTGTTACACTTAATAAGCAAAAACATGAGCTAGACACAACGATAGTGAAACCCAAAACAAAATACCACATGTAGACGGAAAAAAAAACTTTTGATAGAGCACATAAGTGATTATATCTTCCACCTCAAATGACAAATCAATACATTGACAAAGAGATAGGAAAGAGAGACATCCTACGAAGAAATCTCTCTAAGTGGATTTTTCCCTGAAGCACTGCTCGCATACAGCAGTATGCAGTAGGTTGAAGAAAAAAGAAACACAAGAATGAGATAAATAATGTAGCTCAACTCTTTATTGGAACTAGGAAAAGGAGAGAACATGGCATTTTCTCTGTTCGGGTTTGGCTGGAGGTTTGCTGAAATAAAGAAGAATTGGAACATGGACTCCTAACAACATGACCTGAACTCTGAAGCAAGCGGGAGGCCAAGTTGTTGCTTCCACCAGAAAGTAAGAGGCTGCTCAAGATTCAATCGAATGTGTGTTAGACAAGGATGCCAACTTGTTAAGGAAGCTCTTTGGACGTCAACCTCTTGGAGGCCTTCCTGGATTATAGGAGCAATGAGTGGGAGATTTGAGCATAAAAAGGTGGATGTCTTCCAATGAAGAAGTTAAAAGAAGAAGAGAAATGATCATAGGAAGAAGGTTGGAAAGCATAAAATCAATAAATAAAGAAACAGATTCATATCAGAAAGACAAAATAGATCTAGAAGGGATACCCTAATACCATGTAAACTTTGGAGAAATTGAATATTATGCCTATTGATTATGAGATACGACTCATGATAAAACCCTGAACCTAGCAGTGCCACTGTGGAACTAAACCCATTATACCTAATAGCTTATTAATTCTAAAAACTCTAAAAAAATTTGTTCTACTTATATTTATTATTTCTACTTTTAGTATTTCTAGCATAGCTGGTCTAATTTTGTTTGAGTTTTATAAGACCGAGATATGGTAAAGACTTCAAAAAGAGGATCCCTCTATGTATTTTCATTATTCAAGTAATAATACAAAATGTTCTATTTTGGATATTATATTCAATCTCTAAATATCACTGTGGCACACAGCCCCATGACATGGAGGCATGTGGTGGTGGTGTGTCATCCTTACTCTTAATATGATAAAACAATAGTTGATAAAAGCATAATATTGAGTAAACCAAATTTTCATTTGTTCAATATGCAGCCAAATGTAATTAGGTTCAACTTTAAATCTAGCATGGTATCCCAAAATTTACCTCTCCCATGTGATTTTAGTTTATTATAAGTATATTGTCTTTATTTGGTTTAAAAGCTGTACTCAGAACATACATAGTAATTGATACGTTGATAAAGAATAGGCACCCTAAAAATGGGTTAAAAAGTAAAGACTGGCTGACGTGGAGGTTAAAGTCGCAGGGTCGGATGAACTACGAGACTGCGGACTACGGATCAGGCAAGGTTGGCAGAGTAGGCTCTAAGAGCCGGTCGAATGTGAAAGGCCAACCAGACCATCCGAGCGGACGTCCTCCGCAACATGCAGCTGAGGGTAAGAGCCAAATACTAAATTACTCGGCCCACCGCCCTTGCCGATCGGACCTTAGGTCTGATCAGACACAAGGAACCTTTCCAACAACAGTAAAGTCGAGTAAAGAACAGGTCGGTAGCTCCACTCTATATGGCCGAGCGGGTGACATCCTGACCGAGTGGCCCCCGATTAGCCTACAACGGGATCCACATACATATCTTATCGTACTCTTTTTGGAAGTTTGTGCCACCGATAGCAGAAAATGTCCAGCAGGCAAATCGTACTTTAGAAACTTCTAGCCTATCACATCACAAAGATTTATATGTTCGCTTCAGGAAATGTGTCAGAAACACTTTTCGACTTGTTTTTTCTTAGAAAGCTTTGGAAAACGCGCTTTGGGATACATGCATAGGCACTACAATGATACTATAAAAGGGAGTCTCTATCTACAGGGGGAGTATGCGATGCTCCATTATTCCACATGTTCTCTACTACTGTTTATTATTCTCTTCGCCAGAACCAAGTACTGACTTGAGCGTCGAAGGGCCAACACCGGGACTCCTTCCTTGACCCGGCACTAACGCTCCCTGTGTTACAGGACAGCGCGAAGTCTTCATCCAGATAACAGCAGAGCCACGTTCCCAGCTAACCATCTTCTCAGCTTTCAAACAGATTATATTTGGCACCATCTGTGAGAACTACACCTACATTCGAGACCTGAAGATGGAGGACACTGGACAACTCACTACCGTGACGTTAACGCAAGAAGAGCAATTGATACTAGTGAACGCCCGAGCTGCACGAATGTTGCCACAACAACAATAGGACGCAGCCGACTACCGAACGCCAAACAACCCAGCTGTATCAACAACATGTCAGAGCTAACCAAAGAACTCGAAAGACCCTACCGACCGCAAGCCGAACCACTAGCCGATAGGTGCCTTCCAGCAAGCACTGAACGCGCTGATCCGGGCGTTATTCCACACGCCCTCGGAAAAGTATGACCAAACCAAAAGAACATAAGGATCATCTTCCGAGAATGCGCCCATTCGGGATGTGCGGAAAGGCAAAACACCCCGACTCAACAACTCTCCCAAGCAGATAAACAAACAGTTCTCTCAAGAAATCCTCGACGATCAGTTGTCACCTCACTTTAGACCTCTGACGACCGGAGAGTATACAGGGTCAACTTATCTCGATGACCATTTACTCACATTCGACAACATAGCCACACTCCACCAATACACCGACGGAGTCAAGTGTCACGTGTTCCTCGCCACACTATCCGGTTTAGCGCAGAGGTGGTTCAAACGCTTGCCTATCGGCTCCATCTGTATCTTCAAGGATTTCCAAACGACTTTTCTCCAACACTTTGCTAGCAGTCGCCACTATCAAAAGACGAATGTGAACCTGTTCTTGCTCAAACAAGGGCCTAAGGAGGCGTTACAGACCTACATTAAAAGATTCAATCAAGTGGCCATGGACGTCTCGTCAGCCACCCTAGAAATTTTGGTAAGTGTCTTTTCACATGGACTTACAGATAACAATTTCTTTCGCTCACTTATAAAGAAGCTTCCAAGAGTCTTCAATTATCTGCTTGGATGGGCTACGAAGTATATCAATGTTGAAGAGGCTTTCTCGAGCTCACGATTGTCCCAAAACACCGAGCGGCTTACACCCATTTACCGCCAAAAGGGCCTCGAGCAGGCACATCACAACAACACTAGGAGCCCCGAACCTATGCAGTGCAGCATGTGGAGGCAAAGCAGGCAAGATTTCCTGAGCCCTGGCGGTAGACCCTGCTATTCTGCTCCTATCACCACTCGACAACCCACAACACGAAAGATTGTTACCATTTCAACCCAAGGTCGCACCGATCTATCCCCCGGGGATTCCGCCATCAATCTCCATCTCCCGAGCGCCACCATCACCGTCGATCAGGCAGGCAACACGATCATGGCAATACACCTACTGAGTAGCACCGACCACAATCTCAGCAAAGAGATAATTAGATGTCTGCGCATCTACCGAGCGGCCACGCCTGTCAACCCGTGAGGAGGAAAATTGCGACAATGCCGCCTGGGGCGACATCAGGATGATAGTAGGAGGCCAGACCGACAATGACTCCAATCAGGCTCGGAAGTCACATGTCAGACGATTGGAGATTCACACGGTCGAATGCAGCGAGGAAAAGGCACAGAGACCCGAAATCAGTTTCAGTCCTTAAGATTTGGAGGGAGCGGAGATCCCTCATGACGACGCGTTAATTATCAAGGCTGTAATCACCAACTATAACATCCACCGGACCTTTGTTGACACGGGCAGCTCGGTCAACATTATATTCAAGAAGGCATTTAATTAGCTTCAAATAGACCGAAGTGAACTCCAGCCTATGACGACCCCATTATACGACTTTACGAGCAACGAGTTGTTATCGAACGACCAGGTTCAGTTGGCCATCTCTCTGGGGGAGGAGCCGCTCATGAGGACTTGGTGGACGCATCTTCCACGTACAATGTAATCCTCGGCCGACCGACGCTGAATGAGTTCCGAGCCGTCGACTCTACGTTTTGCCAAAAGATCAAGTACCATTGTTGACGACTCGGTCAGCGAAGTCAAAAGCGATTGTGGCACATAAATGCAATATGGAGATTGTAAGAGTCGAGTCTCGAGCCGCTCGGAAAGCTCAACGACTTCAACACAATTCGGGAGGCTCCCCCAACTCTGGTTTATAAAGAAAAAGAAGTACAATTTAATCCCAGCCTACCAGACGCCACCACGTTCCTCGCAGCTGATCTGAGCCCCGAGAAGAAGTCTAAGGTAATTGCCTGCTTGAAGCAGAATCACGATGTATTTGCATGGACGACCCATGAGCTCTCGGAGATCTCCCCAGCAATAATGCAACATGAGTTGCATGTCCGACCGGACGCTCAGCCGGTCAAATAAAAGAAAAGGGATTTTGAGGCGAAGCGGAATCAGATTATCCGAGTGGAGGTGGAAAAGTTGCTTGAAGCTAGACATATCAGAAAGGTGCAATTCTCAAGCTGGCTTGCCAACATTGTACTAGTATCCAAGCCAGGGAACATATGGCGAGTCTGCATCAATTTCAGAGACTTGAATAAGGCGTACCCGAAAGACTACTACCCTTTGCCACGCATCGGTCAGGTGGTGGACTCTACCACGTGTTGCGAGTTGATATGCATGCTGGTTGCATATCAAGGATACCATCGGTCCCACTTGCCAAGGAGGACCTAGAGAAAGTCAGTTTCATCACAACCGACGGAACTTTCTGCTACAACGTCATGTCGTTTGAACTGAAGAATGCAAGAGCGACATATCAGAGACTCATAAACAAAGTGTTCCGTTGACAAATCGACCGAAATATGAAGGTATATGTTGATAACATATTAATAAAATCCCTTCGAACTGCTGATATTTGTGCAGATATCAAGGAAGCATGCTAAACCTTGTGAAAATATGGAGTTAAGCTGAACCCCAATAAATGCTTATTTGGGGTCAAGAGCGGACGCTTCCTCGGTCATATCATAACCGAGGAGGAGATTAAAACAAATCCGAACAAAGTAAAGGCACTCCAAGATACGCCCCTCCACATAATCTGAAGGAAGCTTAGCGCCTAACTAGACGAATTACAACCTTGTCAAGATTCATCTCCAAATCGTTCGATCAGAGACTGCCAGTTTTCAAGATTCTGCGTCGAGCCACCAAATTCCAATGGGGCCCTGAATGTGATACGACACTGGAAGAGCTCAAAGTTTATTTATCTTCTTTACCTGTACTTGCAAAGCCCACCACCGGCGAACCACTTTGGATCTACTTGCCTTCCACAGAACGAGCAATCGGGTCAGCAATGGTGCGACAGGACGACCATGAGGCCAGTGTATTTCCTGAGTCATTTATTAAAAAATGTTGAAAGTCGCTACCCTTGTCTAGAGAAATAGACGTACACGCTGATTTTGGCCACTCAAAAGTTACATCCGTGTTTTCTCTCTCATTCCATAATCGTATTAACTAACAGTACACTAGGTTTAGTTCTCCTCAACTCCAAGCAGTCCGGACGGTTAATTAAGTGGATTGTGCAGTTAAGCGAATTTGACATACAGTGCCTTCCCAAATCGGCCATCAAAGCACAGGCCTTAACCAATTTTGTGACAGAAATATAGAATCCCGAGCCAGAGGAAACATAGAGAATCTACGTGGATAGATCTTTCACTCGGCAGGACAGTAGAGTAGGCATACTCTTAATACACCACGCGAAGACAGAATGCAACTGTCTGTTCGGCTTACCTATCGGGCTACGAATAATGAGGCAAAATATGAAGCTCTGATCACCGGTCTACAAGCAGCCAAGTATGTGGGAGCCATACGGGTTTTTATTTATTCAGATTCTCAACTAGCAGTCCGACAACTCTCGGGTGCATTTGAAATAAATAATATTTGGTTGAAATTATATATCGAGGCCTTCGAAAAGTTAAAGGCCGGATTCCAAGAGGTAACAGTGCAGAAGATCCCCAGCGCGGACAATCAATATGCGGATGAGCTGGCCAAACTAACTAGTTCTTTGAGCCCGTTGGCACTGGGCAAGTCGGTCAAGCAAGTACTGTTAGTGGCTCATATTGAAAGACCAGCTGAAGCTGAAGCACCAAGTGATTAGAGAACACCTTTGATTGAGTTCCTCCGAACGGACCACATGCCGACTGACGAGGAACAAGCTCGGTTGATAAAAAAGAGATATGGGCAGTTCACATTAATAGGGGATCACTTATACAAGATGGCTTTCTCGAGACCATTGCTCAAATGCATCGGATCAGAGGATATTCAATATATTTTACAGGAAGTGCACCAAGGTTCTTGCAAAAGTCATCCGGGCGGTCGTCCGTTGGCTTGAAAGATCTTATTGGCTGGATATTTTGGCCAACCCTGTAAACGGATACAACTCGGACGGTAGCCACTTGCTTATTGTGTCAAAGATGCAAAAACATACCACACTGACCTACGGAAGAATTGAAGATATCCATTGTCTCTTGCCCGTTCGACCAGTGGGGCATGGATATTGTTGGACCTTTTCCCATAGCGACAGGTCAAAGAAAATTTCTCCTCATGGTCGTGGACTACTTCTCTAAATGGATGAAAGTCGAGCCGTTCGCTAAGATAACCGAGCAGATGGTTATCAAATTCTTATAGCAAAATATTGTGTATCGATTTAGCATCCCTCACAAGCTTGTCTTTGACAATGGGAGGCAATTTCAAGGATGGAAGACAGTGTGTGAGTTATGGCATCCTGCAGGCCTTTACATTTGTGGCTTATCCTCAAAGCAATGGCCAGGCAGAAATTACCAACAGAGAAATTATCAACGGACTCAGAACTTGACTCGACAACCTTGAGGGAAGCTAGGTCGACGAGCTACTAAGCATGCTATAGGCTTATCGCACTACACCTCAAGAAGTCACTGGCCTAACCCCATTCCACTTGGTGTATGGAGGAGAGGTTGTGGTGCCAGTCGAGATCGGCGTTGCATCCGATCGGAGATAGTTATATGATGAAGAAAATTCCGAGCGACGTCTTATAAAGTTAGACTTAGTAGATGAAATCAGAGATAAAGCAGTCGTTCGACCGATAACGTACCGGCAAAAAATGAAGCAGAACTACAACAAAAAGATTATTCCATGATCATTTCAGGTCAGTAATTTGGTATAGAAAAGAATCAAGTCAGTCGACGATGTCAGCAAACTAAAATCATAGTGGTGTGGGCCATATAAAGTGGCACAAAGGCTCAACTCGGAATCTTATTATCTGCAAGATAAAAATGGGAGGAATCTAGACCAACCATGGAGCGCAAACCATCTACAGCTTTATCAGGCCGGGTAGTAAGTTTGCATCGAATTTATGTAAATTGTAAAAATATTTGTTCTATGAATGCAAGAAAATTTGAATGAAAAATTACCAAATGTCCTAGACCCTCGGGTCGATCGGCTGAGTTATAAGTGAGTTTGCTCTCATGCTTCCAGACTCTCGTGTCGATCGGTCAAGTTATAAATGAGCTTGCTCTCGTGCTTCCAGACTCTCAAGTCGATCGGCCAAGTTATAAGTGAACTTGCTCTTATGCTTCCAGGCTCTCATGCGGTTCGACCAAGTTATAAGCGAGCTAAGCTCTCGCGCCAAGTGTCCCAGACTCTCGCGTCGATCGGCCAAGTTATAAGTGAGCTTGCTCTCACACTTCCAGTCTCTCACGCCGACCGGCTGAGTTATAAGTGAGCTTGCTCTCACGCTTCCAAACTCTCAAGTCGATTGGCTAAGTTATAAGTGAGTTTGCTCTTATGCTTCCAGACACTCGCGTCGTTCGGCCGAGTTATAAGCGAGCTAAGCTCTCGCACCAAGCGTCCCAGACTCTCGGGTCGATCGACCAAGTTATAAGTGAGCTTGCTCTCATGTTTTTAGATTCCCGTGTCGATCAACCGAGTTATAAGCGAGCTATCCTCGCGCCAAGTGACCCAGACTCTCGTGTCGATCGGCAGAGTTATAAGTGAGCTTGCTCTCATGCATCTAGATTCTCACGTCATTCGACCGAGTAATAAGAGAGCTAAGCTCTCACACTAAGTGTCCCAGACTCTCGCGCCGATCGGCCAAATTATAAGTGAGCTTGCTCTCACGCTTAAAGACTCTCGAGCCGATCCGTCGAGTTATAAGTGAGCTTGCTCTCGCGCTAAGTATCCATACTCTTGAGTCGTTCAGCCAAGTTATAAGCGAGCTTGCTCTCGTGCTAAGTATCCAGACTCTCGAGCCGATCGGCCGAGTTATAAGTGAGCTTACTCTCACACTTACAGACTCTCGAGCTATTCGACCGAGTTATAAGAGAACTAAGCTCTCGCGCTAAGTGTCCTAGACTCTCGTGCCATTCAATCGAGTTATAAGCAAGTTTAGCTCTCGCGTCCTTAGACGAGTTATAAGCAAATTTAGCTCTCGCGTCGTTCAGTCAAGTTATAAGCAAGTTTAGCTCTCGCGTCGTTCAGTCGAGTTATAAGCAAGTTTAGCTCTTGCACTCCCACGCTCCATATTGCTTGAATAGATCAGGAGAGCTAAGCCCAAGAACAAAAAGGAATAAGCTATAAGTTGACGCATTCATAGAATGAAAGCTCTGAGACGCGAAACGGGCAGGCATTGCATTAAACTTAGAAGATTTTTACGAAGTTTCTTACAAGGAGCTACCAATGAACTTAATGGAAACTACGCCAGGTCTGCAATAACGTCATGGGGGAGCACCTCCAAAATCTTCTGCCTTTTTATAAAGGACAGAGGAACCTTAGCGGAGAGATAGTCACCCTCTTTTAGCTGCTTGATAGTCCCGTCAATGTTGTAGCCAAACAATTTGATGGTCCGATTAGTCAGCATCTGGTTGAAATCCCTAAAGCAGAGATATTCCACCATGTGAGCTTCCAGCCGACCGGGTTCCTCCTCCTTATACTTAGCAAGTTCGGCTTTTAATGATTGTAGCTTAGCGTTTTTCTCGTCGATTATTCTTTTGTATTCACCAAGCTGGAGTTCGTGACTCACCTGCTTTGTAGTACGGTCCACTTGCTTTGCAGTCAGAGTCGCCTTCATCTCTGCCAACTTCTTCACCAGGGTTCGAGCCTCCTTATTTTTTATGTCAAGGTCTTTAATGACCTTGACCTTCCAAGCGTTTGCCGAGTTGATCTTTGCCTCAAAATTCTGGGCTTGTTTCCTAAGTTTCTCCAGCTCGACGACCTGGTCGCGATTTTTGTCCTTCTCCACAGTCAAGGCCCGCTCGGATCCAAGAAGTTGCTCAGATTGCTTCTCCAAATCTTCCTTTAATTGCGTCACCTCTGTAGTTAGGCGTTTGATCAAAGACTTGGGAAGCGCCCACGTCTCTGCCCTTTGTTTGTGCTTGCTTTAGCTCGTGGTTCAACTGGGCCAGCCTTTGGCAGAGAGCCAGGTCATCCACCCAAAACTTTTACATAAAAAAATTAGCTATGTAAGGCGGAGCGGAAAGTATAAACTTAAAAATATACGAACTTATCCCAGTGGAGTTTTGGTTGAACCGATCAGCCAACTTAGTTGGAGGGATGGTCGCCGCCCTGGCTTTGACGTTCGCTCAGGTCTAGGCCAACGGACTCTGAATCCTTATCTTGTGTTCAGGCACGCATGGCTGCTCGGGATCGGGGTACCACCATTCGTCAGTAGGCAATCTAAGGATGGTTGTTACATGCATGTGTGAATTGGATTCGATCGGCTCTAAGTTGGCCTGATCCTTAGATTTAGACGTTGGTGTGGAACGAATGGTGGAAAAAGGAGCCGAGGGGCCGGCCGACGCTGATGGTAGATAAGATAGAGGTTGCACGACGATTGTGCCAGACGGCAGCTCGGAGAGGGAGGATGTCCGGTCGGAAGAGGAGGAAGTTGGCCCGCCCAGTGCTCCCTCGGGAGCAGTAGAAGAGGAGCTTTTGCCCCGTTCGGAAGGCGGTCGAGGTGTGGCATAGTAGCAGAGATCTGAGGGACGGAAGTGGCGGAGCGGACAAGAGCCTCTGTCCGGAGCCTTTTGCGACATTGGCGCTGGATCAATGGCTCCACGGAAGTCGTCGACTCCGAAGGCACCGCTACAGGCACCAAGGAGGGTCGCTCGAGAGGCAGCTCGCCTATGTTAGAGCACCATCACTCCCTGTTATTCGAGTTGCTTCTCCTTCACTGGTCTGCTCTTCCGAGGTCCCAATCAGTAGCAATCCATGGCTCTCCAGCTCGGCGACTCCACGAGTCTCCAACTCTTCATCGGTCAACTTAGAGGAGTCACTAAGTAAAGCCTTAAGCATGACTTTAGCTACAAAAGAGAAGAAAAAAACAGTTAGACCCAAAAACAAGGGAACGAAAAATGGCTCACCAAAAGTGTAGGGCGGCTCAAACGGGACTCAACCCAAACATGTACAAGACGCTCTCAAGCAGCAGCATATGTATGTGGAATTTCAGGTCAGCTGCATAGCGGCTTGGAGGTAGGTCGGCTCCCATCGATATTTGCCTAGTTCGGGAGGGCCCGGTAGCTCCATCTGCCAATCGGTCGAAAAAATGGGTCGGCTCCCATCGATATTTGCCTAGTTCGGGAGGGCTCGGTAGCTCCATCTGCCAATCGGTCGAAAAAATGGGTCGGCCGGGAAATAAAAGTAGTGGGATTTCCAGCCCTTATTGGACGAGGACATCTTATCAAAATAAACAATGCCCACTCGGGCCTGGAAGAGAAAAAGACCCGGCTCGGACTGTTTGGGATAATAAAAGTAATGGAAAATGTGAGGGTAAAGGGGAATCCTGTACAATTGGAAAAGCACCACAACCCCACACAGTAACCCAAACGAGTTTGGCACTAATTGTTACAAAGGGATGTGGAAATATCTACAGACTTCTGAGAAGAAAGGAGGTATTGGAAAGCGAAGACCATCATATAATTGGTCCTTAAAAAAAGGGAGGAAGCCATCAAGAGGCATGTGGGGACGATCATACACAAAAGGGATGGTGATTTGGTAATCGGAAAGAATATGATAAGTCATTTTCATTTGATCCACCTTATCGCCATTGAAGTCTAATAAGGTGGAGGTGTACCACAGTCCTGGGATAGCAGGAGGAGGAGGCGGAGAGTGCGCCATATGAAGAAAGACGAAGATCAAAAATCGAAAGAGAAAAGAAGAGAGAACTTACTGGAAAAGAATCGTCGGCGATGAACAGAGAGCAAGGAGTAAGGAAGCAAATGAAGGTGAAGACGAAGGCGATACAGTGAAGGGAAGAATAAAGGCTTTAAAAACTCTATCCTGAGTTGTTTGATCAAGAGCTTCAAAAACTAGATTCGATCAGAACCGTCAAAATTCAAAAAGATAGTTGTCACATTAAATCCCAACAATCGCATGTCACATCGAATAGTCGACGGCAGAAGGTCGCGACACGTGCCAGTGAATCACAGGTAACATTAATGAGGAATGGAAATGCGTGTATGATTAAAAAAGCATGCTCGACATGCTTTGCATTAATGGCAAAGGATTTGAGTGATTTCCAAAAAATCAAGATGACATCAGTAGCAATTAAAAGGCACTATGAGTATGGGGGTGGCCACTTGGGAAAGAGATCAGAAAGGAGCTAACAAAAGTCTAAGTGTCGTCCACGTCTGATCTGAGCGGCGTCAATCCCGGAATCTCCTGACCAAGAATAAATCAACATCCTTAAGAGCTGTAAGTGCAGTAATTGTGCAAGCCGAGCCCGATCGGGAAGAAGAGTTGTAAAAATACTAATTGTCAGTCATCAAACTTGCAGCCTCCTTTCACTAGACTTAAGAGGAAGGCTTGTGATACGGTGATAAAGATGGGCCCCCAAAAGTGGGTCAAAGCAGTGAAGACCGACTGACGTGGAGGTCAAAAGCAAACGGTCAAAGTCGCAGGGTCGGATAGACTCTGAGATCGCGGACTGCGGATCAAACAAGGTTGGTCAAGCGAGCCCTGAGAGTCAGTCAGATGTGCGAGCGTCCTCTGCAACTTGCAGCTAAGGTTAAGAGTCAAATACTAAGTTATCCAACCCACCGCCGTTGCTAATCGGACCTAAGGTCCGATCGGACACAAGGCACCTTTTCGACAACAACAATAGTTTGCGGAACGAGTACTGCCAGAGAAAAGGTTTTTAGCTGGCTCGAGGGAAGCCATCACAGCTAACCACCCTTCATCTCTGTCGGGGAGTGATCCACTTGCGGTGAACCATGGGGAGTGACCGGCGCTCTGACCGACTGGCCAGAGCATCTCCGGACAGAATGGGCAAATGGCGGGCAACAGGGTTGGGCAACTAAACCTCCATCATGAGCTTGACATCTGAAAAACATTGTCGGATCGGGTGGAGATGGCCGAAGATACACAAGGTCGCCGAGAAGATATGGTCCGCGATGATGAGATGCCTTGACTACTGTGTTGTATGTACCGTGACGAGTGCACATAGACGTGTGAGGTCGATGTGAGAAATGTGATTATGATTGTATGTACTCATGGTAGGTTTGAGATGTGTTGATGAGGTAGGCTAGTGTATCTACGCATACACCGGGCCTAAGCGGTGTGACGAGTCTTCACACCAGTCCGCCATTTGTCCGGACATAACGTGTACGGGACCAATCGTACCGCTTGGCTTGTATGTGCTCCATTTCCATGATCTATTTACCTTTCATCAAATAAATAAATAAAGTCGAGTGAAAAATAGGTCGGTAGCTCCACTCTGTATGGCCAAGCTGCAAGCGGGATCCTCTGGTCCCGTCTGCCTTGGTCCGCTCCTAGACTAGGGGCAGTGATAGGTGGATTTAATGGTTCCCACCTGTTTAGCAAGGGGGTCCATTGAATTCCACCTATCACTACAGTGGACCAGGGCCCTGGTCCACTAAATGCAGACTAGAGGATCCCTGCTCACCGAGCTGGTGACATCTCGGCCGAGTCGCTCCCGGTCGGCCTACAACGGAACCCACATACATATCTTATCGTATTTTTTTTTGGAAGTTTGTGCCGCCAACAATAGAGAATGTCTAACAGGCAAATCGTACTTTAGAAACTTCTAGCCTGTTACAGAGATTTACATGCTCACTTCAGAAAAGGTGTCAGAGATACTTTTCGACTTGTCTTTGTTTAGGAAGTTTTGGAAAATGTGCATATGCTTTGGGATACGTGCATATGCGCTACAGTGACACTATAAAAGGGGGATCTCCATCTACAGGCAGAGATATGTGATGCTCCATTATTCCACACGCTCTCTCCTACTGTTTACTATTCTCTTCGCTAGAACCGAGTACTGACTTGAGCATCAGAGGGTCAACACCGGGTACCCCTTCCCTGGCTCGGCACTATCTCTCCTCTGTTACAGAACAGCACGGAGTCTTCATCCAAACAACAGCAGCGTCATGTTCCCAGCTAACCGTTTTCTCAGCTTTCGGACAGGATCAGTAATTATATAGTAGTATTAACAAAACCATAAAGTTTATCAATACTTATCCTTCTGTTCACAGCTCTAACTTCCTTCAATGTGACAAATCAGATATTTACCTTTGCTTTGAAAATACAAAAATATGAAGAACATATGACACATATTCCTGATCAGATTCTCAATGAAATTATCAAGAAGGATTGTTCCAGGACATGAGAAGGATACTTACTCTTTGGCTTTTCTGTGGCCCATATTCAGCAGGGTTGAATGCATCATAGTGACAAGCATACTTCTGCCCTATCTCATACCGAAGGACGTTGAATGACTGCAATAAGTTGGACAACCATTACTCACAAACAACACTAGAGTTACCCTAAAAATTGACAAGCAATACTTTTTCTAAAGATATTAGAAATGAACCAGTGGTGGAAAATAATTTTGCAATGCCTGGTATGTTTCTACACTTTTATAGACTTATGGACAATTATTAGCCCAATTATTTGTTGTTTATTCAAGTTCTTGGGATGCAATTACAAGAACTGAGTATGCGGTTGAGGCATTTGAATTTCTCTTTTCTTCCTTTGAACTTGATGATACAGTCCCTTCGTCAAGACACAAATTTCTCAGATTACTAGAGGCCAACAATGCTCGAAAAGTTGCTTACTTGAATATACTCAACTTGAATAAAACTTGCCATATCAAAACCAAACATTTTGAGCTTATTGTACTGTGTTGAACTATTCAAACAATACCTCTCCATGTTCTCTTGGAATCATAGTAGCTCTAGCAATCTTCTCCTCAATTTGATGCAAGACTCCACTTGAATCTTCAGATGCACTCAAAAATGTGCCAGAACTGTTGCCATCAGTAAAGAATAACAAGTTTTTGCAGTGGATGGAAAGTAAAAATATCCATTTCTCAGAAAACAGTGTACTAGATCAGAAATATGACCTATATTATATTGCACTTTGTGCTGTAAAATATCTTTGATGTAAAATTCATACATCATAAATAGATTCATTACTAGTTAACAATAAAGCTCCGTGTTTCAAATGGAAACTACTAAAAAGATAATTTTATTCCTAACAAATTGAATAAAACATACCCATTTCAACAGTCATTCTTTATCAGTAAAGGAATAATTTGTAAGATTTTGACAAGTAATTTCTATGTTTTTATCAAAAATAAAACACACACAATCTCACTAGCATTAAGTTTATAAACTTTATCATCCAACAGTAGGTATGCATTTTGAATTTCACCAAAATCAAAATCTCTGGAAAAGACACCTTGTTCTTATTCCTTGAGTATTCTCCTCAGTCTCCCCCTTCCGTAAAGCCAACGTCGACGGCCTAAGCCTAGACTTAGCCTTCTTTATAATTGTCTGGCATTGTTCTTCTGTAGCAAAACTTGGAAAGTATAATGCACGAGGTCTCCAGCTCAAAACCTGCAAGAAGGATTAATACCAATTACCTTATTGCCCATTAAAGAAAGGAACTCATTCTGTTGTTAGGCTGAGCATCATTCAACTTATTGAATGCTAACTCAGAAATCTAACATGCTTGCTGGAAAAACAGCATATCTGTAGAAAGGTGGATATCTCAGTACAATGAAACTCACACCATTTAGAAACTCTGGTTATGAAAGTTAAAATGTAATAGGAAGCAGATAAGTTTCCCATTTATATTTCTGCTTCAAAATGATGACACGCTCAAGGCAAGGTAAAACGAAACAACACTACCAACTCAATCAATTCACTATGGATCATACAACCAAATCAACTATGCTGATAATACCTGTTTCTTCTTATCAATAGTGAAAATTGCGAATCAGGATAGGTGCTCGCTTATGTTAACATGTATAAATAGATAAGCAAAAGTGCATATCTTTTTGATGGCAAACTCCTCGGAATCATCAAATTTTATGTAATCACACACAGGGATAATTAATTTTTAAAGAACCACCAGCCAAAATAAGCAAATCTTACTCCTGACAAATCAAATTGGAGTCCTTATTAATTATTACTGGAAAAGAAAACTATGCCGCAAATTTCCTCCATATCCTCTCATGAACGAATTCAAATTTACAACAAAATTCAGGTAAAAATTTCAAGATCTACTCTATGAATCCAATACAAAGGGGAAAATTTTACATGCAACACAGCAAAATCCAGGTTAAAGTTCAAGATCTACTCTATAAATCCAATACAACAGGGAAAATTTTACACGAGACACTAACCTGGAAAGGTATCGCAGACGTAGTGAGTTCGCCGGTTTCCCCGCTGGGCATGGTTGGCCACTTCGCCCCGTCATCGTCGAGCTCTAGCAGCTTCGAACGGCGCACGTTGTCTAACTGTACGACTGAGACAGTGACGTTTGGATCGAGTAACAGATCGAAGGGCACGCTAGGGTTGAACGTAGAAATATACCAACCTGAGAGGCGGGCGAAGCGATGAGAATGGATGAACCGAGGAGACCGGCGAGGAAGAAGAATGCGCAGAAGAAAAGGGCAGCGGGCAGGCCAATTTTTTCTCGAGCAAAGCGAGGTAAGAAGGGCAACCTTGGCCCCCTGTTTCCTTTCATGGCCGATTGGAGAAGCGGCGTCGAATCGATGGAGCAAGAGAACCGAGAGCGAGAGCGAGACCGAGACCGAGAAAGGAGACGAGGAGAACCAAGGAAAGTCCAACCAAACAACTGGGCATCTTTAATATGCCCCCCTTAAGAGTTTACTAATGTTAACAAAATTATTTTATTTTACCCAGATTTTTAGAAATTAATTTAGTAATAATTTAAAGGATAAAATAAATATTTTAATTTTTAAAACGTGTTTAACAATAAAAAAAAGAAATATTTGAAGCTAATTTAATATTTATGAAAACTATCAAAACAATTATTTTATAATTTCTTTACTAATTTTATCATTGTCAATAATGAGAATATAATTGTTGGCTAAAAATTACAAGGGATCAATTAGTCATAAAATTAAAAAACATAATATTAATTAATTAATTAATTAAATTACAATGAGAACAGATGGAATTAATGTCATTCAGATAAAATAAAGAAGCAAGAAGAATAGAAAACTCTATACATTAAGTTTGAAACGGAGCAAATTGATTTGGAGATGGAAATCCCACGCTAGTTATCATGTCTTTGCAATCTATTTAGGATTGTGTACCCAGTTTTAGTTATTGACATAATTTTTTTATTTTAGGGTGGGAAAAGGGGATTCATTCATCTCTCACGTTCGTGTCAATTCGTCCTAAATTAACATGAAAAAATTAAATCATAAATAATTATTAATCTTAAACAGTTAAATAATATATATATATATATATATATATGATAAGATAAATACCGCCTACTGGTTAAAATTTAACCTCAGAATAAGCTTCACGTTTGCCTTAAAAATAACCATGAACTGGCCCTTCGTTTTGGGCCAAGGTCAGGACTGCTGCTCTTATTTAATAAAAGGAAAATGGAGATTAATTTAGCTAGATGGATCTATAAACTTGTAAATCAGGAACACTAAAAGATAGTACGACAAAGATTATCTTGTGTAATCCCGAGGCTATGGTATAATGGTAAATTGTGAACGGATTATCTATACAATAAAGATTTGAATTTTACCTAAAATATATTATTCGTGAGAGTTTGAATTACTTAGGATGTGGGATCGTCCGTTATAATTTATTTGTACTTCTTAATTTATCATGATGACACGTGGATAACTTTTATAAAACTAAATTAATGATAATAAAAAATCGAATACTCATCCCTACGTAAACTTTTCAAAATTTTCATTCTATTACGATTCCAACAGTAGATGTTTGAAAATCTATTGATAACTTTATCAACGGAACACCAAGACAACTATCATGATAATAAAAAAAATAATTACATTCATCTCAAATATTCAAAAAAAGATAAATTACTTATAATCTGTCTATCAAATTGAAAAAAAAAACAATTTTCAAAATATATATCCCTTGAGAATTGAGCCGGCCAACACAGCTATCACGGTAATAAAAAATATTCATCCGTCCTAACACGTCCGCTGGTCCGTCACACCTCCACTGGTCCATCACGAGGCCTATCCGGCGGCCAAACAGCTATCATGATCTTCCTGCATGTTGCAACTACCACCATGAGTGCTACTATTTGTTTATTCTCACGCCTGTTTACAGCGGAATAGTCGAAACTTGGACAACATGTCCGGCATCATTTCTCTTTCCATGCATCTGTAGATGACTAAACTTCTGAAAATGCTACCTGGTTTATTCCAT
This sequence comes from Zingiber officinale, assembly GCF_018446385.1. NCBI lineage: Eukaryota > Viridiplantae > Streptophyta > Magnoliopsida > Zingiberales > Zingiberaceae > Zingiber > Zingiber officinale. The sequence goes on from NC_056000.1 coordinate 800,463, forward strand.
CCACCTCAGCAATTGTGTCATCTTGTAAAGTAACCAGAAATACAAGACACAATAGACAATAACTTTAATGATAGTTAAAGTTAGCAAAAGCTGGTCTCCATCAACTTCAACATGGATAGTAGGCTAGCAAATGTTCCAATGAAAAATCCACAGTTACATAAATTAGTCAAATGCAGCCCATCAACCACACATTAGAAGTTCAGAACCCCATGCCATGCCATGCACTGCACTCGATAAAAAAAAATGAAGCAAAGTTCTTGTTGCCACTGGAAAAATAGGCTTTTCACGGGAAGAAACAACAATTACAACAGCAATATTAATTAGCACCATCCTCTCCTTTCAGGAACGGAAGCATCACCCTATTACAACCAAAAAAAAAAAAACAGAATCCCCAAAGCACATTCGGCATAACTGACAAACCAAAATAAAAAAACAGGTTTATCAACCTAAGACCCTACTATCCTTTGAAAGGATCCACCAAGCCCCACTGGTGGAGGATCGGATAATCAATACTCTGTGTATTAAAGAGCATTGAACAATGATGACCCACATTACGAAGGGCATCTCCATAAGTAAACTTAATCACCTAGAAATTAGCCTCTGCATACCTATATTAATTTCATGGTCAGTCAAGATGAAGGAACTACCAGTCCAGTCCGATATAGACAATTATGCTCGCTTCAAATCTTAAGCAGCAATAGCATTAAGTTTTAACCGTCAGCAGTATCATTGAATTTCCCCAATGCTGCAATCTTAGCCCGATGACCACCAACCATGATGCTCTTCCCCCTCTCCCTTTGAGGTAGCTCGCAAGCCTCACTAATCGACTCACGTTTTATGTCCGCCGGAGGGATAAAACAATCCATGGAAAGGCCAGCAACATTAAAAGCCACCTCTTCAATAGTCCAAGCCTCTTCCATCCTGGTCTTTGAATGGCTCATGACCACTTCACCAAACCGAAAGAGAGTCACAACTGAATGGCCAGAATGCGCAATCATCATGCCTTCGACAGGGCGGTAGTCATCTAGGAAGGAGTTGATTGAGGTTTCCCAATAAACTGCATCCCCACCAGAACTTGGCTGAATCCGAGTCAGATGCGAGTCCTCGATATGGAGGAGAAGCCCAGTTTTCTGGCTAAAGTAGCCGAACAAGACATGCCTAATAACCTCAGCAGCCCCTTCGCTCCTGGACCTAAGTGTATCTGGATCTGCACAGAGCTTGAGGATGAAGCAATCCTCACCGTTGATCTTTTTCTCCCCAATACATCGAGTATTAGCAAACATGCTAGCTGTGGTCAGTGGATCAAGACCCTATATTTATACAAACATAAGATCATCTGAATTAAACATACTGAAAAGAGAATAAGTAACATACAACAGAAGCATTCCAACATGGTACATGATGAAAAAGGTTAAACCTTCCCCCTTTGAGCTACTATACCTGAAGAGCTCTACGAAGGGGACGAATGGGACCCTTGGCAGCATGAGCACCTAGCCATGGTGTGTGCCGCCAAACTAGCTTGCCGTTACAACCCGCATGGACCTTATTGCCACCTACAGAGAGCTCAACATACCACATCTCAGGTACCATCTGCCAGAGAACAAATCCACCAGACTCAGCATCCCTTGTTGCACCCCTGTTTTTTATGACCCTGGTTGCAGTCTCAAACTCGGTAGCCACCATCCGCACCTTCCCCATTGCATATGTATTCCTAATGGAACTGAGCAGCTTGAGACCTCCTGATGCAGCAATGTACTGCTGAAGGATGTACTGTGCTGAAGAGGTCTCCTGCCACAAGTAGTAAAAGAACAAATGCTAGAAAGCCATGTTTAACAAGGAAGAAATCAATTGAAGATAAAATGAATTTATCAAATCCTGGAAGGAAATGCCTCGTATTTTTCTTCCCTATCGATTCCTAAAAATATGAATTTTATATTATTAACCAACGAATACAAAAGTCAACATAACAAGCATTTCGCCAAAGAAAGCTACATTACCGTGATCAAAATAACCGCAGTAAATCCTATAAAAGATTATATTCTAGCAGCTAGATAATATTAAATGCTCACAACCAATATAAATCACGTCATTAAATAAAGTGAAATTATGTAGATCCGAGAAAGATGAAATCCTTACAATGGGAGTATCCTTAATGCTGAGGTGAGGAAGCGGGTCGGTGGAGCAAGCATGGATAGGGGCGAGGGGAGCCGCCATGACGCCGAGCAGCAACCGTAGATCCGGTCGTCGGAAGGAGGCAGCGGAGACTGAGACGGACGGCGCACGCGACAGCTGGTCCTTGACCCACTGTCCCCACCCACGCTCCTTCTTCGCATCCTCTCCCTCCCCGTGTTCCGGCCCCTCCATCAGCGGGGTCAGACTCCCGGATCTCGGCACCGCGAGTTCCCCCGCGATCCCGCGCCGCCTCCACCGCCGAGAGAACGACAGTAGCTCCGCCACCGGCGACGAGCTCCGCCGCGGGCTCTCCGACCTCGACCTCCCCCGCGACCGTGACGGAGACAGTCCCCTCGCAACCTCCTCCCTCAGCGCCGAAAAGAATCCCTGCTTCTTCTCCATCCTCGGTACTACTCGCCGCCTCTAAAAAAACCCTAACCAAAAACACACACAAAAAAAAAACAAGGAAGCCTTCGCTTAAAAAGGAAAACCTCCCTGGAGGCTAATGACAATTTGCTCCGGCGAACTGGAGCAACTCAGCGATCGAGCTCCAAATATAGCGTTGCGGAAAGGGAAAGAGGAGGCGGAGCGGAGTGAGGAAGAGTGAGTCCAACCCTTCCGTCTTGTTCAATAAAAGAAGACGGGCCTGGAAAGCGATGGGAGAAATAATGGAAACCCCAAAAAAGCAAAAGCGGGGAGGGGGTTCAATGGTAAATAAAACACAACGCAACTTAAGCAAGGAAGCACTGAAACATGTAAAAAGACATAAATACGAGGGCCGATACAGAAGAATCACCCGCATTTGACGGCGTCGGTCACGTGAGCCGCGTTTCTACAACGACGGAAAAGCGCACCTCCGGTTCCGGAGATGCCCCCGATGGTCACGTGACAGCAGTTTTTTTTTTCTTGCTGCCAATTTAATTAAATAAGTATTTATTAATTAATAAATAATAATGGAATGCCTTTTCTATTCGGATGCGCCAAATGAGACAGTGACGTGTCATTTTGGAGGGTTCGAATGTTGGACCAAATCGGCGTCGACCGAATTGGGGTCGGACTTGAAATTGTTAATCCGACTCGTGTAGTATTCGGTGGATATGGCCCTTGCGGTTCGGGTGGACCAGAGGAGTCGCCATCAAGTCCATACGTGCCATTCTTGAGGCCCCCAGCTCCAGGGACAATCTTAGTTGGCCATGCAGATCACGTTGGGATGTCACGTCGAGTTTGTCCCGTTAAAGTAAATCACGTTTAATAGGTCCCTTGTTAGGTGATTCGGTAAAGTCAAATATCTTTAATATGACTTTTTTTTCTAATTAAGAAAATTAAATATATATTAATTAGATTTCTAATTAAGGGATGCGAGTATTTAAAGATAGCTGAAAGTTTATAGAAATAACACCCTGTGGTCGTTCCTATTTTTGCACGTGACTAAAACATGGGATCCCGTCGCCGTTGTTTTCATGCTTAATTAGTTCACCGATCGAGTCCTGTTCTTGGAGCTAGAATATTAGTAAATTGATCATACTTATTGGACAATTAATACAACACGTCGGTAGATTCTAAGTGAACAGTGTCTCGCACATCTAATAATATCATCACCGTCACTATTATTGTTACTCTAGATTCTCTACCTATAAAACATTTGAATATGTATACCTGCAACCTAGCTTATATTCAGTAAATGATTCTTGAATTGTTTGGATGTACTAGAATTGTTTACATAAATGATTCTCTTTTGTTTTCATAATTATATTCTGTCTTCTTGAAAGAAACAATTAATACCAATAATTATGGGAGATAAACATTGAAAACTTGTGCAGTGGAATATGTACGTACGTATTTCGTTCTTCTTCATTTGAGTCTGCTCTGAGATTAATCCAACTAATTAACATGTAGTAACGCCGCCGTAGATTGCGGCGGTGGGGTTTGTCGCACTGAGGTGACTTGTTCCATCGATGTTCTTCCTGTCCCCCACAGCAAAATCCAACTGGAAAATTTGCAAAGCGTGAAATCATTTGGAAGGATGGAATGAAAAGAGCGTGCGGTTGGTGGACGTTAATTTTCCTTATTTCTGTGGCGATAGATTGATCGATCGATGCTGTCATTGTCTTGCCAGCTAGCTGATAATTAAAAACGCCCTTTTTTATTTTATAATCATAAAGGATGTTCTATGTAAATTATTTTACTATATATCCATGACAACTGAATGAATCAGACATTATAATTATCTGGTTAATCCCTATATATTATGAATATATTCAAGCTGCATGCGACCAGATTTAGTCAAAGGTGAACCTAAGTGAAGTGGGGGGCGGCTAACAATCAGCTTTATGTTAATTATATATCGTGACTCTCTCTCTCTCTCTGCACATTGACGACTTGCTAAACACGCGCTGCGACCAGCTTTTGCTATGATACATCACATCAACATAACAACCACCTCTGCTGCCTTTAATTTTCTCAAAAGATTATTAAAACTTTTCAGAAGTTTTCTTAAACATAATAAAGACCAAAAACATCTTGTATACATGTGGTAAAAAGATTATTCATTCGTTTTAATGTCTCTGTCAATCCATCTCTAAATCAACACAGAAAACATCTCATATACCTACACATTACACAGAAGATGATAAATAAAATTGCATTCAAAGTAGTGTCAGAAAAATTTAGCTAACGTGTTCCGAAAGGCAATATATCATTTAATGTAGAATTCATTGTGAGTAGCGCTCCGTTCCTCTTCTGCATGTTCTTTCTCTCTAATCTCTGTAGAAGAAACTCGATCATAGGAATTAACTCCGGCAGTGAATTTTGGCGACCTTAGTTCCTTCAGCAGTTAAAAGGAAAATTGGGGGAATTACAGCAGTCAAGCTCCTTCAGGATACAGAGAATTTACTTAGTTCAAATATTTTGTCATTTTACATATGAAGCAAGTACACTACAAATGAATATGATTCTCAGCTGTATATATATGTTATAATTTGTGTGTGTATGTTGTTGACTTGCTTGTACTCATATATCATAACTATGTCTCCCGCTCTTTCATGAGTTAGTGCTGTAAATAAGTCGAGCTGAATTGAACTTTGGAGTATTCAAATTTATTTGATAAGGTAACCAAATCGAGTCGAGTCGAGTCGGACTTAAAATGAATCAAGTTTTTGGAATAAGTGTTCAAGCTTGGCTTGGTTTAATTTTTATGAGCTTAACCTTATTTGAAGCTTGATTTGAGTTTGGTTCATTTAGATATTATCAAGCTTTCAATTCAAGCTTGGCTTGAGTTTGGTTTGAGCTTGGTTCATTTAAATTTGTTTGATTGTTTGAAATTTTTAGTTGTTTGATTGATTATTGAACTTGATAATTTAAATTTATTTATTTATTTTATTATTTATTTTGCATATTGAAAAGAATTTTATTAATGAATATGGTTCATGAACATTGTTCATGAACGTTGTTCACGAACGTTAACGAGCTGAACACATATATGTTCAAGCTTGTTTGTTTAGCTTAACGAGTTGTTCAAATTTATTTATTTAATTAATCTTATGTATGTTGAATAAACATAAACAAGCTCTGATCAAGTCGAACATCAAATTTGTTCATAAACGTTTGATTCATTTACCGTCCTATTCCTGACCTCGAGATATCCCATTCTCTATTTGCTGCAGTTATATACAGTGGGCATTAAATTACACTGGATCTATGACTCTTATCCAATAAATCCACAAGTAGCTAGCTAGACAAGTGCATATGCATGCATAGGAGGAGCAGCGAGGAATTAAACTGTGCACCGTTGTCACCATGCACTACGTACGTCAACTTTGTTCCAATCAAATTCGCAACAGAAGCATCAGGAAGTGGAAGTGGAAGTGGGTGTGGGTGAGTGGATGAAGGCATCTGATACCTCTACGGACGCCACATGCGAATGGCGGTATTAGCCATGGCCACTCAGGCTTTACACATTCGCTTTAATTCGCTTTAATTGTTCCCTCTGTCATCGATTTTAAGGAACAGCTGAGGCCGCGCGTATATGGATCGGAAAGCCATGGAATGGAACATGATCATAAAAGAGCATCGGGATGGAGTCCTTCTGCATCATCCGGCATGGCTCGTCTGCCACCTAGCTCTTTTAATTTGCCTGTTCCTATGTGCTAGATCGCTTTTATGATGCTTGGAGTGAAATATAACAGAGAGAGAGGTGAATTTCTTGATCAGTTGAGTAGGTTGCAAGCAATAAGTTACTACCACAGAACAATTAAATAGGTGTGACTGTGTATTAGGCACGCATTCCTATTGCTCTACAGAGGAATCGAAGACTGGAGTTAAACATGCAAGGAGCCACGGACACATATCATTATGTCACATATCGACCTTATGGACTTGCATTGGAAAATGTTCGAGTTAATTAGGCTCAGTCATTTCTGCAAACAACTACTGCTCAGTAGTGCATGAACATATGACCTATTAATGAATTAGCGACAGCCCAGCCCACAATCTATTTAATGCCATCCATTCTGACCCTGTGCAGCTGTGCTTGTTGCTAACTCACCAATGGCCAGGCTGAACTGACTTACAATATTAAATAGCATGCTTCCGGACGTTAAAACCAATAGCAATGGCGGCTCATCTACTCGGACTGATCTGGCTTTGGACCATGATCGTCGACACCGATGCCATCACGCCCAGACGGTTTTCCTCTTTCTTTCGTATTTTTTCGTTCTCCGAACTGCAACTCATTCTCAACGCCGTCAAACCCTGAGCTAAAACCAGTTAACCTTAGATGGGGCGCCGTCCTTGGTTGCTATAATCATGAAAAACCATTCGAACTGCCAAACAGTTGAGAAGCCTCCTCCGCCATGCAGAATTAATGAGATAGATGGAAAATATTTGTATATAATAGACACCTAACCTAATGTCATCAGTTTAGTTTACAATTATTGTTAGTTAGGCAAAATCAATATGCTGAATGTATATTGATACAGCTAATACGGTAGAGTATGAGAAGTGGGGGTTGAAATAATAAAGATCAGCTGATGGGTATGAAACTATTTATTTAATTAAAGATATTTATTGAATTAAATTATAATTTAATTAAAATTTATATGTATTTAATTAAGAAAGTTTACTAGATTAATTATAATTTAATTAGATTTTAAATTTATTTAATTAGAATTTAGATTTATTTAATTAAGGAGATTTATTGGATTAATTGTAATTTAATTAGATTTTAAATTTATTTAATTATAATTTAATTAGAATTTAGATTTATTTAATTAAGGATATTTATTGGATTAATTTTAATTTAATTAGATTTCAAATTTATTTAATTATAATTTAATTAGAATTCAGATTTAATCAAGAATTTATTAATTTAATAGATGGATTTAGTTAGATTTAATTAAGTTAGCTTATATTTATGGAATTGAAATTAAGCAAGAAAACGGTTGAATATAAATAAAATTTATTAAAAAATCCAAAAGTGTATATAAAAATTTACATAATCTATAAATTTTTATATAAAAATATATATGATTTAAGTAAATATATAAAAAAAAATTATAGGACTTGGTATGCATATAAAAATTTATATAACCATAGATGTAGATTTTTTTTTGTTATTTATAAAATTTATAAAGACTTAGTAGGTATATAAGAAATAATATAACATATAGATATAAATTTTTATATATAAATTATACATAACTTAGCATTTATGTGTATATATTATCTATCTAATTATAAATGAAATATAAATAATATATACTATATGTTCCTGTCAGGAAGATGAGAAGATGAACCTGCCAATGTGATGTGTCTGGAATGTTGACCGCATCTCCATGACCCGGAAGGTGAGCCATCTTCTGTGTTGATCGAGTCGTCAGAACTCCTTCGGTCGACAATACCTACAGCCAGCGATCAGGTCACCCTGGTCTCTGGTACCCCGATGCTTGAGGCAGGTCCCACGGATATATAGACAGCCGAATAATGATAGCACGATTAAATAAATACAAGACGAGTACAGTGACGTACCCTGACCCCGGGGGGCGCCCTCGGATGGATTGGCGAGCTGGTTGCGGTGCTAATCTAGTCGTCGCGACCGTGAAGGGTAGGTAAATGTCCGCCAGATGAGTAGTTGACTCCGGTGGCTCGAAGCTGGACGCGACATGGATCTGTAAGACGACGAGCAGTCTAATCACAGTCTCGGCTCGCAGGCCGGAATAGGGGCACGAAGACCGGAATCCAATATGTCACGCCCCAGAAGAGTCCCTGTCCGAGAAAAATTTCGGCAGCATCTCCCCTGTACGGCGGACAATCAAAAATTTTCTACAAGCACTAAATACTCAGCCACAGGCGGCTGGAATCATAACAATAATAAAAATCAATCACCACGCAGTTTATATATATATTCAGCCTCTGGCTGACACAACCACGCAGTAATAATACTCTGACTCAAAAACCACCCTACTCAACTACACTCGTAAAGCTCAAAACCGACGAACTCACCTCTTCTGCCAACCAGGCAGGCATGTAGTAGAATAAAAACCAAATCCAAATCCATCGATATAATAAAATCTATATCATGTCCATAAGCAAATAAATCCAGAACATAACGAGTTCAAACAGTCTAGAACAGAAAGAAACCAAAGAAAACCAAACATATCCTGGAGGTCTGCAGGACCAGCACTACGTGCAGTGAGGACTAGCGACTGGAACTCCCTCCTGACAGCATCAACCTGAAAATATCAACAATGGAGGCGGGTGAGTCCAACACTCAGCAGTACAATTGATATGCAAAGTAAAGAAACAACACCTAGCACTAATCATGCGTCCCTGATAAGAAAGATAAGAATGCATCTGAAATAAACAGGAGAATACTGTACTAACCAGGTCCTGAGTATAAGGTCAAACAGTCCGAGGGATAAGGAAATCCTGTATGCATGTCAAACATAGGTATCCAAACAATATGCAGCATATAAATGCAGCAAACACAAACACAAGCAATAAATGCATCATGCATATGATGCCAATGATGCGTCTGGTCACCCCCGACGCCATCGATCATCTCATACAAAAGTGAGGCCGAGTGGGTAGGGCTATGACAACTGCACTCTGTCGTCACTACTCCGATGAGTGACCGAGTGGACGGGATCTTGTCGAGTACACCTATCCTCCTACCCCAAATCATAGATGGGGGCGCGCAATGCTCTCATGGTACTCAAAGACGGGAGGAATCCTCCGGATAATACGTTGTGTCACACTACCCATGAGCGGACCAGCGGTGCCTAACAGAGTCCCTGAACACACTCGGCTGAATCGACCACTAACCCATGAGTGGTGGTGTGTGCAGATCCATGTAACTGGCGATGTGCTCAACAATAATGGAGCGGACTATCGCACAGCATGCAATCATGCAAATAATGCATGACAATAACCATATAAACATCCTGACCTAATCCATATATATAGAAAAATGCATCATAGGTCAACGAATCCAAAACAATCCAAAGGTATATAGAAGGTATAAAACCTAGGTCCTGAACATGGTCAAGCATGGCATATCACTACCCCTATAAGCATGTATAAACAGGTAAAATATACCTGAGATGCAAAACCAATCAATCAATCAAGCATGTAAGATTTGGGTAGTGATTAACCGTAACAGATAAGAAACACAATTAATACAACGTGTTAATTTAATTACTAAGCATATCAAATGACATAAGTCAAAAGTACCCGCCTCCAAAAATAGAAAGGTCCAATCTGGTCCGAATACGACGTCGAGATGCTCGTCTCGCGTCAAAGTCCCGAAATACCAATACACAGATATTTTATTTAGCTAAAAATTCAAATGAATTGCTAAATAAAATTCCCAACACAACTTAGGACAAAACCCTAAGTCATAATCATTAACCTACCTAATTAAACACAAATAATTTAGTTACTTAACCTGTATCAAATAACTAAATCAGACTCTTAATTCAATTAGGAAACCCTAATTATCGATTAACCTTAATTGATCATCAATTAACTTGTCCACATAAAAACCTAGATCCACCCAAATATGTATATTCGGCTGTTGAGTCACTGCCGAAGACACCTGCTGTCGTTCCAAACCAAATACCTCTAGTTAACCTAGAGTATGGATCGTTAGTCAGGAAATACACAAGTACAAATTAATTACCTCATACCCAAATCAAATCTATCATCACAATAGTTCAAACAACATAGAATCTACAGCAAAGATACAAATTCTCTACTCCTTACCTCACTACCAAGCCACTGTTGACGTTGGAAATGTTGGTCGGAGCTAGGTAGAGCCGCAATCCTCCACACAAGTACCCTAATCAGCAATTCCCCTTACAACCTAAGTATCCAAACCAACCATGTCACCAACCAAATCTGAATTAAATTGATACATATGAATCAAACCACAACTTACCTAAATCTAAATATCTTCCTGCCAACTCACAACCATAGATCTTGTTGTTGGAACTTGGTGCCAAGTGGGATCATCCCCAACCGGTGATGCTTGGATCCACAATAGAGCCGCTGATCTCTCAAATGTGGCGCAAGGAGACCCTGTGTAAAGCACTGCTCGGCCAATTCCAACTAATCGAGAGTAAGGCTCGGTTGAGAAGAATCCATTGGAGGAGTGTAGTGGATGATCAAAGACACGAGGACGGGAAAGCTTTAACCGGCGCACAGGGACCCAACCTAGGGTTCAGATGCTCGACTTGGAGGCTCCGGGTGTCCATGAAGAGAGGGAAAGAGGCTCAAAGTAAATCGGTCGGCTGTGGAGAGGAAGAAGGCGCAGAGAGGAGAGGGGTTCGGCGGAGTCGGCAGAAGCACAGAGAGAAGGAACACAGAGAGAAGAAGAAGGTCGGCTTCTCCCTTGGTCCGGCTTAGGCACGAGTGGGAGAGGCGGTTGGTGCTCCGGCGGTTAGGGCTCAGAGAGGGTGCGGCGGCGTCGGGGAGAAAAGGGAAGAGATGCGGGGGATAGCTCAGGTTCGGCGACAAAAGAAAACGAAAAGAAATAAAGAAAATAAAAAGGAAAAGGATATATAAATATAATCTTTTCCTCGCTTAAATCGGGTAGCCTAAACAGGCTTTTCCCCGGCCCCGTTTTTATCCCCGTTTACTCGTTCGTACGAGCTCCGAAAAATTCTCGAAAAATTTCCAAAAATTCCGGAAAATTCCCTTATTAATATTCGCCTATTTCCGGTATTTTACATTCTCCCCCACTAATAAAAATTTGGTCCCCAAAATTTCAGTATCTACCATCAGCAAGTACTAATAACCGGTAACGATTATAAATGTTGAACGGTGAATTAAATCACACACCTCAAGTGAAAAGATGGGGACATCGAGCTCGGATCATATCCTCGAGCTCCCAAGTAGTCTCCTCGTCCGAATGATGCTGTCATCCGACTTTAACCAGCCGAATAGTCTTGTTCCGCAACTGACGTTCTTTCCGGTCTAGAATCCATATCGGAACCTCCTCATAGGTGACGTCAGGCTGAAAGGAGAACTGAGATTATCTATTAACACATGTATCAGATCGGGTACGTATCTCCTCAGCGTAGATACGTGGAATACGGCGTGAACGCCTGCCAAGGACGGCATTAGTGCCAACCGATAAGCTACTGCTCCAATCCTTTCCGAGATCTGGAAAGGTCCAATTTATCGCGGAGCTAGCTTACCTCTGAGGCCAATCTCTTCACCCCTTTCGTGGGTGAAACTCGTAGAAATACCTGGTCGCAAATGGAGAACTCTAAGGGTCTCCGACTCCGGTCAGCATAACACTTCTGGCAGTCTTATGCCTCTGACATCCTCTGTCTGATAATATGGACCACTTTGCCTCACGTTGAGCTCTATGAGGTCTCAACAACTGGGTCTCTCAGATTCTCGTCCTGATCGACGACTGAGCAACTATGGTAACAAGAATACCTTGCTCTGTCTGTCCCTGTTCCTCAATGTCTAACTCAGAGAAATCCTGAATCAAATCAGTGACCACAACTCGGTGGCAAGCTAAAGTCCCTCTGGACCTCTAGCTAAGTGCATCGGCAACCACATTAGCTTTTTTTTTTCCCGGTGATAGCTAATGGTACAATCATAATCCTTCAGGAACTCCATCTATGTCCTCGGTCAAAGATTAAGTTTCTTCTGAGTGAACAGATATTTGATACTCCGATGGTCAGTGAGAATCTCAATGTAATATCATACAGGTACTACCGCCAAATCTTCAGGGCAAAAATAATAACGGCCAACTCCAGATCATGAACTGAGTATTTTCTTCTCAGGCTCCCTCAACTATCGAGAAGCATATAAGAACGCTCTACCGTGCTACCTCAGAACAGCACCCATACCCTGTAGAGACACGTCGGTGTAGAGGACAAATTCGTCCTCTTCTGAAGGTAAAAACCAAAAATCAAAGCCGACACTAGTCTCCGCTTCAGCTCCTAGAAGCTGGTCTTGAAATCCTCAGTCCAAGTAAACTTCACGCCTTTCATGGTCACGCGTGAAAGTAGCATAGCTATGCGGAAGAAACCCTCGACGAAAGGTCTGTAATATCCTGCGAGTCACAAAAGACTGCGGATCTCCTACACTGATTTCGGCTGCTCCCAACGGTAACAACCTCTATCTCCTGTGGAACCACGGTACACTCCTACTAGTGACCGTGTGTCCCAAACATCATAACAAAAGACAATCCAAACCAGCATTACTGATAATCACATATAGATGTTTCTCGTCGAATCATCTCTAGATCTATGCAAAGGTAGTGTACGTGACTCACCTCGGATCCGTAATAGATCACAACATCGTCCACAAAGATAATGGAAACCTATCCAAACATCCTCGACATACCAGGATCATCGAGTCCCTGAAAACATTTAAGGCACTGTAAGCCTATATGGCAAAAACCAAGACACATAATGTCCGTATCACAGACATTCCTATCCATAAGATCTCCGATAATAAATCGAAAAATCTGATCATCAATAACATAAATCACCAAAGAATAAATCCTCCAGGGTGAGAGCAACGCTCCATCACAGGAAACACCACATATGTGGGAGCAACGCTCTACCACAAACAATCCGTAATAGGTGGGAGTAACGCTCCACCACAAGAATCCAAAATATGTAAGAGCAACGCTCTATCACAAACTAACTATAATATGTGGGAGCTCCGCTCCACCACAAACGATCCATAAGCGTTCAAGGCACCTTACTATCCAACTAGAGACTATACCAGATCTCTCTACCACAAATCACTGTGGTTAGCCTAGGCTATAACAACCTAGTAAACTAATCAAATCTATCATCAACTCTATCAGCATCCTAGTGGGTCATCCACTGATAGGAAAATTAGTTGATGGGTTAATTCAACAAATGACATAATGCAGTACTCCACATTCTGCATTCAGTATAAGTAGAATCATCATACTGCTACCAATGTATACACCTAGCACACATGCTCACACAACATATGTATGATCAACAAAATCCTCCAATTATTATACACCAAACATATTCACAACTCAGGTATATTCAGTATGATACCTCCAACAATACATACCGAACACGTGTACAAAATCAATGTAGGTAAAATCAACAATACACCTCAAACAACACTCACATGACATATCTTCACCTATGCCAAGAGTATAACCAACATATACTTCCAATAAAGCATACTAAACCCAGGTGCACTCACAAATCAAACAAAATCAAAAAGTTACCTCAGATACCACACCAAACACATATGTACATATCCCAACTCAGATTAAATCGACAAAATGCCTCCATCAAAACACCACCGATGTACTTATACTACATCTCGGATTTAATCAACAAGATATCTTCAATAATACATCCAGATACATACACCGAACTACATATCTATAATCCACAAGGAACCTTCAAACCATATCAGAACATGGATACATATACTACTTGCAAATAGAAAGTCTACCACAGGACTCCTACAACACATAACAATCATAATATACATCCAATATAGACATGCAAAATCAGCATACCAGCTCAATCAAAGAGACCAACCTTATGCTACCAACACTCATGGGTTACGGTATATCTAAACAAAATTCATGCATATGTATCAAGCATGAATACATCAATCAAAAGCAACCCTAAATAAAACAGCCTAATCATCCAGTAACAACCCTGCTATAGGTTCAAAAGAACTAGTATCGGACAAGAAAGATATACACACCATGGTATAACATTGCAAGTCAATGTCATACACTACCAAGACTATATCTAATGAGGAAAATTATATCATCATAAATCCAAATGTACTCTCCCAGTATACACTAGTAACGATTGTATCCCATAAGTGTTAAGCAATTAGCTCTACACTTCCTTACACCAGCGGGGTCACATATCCCAACGCACCCTCTAAGTTATCCCACCAGGTATATACAGTCCACGGTCAAAGTCTTCATGGAATAGGATACATCGATCATTTATAAACTATCCAAGCTGAAAATGATTTATGACTAAATCAGTCCTTCCCATGTCAGTACAAGTCATATACTTAAATGTGCTATAGATACATAACTAAGCACAAATAACCCACAAATGATCCTCCACGATCATAAAGGTATATCAATCTATGACAACCCAAGTCGACAAACGTAAATCAGTCTTCTACTGACCGATCTAACATGAGTAAATAAATATTTACTAATGAAATTTACTAAAATAAAATGGTATACAACTGACTAGGTCAACATAACGATATAGATACTATCTATTACCCAAATAATAATAGCAGAGGCTGGTATGTACCTCAATCCGCTATCCAACTAGTAATAACAGAAACTAAAACTACTGGTGTATGATATGAAAAATCACCAGAAACTGTAATCCCTCAATCTCTATTACGGTCGATCATCGTCTGTGGCTAACCCATCACATGTAAATGACTACAACAACCAGACAGGTAATAAAGATAAAGTGCTAATAGATGTCCTAACTATCATAAAATAAACATCATACCTATTTGCCGTCTGGAGATGTTCCATCGCTGTCCAGTCCCCAACTTCTGACCTCAAAATTTCGAACGAGAAACATCGCCGGAAATCCATATAAATCCGAAACGGAAATCCGAAACATAACCATAACAAAAATCTGAAAATGCCCAGTTTGACTCGCAAACCTGGCTAACCCAAAAATAATCCAGAATACCAACAACAGGTATCCGATAAATCTCCAGAACACCAAAAGCAGGTATCATAACCCGCTCTGATACCAATAAATTGGTATCAGATAAATCTCGAAAATCCATAATACAAAAAAATCCAACAAGTATCGCCAAACTTGGCGCTCTGATACCAAGTAAATAAATTGGTATCAGGTTATCCCAAACATCAAAAAATACGAAAACAAAAGATCGTATACCTGTGCTCTGATACCACTAAATTGTCATGCCCCGGAGGAGTCCCTGTCCGAAGAAATTTCGGCAACACCTCCCCTGTACGGCGGACAATCTGACACTTTCTACATACACAATATACATCAGCCACAGGCGGCTGGAATATATACACACAACCACGCAGTTATATATATATATCATCAGCCCACTCGGCTGGAAGAAAACCAAAACACAGAAAATGACAGAAACCAAATACAAACCAAAATACAAAGACTGCTAGCCGGCTAGGCTTACACAACCAACAACAAATACAAAATTCCACATAACAACATCAACACTCAAAAAAAATAAAACCGGAGTACAGAGCTAAACAAACTGATATATAAACAAACAAAACATACGTGAAACCGATAAGTCTTCTGATGTGACGTGGGGACCAGCAGACAGGATACTCCAAGCGACGTCATAACAACCTGGTACCTGAAAAATATAGAGTCCACGGGGGTGAGTTCAACAACTCAGCAGATACCTAGTTGACATGTATAGTAAACTATATCAAATAGTAATAACTATGGAGTACAGTCTCCTGAACAAAAGAAGGTAATGCATAATAGAAAAGGCTAAAGAGTACTGTACTCACCAGGGCCACCTATCAGAATAATCAAGTCATCAGATCGGAAGTGTCATAAATCCTGTATGCATGTCAAACATATGCATCCATCCAAATGCAGCATATAAGTGCAGCAAACACAAGCAGTAAATGCATAAATGTGTATGATGCCAATGATGCGTCCTGGTCACCCCTGATACCAGTCAGTCATCTCACACACAATGGTGAGACCGAGTGGGTAGGGCTGTGACATCCGTGCACTCTAGCATCACCATACTTGATGAGTGACTGAGTGGACGGGATGCTGTCGGAGTACTCCTGTCCTGTGACCCCAAATCATAAATGGGGGAGCTCAATGCTCTCATCTCCCGGTACACGATGACGGGGAGGTATCTCTGCCGGCTACCACGCTGAGTCACCTGACTAACGGAGCCAAACAGAGTCCACCGTCTGCCGGCTACTACGTTGCTACACTAAATGCCAGCGGAGCCAAACAGAGCGGAACTGTCTGCCGGCTACCACGCTGAGTCCTCAGACCAACGGAGCCAAACAGCAAAATCGCCACACACCTGTCTGATATACCACTAACACATAAGTGGTGGTGTGTGCAGTACATGTAACTGGCGATGTGCTCAACCATAGTGGAGCCAACAATCGCGCAGCATGCAATCATGATGCATGACACTAAGCATAGCAATAAACTGATCAGCATAACCATATCCATATACATAAAATGAGTATCATAATATCGATGATCAAATACGAAGATCTAAAGTACACAGGTCAGATAGGATATCAAAAACCTAGTCCTGAACATAACAAGCATGGTATGTCACTACCTCACTGAGCATATATATAATCATATGGATACTAGCATAAAATGCATAACAGGTGAGCAAACAAGCATGTAACGAGTATCCGGTAGTGACGTACCGAAATAAGGACGAACATAATTATTACTAAAGGCTATAACCTACTAGACATATCAACAAGACATATCAAAAGATAAGTCAAGGTACCCGCCTCCGATAAGAGGATCGTATCCGGTCCAATCCGATGTCAAGATGCTCGTCTCGCCTCAAAGTCCTGTGTCACCAATATATATACATTTTTATTTAGCTACAACTCAAGCGAATAGCTAAATAAAAATTCTTAAGAACAATTTAGGGGAAAACCCTAATCAATATAAACATTAACCCTAGCTAAATTTAATCCTTTGATCAACTAGGATTAGTTTCCTCAACCCGGATCATGCAATTATACAACTTAATTTAAATCTAAACCTAACTTCACTTGAACCACCAACCATATAATGAATCAAACTTATCCAAACAACCTCACCCAAATGTATCATGAGCATACACTTTACCTTATCCTCAGTCGTTCTTGAGCAAAACAAAATTGTTGGATGGGGGGTTTTGCCGCACAGTTAGGGTTGTTGGCTGCTAGAAACAAAACAAGCAACCCAAATCAGTAAATTCCCTTCCAAATCAGGTTCCCAAACTAAACTAAGACAGGTCATCAAAGCTTGTATCAAGAATTCATTACCCAATTGACTTCCTCCTCCGGTTGTAACCCACTGTTGTTGGCAATAGCGTCACCTGCAACGGTCGGCCAGTGACCACAATCCACGGCGTTGATCAGAGCAAAAATGGAGAAAAACTAGCGCACAGCTTGGTCCTCTCTGGTGATCAGCAACCGAATAATCTCTCCAGCAACTCCCACAGGCAGTGGTGGAAGGCTAGGGCTCTAAAGGTGTCGGCAGCAAGAAGAATAGAAGAATACGGCTTAGTCGTCGATGCTAGGGTAGAGGACGATTGGAGTGGCGCCGGGCAGTGAAGTCGGCGTTGGACTGGGGTGGTCGGTGGAAGCACAGAGAGACCGGAGAGGGCGTCGGCGTGTCGTTTGTTCGAGTGGATCAACGGCAACGCCGGCTGCCAGCGTTCGGCGTCTATCGGGGGGGGTCAACGTCAGCACAAGAAGAGCAGAGAGGGCTCGGGCAGGAAGAAGACGAGAAAAGGGAGAAGAAACCGCTGTTTGCGGTTAGGGCACAGCATCGGCGGGGAAGAAGAGAGAAGGCGCGGGTTTGGGGGAAGAAACGACGATGGAGAAGAAAGAAATAAGGAAAAAAAGAAAGGATATTAAAAAGGAAAACCAAACATTTCCTCAATTAAATGGGGTAACCCAAACAGGCTTCCTCGGTGCCCAATTTTAATCCCCGTACCCGAAGTCATACGGTTTCCGAAAAATTCCCAGAAAATTTCTAAAAATTTCGAAAAATTCTCTTATCATTATTCGTTTTTTTTTTCCGGTATTTTACACAATAGCAGCACGAAGGTCAAACACCCTCTTGGCTCGCAAGCCAAATTAGATAAATAATACGAAACGTAACCCCTTGGGCGGCGGCTACTCGGAGAGCGACGACGGTGCCTGCTCTAGATGGTTGTGGTAGTCACCGGAGGCGTAGTCGGCGGTTGGAGGGGGTACCGGACGCTGGAGTCAGCGGAGGCGGCGACAACCACTATAGGCAGCGAGGACAACCGCTAGAGGCAGCTGCGATGGCAGTGGTGACAGCGGTCACTATAGGCGGCGCCATGCGCTGTAAGGGGCGGCGACGGCTGTTGTAGGCGGCAGTGGCGGATGCTAGACCCAGCGACGGCGACTACTGGACTCAGTGGTGATCGTTGGACTCGACGGCGATGGCCGACAACCAGAGGGGTAGGTGGCTCTTGCTGGAGGCGACGGCGGTACCTGCTAAAAGGGGCCGACGGCTGCTGTAGGGGATGACGGTCGACGGAGGAGGTACTCCGTGGCTATGGCAACGCTAGAGAGGAGTGCAAGAGGTCGGGAGGAAGAAGTGGAGGCTGGTGTAGCCAGCGGCTTGCGTGAAGGGGAAAGGCAACAGTGGCGCCGGAGGCGGGAGGCAACCCCGACGACATCAACTCGATGAGCGGCCCTTCGCGACGTCCTTGGCCACACTGGCCTCTCTAGGCGAGAGGAGAGGGAGAGGAGAGAAAGGGGTTGACGGTGGCAGAGGCAAACCTAGCCAACCCTCTATCCTAGTGGCGGCGGTAAAACAAAAGCGCCTCCCCTCTGCAAGCACGAACTTCCTAGCTTATGAATAGTGCTCCTCCCCTTCAAGGCCTAACTTGTGCAAAGACCTAAATGCCCCTGCCTTTCTCCCCTAATCTCTTCTCTGCCAGTAAACCATCTCCGTATCACAAGCCTCCCCTTCAAGTCTAGTCGAAGGAGGCGCAAGTCCGACTGACTAGACCAAGCCCAAAACAGAATCGCTGCCGAACACAGAATCAGACCATTAGGCTTGTCTTATCGCGTCTAAGTAGTTATGGCGATGCCGAGTGAGATGCGAGAAACAACACCAAGATGATAGCTGAGCTGATGTTGAATGAACGACAAAACATCGAACGAGCGACGAGTAAAATGATAGTAGACCGAGCAACACGTGGGATAACGAGCGGACCAAGCGGGCGAGTGATGCCGACCACTAGATTGTAAAATCAAGCGATCTAGAGAATGTCGAGTGTTCGACCAAGTAGTTTAAGTGTCTGGCCTAACGGGCGGCTAAGCGATACCGGTCGGATGACTATGAGAGTGCTGAATGAGTGACCTAGAGAATGTCGACTGGGTGATCATAAAATGAAGATCGGATTGCTGTAAAATGCGACTGGGAGACCAGAGTGTCGACCGAGCGACAAAAGATATGGCCGAGCTGCTGCCAGGCAAAATGTCGGACGAACGCCAAGTGAGCGTTCGGTCGAGAGATGGAGGAGTGCTGGGCAAGAGTGGAGCCCGACAACCGAGCGGGAGCATTACCCGCGAAATCGAATGCGTACCAAAGTGAAAGTCATGAGCCAAGCGAACGTCGAAGCAACGAGTAAGACAAATGATGATAGAACGATGCGCGCATGGCGAGAAAAACTTGTCGATCGAACGGCGAAAAATAGTGTCGAGCAGACACCAAGCAACCTCTCGGTCGAACGCCAAGTGAGTACATAAGCGAATACCGAGCGAGCGATGAAGCGATGCCAGGTGGAAGTGGAGCTCGAAAACGGAGCGGAAGCATAGCCCGCAAAATCACATGCGCATGGAAATGGAAGTCGTGAGTCGAGCGAGTGCATCGCCTATGAACTGAACGAGAGTATAGCCCATGAATCGAAAGCGCACGCAAGCAAAAGTCGTTAGCCAAGCGAGAGCATCGCCTGTGATCTGAACGGAGGTATAGCCCGGGAATCGAAGACGCACAGAAGCAAAAGTCGTTAGCCGAGAGAGTACATCGCCCGTGAGCTGACCGGAGTTGTAGCCCGGGAATCGAAGACGCACAGAAGCGAAAGTTGTGAGTTGAGCGGGCGCAGAGCCTATGAGATATTCTGGCCCGCAACCAATGGAGATGCTCTTATTCACGACCATTGGAGATAGCTCGACCCCGAACGGGGGAGATAAGCTGCTTTGATATGCTCCATAACCAATGAAAACCTCTCGACCTCGAACGGGGGAGATATGAGATCCGATGAGCTGGTCTAAGATCAGCGAAGATCACTCAACCCCGAACGGGGGAGATAAGGAAATATGACATACCGGTCCGAGACCAATGAACACCGCTCAACCCCGAACGGGGGAGATAGAATATCTAATATGCTGGTTCGCGACCAGTGAAGACCTCTCGACCCCGAACGAGGGAGATAGATGCTTGTGAAGACTGCTCGATCCTGAACGGGGGAGATAGGTGCTCTGATAAGTTGGACAGTACAGACACGGGTTTAAGGTCGTCGCTCGACCACCGGTGGAGACCTAGGTTTAACGTCACCGCTCGACGGTCTTCAAGGCGTGGTTTTTATAGTCGCCGCTTCGACTCTAGGGTTTAACGTCGCCGCTTGACGGACTTCAAGGCAGGATTTTTATAGTCGTCGCTTCGACTCTGGGGTTTAACGTCGCCACTCGACAGTCTTCAAAGTGGGGTTTTTATAGTCGCCGCTTTGACTCTGGGGTTTAACGTCCCGGCTCGACGGTCTTCAAGGCAGGGTTTTTATAGTCGCCGCTTCGACTCTAGGGTTTAACGTCGCCGCTCGATGGTCTTCAAGGTGGGGTTTTTATAGTCGCCATTTCGACTCTAGGGTTCAACGTTGCCGCTCGACGGTCTTCAAGGCGGGGTTTTTATAGTCGCCACTTCGACTCTAGGGTTTAACGTCGCCGCTCGACGGTTTTCTAATATAACTCAAATCCGCCCGATCGGCGCGGGAGTTTTCAACGATGAGCTCATGGCTCTAATAAAATATAAACCCGGCCGATTAGCACAGGAGTCTTCGACAATGAGCATGTGGCTCAGACAATATACACCCGACCGATCGGCACGGTAGTCTTCGTCAAGGAGCTCGTGGCTCAGATAATATACACCTGGCTGATTGGCTCGGGGGTCTTCGACATTGAGCCCGTGACTCTGATATAATACACGCCCAACCGATCTGCTCGGGGGTCTTCGACATCGAGCCCGTGACTCTGATATAATACACGTCCCGCCGATCAGCTCGGGGGTCTTCGACATCGAGCCCGTTACTCTGATATAATACACGCTCGGCCGATCGGCTCGAGGCTCTTCGACATCGAACCCGTGGCTCTGATATAATACACGCCCGACCGATCGGCTCGGGGGTCTTCGACATCAAGCCCGTGGCTCTGATATAATACATGCTCAGTCGATCGGCTCGGGGGTCTTCGACATTGAACCCGTGGCTCTGATATAATACACGCTCAGCCGATCGGCTCGGGGGGTCTTCGATTGAGGAGCTATGACAGATCCTATAACTGAAAGAGAATATAACGGAAAAACTGACCTGCTGACCAACAGGAGATCTGATTCAATTCCTCAACTCCCGAATACCCGTAGAGTGAGGCGAATATGATATGATCGTCGAAATCCATCAAGGTCATGAGTATGGCAGAATTTTTCAACATCGTCCATCTTCACGTTCCAGATCAACTGCGTTCCCACAGACAACACCAAATATGTTCCTGTCAGGAAGCTGAGAAGACGAACCTACCAGTGTGACGTGTCTAGAATGTTGATCACATCTCCATGACCCGAAAGGTGAGCTGTCTTTTGTGTTGACCGAGTCACCAGAAGTCCTTCGGTCGACAATACCTACAACCAGCGACCAGGTCACCCCGGTCTCTGGTACCCCGATGCTCAAGGCGGGTCCCACGGATATATAAGCAGCCGAATAATGATAACACGACTAAATAAATACAAGATGAGTGCAGTGACGTACCCTGGCCCCGGGGGGCGCCCTCGGATGGATTGGTGAGCTGGTTGCGGTGCTGATCTAGTCATCGCGACCGTGAAGGGTAGGTAAATGTCCGCCAGATGAGTAGTTGGCTCCGGTGGCTCGAAGTCGGACGCGGCATGAATCTGTAAGACGACAAGCAGTTTAATAACAACCTTGACTCGCAGGCTGGAATAGGGGCACGAAGGTCGGAATACAATAGCGGCACGAAGGTCGAACACCCTCTCGGCTCGCAGGTTGAATCAGATAAATAATACGAAACGTAACCCCTCGAGCAGCGGCTTCTCAGAAAGCAACGACGGCACCTGCTCTAGACGGCTGTGGTAGTCGCCGGAGGCGTAGTTGGCGGCTAGAGGGGGCACCAGACGTTGGAGTCAACGAAGGCGGCGACAACCACTATAGGCGGCGAGGATAGCCGCTAGAGGCGGCTGGGATGGCAGTGGTGACAACGGTCACTGTAGGCAGCACCATGCGCTGTAAGGGGCGAAGGTGGTACCCGCTGAAAGGGGCCGACGACTGCTATAGGGGATGGCAGTCGACGGAGGAGGTACTCCGTGGCTATGGCAACGCTAGAGAGGAGCATAAGAGGGAGGGAGGAAGAAGTGGAGGCTGGTGTAGCTAGCGGCTTGCGTGAAGGGGAAAGGCAACAGTGGCGCCGGAGGCAGGAGGCGACCCTGACGGCGTCGACTTGATCACTTGATGAGCGGCCCTTTGCGACGTCTTTGGCCACACTGGCCTCTCTAGGCGAGAGGAGAGAAAGGGGATGACGATGGCGAAGGCAAACCCAGCCAACCCTCTGTTGGTTGCTACTCGGAAAACCTAGAGGTTCCACTGTACAAAAATTTTGTACAAAGGTCTGAACCTTTTCCTAGCTACCATGTGTTCTTTTAAATTAAATTTTGAATCGCCTGCGGAACTTAACACGTTTGATCCAAAACTTAATCTATTTGTTCTTTTAGGTTTTGACTTGGGTCTCCTGCGGAACTTAACACGTTCGACCCAAATCGCCTTAAGTTATTAATTCCATTAAATATTAATTTCCATAATTGGTTCCCAGTACTGACGTGGCGAGGCACATGACCTTCTTGGATATGGGAGCAACCACCACCGACTAGACAAAACCTTTTATAGAAAGCTAATATTTAATTTCCTAAAATAACTTTAGGTTAACCGAAAAGAACAATCAAATCACAAGGATAAATAAAACAAAAGAACACAACATCGAAAAACATATTCGAAATACTAGAACGTAAGCCTCTTGTATTTGGTATTATTTCCATAAATAACTAGTATGATGCGGAAAAGGAAAAACTACTAGTTATACCTTCTAGAAAGACCTCTTGATCTTCTATCGTATTCCTCTTCTAACCTCGGACGTTGTGTGGGCAACGATCTTCCGAGATGAGAAACCACCAACCACCTTCTTCTCCTCCTAGCTAGGTTCGGCCACAAAGAAAGAAGCTTCACCAAGGAAGAAAATCAAAACACTAACCAAGCTCCAAGAGATGCTCGCTTCCTCTCCTTCTTCTTCTTCTTCTCCAAGTAGTATCCGGCCACCACAAGAGCTCCAAGGAAAGAGAGGGGTTCGGCCACCACAAGAGGAAGAGAGGGAAAGGATGGCCGGCCACACCAAGGAACAAAAGAGGGAGAGAAATAATAGAGGTTGTGTCTCATGAAGGCACCCTCACCCCTTCTTTTATATTCCTTGGCCTAGGTAAATTAGGAAATTTAATTACAATAAAATTTCCTTAATTTCCTTGACATGATTTAATTGAGAAAAATAAAATAAAATTTTCCCAATTAAATTTAAGTGGCCGGCCACATCATGAAGAACAAATTGGACAAGTTTCAATCAACAATTAAAACTTCCTAATTTGTTTCCGGAAATTTTAAAATTAAAATTTCTCTTCAAAAAATCTCTTCATGGTTGATAAAAAGAAATTTCCATAATTTTAATTTTATCAACATGTGGATAATTTTAAAGAGAAAATAAAATATCTCACCAATCTACAAATAAGGAAAGAGATCAAATCTCTTTCTTTAATCTTTTGTAAATCTTTTACAAGAGAGATATTTTAATTTCAATTCTCTTTAATAAATTATTTCTTCCACATAATAAAAATTAAAATTAAAATTCTTTTTTAATTTAATTTGGCCGGCCCCCACTAGCTTGGGTTCAAGCTAGGGCCGGCCACCCAACTGGCCCTAGCTTGGTTCCCAAGCTAGCTTGGCCGGCCCCCTATTGGTGGGTATAGAAGGTGGGTATAGGTGGGTATAGTACTCTATAAATAAGAGGCTACGATAGAACCGAGAGGAGGAATTGGTTTTGGTCTCCCGATAAAATTAAGCATCCCGTGTTCGCCCCGAACACACAGCTTAATTTTATCAATAATAATTCATTCTACTAGAGAACTATTATTGAACTACCGCACCAATCCTAAATTACATTTTTGGGCTCCTTCTTATTATGAGTGTGTTAGTCTCCCTGTGTTTAAGATATCGAATGTCCACTAATTAAGTGAGTTACTGACAACTCATTTAATTAATATCTTAGTCCAAGAGTAGTACCATTCAACCTTATTATCATGTCGGACTAAGTCCACCTGCAGGGTTTAATATGACAATCCTTATGAGCTCCTCTTGGGGACATTATCAACCTAGTATCTTTAGAACACAGTTTCCTTCTATAATCAACAACACACACTATAAGTGATACCATTTCCCAACTTATCGGGCTTATTGATTCATCAAACTAAATCTCACCCACTGATAAATTAAAGAAATAAATATCAAATATATGTGCTTGTTATTATATTAGGATTAAGAGCACACACTTCCATAATAACCGAGGTCTTTGTTTCTTTATAAAGTCAGTATAAAAGAAACGACCTCAAATGGTCCTACTCAATACACTCTAAGTGTACTAGTGTAATTATACAGTCAAGATAAACTGATACCTAATTACATTACGACCTTCTAATGGTTTGTTCCTTTCCATTTTGGTCGTGAGCTACTGTTTATAATTTATAAGGTACTGATAACATCATCTTCTGCATGTGACACCACATACTATGTTATCTACAGTATAAATTAATTGAACAACTATAACTAAATGTAGACAATTTGACCAAATGTGATTCTTTATTCATAATGAATGTTTACAAAGCTTAGACTTTCAGTATACACTCCAACACCCTCCCTCCTAGTGGCGGCGATAAAACAAAAGCACCTCCCCTCTACAAGCACGAACTTCCCAGCTTATGAACAGTGCTCCTCCCCCTCAAGCCCTAACCTGTGCAAAGACCTAAATGCCCCTGCCTTTGTCCCCTAATCTCTTCTCTGTCACTAAACCATCTCCGTATCACTATATATGATATAAATTATAACGTGTATATGGGAAAACTATAATATGTGGATAAAACTTAGCATATATGAATTAAAAGACTTAGCATTTAGGGATAAAACTTAGTATTTATAAATTTATAGAGATTATTCATCTAATTAATATATAAATAAATTAATATATTACGTAACATACAAGGTATAATATAAAATACAAATAATAAATAAATAAGGAAAATATAGGATGAATATATATAGAACGTGCACTTAGTAACCAATTAAAAAATTATAGTACTATAAATTATATATTATGTATCATGGATAAAATTTATATGACTAAATAAAATATATATGAAATTATATAACCATGGATATAGGTTTCATGATATGCTATGTATAAGTTCATATTATGCTACAAATATATTAAGTTCATGATATGCTATGCTATGCACATGTATATGCTCATGATAAAGTCTATTATTATGTGTATGTTTATACCGTGCAATGATGCTTATGTTATACTTATATACATGCTCATGATTAAGTCTATCTATATGATCATGTTTATGCTTATGTTATACTTGTGTACATGCTCATGATTATGTTTGTTCATATGTATGTTTATGTTTATTCTCTCTTGCTTATGTACGGTGTCAATGCTTACGTTCATGGTATGTTAGTAGTAAGGTCTTAGGTTACCTAGCATATGTTTTTCCTTAGTATACTAGGTCATAGATGTTAACTATTGCATAACACAGTTTTGAACGTGCTAAGTCTCTCGACTCACAGACTTTAATTATCTTTTTTTTTTCAGAAAATAGAACCAACGAGATAGGAGGCATTGACCAGTGAGCCAGCTCAGAACAATGACAGTACAACCCGAAGACCTTCCAGTTTAATTTCTGCATTTAGCTATGTTTACTTTCTTCGAGTCGTGCATGTAATTTTATTTAAACTAAGAACCCGCTATGAAAGTATGAGCGAGTGATGCCCTCAATTTTTGTATTTTCTTAAAAATTATGATTTTTTTTTTAAAAAAAACTATGGGTGTTACAGCTAATGTGGAGGTCAAAGTTAAAAAGTGTAAATACTTAAGGTAGTATGGTCACATGGTGTGGTTGAATAGTCTATCCGATCGGACATTTATTCCGATTGGATACCAGATCCCATTAGCTCAATGAAATCCCAAGTCAGTTCCACCAGACTCCCTGTCCGAGCGGACCTCATGCCGACTGGACTGTTTGGTCAGGCGGATACCTAGTCTTCAAGAGGCCAAGCCCTCAAGATGTTCAATGCTCTTTAGCTAATCGGACTCCAAGTCCGAGCCTGTCAGCCCCAAAGCCGGTCGGATCTACAGGGTGCAGCTCCCCACTTCTCCAATGTAAGGCCCCTAGCACAAACCTTAGCAAACTTAGCGTCGGTCGGATTTACGAGGTCTAGTTCCCCACTTCTCCAATGCAAGGTTCTCAGTATAAACCCTGGTGGATTTAACACTGGTCGGACTTATGGGGACCAGTTCCCCACTTCTCTAATGCGAGGTTCTCAATATAAACCTGGTCGGCCCCAGCGCGGTTGGACTTATGGAGCTTAGTTTCCCACTTTTCCAATGCAAGGTTCTCAGTATAAACCCGATTGGCCCCAATACCTGTTGGATCTACAGGGCTCAACTCCCCACTTTTCATTTAACAAAGCTCTCAACATACATCTGGTCCACCCCTATTGCCGACCAAATCCCCTTTAGGAGATAGCATTGTCAGAGAATCGCAATCACTTGTTAGAGAATCTAGAAAATATTCCCTATGCCAATTATACGACAAAAATAACGAAAATTTCTATCCTTCCAAATGTAGAAATTGTGGGTCTATTTTAGGAAAAGTGTTAGGGCATCATAATGGTTCATCCATTTTTAGAAAGGCATTGATGTTCGGGCACAAAGGAATCTTAACATTATAAAAGGAGATATTCACCTACATGTGTAGGTATGCGAGGACTCGCTATCACAGTTCATCATTCGTTACTACTGTTCTCTATCTTCTCCACCCGTTATTTGACTTGAGCGTCGGATTGCTTGCGTCGGGGACCCCCTCCCTGATCCCATGACTAATGCTCTTGATGTGAACCCAACGAGAAAGATATATCAAGAACCTACAACGAATTGAAGATGGAAAGAAGGAAGGTCTAAGACGATAAGATGGATGAAAAGAAACCTCGGCCCAATGCTTAGAAAAGCATGCACCTTGGTATAGAAGATGGGAAACACCACAACCTTGGGATTGAGGTTGATAAGTCTTTGAACGCGATAAGGAGATGCCTTGATAAGTTTTAGTTCAATGAAAAACCAACAAGCGAGAGCCTCATCGTACTTTAGATTGAAAAATATGTCAAAGATACATGTGTGACCGTCGTCCCATTTATTTATAGCTATAGGGTGACAAAAAAAAATCCTAAAAGGCAAAAAAAAAGCCCATTTAGTAAAGACCTATATAGACTACTTAGCCATTTTAAGCTTATGACATTATTACAACCCAAATAAAGGTAGAAATTGAGTCCAAATTAAGTCTACATATTCATACTACATAGATATGAGACTTAAATGCTAATTTACCTCATCTAAGGCTTGAATTAGGCTGACTAAGCTGGATGACTTGCTTTTGGTTAAACCTTTTTCAATGATAGCTTGGGTCTTCACATCTTCAATTAGCATATTAAGTGCTTCCTTCATCTTTTTAGCCTTAGCCCTTGTAATTAGGTCTTCATTGATGCATAATGGATCATTATTAATATCTAGAGTGGGTTGAGCATGATCCATATCATAAGCTTATTGCACAACTTGTTGTTCTCCTTCTTTTACTCCATCATATCTCTTCTCATAGTTTGTATTTTTACTACGCAGGGTCACTCGGCGCCACTTAACTCCAGTTCATAGTCTTCACACAATCAACATCAGAGACATATCAGAGTCACATGCCCAGTGCTTCAAACAGGATCAAATTTGGCGTCATCTGTGGGAACGCTTGAATCTAAAATGTGAAGATGGAAGAGACTGGATGATTTACTATAGTTACTTTGTCTCACGAAAATTTGAAGTTGCTAATAACTGTTCGAGTGCAGAACTTACTGCAACAACAACAAGCAGCAGTCGGGGGTCCTCTACCACACGACCCGGATGCATTAATGATGGGCCCTCACACTGAGCAAGGGACCCGAGTGAAAGGCCCGACTGGATTCCAACCAATTCCTCCTCCCCCAGTTGGATTCACGCAAGCACTGCCACAACCGATCAACCTTCCACTCGTGTCTGTTGGAATCCCAAGGTAGTTTTGATGTGATCAACCAAGTTAGGTTAGGTTTGTTATGTTCTGATCCTTGTGTCTAAGGATGTAGGAGCTTAGGAGTACAAGAAGTAGAGCGAAAGATGCGGCTAGCGAGAAGGATGACACGAGAGAGAGCAGATGGGCTCGGTGCATCTTAGAGATGAGATGTTGCGGAAGAGTACACCGGTGGACTAGAAGGGCGTGCGTGAAATTCAAGAGATGAGAAGCCGAAGTAGAAACCTTCTTGAGAAGAAGACTGGAAATTGAGTTAGGATGAGCCCTATTTCGGTTGACCGAAATCACCCAGGTGATCAGAGCAGCAGAAGAGCTAAAGTGGAACTATAGAGCTGCTAGAGGCGCCTTTAACAAGAGTTGAAGGTGCCTCCGCGGCCTTCGGGCAGAAGGTGCCTTCAAACAACCATGGAAGGTGCCTTCGACCAGATAATTTGGCCGTTTGTGGAAAGGATAGAGTTTTATCCTTTGGCCTCGCTGGAGGCACCTTCTAGCCCTATGGAAGGCGCTTTCAACCTGCGGATAAGTTTTTTCAAGTTCTATAAAAAGATCCATGGACCTAGGAAAAATGTACCAACCTCTGTATTCAGTTTCCTAGTCATTTCTGAGCTTTCACTGTATGTAAAAGGCTTCTCCGCCTTCAACGAAGGAGATTCTTAGTGAGCTTTCATCTGCCTTGGATTAATAACCATCTAGGTTGTAACCAAGTGAATAGTGGTCTTTTACTTATTTCTTTTAAGTTGTTAATTCTATTTTAATTGTTTTATTAATCTGAGTTGAAAGTCGAGAAAGGTGTTTTGTTTTAGTGTTTCAGGCAACTCAACCCTCTCCAGCCGGCCTACATGGATCAACAAGTGATATCAGAGCCTAACAGCTTCAGGAGGACTAACCGCCAAATGAAGCACACGAGATGGCCAAATTAAGCATTCACCCATTAAAGTTCGAGGGGGATTTCACCAATGGGAAAAAGAAGATGGAGGTATTTTTCAAAACTGATTTTGATTTGTTTTTAATAATGCATGGAGTTTGGTTTTGTAGCACCCGAAAGTAAAAAAATTACCACTGGACCAAAAAGAAGCAGGTTGATTTCGTGGCAAACGACAAAGCAAAGTTCCATTTGCTAAGCGTTCTACCGCCACAAGAAGTCAATCGGATCAGAGCCTACGAGTCTACGAAAGAACTCTAGGAGAAATTTCTGGAACTACATGAAAGAACCTCAGAGGTGAAACTTGCGAGACGGGACTTACTTCGCAACCAGCTCACCAACCTTCGATTTGAAGAAGATGAAACCATTGCACACCTTCACTCGAGGATTAAGGAGCTCATCATCGAACTTTTGAATCTCGGAGAAAAGGTAAGCAACTGTGATTCGCTAAGCCACGCTTTTAATACATTCCCTAGAAATATGAAATGAGCATCATTAGTAATGCATACTATATCTCTAAGGATTTAGAGTATGTTATCTTAGAAGAGTTCTTTTCTACTTTTGAAGTCCATGAATCGAGATGTGTAGATACAAAGAAGGAGCCGAAGCACAACATTGCTCTTAAGGCAAAAATGGATGAACAAGATTCAGAGTCCTCTCTCGATGACGACGAAACGGTAATGATGGTAAGGTAATTTAAAAAATAAAGGCACCTCAACTTCTGTTGAAGACACCTCTAGCAGCTCCATAGCTCCTCTCTAGCTCTTCCGCTCTCCGATCGCCTGAGTGATTTCGGCCAATCGAATAAGGCTCACTCGAACCCAATTTCGACCTTCTCCTTAAGCAGGCTTCCGCTCCAACTTCTCGTCCCTCGAACGTCGTGCACATCCTTCTCATCCAACGACGCGCTCTTCCACAGTGTCTCGTCCCTCAGACGCACCGAGCCCTTCATCTCTCTCCCGTACCATCCTTCTCGCTAGTCGCGTCTTTCGCTCGACTTCCTGTGCTCCTAAGCTCTTGCACACTTAGACATAGGGATCAAAACATAACAGGACCTAACCTAATTTGGTTGATCACACCAAAAATAACCTTGGGATTCCAACAGCTTACAAACATATATGAGCTCAATCCCAACTATGCTCGAGGAGGGAAGAGAGTAAGCCCCGAAAATCACACGATGATACGGTATTCACTCGACCCTTGTGTGAAGGGGAGTCCACTACCATAGCCGATAGTGTTAGTATTAGCCCTAGTACCAATTATGAGATGATTGTAAAGGGCTCATTTTGTATCATATATCATTATTAATAAAATGTAAAGTTAGTTATTATATTTATTTCAGTTCAGTGCCAATTGAATAAGTATAATAATGTCCTTGGGTAGTAGGTTCTTATCTACAGTATATCAATTGGTTGAATTGATAATGAGATATTGTAGAGAACACTACTTTTAACTATTTATAGTTGAACATTAATATACAAGGACAATATTAATGCGTTGAGACTAGCATGTAGGTCAACGGATGATTTGATCTCATAAGTCATGAATATGAAATATCAGGTTGACACATTAGTATATATTAGAGAATATATACTAAATGACCCACCATGAAAATATTTCATGGATCGTTATATGAGTGTCATAAACATTCTCATATGACTATTGGTATGAATAGTCCTTAGACCTGAAGTCACTACGGTTCCCTATATAAGGAGTTGTGTACTTTGGTATCGACAAACGTCACCTGTAATAAGGTGGACAATAAAGTCGATCACTGGGTGTGCAATGAATTATGCTAAGGGATGTGAGTGATGTAGATGGGATCTATCTCTCCATATGATGGAAGCGATATCTGTTGGCCCATTAATTAGTAAGACACAAGAAAGCATGACCATGCACAAATGAGTCAATATGATATCTTGAGCTTATTTGATTGAGTGTGTCTACTTAGAGATCAAGAAATACAAAGGTTGATAAGAGGATGACACGGTCTATGTCTCATTGATCAATCTAGATATCAATGATAGAGGGATGAAGTCATACAAGATAATAGCCACAAACAGGTTAGGTTGGATCTTGACCTTCTCCATCTTGTGAGTTTGTGAGATAAACGAACGCTTGTTCGTGTGGATACCGTAGAGGTGCAAATGTGAGATCGTGCTGTGATCCGAGCTGTCGGGAGTCCGTGAGCACGCACCAAAGGTATAATCTCTCATGCTATGTTCTTATGTAAACTTAGAATATTTTTCTTTTCCCTTCGCATGGATCTTCTAGAGGAACTAGTATTTTTCCGCTGTGCGTTTGTGTGTTTAGCGCATCTAGTTCCTTACAAATAGGATTTTAACCCTGACTATGTCCGAGTCCGTGCAGTCTGGGCTATGAAAAGGACATTTGTTGATGGAGGTCGCTGGTCCAAGACTAAGAGAAATAGTCAACAATGACGACGAAGTACTTCAAATAAAGCTACAAGGACGAGCTACAATTTATATTCAAAATATAAAACTAAATACGTCAAAATATAGGACATTTGCTGATGGAGATCGTTGGTCCAAGACCAAGTGATCATTAAAGAGATCGCTCAACACTTTTCACTCAGGTTCCCACAGACAACATCAATTTATTCTGGTTTGAAAATCTCACCACTATGATGTAGTGACAGAAATTCATCTCAGACTAAAGAACAATGACGTTGATGTCTTCTCCTAGATTTCTTCTCTTAGAGCTGTGATTTCTTGCAGAGAGTAGCAAATATCAAAAGAGTTCATTGGGCCTGGTTAAACCATTTTGATGCCTAAGTTAGCATTGAGATTTTGGTAATAGCTGACATAAGATAAAAGAATAAAAAAAAAAACATGATTAGAGAATTTTCTCATACCTAGCTCTTCTTTCCCCTATATTTATAGAGAGAAGCCCCTAGAATATCCCTCCCTTAAGAGATTACTAATAGATTGTTAAAGGGTCATAAGAAGAAAATCTTAGGACTTCCCCTTATTAAGAGGTCATAATCCTTGTATTGATTAAGTCTTGAAAAATGCCATCAGGACTACTTGTTGACTGGGTTAGGAGCCCGTCGTGTGGGTATTTATTTCTCGGATCATCAATGTTTTTATAGAAAGTAGGATAAAGATAAGCTAAACGTTCATGACATTTTTTTCAATTTTCAGATATATAAAAATTGAGTTTTAATTTTAATGAATTAATAGATAATTTTTTTAATGGAAAGAACGTTAACTAATATTTAAGTACTTTTTAATTTATGATACGTAAAAAATTTTATATGAGGTCGGTTGATCATTTAGGATTATTGGTGCTAACGATGTCAATTATAAAAAAAATAAGAAAAATGTTAAATTATTATTTTTAAAATCAAAATGAGTAGATTAGGATCAGTTCACTGATGTTGTCCGCCACGAATCGGCCAGTCCTCCACGTGAGCGACGGAGTCATTGGAGTTCCGACGCGTGGACTCTGAGCCGTCCAAGTTGGACTCGCCTGATTATTAGTCGCGGCTCCCGATTCACGCCGTAATCCAACACCAAGGGGGAGACGAGAGAGAGGGACAGGAACCAGGGACGGCGGAGCGGATGCCGACGGTCGTCGCGTTGCTCTCCCGGGCCTCTTTCCTCGCACGGCATCGCCCACTGCTGCCGTCGATGGCCTCACTGTCTTGCCTTCACGTTGCACATCTATTCTCACCGTTTGGGCCATCGAAGCCCCGGCTGCACGCTGTCCTCGCCTGCGCCGCAGTCCCATTCAACGAATTCGACGCCAAGGTCAGATCCAAGAGCCACTCGTCCAAGGTTAGTATTGCTTCATCACCGTATGTCCTGTTGCCGGAAAAAAGAAACATCAATCTATGGTATCGTGGCATATTATGTTGGTTTATTTTGTCGTCCTAGATCGGATTCATAGGAGGAATTGTATTCAGGATCAATTTCTGGAAAAGATTGTCAGATTGGTTAGGATTATCAACGGATTGGTTGTCAAACAGTGTATTGAATTCGAATTCGTAAATTGAATGAAGTGGGCGTGTATTGTAGACAAACTGCTCGTCTAAAAACCTGGGTTAAAAAGAACTGTGGCTTACGAAAGTTTCTAAATTTACAATTGGGTAGCATAAATTACTCAGTATGACCAGTGGAATGAGATAAAATTCAACAAAGGATGGCAATTCTCTGCTGAGTGACTATTTGTTCCAAAGGTTTAGTATTTGGAAACGAACCAATCTGCTTTTTTATTCACTGGATTTGCTTCTTGAATATCAACATTCTTACTATGTTTTTTTTTTTTTGTAAATTTTCAGGATTACTTATTGGGTATTTATTGTATTTCAACCTAACAAATGTGGTTGATGACAAATTCAAATGTTTTTTATTTTTTTTTCCCTCTCTTGCTGCTCTGCAGTATGAATTTTTTAACTTCTTCCGAGAGGAAATATATGTGGTGGTTTTTTTCTCTTTTAAATCTTGTCAACAATCACTTTTTTTTGCCAGAATATTACCACTATTCTAAATTGCCTCTAAGGTTCAATCCAGGAGTTTCTTGATATTTCTCTCTGACAATTTCTGCCCTATTGTAATAAGCTTCTCAGCTTAATTGTTTCAGACTAGTTCTCACATCTTAGAATTACTTGTAACATTCTTTGATTTATTAATGGTTTTTATTACTATGTGATAATGACAATATAATAAACTCAGTTTTTTTTTCGTGTTTTTTTTTCAAGTTCTATAGTGTTAATGAAATCCGCTTTGATTTCTTGAGCCAGCTCATGTTGTTCTGCCAAACAAATCTGTTTGATGTTTGTAGTAACATAGATTGTTAGCTAAAGTGTTATCCATCATTATTGTAAGAAGCATTGTAATCTGTTCTACAACATAAGGAGAACATTTACTAGCTTCCTTGTGGGATAGGTTGTCCTTAAAGTCATTCAGAAAATAATACCACGGAATTCATTATCCTCTTCGACTTCATAGTTTTCTCATTTAATGAGTATGATTTTCAAACTATACATATTTAATAAACCATATTTTTGGTTGGGTTCAATTTTGTGATAAAATCCTAGACAATTTGATCCATGAAACGAGTCGAGGTACTAGAATATGCATATGGAAAATAGTGTGTGAAAGATACATGAATATGATTAGATTGAGACATTAACAAGATCAGATGAGTAATAAGACATACCGTTCTCTTAGGATCTTGCTTACATATCTCAAAGATCTTTCGTCCATATTTAACTTCTACGATATCTTCTGATCCATTTTTTCCCCTTCACTTTTCAGAAGTCACCACTATTAAGTTTGATAGAAGAGATTGAACCTATGGATGTGGGCCACATCCAAAAAGATGCACCACCTAACACAGTGGATGCAATGAAAAGAACTATTTCAAGCATGTTGGGTCTTCTTCCATCCAATCAATTTACTGTGGTAGTTGAAGTTCTTTGGGCATCACTTTTCAAGTTATTAGTTTCTTCCATGAAAACAGGGTAAGCGAAGGGTTAACTTTCACTTTGTCAAATATTCTTTATCATTTGTAAAAATTATTTTCATTGTCCTCGTATATCAGCTATTAATGGTAGAAAATGATGTACTCATTTAGTTAAAAAGGACCAAACTAATGTTGCAGCCTTGAAGAGATGTTAAATTAAAAAGATGAATGTGTAAGAAAGACAAAAAAGTGAAGGGAAGAAATAGAAAGGAAATTATCCTTTGAGTGCCTCCTTGAATATAGAGAGAACTGATGGCTTTATTGTTTCTAGCAAGTGCTAAAATTGGAAAAAGGAAACAGGTGAAAGATGATCCGGTTGTTGATTAACCTCATCTTTCAAATCCATTTTTCAACTTATCTATTCAAGGAATCAGACACTTAGAGTAATCATGTCAGGTATCGTCCAAATCAATCCTTAGTAATTTGACCAAATTTAAAAGTGAAGATTAGATTTTGTTCAACAAGTGAAAATGTAATTTGATACAACAACAACAACAACAACCAAGCCTTTTCCTACTAGGTGGGGTCGGCTGTATGAATCCTTTTACGCTATTGAGCTCTATCTCTTATTATATCATCATCTATATTTAAATAAATTTTATCTTGTTTTATTGTTGCTAACCAAGCCTTTTTTGGTCTTCCTCTTCCTCGTTTGATATGCATGTTTATCATAGTTTCACATCGCCTAACTGGAGCATTTACTGGTCTAAGTATATGTCCGTACCATTTTAAACGTGTCTCTCGGAGTTTTTCCTCGATAGATGCAACTCCAACTTTCTCTCTAATGCTCTCATTTCTTATTTTGTCCATCTTCGTATGTCCACACATCCACCTTAACATCCACATCTCTGCAACTCTCATCTTCTACTCATGTGCTCGAGTCATAGCCCAACATTCAGCTCCATATAACATAGCAGGTCTAACTGCGGTTTTATAGAACTTATCTTTAAGTTTAAGAGGTACTTTACGGTCACATAAAACACTCGACGCTCCCCTCCATTTCACCCATCCTGCTTGTTTTCTATGTAAGACATCTCTCTCAATCGCTCCATCATTTTGTAAAAATGATCCTAAATATTTAAATCTCTCGGTTCCGGGCAACTCGTCCTCTCCTATCTTAACAATTGTTTCATTACTTCTAATATTGCTAAACATAAATTTCATATATTCTGTCTTTAATCTACTAAGCTTAAAACCTTTCCCTTCTAGTGTTTCCCTCCAAGATTCTAGCTTAGCATTTACACCTTCACGTGTCTCATCTACTAAGCTTAAAACCTTTCCCGTCTAGTATTTCCCTCCAAGATTCTAACTTAGCATTTACACCTTCACGTGTTTCATCTACCAAAATAATATCATCTGCAAATAACATGCACCACAGTACCGTGTCTTGAATGTGCGC
Organism: Zingiber officinale; assembly: GCF_018446385.1. Classification (NCBI taxonomy): domain Eukaryota; kingdom Viridiplantae; phylum Streptophyta; class Magnoliopsida; order Zingiberales; family Zingiberaceae; genus Zingiber; species Zingiber officinale. The sequence goes on from NC_056000.1 coordinate 837,421, forward strand.
AGTGAGTTCGTCCATAATTAGTGTAAAAAGATAGGGACTTAGAGCTGATCCTTAATGTAACCCTATCTTTATTGGAAATGTTTCAGTTACTCCCCCTGAAGTCTTTACTCTGGTCGTAACATCCTCATACATATCCTTAATTAGTTCAATATATGTTACGCTAACACCTCTCTTTTCTAAAATTCTCCATATAATTTCTCTTGGGACTCTATCATAAACTTTTTCTAAGTCAATGAATACCATGTATAGATCTTGTTTTTGCTCCCGATATTTTTCAATTAATTGTCTAAGAAGATGTATAGCTTCTATTGTCGACTTTCCAGGCATGAACCCAAATTGATTTTCTGTCACTATGGTCTCCTTCCTTAATCTTTTTTCTATTACTTTTTCCCAAAGTTTCATACTATGACTCATTAGTTTAATACCCCTATAGTTTGCACAATTTTGTACGTCTCCTTTATTCTTATATAAGGGAACTAGAGTACTTATCCTCCATTGATCAGACATTTTTTTCATTTTCAATATCATGTTAAATAATTTGGTAAGTCATTCAATACCTTGTTTCCCTAAGCACTTCCATACCTCTATCGGAATATCATCTGGTCCAACGGCTTTTCCATTGTGCATCTCATTTAAAGTTTGTTTTACTTCTGAATTTTGAATTCTACGATATGATATTAATGGTATTATCCTAATTTGATACACTGTCTAAAATTCTAAAAGGAGATAGTATACATATGATATTAATGGTATTATAAAAGCTAACACAATTTATATTTTGTATATAAGATGTTGAAAATTAAATATGTCAGCACATTTAAAAAAAAATAATTAAAGTTGGATCTGTATTTAAATATTGATAGAAGTGGAAAAATGTTACTTCTTATCACGGTGCATTTTTTTTCAAATAATTGCAAACGATGGGTGAATCTTGTAAGGATGAAAGACATTTTATTATTTTGAGTTGATCATCTTGAGTCTTTAAGGAGCATTTTCAAAGTAGATGTCTTGGTCAATGGAATCAATTGTCAGTTGGAACACAATAATTCCATTGCATAATACTCTTTTGTTTTCTTTAGAGGAAGAGTACAGACAATAATATGAAATAACAAGGAAAGAAACCAAAAATATACTACTTTCTGAGGAGCAAATGAAAGAAGATTGAGTTTGACTAAAATGTACTTATCAGGGAAACTTATTATGTGGGTCCAGGAATAATTATTCCCAAGTGTGTCCATATAACATGTCTAAATATAGGATGCTCATATTTTCCAATCAGACTGAGGAATAACTGTTCTGCTAACGGCATTCAGGATAGACCCCATACAGAAGTTGCATCCAAATAATAGCATCACTCTAGGGAAAATTGTATCTGCTGGGTCAATGCAAATATGGGCCTAAAATCTTTTGCTAAGCATCATTTACGATCACATACACCTCACACCAGGAAACTTTGCCCCCTTTTATTCTATTTCTATACACTTACTTTGAATGTAATGAGTTTTCATAAATTTGTTAACTTATCAACTCTTTCTGTTAACTCTGTTTGTTTGCCTCACCTTTACTAATTTTGCACATAATTTTAATCTTGACATACTATACATAATTGGAAGAATAATTGCAGGTACACATTACACAATGCAGAATATAGGCTTTTTCTTGAAAATAATTTAGATAGTCCCGAAGATGATGGTGGAGGAATAGATCATCTAGGAAACGATAATAATGAGATTTTATCTGAAAGGACTTGTATAATGTCAAATTCGTTAGAGGACAATGATATCCTAGAGGATCATAATATGCTTGGACATGATGGATCTTGTGAGGATATTAGCACTAAAATTTGTGGTGATCTGACACCTCAAGCCATAGAATATATTCGGCAGCTGCAATCCAAGTTAAATTCTGTGGAAAAGGTACTATATTTTATATGCAATAATACTGCCAGTTGAAGATAAACTAAGTCTGCACTATTGCTGAAATTAAGAGATTTCCTTCTACAAGAAAACTTCTCTTATTAAGTTTCAGTTGTGAAACTAATGGCATCTCTTTCTTTGTAGAGGAAGTGCAAGTGGTCGGCTTGCTCACCTGACGTTGAAACTTGAAACAAAGGGGCATGCAGTTTTTGTGAAGGATTACTGCTGTTTTATATTACTATCATCAATATCATTTTCTTGCATTACACTCCATATAATTAGTGTGTATTGTAGAAAAAAATAAACTGCATCTCTGTCTTCTTCTCCAACCCACTTTCAGGCTTGATTTCCATTATTTGTTTAGATTCCTCTAAGAGGAATTCAACGCCCCTGCTGTATGTAACTACCTTCTCTATTGGAATATATGCCTTGACTATTTTTTGCTCTAAAGTAAACTGCACATATTAATCGATTTTTATTTAAATATAAAGTTGTGGAGCTAAGTCTCTAGCATATATATTTTAAAGAAACTATTAAGTTGTAACTTAGAGGTCGTTTACATTCCATTCAGAGTAATATGAGAGCATCAAACTTAATAAATTAATGCACAAGTTGATGGAAGGTGTGTTGCAAAGTGATATAATTATTGTTCACCTATTGTAATTATCTCAAATTTGTCACCGAGCATGTTGCATGGGCATACTTGGGATGGATTGCTCATAAGCATTCTTCTCTAGTTAACTAAGAGCATCTTTTGCCAATTATGTCTCCTGATTCAGCCACCATTTCTTATGCTAACCTGCATTTCTGCCTTGTTATTTGCATTATAGATAGCATCAAATTGCTGATCCATTTTTCATCTCTTATTTCTCATTGATCCTCTTATATACGTAACCTGTTTTAATTAGAAATTAACATTTTCCAAAGAAATATTCTTAACATCCATATGAAATACATCTTCATACAGACATACTACTCTTACTTTCACTTTATTGTTTGTACTATTATTATTTCCAGTTCAAATGTCAGATATCTTTCAAAAATAATTTATCCAACCTTGCTTTCCTCTTACCATTGTTCATAAATCATAATATCATGAATCTCCAGGAGTTACATTCTATGAAAAGGAAACATTCTGCCCTTAAGATGCAACAGTTTGTAGGAGAGGAAAAGAATGAATTGCTGGATTATTTGAGATCATTGCAACCTGAGAAGGTCAGTTGTAAACTACATGCAACTATTTCCAGCCTGTGAATTTCTAGTAAGCTTGCATATCAGTCGTTGTGTGATTCATGCTGCTAATCCAAAGTTTTAGTGTATTCTTGGACCATTTCCCAGATTAAAAAATGTGAAATTTATTTGGAATCTTCACATTCGAATTAATGCAATTTAAACCTTTTCGTTGTTTTGGGAGAAAATATTTCCATCAATACAAATCAGTCCTCAATATGATTTGAAGATTTCGCAAAAACTAGGAAAGTATGACAAGACTATAAAACTAAAAAATAATACTTATTGTGAAACAAATAAAGAATAATTCAATAATAGATTATCCAACAAAAAAAAAGAAGTTTCCATCCAAGATTTAATTGCTGGCCCATTTTCATCCTAGTAAAGTCCATCTTCTTGTGATATAAATGAATACAAACAAATAAGCTTTAGCTAATGTAATAAGTATAGTTGTTCCAAAGACTCCAACTTTTTTTTTTAGGAAAAGTTAAGGGAAAAATATATATGGAATAGATTCCATCCGCATAAGTAAAGAATTATTATAGATGTGTGTGTTTTCCCCCTTTTTTTCTCTAAGGTCCTCAACTTCTGAGGTTTTTGTTCTCGAGGTCTCATGGTTTACTCTAAAAACTGTCTTTATTCTTTTTTATCTAACCTCATGTTTGATTGATGTGGTGTACTTCAATTGTCTTTTCTGTAGGTTGCTGAAATTTCCGAGCCGACTTACTCTGAGGTGGAAGATGCCATTCACTCAGTAGTACATGGCCTACTCGCAACTCTATCTCCAAATATGCATCCTAGTCCACCTCATCAATCTGAAAACATGATGGCTGGAAACACATGGAAGGATGACTCTTCCGAATGCGATAACAACTATCTTAAGTTTCAGCCTATGATTATAGTCCCTCGTGACTTTCTTGCACGCCTTCTTTTCTGGTATGAACGTCATACTAAAATTGGTTCACGGTTGCAACAAATGCTTCTGATTATTTAATTTGAAACCCTTGTGCTGGTGTTAGGTGCATGCTATTAGGCCATCACATTTGAGGCCTCGAATCCAGGCTAGAGCTCGTGCAACTATTCAACATATCTGGGAATGAACAAACCACATCACCGGATGGCATTGCGGAGTAGTACATCTTTTTGTCAGAGAGGGCTGTCCAGTAATACGAGTTCATCCCCTTATTCAGCAAGACACGCAATGACATTGAATTGGGTAACCACTGCAAAATCTGGTAGCGCAGAGCAGTGTCCTTTCTGCTTGTCTAGGAGCATCTGGTCGGCACAAGTTACTGCAAGCCTTCTTAGTGAGTACGCACGCCAAAAATGTAAGTAGTGTCAGTATGTAAATAATTGCTACAAAAGATTGGTTTATCTTTGATGCATTCTTGTTGGGAACACTCAATTTCATGCCTCTTGACAACTTTATTTGTGTAAGGCCAACTGCAATCAAGTGTAGTCTTTGTTTGGTGTTTGTATTTATCCAGACCTTTCTGTCAGATTTCCTCACGATTTGAAACCTCTTTCTGACAACTGGATTGGATGTTAATACTTAATTGTTGGGACAGTAAAATCTTGTCCGCCAGTCAAGCAACTGTTTCAGACTTCTTGTCTACCTGTTTGTGATGTACTTTCCCAGTGGAAATGATGGTTAAATTCCAAAGCAGAGACTTTAGTTTATGTATGATTCCTGGTAGATAAGCCTACAAAATCCTAGATTTAAATTGATAGCAATCGAACATTTGTCTTTGTCTACCTTTGTGTGTTTTTGTGCCAATAATTGCACGGGCCAACGACATGCGTTGGCCTCTTGACTGTACCAAGTTACGGATTGGAGAAGTCACTGACGTCGCGTGGCACCCAAAGGTATGTGGTGCTGTTGATAGGGTTATCACTTCAACGCACTAGATAAGATATTGTATTTGGCGCCCATAACTAAAGATCATGCAAGCAAACTCACATCGTCTTCGTCCTTAGCGATGAAAGTCAAGTCTGACAGTGAATTAATTCTACATAGCAGCAAAAGGTGTTTTTTTTTTTTGATTTTTTGTTTCTTTCTTTTCTTGTTTGCTGTTGTTGTTGTTGCAAAGAAAAGCCTTACATATTCAACATCAGCAATACAAAGTCATCAAGTGAGGACCAAACATTTTAAAATCACATTACATATAATTAACCAACATTACACTTCACGATAGACTACTGATTGAACATGGAAATCACAAGCTAGTTGTTAATGAGGGGCCCACTTTGGGCAGGAGGGGCTGAAGTGGGCCTCCACAACCCTGGAGTCCAAGAGCTCGATGATGGGCGGGAAGGTGACGCAGCGCGGCACCTTGTACTGGTTAATGGAGGCGCCCCGGGAGAGGGAGTAGTCCATGAGCTCCTCGAAGGTGCCTGCACGCACCACCCTGATCTCCAGCGGCCCGATGGAGCCGTCCGCCACCCGGCTCTGCCGGTACACAGTGTTCATCGCCTCCTCCATCTCCAGGCAGCACGCTCGTAGCGTCTCCGCCGGTGGCAACCGCCCCCTTTCTCCTTCTCCTTCTCCTTCTCCTTCTCCTTCCTTCATCAGTAGCTCCCAGTAGATGACGTAGTGCCCAGGGATGGCCTTCGTGTCCGCCTGGCTCGTGTACTCCGCCACTGTCGCCCCCCACGGCCGCAGCAGCGCTGCAGCCCGCTCCACCGCCCCCTGCAGCTCCGCCTCGTCCGTTTTGTCCGACTCGATGCTCAGCAGCACGTTCTTCCGCCGCACGAACCGGAACTCCGGCGCCGCGTTGTGAAACCCCGTCACCTGGAAAATCTCGATCGCATTTTAAAAATTATGGTAATTATACATTGCTAGAGCCTCGAATTTATGCGATCAATTAATTAATTACCTGGAGAATGTCGCCGACGCGGTAGCGGCAAAGGCCGGCGTAGGTGGTGACGACCAGCTCATACTGCTTGCCGACCTCGACATCGACCAGGTCGACGAGCTGCTGCAGTGCTGCGCCACCGACGGCGGAACCTTCCTCGTGGGGGAGGAACTCGAAGTAACCCATCATAGGCATGATGGTGTAAGAAACCTCGCCCGGTTTGCACATAGGCCGGAGGTTGAGTCCGAAATAGCATTCCGAGGAGGCGTACATGGTGCACGCCATCGGCATCCCGCCGCCGTAGTATTCTAGAGTCGGAATATACTGCGCCATCGCTCCTGTCACGATCACGTCGAGGTACTGGGTATTGGGCCAGATCCGCTTCACGATCCCGGCCCAGTCGCCGCCCGCGCACTCCGCCTCAATGAGCTCCGCGAGGGTCGCGTCGGGCCTCAGGAGATCCCCCACCGCCTCACGGATGGCCGGGTCGGTGACCTTGGGGGTGAGGACGCCGGAAGAGATGTCGGCGGCGAGGTCGCGCCAGTGGAGCTGGAGGAAGCGGATGGCTCGGAGGAGGCCGGAGGCGAAGACGGCCCCGACGCGGAGGACGGCTAGGCGGTCGATGAGGCCGCAGAGCATCTGCGCGTACATGCTCTGGAAGGCATCGGCGCAGAGGATAGCAGCGGTGGGGCTCGTGTAGACGTTGTAGGGGTCGAACGGCCGCGAACGGAAGTGGTCGCTCTTGTAGTAGCTTGTGAGCACCGGCCGAGCCGGCAGGCCGCCGGGCGTCCGGCTCTCAGACTTCACAAACAAGAAGTAGAGCCCCTTCCCCTTGTCCAATCCCGGAACGTACCTAACCAGTTTCATTAAATTTCAGTGATTAAAATTAATTAAGCCAAGTACGTAATTAATAATCATTTAAACCAGAATACGATAATTGAGCCTGTTTAATTAATGAACCACGATGCTCATGCATCTTTATAATAGAATTAATTAACTTGTGTAAGAGGACTTTAATGCTTTGTTTATAATTAGTGCAAGCTCGATTATAATTAGGACGTGGTTGCAACTTGCAACTTGCAAGTGGGATTATAGAATCAAGACGAATAAAACATAATTAACTTGTTGATACCATAACTGGAGATTAATTAGAGGAGCATTCCCAAGAATTATATATATATTCTTCAGAAGAAGAAACGAAATTAAAGAGAAAACAGAGGAAGTACGGACAGATTCATAACAGGCATGAGAAGACTGTAGAGGAGTTGCCGCCGGTCCAACTCTGCTTGGATTGTCGGCATCAGCTTCCTCTCGCCGGCCGACGTCCCCGAACTACGTTCACGAGATCCAGTTAATAATTAACTATAATTAAATAAGAACAAAAATTAATTAATATGCAAGTAATAGAGTTGAAAGAATTGAGCGGTTAATAATAATAATCTACCTACCTCGTTAGGAATTCCGAGATGGGGTGGCCCGAGAGGATGGCGGTGCGGTCCCCGTTGGCGATCCTCTGGATCTCCGGTTGGAGGTCCTCGTACGTGACCATCGTAATCTTGGACTTGAACGTGACGCGGTCGGTGGCGCCGTTGAGGCCGTACCGTCGCAGATACTCCGTTTCGGAATTTTGCGTCAGGATCTCCGCCAGCACCCTCTCTTGCACCTGGTCGGCGTTCGCCGTCATCTCTTCGATGAACGCTAACTTCTCCGCATCCTTCTCGCACGCTGCCGGCCCAAGCTTGGTGGTCGCCGCCGCCGTCGGGCTCGTCGCCTTCAGCACCGCCATCGATCGATTCGAATCGATCAGATCAAGTAGCAAAGACGGCTTTTGATGGTTGTGGGTGGGAGGATGATCGAGGAGACGGGTATTTATAGGGCTGGCGAAAGGGATGAAGCAATGCACGTAGGCGACGGAGGGAGCTAGTCTAGGCGAGACAAGGGGCGTGTCGGGGAGGATGGGGCAGCGGTGGCCCACGTGGCGTCAGTGGCGGGAAGGGAGCAGACAGCGGCGGCCCGGTGCCCGCCACGTAGGCTCCGGCCCCTTCGGAGCGCTGTCGCGACACGCGTCAGAAACATTTCCAGCGACAGCGACTGCCTGCCGGCGGAGGAAGCTACCCTTCCAGCTGACGTCAGGCCTCGCCTCCCGCCCCCCAGCGCGAGGTGTGCGCGTGTCAAATTTACGCACGGCTGCGAACGCTGCCCCGTGTTCGGATCACCGAACGCTTCACTTCACCCCACTAAAATATTTTTTTCATCTTTCTATTTTATTCACCTCTACTGACTACTAACTCATTTTAGTTAATTTTAATAAAATCTAAAATTTCTTTTCACACTCCAAATAAATTCAAGACTTGATAATAATTTTTATATAAAATATATGTTGATCATGTCCGAACTAGGAGTCAACGAACGCTGGAGATGTGGTGCTCCCTGCTGGATTCTCGAGTGCTCCGGCGAACCTGTAACAAAACCGAGCCGGGAGGGGTGTCCCGGCGACGGCCCTCCGACGCTCAAGTCAGGCGAGGAATAACAAAGAGGTGGCTTAGAAACAGAAGACTCGTGTACCTCCGGTGAAGAAATTGAGACTTTATATAGACCTCTCGATGGAGCCTGAGCGCGCCAATCAAGGCAATTACCTGCTTTCGACCATGCCCAGGTATGGGTCTGTCAGAAGGGCATCCATAAGGCCATACTGCTACTGTATCAACCTCTCCATGATGTGACGGCAAGATCCTCTACCGTGAAATCTTGTGTACGGTATAATCATTAGACATGCCTTTGCTGACATCCCATATCCCGAGCCGAACGAATAGGCCGTTCGGCTAACCTTTGTATCCTCGCCCTTATCCTGGCCGAACGGACCACCCGCTCGGTCCTTCGGTTCCAGCCGGGCAGACACCCGCTCTTTCCAAGATCCACCCAAACGGTTACCTCGTGGTTAAATTCCCCGGCAGGTTTAGCTTCGGAGCCGCTAGTCACTACCTCGCCGACCCTTCAGAAGTGGAAGTAGTAACCTTCAAGAAATGCGAGGGGTTGCTTAAGAAGTACCAGCATCTTGAAGACTTCTGTCCGAGCGGGCGGTCGTCGCCTTACCGTCGCTTATAATATCCCTTGAGCCGTTCGGCCCTTATGCCAAATTCAGCCGCTCGGCTCTTTGTTTTGAATGTCTTGGCGCTCAACGTAGATGTTTGCTTGTCTAAATCTTCTCGAAAATCACGCAAATCCTTTTCATTAAGTCGAAGCATGAGCGGTATGGGCGCATTAATTGCGCCTGGTGATAGAGCGCCACGTGGCTCTTCTCGCGTGGCGGTGATGATCCGTACGATGGGACGCCGATTGTTTTGAAATGGACGGCCCGATGGCGTCCTTGTTTCCCGTGACCTGGATCGGACGGTGGAGGCCAATCAACTTCGGCCGTATAAAGCCTTAGTCCTCCTCCTCTGCCGCATCTTTGCTCGTGCTTTGTCCTCCTGCCTCCTCTGCTGCTGCGGCCTCCGGCGATCCAGTTCCCGTTTTTCGGCGGCTACCATCTCACCGGCGATCTTCTCCGCCCATCTCCTTCTTAGTGAGCCTTCTTTCCTCGCTTACCAGGTCTTTCCTACTCGTTTCACCTCTCTTTCGCTGCTATCCTTTTGTCTCTTCGAGATGGCGAGCTCTTCCGAACCCGCTACCCATGTTCACGGTCCATGGTATATGAGTATGGAAAGTAAATTTGACGAGGAGGGCGCTCGGCGTCTTGTTCGGACGTACGGGATCCCGGACGACCATGAAATAGTTATAGCCGACCCGACCGATCGGCCCCATAACCCGCCGATCGGTACCATTTGTTTTTTTCTAGACCAATTCCAGGGCGGCCTTAGATTTCCTACCCATCCATTTATTTTGGAAGTTTGTAATTATTTCCGCATCCCGCTCGGCCAACTTGTGTCGAATTCCTTTAGGCTGCTGAGTGGGGTGGTCGTCCTCTTTAGGCTGCATAGTATTCCACTTGACCCCAAAATATTCCACTTCTTCTTCTACCCCAAACAATCCGAGTTGGGCACCTTTATTTTATAAAGTAGAATAGGCTTCAAATTTTTTGATAATATGCCGACCTCCAACAAGCACTGGAAGGAGTTTTTCTTCTATATACGACTTCCCGAGCGGCCAGCATTCAGAACGAAATGGCAGACCGCTGTGTCGACCCAGCCGGAGCTCGGCAAATTCAGAAGCAATCCAGCCTACCTTCATGTGGCAAACTGGTTGTCCGGTCAGTGGTACAAAATCGACCAGTTGCTTCTCAAGGGGGTGTTGTACATTTTTGGATTATCTCCCGTTCGGGCCAATCTTCCCTACCGCATGAGTAAGGACTCTTTACTCACTTCGCCTTTTTTTGTCTAACTGATTTTAATTTTTTCTACTGCAGCTGAAGTCATGTGGCGCTCCAAGGCTACTGATCATCTGAAATTGAAAGCCGTGGAGATTGAGGCGGCTACCAAAAAAGAACTAGCCGAGCGGGTCTAATCCCCAGCCGCCCTGCAGCTACAGGAGAGAGGGGGACGCAGTCCGCCCCTGAAACAGAAGCTACTCCATCCGTTTCAACAGAGGTTGAGGCGGATCCTGTTTCCTCTGCCCCAGCCGAGCTGGGAGTCCCCCAGGTCGGGGATTCACCACGGGAAGTTCGGCGGAAACGTCGAAGAGACCCCAGCCTTCCGCCGACCCAAGAAGGCGAACCATAGGCGCCGATCGAGGTCGCTTCGCCAGATCGCACGCCTTCGCAGATCGGGACCTCAGTGGCCTCGCCCACCGCACAGCCCTCTGGCTCTCCTCCACTGACTCGTCGTCGCTTACGACGGTTGGGCGAGACTTCAACCATAGAGGAGTCCTCGGGCCAGGCGACTGCGGCTGAGGAAGTGCCGGCCGGCCACCCGACCATCAAGACTACCCTTCGATTCCCATCGGAGGAATATTTACTGTCTGCCGATCGGCCATCAAGCCCCGTTCATGAAATAACCTTGACGGGTCCGCTCGCCAAACTTTTCGAGGACGCCCAGATTCGGGTGACCCTCATGACGCCCAAGTAGCTCGGCGATAACCATATGCAGCAAGTCACTCAGGTAGGTTCGTTTTTCTTCCTGTGCCATGCTACTATTCAGTTCCTGACTTTGTTATTTTCCTCACAGCATTGGGCGGAGCAAATCGCCACCAGCCATCGGCTGGCCGAGCTGGAGGACCTCATGGAAAAACTCCAAGTCTCGGGGGGTCCATCGGCCGAGCGGGAGAAACAAGCCTGCGAGGCCGAACAGAAGAAGGCCGCCGACCTGGCTACAGAGGTGGCTCGACTTGAAGGCCTGGTGAAGACACGCGACGCAGACGTGAAGCGCGCCAGCAGCCGGAAGAAGCGGGCGATTGCTGATCTGGACAAGATGAAAGTTGAAGTCCGAGCCCTAGATCAGCAATCTAAGAATCTGGAAGCCCAACTAGCTGCCGAACGGGATGGGCGCTCCGCTGAACGCACTAAAGCGGAGGTGGACCAGAAAGTTCTCCAGGACTTGCTAATTGCCTCCCGAGCGGCTTTCAGAAAGTACAAGGAAGGGGAGCGCACCAAGAATACCTCCGCTCGGAGCAGTTCGGCGAAAAGTTTGGTGGCAACGTCTCCTCAACTTTCGCCGAGGCGGTCAAGGTCACCATGGCGTATTTGAAGAAGGGGGCACCTTCCTGCTGACCTGAGCATTCCCTCTTCAGATCTGGCGGCTATGATTGACGATATCCCGGACGCCTTTTTTAATTTTGAGGACCCGGAGTGAGACGAGTTCTTCCAAGTACTTTCTGTATTTTATCCGTTTTGCGGATGTAAAATTTTTGTACGCGCCGTTCGGCCTAGTTGTGCTCCTTTGCTTGTATTTTTGTTTGCCCTTCATTGCCGTTTTTTGTCTGTTTGGTGCTTATTCGTAGAATCAGTTAAGCTCCACGTGTTCCCCACTAGACGACCGATCGGGTTAATCAGTTGACTTGTTTTCCTCGAAATCATTTAGCGCTTGGCTATGCTGTTTGCATTCAGTGAATGCGAAGTATTGGCAAACTGATGGCCGATCGGACTTAATCAATTTAGTACTTGAGAACGCTCGTTATTTTGCGTCCTTAGTTTCGACGGCGCGGATATTTATAGCCGGTCGGCGTGACTCTCGATCTTTAACGTCGGATCTCGACGGCGCGGATATTTATAGCCGGTCGGCGCGGCTCTACGGTTTAACGTCTGGGCTAGACGGTCTTCGGCACGGATATTTATAGCCGGTCGGCGCAGCTCTCGATCTTTAACGTCGGATCTCGACGGCGCGGATATTTATAGCCGGTCGGCGCGGCTCTACGGTTTAACGTCTGGGCTAGACGGTCTTCGGCGCGGATATTTATAGCCGGTCGGCGTGGCTCTCGATTTTTAACGACGGGGCTTGTCGGTCTTCCGCTCGGAGAGTTTATAGACGCCGGCTCGTCTCTCGATTTTTAACGTCGGTGCTCGACGGCGCGGTTATTTATAGCCGGTCGGCGCGGATGCTAGTCGGCGCGGTTATTTATAGCCGGTCGGCGCGGCTCTCGATTTTTAACGTCGGGGCTCGTCGGCGCGGATATTTATAGCCGGTCGGCGCGGCTCTACGGTTTAACGTCTGGGCTAGACGGCGCGGTTATTTATAGCCGGTCGGCGCGACTCTCGATTTTTAACGACGGGGCTCGTCGGTCTTCCGCTCGGAGAGTTTATAGACGCCGGCTCGTCTCTCGATTTTTAACGTCGGTGCTCGACGGCGCGGTTATTTATAGCCGGTTGGCGCGGCTCTACGGTTTAACGTCTAGGCTAGACGGCGCGGTTATTTATAGCCGGTCGGCGCGGTTCTCGATTTTTAACGACGGGGCTCGTCGGCGCGGATATTTATAGCCGGTCGGCGCGGCTCTACGGTTTAACGTCTGGGCTAGACGGCGCGGTTATTTATAGCCGGTCGGCGTGGCTCTCGATTTTTAACGACGGGGCTCGTCGGTCTTCCGCTCGGAGAGTTTATAGACGCCGGCTCGTCTCTCGATTTTTAACGTCGGTGCTCGACGGCGCGGTTATTTATAGCCGGTCGGCACGGCTCTACGGTTTAACGTCTGGGCTAGACGGCGCGGTTATTTATAGCCGGTCGGCGCGGCTCTCGATTTTTAACGACGGGGCTCGTCGGCGCGGATATTTATAGCCGGTCGGCGCGGCTCTACGGTTTAACGTCTGGGTTAGACGGCGCGGTTATTTATAGTCGGTCGGCGCGGCTCTCGATTTTTAACGACGGGGCTCGTCGGTCTTCCGCTTGGAGAGTTTATAGACGCCGGCTCGTCTCTCGATTTTTAACGTCGGTGCTCGACGGCGCAGTTATTTATAGCCGGTCGGCGCGGCTCTACGGTTTAACGTCTGGGCTAGACGGCGCGGTTATTTATAGCCGGTCGGCGCGGCTCTCGATTTTTAACGACGGGGCTCGTCGGCGCAGATATTTATAGCCGGTCGGCGCGGCTCTACGGTTTAACGTCTGGGCTAGACGGCGCGGTTATTTATAGCCGGTCGGCGCGGCTCTCGATTTTTAACGACGGGACTCGTCGGTCTTCCAAGGCTAACTCCTTACCAGGTCGAGCGACCTTGGCCTTCATAACTTATCTCGCTCTTGAACAGTCTTTATGCCCGACCGAACAACACGGGTCATTTGCTTGCGAATCTAATCGGCTGGGAGGCCTTCGCTATTCGGGCGCTTGGCTCGGATAATCCATATGCCCCTTCCACCCAGCTCGGAGAACGTACTCCTGGCCGAACGGCTCAGGGTCTGCTTCGAGCATTTTGGCTCGGATAATTTACCTCCGTCCGGAAGGTACTGGGTCTTCGATCCTCGAGCGCTTGGCTCGACCCATTTACCTCCGGCCTAACGGCGCGGGGCATTCGTTCCTCGTTGACGATGCCTTATATTTGTTCTCTTGATTTTTCATTTCTGCATTTCAAGTATTCAGTCGAAAAAAGTACACAGGGTGATTTACATTGGCACACCTTTCACCCCGCCCGGTAAGGCTGGAGGTGGTTTGCGCTCCACGGTCTATCTAGCCGTCGGCCGTCCTCATCCTCCAAATAATATGCGCCCGAGCGGAGCTTTTCGATGATTTTGAAGGGACCTGCCCACGGAGCTTCAAGCTTGCCGACGTCGCCGACCGGCTTGACTTTCTTCCAGACAAGATCGCCTACCTGGAATTTCCTGGGAATGACGCTCTGGTTGTAGTTCTGCTTCATCCGTTGACGGTACGCCATCATCCGAACGGATGCCTTCGCCCGCTCCTCATCAACCATATCCAGCTCCATGTTCCTCCGCTCGGCGTTGCCTCCATCGTAACATTGGACCCGGACGGACTCGACGCCGACTTCAACCGGAATGACCGCTTCGCCGCCGTACACCAGATGAAAAGGTGTGACGCCCGTTCCTTCCTTAGGAGTCGTTTGGATGACCCATAAAACGCCCGGCACTTCATCCGGCCAACTTCCTCCCACGTGGTCGAGCCGAGCGCGCAGAATACGGAGAATTTCCCGGTTGGCTACTTCGGCTTGACCGTTGCTTTGGGGGTAAGCTACGGACGTGAAGTGTTGCTCGATGCCGTAGCTTTTGCACCAATCTTCTAGCACCTTCCCTGTGAATTGCCGCCCATTATCGGAAACCAATCGGCGAGGGATACTGAACCTACAGATGATGTGTTGCCAGATGAATTTTTTGACCATCTGCTCGGTGATCCTGGCTAGTGGCTCGGCCTCCACCCACTTGGAAAAATAATCGACCGCCACCAGCAAAAATTTCCTCTACCCGGTCGCCATCGGAAATGGACCCACAATATCCATTCCCCATTGATCGAAAGGACATGAAACGGCTGATGTCTTCATCTCCTCTGCCGGTCGGTGCGAGAAGTTATGATACTTCTGGCATGAAAGGCACGTAGATACTGTCCGAGCGGCGTCCATTTGTAAGGTCGGCCAAAAGTATCCAGCTAGCAAAATCTTCTTGGCTAGTGATCGTCCGCTCGGATGTCCTCCGCACGATCCTTGATGTACCTCTTGAAGGATGTAAGCCGAGTCTTCCGAGCTCACACACTTCAACAGCGGGCGAGAGAAAGCCTTCTTGTAGAGCTGATCGCCGATGAGTGTGAACCGACCGGCCCTCCTCCTGAGCAGCTGGGCTTCATCCCAATCGGCAGGAGTGGTGCCCGAGCGCAAAAACTCCATGATAGGTGTCCTCCAGTCGTCCGGAAACATGAGGCCTTCCATCCGGTCAACATGTGCCACCAAAGATACTTGTTCAATGGGCTTCGGGATAATGACCGGCGTTATAGAACTTGCTAGTTTGGCCAACTCATCGGCTGCCTGGTTCTCCGTTCGGGGAATCTTCTGAATAAGAACCTCGCGGAAATTAGCTTTGAGTTTTTCAAAGGCCTCCGCGTAGAGTTTAAGCCGAGCGCTGTTGATTTCAAAGGTGCCAGACAGTTGCTGAGCGGCCAACTGTGAATCCGAATAAAGTGTCACCTGACCGGCTCCCACATGCCGTGTTGCCTGCAATCCGGCTATGAGGGCCTCATACTCTGCTTCATTGTTGGTAGCTTTGTAATCCAGCCGGACGGATAGGTGCATCTTTTCCTCTTGGGGTGAGAACAGCAATATTCCAATTCCACTTCCGAGCCGAGTGGAAGACCCATCCACATATATTCTCCACAGAGCTTCCGGCTCTGGCTTTTGCACTTCGGTCACAAAATCAGCCAAGGATTGCGTTTTGATTGCCGAGCGGGGCTGGTATTGGATGTCAAATTCACTTAGTTCTGTCATCCATTTGATGAGCCGTCCGGACGCTTCTGGATTCAACAGCACTCTTCCTAGTGGGCTGTTCGTCCGGACAATGATGGTGTGAGCCAAGAAATATGGTCGAAGGCGCTAGAACCAAAGCAAAGGCCAACTTCTCGAGCCCGGTGTAACGAGATTCAGCATCTTTTAAAATGTGGCTCAGAAAATACACCGGCTGCTCTTCGGCGCTCGCCCTCACAAGTGCTGAGCCTACAGCATGCTCAGTTGACGACAGATAAATATAAAGTGACTCACCCCCGATCGGCTTGGCAAGTACAGGCAGAGAATTGAGATATGTTTTCAATTCTCCGAACGCTCGGTCACATTCTTCATCCCACTGGAACTTAGTAGCCTTGCGCAGGGTCTTGAAGAATGGTAGGCTCCGGTCGGCGATTTTGGAGATGAATCTGGACAAAGCAGTTATCCGACCGGTCAACCGCTGCACTTTTCTTGTATTTCTGGGAGGCGGCATGTCTTGTAGAGCTTTCACTTTGCTGGGATTTGCTTCAATTCCCCGCTCGGTCACTATATACCCCAAGAAACGCCCTCCTTTTGCTCCGAACAGGCATTTCTGGGGATTTAGCTTGACTCCATATTTGCGTAGCGTTCGGAAGGTTTCTTCCATGTCTTTGAAGAGATCGGCTGCTCGGGCGGTTTTGATAAGAATGTCGTCCACATAAACTTCCAGATTCCGCCCGATCTGCTCCCTGAACACTTTGTTCATCAAGCGTTGATAGGTGGCCCCGACATTCTTCAATCCGAACGACATCACATTGTAGCAATATGTGCCGTCGGCAGTCACGAAGCTAACTTTTTCTTGATCTTCACGGGCGAGCGACACTTGATGATAGCCTTGGTAGGCGTCGAGCATACATATTAACTCGCAGTCGGCCGTAGAGTCCACCAGCTGATCTATCCGGGGCAGGGGATAAAAATCTTTGGGGCATGCTTTGTTTAAGTCCCGAAAGTCGATGCAGACTCTCCACTTGCCGCCCGGCTTGGAGACTAATACTACGTTAGCCAGCCAGCTCGGGAACTGCACCTCGCGTATGTGGCCGGCTTCCAGAAGTTTCTCTACTTCCGCCCGGATGATGGCATTCTGCTCGACACTGAAATCCCTTTTTCTCTGCTTCACTGGCCGAGCGTCCGGTCGGACATGCAACTCATGCTGCGCTATGCTCGGCGAAATTCCGGGCAACTCATGTGTCGACCAGACGAAAACATCATGATTTCGTTGGAGGCATTGGATTAGCTCCTCCTTCTGCTCCTCCTCCAGATCAGAGGCGATAAAAGTCGTGGCCTCCGATCGGGTCGGATGGATCTGAACCTCCTCCTTTTCATCATAAATTAAAGCAGGAGGTTTCTCGGTTATGGCGTGTACCTCGATCCGGGGCGCCTTCCGAGCGGAACAGGCTTCTGCTCGGATCATCTCTATATAGCACCGCCGAGCTGCTAGCTGATCTCCACGTACTTCTCCTACTTTGTCCTCCACGGGGAACTTGATCTTCTGATGGAAGGTTGAGACGACTGCTCGGAATTCGCTGAGTGCCGGTCGTCCCAAAATGACGTTGTAGGACGAAGGAGAGTCGACCACCACGAAGTTTATTGTCCTGGTCCTCCTGAGCGGCCCTTCTCCCAGTGAGGTAGCCAACCGGATCTGTCCGACCGGCTGTACTTCATTACCCGTGAACCCGTAGAGCGGCGTTGTCATGGGTAGCAGCTCGGCTCGATCAATTTGCAGCTGATCGAACGCCTTCTTGAATATAATGTTGACCGAGCTCCCTGTGTCAATAAATATGCGGTGAATAGTGTAATTTGCTATTACCACTTTAATGAGCAGAGCGTCGTCGTGGGGCACTTCTACTCCTTCTAAGTCTCCGGGCCCGAAAGTGATTTCCGGTCCACTTGCCCGCTCTTGGCTACAACCGACTGCGTGGATTTGTAGCTGCCGGACGCCTGCCTTTCTGGCTCGGTTGGAGTCTCCTCCAGTCGGCCCACCAGCAATAACGTTGATCTCGCCTCGGGAAGTATTGCTTCTACTTTCCTCTTCCCGAGCGGACGGCCGCGATCGTTCTCTTAACGCTCGGCGATTCTCCTGCCTTGGAGATCGATGTCGATCGGGCGTCTGTTGATGTCGCCTCTCGGTGCAGGTCTGGTCGGCTTCATGGGTCCTTTGTCTCCTGTCGATGGAAGGAGACCGTCGTTCGGCCTTCCTGGGAACGGGATTAGCCACGAAGGGAAGACTTCGACAATCCCTTGTGTTGTGCGTATCCGTCCGGTGGAAGGAGCAGAACATAGGGGTCCATTTCTTCTTTGGCTTGCTTCAAGCGGCAGTTACTTCTTGTACTTGGGACCTTACACGAGGGGAGCGGATTGCTTCGGCCCTTGGTCCCCTCGGCGGTTGATGAGCGGCGTGCTATTTCCGTTCGGCCTGAATAGGTGCCCGCTCGGTTGGAGTTTCCTTTTTCCGGGCGGCTTGCGCTTCTTCCACGTTTATGTATTCGTTGGCCCGATGTAGCATGTGATCATAATCTCGGGGCGGCTTTCGGATGAGCGATCGGAAGAAGTCCCCATCCACTAGGTCTTGTGTGAAGGCATTCATCATGGTCTCTGATGTGGCCGTTGGAATATCCATCGCCACTTGGTTGAATCGCTGGATGTAAGCACGAAGCGATTCCCGGGCCTCTTGCTTGATGGCGAACAGACTTACGCTTGTTTTTTGATAACGCCGACTGCTGGCGAAGTGGTGGAGGAAGGCCGTTCGGAAGTCTTTGAAGCTTGTGATGGATCTGTCCGGCAGCCTCCGAAACCACCGTTGAGCCGATCCCGAGAGAGTAGTAAGAAAGACTCGGCACTTTACTCCATCGGTGTATTGATGGAGCGTGGCTGTGTTATCAAACTTACCCAGATGATCATCCGGGTCAGTTGTTCCATTGTATTCGCCGATCGTTGGAGGCACGTAGTGCTTGGGCAGAGGGTCTCGCAGAATAGCCTCCGAAAATTGGCGATTGATCCGCTCGGGAGATGAGTCCGCTCGGGGAGCTTTCCCCTTTCTGTCATCTCGCCTAGGCATCTCGTCTGAAGAAGATCCTCTATCCCTTCGAGCTGGTACGGCTTCAGGGGTACGAAATAAGGCTCGATGGAATGCGACAGTGGCTGGAGGTGCTTCCGCTCGGCCACCCGACGCAGACGTTGCTTGTTGCTCCGGTCGTTCGGCTGCTACTTTCTGTTTTTGCTCCACAAGTTTGGCGGCCCTTATCTCGACCAGAGCGTCCAACTCTTCTTGTGAGAGTGCCACGGTATGTATTCTTCCAGCCTCGTCCATTGCCTCTGCTCAGATGCGTGCGTTCCCACAGACGACGCCAAATTGATCCTGTCCGAACCAGGAGTCAACGGACGCTGGGGATGTGGCGCTCCCTGCTGGATCCTCTAGTGCTCCGGCGAACCTGCAACAAAACCGAGCCGGGAGGGGTGTCCCGGCGACGGCCCTCCGACGCTCAAGTCAGGCGAGGAATAACAAAGAGGTGGCTTAGAAACAGAAGACTCGTGTACCTCCGGTGAAGAAATGGAGACCTTATATAGACCTCTCGATGGAGCCTGGGCGCGCCAATCAAGGCAATCACTTGCTTTCGACCATGCCCAGGTATGGGTCTATCAGAAGGGCATCCATAAGGCCATACTGCTACTGTATCAACCTCTCCATGATGTGACGACAAGATCCTCTACCGTGAAATCTTGTGTACGGTATAATCATTAGACATGCCTTTGCTGACATCCCATATCCCGAGCCGAACGAATAGGCCGTTCGGCTAACCTTTGTATCCTCGCCCTTATCCTGGCCGAACGGACCACCCGCTCGGTCCTTCGGTTCCAGCCGGGCAGACACCTGCCTTGGCGTCGGAAACCCAAGCCGATGGCTGGGTTATATCTGGCTCCGCTCGGACCCGCTCAACCGCTCGACGCGGCCCTTACCCGCTTAGTCAGCCCTTCATCTGTCCTCAGGCTGGGACCCTTCAGGAAGTGGGTCCCTCATTCTTACCGCCGGATCATATGTATTTTTTATCTTTAATTCCATATTTTAGGATGGATAATATTGTATTATAAGGTGTAAAAGTTCTATAAATATCTTAGGCCAATGATATTAGAATATATATATAGTGGTAAAAGATGATTATGTTCATCTCCAGTGTTCCGTTAATTCGTTCCAGGATCAATATAAAGAAGATAAATTACAGATGATTATTAACTTTTGAAATAGTAACTAATATATATATATATATATATATATATATATATATATATATATATATATATATATATATGATATCCTGCACGATATGCACAGTCACGCATTGTGCACGTCGTGCAGGATATCAACACTTTTTTCTTTTTATTTTTTTTTAATTTTGAATTAAAAAAATAATTAAAATAATTTTAAAAAATTTTATTTTTAGGATTCATGCTTTCCAATTGGGTTATAATTTGTATTCAGATTTTCCAATTGGGTTATAGTATCTAGTAAAAAGAAAAATTAAAAATGAAATAAATTTAAGTATTTATGGAGTATTGTAATGTGTTTAGGGGATATATTCATGGATTAGGGATTTATATATAAAGAAATATTGATTTTTAAAATTCAAAATCGAAATAATAGATATAGTATGTTATTATTTGTTATTATTATTTTTTCGAAATTTTGAATTAAGAAAATTAATTAAAATATTTTTTAAGATTTTATTTTAGGGTTCATCCATCCCAATTGAATTATAATTTTCAGATTTTATCTCTAGGGTGCAGACATCCCAATTGGATTATAATATTTAGTAAAAGGAAAAATTAAAAATGGAATAAATTTAAATATTTATGAAATATTATAATATGTTTAGGGGATATATTTATATATTAAGGATTTATATATTGATTTTTTAATTCAAATTATAAAAAAAATAAGTATTTGAATAATTAAATATTACAAACCTGTATTAAAACAACTTTCTTTTAAAGATAAGTAAGAGCCAATGAAGGACGGATAACTGAGAGACAGTAGTTAGTATTTAAATGAAATTTGTGTCTGGATGCTAAATGTTTGGATGTGTAGACAGTAGTTACTAATTAAGAGGTGCTTTGTAGTGATCTTTGCGTAATTATATTACTAGCACATTGTCTGCCATAATGGATTTAGTGGCGTTAGTTTACGTTTAATTTGTTCGGATTCTTGTTTGGAATTGGTTGTTCTCTCTGTGTTTAAAAGGTTAGTGAGATGACATTTCAAAAGTGGTGGAAATTAAGCTCTTAGGAAATTATAGTGACTCTTCCCAAGTGAAGTAAGATCATGCATCCTTTTTCTAATAGGAAATGCTACTTTTATACTTCTTAGACAAATTAATGTACATTATTAATGTTCAATCCTAACTGAGATAAAACAAGCATCAAAACACCATGACAAATGTACATGATGATTGATTCACTAATTAGCACCAAGACATATGCATGCCCCCCCAAACCAATAACTTAATTCAATTCATTAGCTAGCTAGGGTTGGGTAGCAGGATTAGGTGTAGGAATCCTCAACTCCCATCAAACAGATACTGAGCATTTTAAAATGTTATGGGATTGACCTGACCTGACCTGACCTGACCTGATGGGGAAAGCTGGCTGCCTTTCTCTTTCCTTTTCAATTCTCGAGTGAAGGAAATGGCACGGTTTTTCAAAGAAGTGGATAAGGATTGACAATGGACATCTCAACGAACACCTTCTTGCAACTCTTGCTAGCTAAATGCTAAAAGAAGTGGAAGTTTAAAAAATTTCCATGCAGAGTTGTTGCGTGGTGAAAATTTAGCTCTTTCTCCTTGTCTCACGCTGAACACTGAGCCGAAGATGCGTACCTTTGTTTTTTGGGTGTTAATTAGTCTTTATTTTTAAATGTGAGTTTTACTTCCTCAAGCAAAGACACGAGGCCTTTGTGAATTCGATCACTGGCATGGTGGCACTTGTTTAAGATAAAAAAATTCCGGCGAGCAAGGTCTGAAGGTTGATGCTACTTCTGAAGACTGGATTGGATTACATAATAAAAGGTAAGAGGAATAACTGAAGAGGTCAACAATTAAAGATTAACCTTGTTGGACTAATTAATTATATATTGCTCATTAATTAGATTCGCGTACTGCTAGTTCTTCATATATTTGCTACGTTTTATCAGCTAATGAAGTCTAAGATGTACATATTGAGAATTAATTAAATGCCATTCAACTAACCTCTTTCCTTAACAACTTAATTCATTTTGGTGGTTTTGAATTGATCTAAGTATAAGTGTTGTAGATTAGGCTAAATTAATTCAACACATTTCTCTGTTAAATTCACCAGGAATGGAGTGTTTCTTTGATCCGAATGAACGTGCGTGCTTCTCTTTTATTATTTTTTTCACAGTATATTTATACAAATTACATCGTATTAGATTGAATTTATTTCTCATATAAGTACTAAGATTAAGATCTCCTAGTAAAGTCTTGTTTACTATTAAATTAAATAATTATTTTTTGGTGGAAAGGAAATAATATCTTATCACATAATTAAGAAATTGCTGTTCACTAGCATAAGCCAAAGAAAAATCATGAGGTTTCATCTTAACTGCCCATTTGGATCACATGGAAAAGTACATCCATTGTTACTTGAATATATGACTTTTTCTTTCTAGTTGGTTGAAGATCATTTAGGATTGCATGCCCCAATCAATATGTGACAAGAATTTGACATTGTGGTCTAGGGTTAAAGCAACATAAAAAGATCTTGTAGGATTAGTTAGTTCAAATATAAGACATGATATTTGCAAGAATGACAATGGTCAAAGTAAACAAAAACAAACAAAAAGAATAGCTTTGGACTCTTCATTCTTATTGTTTGTTGAAAACATAGTTTCCAACTTGATTATTTCTCAGATTGTTTGTCCTGATCAATGCCCTGTGCAAGAGTGTAGACAAATCAGAGCAATTTTGAAAGTTAAATTGATCGCGATATGATGAAAGATTCCATACGACTCTATAATATCTTTCTATGGAAAAATCAGAGGCCATGATAGCCATTTGGTAAATGATTCAACTTCTAGTTTGATCAAGCAAGCTAGGATTATAAAAATTCAAGGTATGCATATCAGCATATGTACCCTAAATCAAGCAAACATTAAGAAGTTATGATGTTGGGCCATAGATAGGGGTAGTCGGTTGCAAACCCTATAAATTTGAGAGTCTGATCCTTGTCTCTGATCACTCAACATACTGAGCTTGACAGCTTACCTTATGCAATAATTTAACAAAACAAATTAAGTTAACGTTTCAAATGAAAAAGGTGATCAGATTGAAAAGGATGGTTAGGGTAAGTGATTATAAATGGACTGCTTTGATAAGGTACCTGTTGTTCCATGCATAAAATGACTTGTGCTCAGAGTAAATCATTAAAAACACTTTTACTACAAAATGCCTTAATTCATTGTTCACAAACTGATTTTGTATAATAAATGTTTGAATTTTTATCTTAATTTAAATCCAAATTTGATCCCAGTGATAAGTTTAATATATTTTAGAGAACAAATTTAGTATACTGACATAAATTCTAAATTTTCAATTACTTTGTTCTTAGATATATATTTTTTTGAATTACTTAAGGATACTTAAATTTGGGAAGCTCTAATAATTTTAGTTGGACACTAGTGTAAAGACCATGCATTGCTCAAGGAAACAGAGAAAACAGAAGACAAACAGTTTGAGAAATCTCTTTGTTCATGCATCAGCAGCTTACCTCAATGGTATCAACCTCATTGAATCTACCAAACTAATTTTAACTCCTTAGTTCAATCGCATTCGCTGCACCGTTTCATGAAGCAATGTTAATTATTATTGAATGCACAAGCTAATCTGAAAAACAATCCAGTCTGATTCCCTCTATAGAATAAGCATGGCTATGATGCTCCTATTTACCTTAATGAGCCAACAAGATTTCCAGGGAGACATCTCCGTCTCCGGCATCGTCTGGTCGTCCTTCCCCAACCAACCATACTGCTTCCATCAACACCTATTTCAGCATTACCAAGTGGTGATGGTTGATGGTGGATGACCTGAACTTCCTCTACTGTAATCACCATGCTCCTTTGCTGTCTCCTTCCTTTTCTTTGGGAGTTTTGGTCAGTGTTTCGCTTTGTTGAACTTACTTGCCAAGGCCTACGTGATGGTTTCATCATTCCCCAGAAACTTTGAAGATCCTCGGAAACTTGAAGCCGTGAGAGTGATGCAAGGCCTGGCAAGACATCCTTTTGGAAGTCCCTCCTCTGCCTCCTCTTTTTTCCCTGGCCACACCGAGGCTTTGTGAAGAGCATTGAATCTGGGCCTTTAACTTCCTCCCCATTTTCTTTGTCATCCTTGGCATCATTTTCTTTTGCTCTACAACATTGTTGATCCACCTTAACTTCTTCGAGTTCCAATGTTATGGCCTCAAACAGATCCAAACCACCACCAGCATTATCATCATGATCACCATGCCAATTATTATCATCATCCATTGATCGAGCATACTGATTTTTACCATTATCCACCTGCATAAGATTCTCTGAACTATGCGAAACAACCTTTGCAAACCAACGCAAGGTATCAAATTGGGGCAGGCATAACAGGTTACAGCCAATATTATTGTGGCAGCCATTACTATCCACAGAGATAGCAACTAAATTTTCAGCAGCAAATCTTGCTAGCTGATCACAGAAATTCTGTTTCTCTGAGTCATCTTTCTTGTCTGATGAAATGTGTTTATCTTGATTCATAATGTTAGTTTCAACCTGACAAGTGGAAGTTTGAATATCAGTGCCAGAAACATCTTTTGCTCCAAAAATAGATATGGAATGTGATGACTGAACCACCAACTCTCCTTCAGATATTGGTTCTGAAGGTATAGAATCATCTGCACACGCAAACTCAGCATTCAGATTAATGTGAGGCCTAAACTTTTCACTGTTCATTTCACCACCAATTTCAGTTGCAGAATCATCATTTTGAATTTTCTTCTGCAAATTCAATATTTTTGTTCCACAGGAGAAATTTGTGAATTTCCAGTTATCATTTTCAGTAAACTTAGTTTTGTCAGCTAAAAGTTTCTCCATATATGCAGTGGAAACAAGCATACTGGACTGTTTATTCACACCATCAATAGGAAAGCCAATAATTCTTTTGCCATTTTTCTCAGAATCTCTGTCTCCCTGAATTTTATGACATGTAAACTGCAAGGCTGATGTGGCTTCCTGCAAGTTGCATGCAGATAAATCCAACTCCTTTACCCCTTTCTTCTCTATATTAGGGGTAATGAACTTAGAATGCCCATTTGATGCTATATTCTGACAAGATGCACCACCTGCAAAATTATTACAAACATCATAACAGGCTTGATCCTGCTTGAGTGCACTAACATCTTCCATACCACTTGGTAACGCTTGATTTAAGTTCAGGTCTATCAAGGTCTTCAAATCTCTGCTACGGAAAAACTCTTCAGGGCATCCAGGTAAATGACCATGACAATTTTCTTTATGATTATTAATCTGGTCCAGCTTACGAGATGTAATGTATGGATGGGTAACAGAATTAGGATCCGTTACATTGGTGTAAGGGACTGTTTTAGCAGTTCCTAGACTTGTGGTCAAGCTTCTACTAGTTTGCCATTTTCGACAATAAGTAATAGGTATTTGGGCATTTCCATTGGAACTCAAGTTCTCATTATTAAGATATGATGAACCCCTGAAGGATGGAGGTGCATGAGCAGTAACTAACATGTTGCTTTTGCTTGTGGCAAATTTTCTCCAAGACGAAGCAAATGAAGATGGACAACTGGTTATGTTAGCCTGGGAAGCTAAAATTTGTAGGTATTGAAGGAAATATCGGAGATGTCCGGATTGCAAGAGTTAGTTTGTGTCTAGACCATGTCTCAGGGTTGTTCCGATCACACGGAGAACCTTCACAGCATGTATTTGAAGTCAACTGTAACCTTTCAGATAAGTTTGGCTCATTGTTGTTATTGGCACGAGAAAAGTCATCTACTGAGCTCCCCTTTTTCCCTGTTTCTAACATTGACATCGAAAAGAGAGATGAGGTGAAATGGTAGAACAAGCCATGTATTATAGGCGGGATCTAAACTTCAATTGCACTTCAAATATGAAAATAGCAAAAATGAAGCAAGAACAAAATGATAAGACTATGACTTTTTTTAACAAGGAATATCAAATACAGATAATAAATTTATAAATCGGCTTAATTTGTATGATTGTCTTACAATTTCCAAGCTTACTTTTTTTTTTGGAAAGAGAGATAGAACTGGATTTCATTTCAAATTTATTCAGTGGATAATTTGTCAGGGAATCTGAAAGCATGGTCAAAATTATGCATGACCATCGTTATTCTTAATATATCTTATAAATTAGACAACTTACCAATAACTTCTTGGTCTAACAATTACTTAATTAGGACAGTACCAACACAAAAGGTTGGAACATTACCAGATTCATGATTGAAGAATGGCCATTCTCCTTCTGAGTAC
Source organism: Zingiber officinale (assembly GCF_018446385.1). Taxonomy (NCBI): domain Eukaryota; kingdom Viridiplantae; phylum Streptophyta; class Magnoliopsida; order Zingiberales; family Zingiberaceae; genus Zingiber; species Zingiber officinale. Next base: position 863,844 of record NC_056000.1, read on the forward strand.
ACATCCTTGCGCAAAGAAGTTTGTTGATCTTCAAGCCTATCCAAGAAATTAGTATTTGAGCTCAAAGATGACAGATAAACTTGTTTCAACTTGTTGTGAGGCTTCATGCCAAACAATTGGTTAGATGCTGAGTTTGTTGGAGCTTCCCAAGAGATATCTGTTGAAGGTTTATTTAAGTCGACCATGACACAGGCTGATCTACAATTCCATTTTGTTAAATTTGAGACCTGATGGCTTACTTCTTCATCACTCTGTAAAGTCAGCTTCTTGCCATTATCAGGATGCAGATCGAGAGTTTCATTCTTTGGAATAGTGGCATCATTTGTAGGTTCAATAATATTCTTTTTCTGAGATCCATCTCTATCTTCAATATCCATGTATACATCAGCTGGAAGTTGGAAGTCAAATGTTCTTTTCTGAGGCTTACAGTCTAGTACCAGTGTCCTTTTGAGAAGCTCCACCAGGAAAAGGAATCTGATCAGAATGGGCATGGTCCTCTCTTTTGAAACTAGGATGGGTCTTGTCGTTGACCACACAAGGCAAATTTCCCCATCTGGTGACTCCTACAGGAAAGTGAGACATCTATGATATTGTTTCTGTATATTCAGGTTGTCTTTGAGATGAAAAAGAACTTGAGTATGATACTTCTGTTGGCACTGAAGATCTATAAAAGTTTCTAGTTTGAGACTCATGCATCAGATCCTTCTGTATTCTATAAAGACGATGGAGTTCATAAATCTGAAAAAGAAAAAGTGACAACATTTATTACAAATAATGGAAAAAATACAGTATATAAAGAATTGACTCTGACAATAATCTATGGTGGTTGAATGGCAAACTATAGTTTTCTTATCATCCAATACATAAACCGTGTGAATAGTGGTGGATTACCAAACACAAACAACTGAATAATAAGAAAGATTCTGAGAGACAAATATATTGAGATAAGATTATTCTATAGCAGAACCAATATAAGAATGAACCCAAATTGTTCAAATATGGAAACTATACAAGTTCAATTGGAAATATCTCAGCAACAAATGGACATATTCACAACTCCCTAAGAGAAAATCAATATTACCAGATTCTTTGCTTCTATTGCTATATAAGAAGTGAGAGGCAATAGAGGTACAATTTCTGAGAATGATTCATAGAAAAGGTAATTATAATGTAAACAATTAGTTTAAGAAATCGAGGAGGATTTCCTTGTTCTTGAAATCATTCTACAGATAAAACTGATGCCTCCCATACAAACAAGAATGGTCAGGATCATATCCTTTTCACATCCTTCTGTTAGATCATGGCACCACTAAGAATAAAGAAGAAAGGAGATTGAACCAGAGTTACAGATTTTACTTAATTCGGAAAGATTGCAGAGAATGCAATTAAAACATGCACTATAATCACTTGTTCACATCACAAGAGGATTTGTTTTGTTTTTTCAACTTTTTCTCCTTTTATCGGCCAATAAATCTGGGGCTTACACATAATAAATCTTATACAAGGTCGAATAATTACTTGGCCATGTGCCATGGATCTACGAGAACGCTAAAGCTTCAGGGATCCAAATAAACCAAATTTAATAATACATAATTACTTTAAGTCTCGAACATGAAAGTTTCATAACATAACTACTTAATTTCATCGACATAATTAATTTTTTAAAAGATTCTGAATGGTCCAATAGAGTATAACCAATAAAGTCATTTAACTGAAGTAAACAGGGAGAATGGAATAATCAACTTATAGAGTGACTTTATTACTTTTTCTCAAAATCTTCTGGACTGCACTATCTCTTTACCTGCTTTCTGAATATAGCTTCATGCTCAAGCATTGTTCATTTTAACATTTCTTTATCTTGTTCTGAGCATCCATTCACAAGCCTCGGTATGTAAGTGTTGAAGATGTGCTCACTTAACCTCTTGTCCTGACGGTAACTGGACCAACTACTTGTTGGATTCTCCATGAAATCATGCATTGAATAATATACCGGAAGGTAATTTTTAGTCTGCACTTTTGCACCCATTCCTGCAGGTTCTAAAACTAGTCAACAAAGAATAATAGGAAAACAATGACAAAGGTATTCAAGACAGAATTTCTCTTGTCGAAGCGGCAAACAGTTGAAATCATAGACAGTTAACATGCTAATCAAACACTACATGTCAATGCCAGTTCAGAGTTCAGAAAGTCAATATTATTCTGTATAATTATTTTCTCTGGTCTCAGCTTTGGTACTCATCATTAAACTACCAATTGAATAATAATGCAAATCCTCATCATCAAAAATTAATTTTTCCAGCACCTTATGCATAAAGTTGACTATAGCCACTTAAGAAGTTGAACAGGTCATTAACATGGTCAGAAACAGTGAAAGGGTAATAGTTAAGGCAAATCAACGTAAACTTGTGTAGGAAAAGAAAAGTGACAATAACCACCAGAGGGCTTTGAGCTTTTCACTGTGTGATTGAGGAGGAAAAATATCCAAGGTGAAAGAAAATAGATCCATCCTAAGTTCTACCTTATGGTACAGCATTTATGCCTCCAACTTAACTCTTTAACAACTGATAGTACAACATTTATGATACCAATAACTGGCCCCAATGGTACCTGTACATGTTTGAAATAATACGATGTTCGCAGCAATGTACAAATGCAGAATCCGTTTATGACACTAATGAAAAAGGAACTCTAAACTTATAACCGTACATGAAAGAAAAATTGAAAGAATGGAACACTTTTCACCATAGGTGAAACATAGTAATTATATGAGAAGGAATTTGGAAACCATACATAGACCGATAGAAAGCCAAGCTAAAACTTAGCTAGTAGTAGCCAGAAAAACTGAATTTGAATAATAATACTGTATAATGAATGCCATGTCTATGGAATTCAGCTAAAAAAATCAGAGAAGGAATTACCAATTAACTGAGCTACTGACTTCAGCCACTTTGATGTGATTGCAGCAAGTAATATATGCAAAGAGGTCTAAATGCACTGCAGCATTTAGCAATTGAGAATAACCCAAACCAGGCTGAGGAGAAGGAAGTATTTTCCTCAAAACTGAATCAAGCCTCGAGCTTCAGCACCAATAAGACGAGACTCATCCATATTGCAAACAGAAGAAAGCCTCAGAATTTCTAGCCACGGAGATACCAAACCAGACAGCATCACACCACCTAAGAAAAACAAAGGATAAAACCTAAGATACTATCTCAAACTGGAAATAGATATATACTTCACACAATGAGAATACTAACTGGAATTTGGGTTGCAAGAGACAGTACCATGCGGGGAAAAAATTGTAAAATAAATAATAAAATTCAGGTGCTCATCATTATCCAAAGCAGAAGAACTAAGTGATACTTCAGTGGTCAAGTGAAGGAACAAAGACACTACTGTAGAAACAGACCCATTAGCAGGAGACTCCATCATCTAAATGATGAAAAGATATGAACATTTCATTCAACCGCAGAAGTGGTGCAGAACATCATATTGGTGAATTTGGGACAATCTAACAAACACACAAAACATATATTTGAGTCTAATTTAAATCACCTCTTTAGTTATCCTAATACGAGAAGCTATCTAAGAAATATTCTCCCAAAGCAAGAAATTTACGAAATAGATAATAGTAATAGCAAAAAGAAAATGGCCACATTCGCAAAATTCTCAGCATAGACCCAAATCTGGAGAAAGAGAGAGAAGATGTTGACCGATGAACCAGGAATCACCTCAGCCGCATCGCATCCCCCTTCTCATCCATCTTGCCAAAATCGCTGTAGAGGATTCAGCGTCAGCGCGCGGAAGCTCAAAAATCGGAGACGCCGTGGGCCTCCCCCTATGGAAGAACACCAAATTCCGAGGGTCCTCTCGTTAGACTGTTTGAGCTCAGTGGCTATCCAAAGAGCCACACCACAAGCCAAGCGAAGGGGCTACAGCGCCGCCACTAAAACCAGCACACTCACCACCAAAGGTCGAACCTTTGGGACCAAAATGCACTAAGGGAGAAGACCTAAGCATCTGGTGTTGCCCATTGGCAAGGAATGCAGCCGTAGATCGAAAGACATCGATCCCCTGGTCATAAAAGAGAGAGAGAGAGAGAGCGCGTGTGAGAGAGATATCCGAGATGAAATAAAATTCTCTCAATAGAACGAACAATCTTCTAAGAACAACAATGACAGGAAATTTGTCCACATCTGGTCCTTGATTCTCTGCCTTTCCACCTGTTCTCTTTCCCCAGACTGGCCTCCCAACTTTCCACAGAGTACCTTTATTAGAGCTCGCGACAGGTGATCAAAAATGAATTTTTATTGCTTTTCGTCGTAAGCACAGAGATATTCTCTCATCCCTCCCCTCTTGCCTTCCTGCTTCTACACCTGCAACTCCCAGGAAACAAGAACGCCAAACCTCTGTTACTTTCCTTTCATACTGCCAACCACTCAGGTTAAGATTTGTCAGGTAGCCTAGTGAGTGATGGGTTTATCACAGATTACCTGGTGGAATCTTTCTTACCTGTATTGTCTCCTATCTCTGGTTCCTAGGCCACAAAATCGAGCTTGCTGCAGCGGGGGACCAATGAGATAGGAGTATCTTAAAGAGAGAGTGGAAATTATTTTTGTTGGAAGTGGAAATGCATCAACTTCCTTCCCTTCGTGGCAAAAGGCGAAATAACTTCCTTCCCTTTGGCACATTGTCGAAATTGCTATAATTGGAGTTATAATAAAGTCGTTGTCTTTTCAAGATGGCCTCGTTCTGCACGAGAGAGTGAGTATTTGCCCTTGAGAAATTGAAGATAGGAAGATTGGAAGGTGAATAACCAGTCAAAATAATTCCGTGTCAGGTCTGCATGATTGACTAGAGAAATTGACAAATCCTGGTTAAAAGACATACACCTCACGAGACAGCATCATCCAAGGATTAGAGAAGAAAACATGAAGAAATTTTTTTTTTGTTTTTTTTCTTTGTGGAAAAGGAAGGAAAGAAGACAATTTACATTAATTGTTTCTTAGATTTGATGGATTTATTTGTGCAAATGATGTGGTCCCTTCTCAAATGAATCTAATCATGGAGAAGTCAGTAAAGAGGTTAGCACAAAAAATGGATAATGTAATAAAAGAATCATTGAAGACTTTTTAAAAAGCTTTAGATAAATGTTTTGAACAATTCATAAATTGTAGGATATATTATAGTAATTATAATGGAATTGGAAATCGATCGCTCCGAGAAACTGATCTTCTAATCGATTTATGAATTAATAATTGTCTACCGAATTTTGTTTATAAATTACACAGCTGATCTTATTTTATATAAACAAAGCATGCAAAAGAATGAACGTAGCAAAATTGTAGCAATTCAAAGTGTTGGAAAAATTAAAAAAACAGCTTGAGAGTGATATCTATTCATCTTGGCCCGGTCCAAAAAAATAAATAATAAAATATTAAAAATAAAACATGTCTAAATATTTTTTAAACTTTAAAGATAATTTATTAATATTTTAAATTAGATTTCATAAATTTTATATTAAAATTAAACTTCCAAAATTGTTACAAAATCATATTATCATCACAGTCCTCGCTACATAGTAATAATCCAATCTTCTCCTCAAAATTAAATTATCTAATCTTATGAGATCCAGTCGTGATGGCCACTTGACCACATGCTTATATTAATTTGGATCAGACTTCGATAACTAAGTAATTAAGAATTGAGCTTGATAAAAAAATATTACAAAAATAAGTGAAGTAAAGTGGCTTTAATTATATGCAAAATTAAAGTTGACTTACATCTACTCTCTTCAATTCCAACATGTTACCAAAAAAAAAATATAAATTAAAATTATAATTGTAGTTGATTTATCAAACTATTAATTAATAACCAAAAGTGAATTAGAAAAATGGAAATTAGTTGCAGGGAGATATACCTACCCATCAATTCAAGAATAAATAATGTGCTGGTGAATTGGCACTATCAATATTGCATTAGTTCAAAAGTAATAGAACAACCCTTTAAGCATCATCTTGTTGAATGGATGTTTTGGCTATTTGTTTTACATTGATTAATTATGATATTTAATTATTAGAACGACCATTTAAATACGTTTTATATTTGATTTTCTATGATATTTAACTTTGAGAATATGATTACTGTAATTTTTCAAATGGCACACCCAAAGTTTAGGATTATCCAAAAGATATCTCGTGCTTTGAGAATGTCCAAAAACACACTTCTTTTCCATTTTACCCTTTTCGTCAAAGCTAATTTTTTATTTTTTTTTCTTTCTCGTTTGTATATAACTTTTCTCTTTTTCATTCCTCCTATTAAACTTTTCTTCTTCTCTCTTTTCCATGCAATAATCACTATATTATTAACTTTTAAAAATAAGTACCACAGTTTAATTACATTAGCACCGTGATAATGTTGGTTTCTAAATACCAATACTACGATAATGTTGGTTTATAAAAATTAACACCACTGTTGTGGTGTTAATTTTTTAAAAATAATAAAAAAATTTTATTTAGACTTTGAAGAACTATAGAAATCTAGAGGTTTCGGTATAGTACTAAAGAATTTCGATTAGACTGATTCAAAATATTATAGATTTCATCGGAGTTTATATGTGCCAAGATATATCAACTTGAAGTAATTAATAAGAAGATTTTCAAAATTTATGACTTTAAGATATATTCACACACACATAATATTTATCATAGAGATATCATAACTAAGAACTAGGCACGGACATTATAAATATTTTTATTATACTATTTTTTTCATTACTAACTTTTTACAAATCTAAATTTACTAAGTTCATCAGTAGATTTTGATAATTCTAATTTGACTCATTTCAATTTCTATAAATTTTTATAGTACTTTATAGACCAAATATATCATTCTTTACTATTTTTAAAAATCAACACCACAACTTACACTAATACTGTTGTGTTGCGATGCTGATTTTTATAAACTATCTAAAAATCAGCACCACTATTTTACTTATTTTTTGAAATCAATATGATGTTAATTTTTAAAAATTAGTATCATAATGTTATTATAATTAGATTGTAGTATTGATTTTTAAAAAGTAATATTATATTGATTATTGTATATATGCATAAGAAAAAAAAGTTTAATTTAATTTAAGAGAAATGAGAAGGGAAGAAATTGCTGAGAGAAGAAAAACGTAAAAAAATCAATTTTATTAGAGGGTTAAAACGGAAAACGTGGTAGGTTTTTTTTTTTTGGGCTTTCGTAAATATTAGAGAGTGTTCGGGCCCTCCTAAACTTTAGGTACGTCTTTGGAAAATCACCTTTATGATTATGGTATACAAATCATCGCATTAAATGTTGAGTTGGCATTGGATTATTTTCTAAATTTATTTATTTTTCGTTTGGTTAAATCAATGCCTTAATGAGGAAGTCTTAATTATTAATTATTTTTTTACCTAATTATTTATTTTCGGAGGAGTGAGGACGCAATTTTAAAATTTTAAACATAATTTTTTTGGTGGGACCGGCCATATAATTATTTTGGAATTATTATCTTGCGTCTCACCATTTGAAGGTGGGCCCTATGGAGGACGTGGGCCCACTTGTCAGCCAAATCTTCCTTTTTCTTGTTCCTCTCTTTCTTCCCTTGTCAGTCTCTGCTTTGTCCAGTTAAAGGAAGCACGCCGGGGACAACGCCATCACCACGCCATCGGCTCGCACACGGTTGATTGCCTCAGCACGGGATCTGATTCTGTTTTGTCTCTTTGGTACTCGGAGTTCGGAGGGGAGGTGCGATCTTGATGGGGCTTCCGCAGCTTCTTTGACGGACTCGCCGACATATTGCTCGTGGAGTCGAAAGGTTGTGCTTTCTGTGATGTTTTGATTCTACCGATCGGTTCTTGTTCGTATGTTTCTTGGAACTTCGGATCAGTCTTTCCCTTGTTTTTATCGATTCTCTCCACAAAGCTGCGCGTTAAAGATGCTCTTTTTAGGGGAAAATTGATGATTCATCTGCTTTATGTCCTTCTAATTTTGTTCTTTTGATTTCTCATTCTTTGTCGATTAAAGGGATTTTTAGATTTTTTTTGTTGTTGTTGTTTCCGTCGAAGATTGAGTTTCTATCGATGTGTCAATAATTTCATATGATTCCTGACGGAACAGAATTTGTAATGGTTCGTTTTTACTGAGGTTTCACGTTATGTTGTCAGTAGACTCATCCGATGATTTGACGGACATGGTTGTTAGATCGGGTTCTTTCGTCTTGTTCTTTGCCACGATGTTGAAAAGAAGTGTACATAAGATGTTTGTATAATTTGAATCCTTCCTTTTCTTCCTTGGTGATGTCTTATAGATTCTTATCTTGAAAAAGCATTGTCACATGCTTATCGACGATCTGAACCCTCCACAGATGTAGTTTTTTTGTTTTCCTTTTGCCCCCCTCGTATACGCGTTTCAGAAAGAAATACAAGAGCGTGATGCATATTTATCTTTGAAAAGTTTGTGCTTTCCTTTTCCTTTTTTTGCTTTTCTAACAGAATTAGCCTTGTGCAGTTGTAATAGCCTGCCTTTGACAATTTCAGTTCACTAGTCTTGCTGTTGGAGTTGTTTGGATTCCATAAATTAAACAAGATGTTCTTACTTTTGAACTGTTTATGAATTTGGTAAGTAGGCATGGATTTCAGACATGCTCATCACCCATTTTAACATGTTTGCAATTTCCTTGCCATTATGTAGGACATGTTCCTGTGGTTCACAATTCTAGGTCAGTTTTGGGACAAACAAGTAGTTTTTCACCTTAATTCTCTTTGCTTTCTGTAGGACATTTATGAGCTTTCTCCAAATTAATTTCATGGGTGAACACTGATAATCTGACAATAGTTCATAATGCAATTCTTTTAAAGAAAATAATTAACTTGCTTAATTAAAGATTGTTCAATAAAAGATTAGGTCTTTTTATCATAAAAATACACTGTTAATATTGGCCGAGGCACATTTCAGATTGTTTCAAATCTCATCTGATACAGATGCTACTCTATGGCCTGATAAACGACCAGCTCTCATTGGATTGCTTAATACCATTTAGTTGGTAGTATATAACTTTTTAAATGATAGTATTGCTTGAGAATATCTTGGTGTATTCTTTTCATTAGTATCATATCATTCTGAGCCTAGAACACTATCAGTAACTAATTGAGACTTTGAAGCATGTTTTAGCCACTCCTGTTTTCAGACCTGATATAAGGAGTTCCACTAAGTTCTTTATCTTCTTTGCCTACAGCTCTTCATGTTTGATTACTGGGAATTTGACATCACATGCCTACCTTATGTTTGTTTAGGATTCTGGATATTACACACAAATTTCTCACTACAATGAGTGAAGAAGCAGCAGAGAGGATTACTATTTCTCTAACCCCTGAGCTAGCAAAGCGTAAAAGTTCAGTGGAAAAAAATTCAACAGTGAAAATAGGAAAGGGAGGTTCAACATCTGAAGAAAGGCCAGCTCCTCATTACCTAAGAGCCTCCACGACTTCTTGCCACCATTTTTGCAAGTATGGTGTAAAGCATGATTTTGAGGTTAAGAAAAGGCATCCTGTTCGTAAAAGATTCTTAGCTAATAAAGACATGTTTATTGATGAAAAAGATGAAGTCTTAGTTGCTAATAAGCTAGAAAGAGGAATGAAAGATTATTCAGAATTGCCACCTGAGAAGATAATTCAGATTTCTGAATTTCCAACAGAGAAGATAATCCAGCTCCCTGACTCACCTACAAATCCAGAGGACGTTTCAGTTCAAGATTCCATTGTCAGGGAGTTTGGTTTTCCTTCAAGTGGTAAGAAGACTGATTCACTTGTTGGTCATGTACCTCCAAATCAAAATGACAGATCATCAGAGGAAACAACAAGCATCCATCTACTGACCCCACCATCCGTCTCAACAAGCAATGTGTCTGATCAGTCACCTAATATGCCTGAAGGATTGCCTCTGAAACCTATAAGCATCAATCTTGAACAGAAGGCAATTGAGAATGTCATTGCCTTCAGTGAGATTGAACCGACAGAAGGATTATCAGCTGAACCTGTTGTAATAAAGCTTATTGTTTCATCATTGACTGGACATAGCAATACTTCAGTTGCACATACAACTTCCAATCAACCAGAAAGGATCTGTGAAGAGCCATTAAAGGAAGATTCGAGTGCCACATTTCCTATACAAGAAAACACTGCTTCTAGTGAGCATACTACTTTTAGTGAACCAGATGCATTGTCTGTTGAAGTGCCAAGCATGAAGCCCAAGAATCACAAGGATGCAAGATCTGCCCAGAAAGAACTTGCAAATAGTGGCATGACACAGAAAGCAACACCATCTACTGCAAGTAAGAGAGGAAAAAAGGCAAATCCCAGTCTAGCGGCCGAAGCAAATGGAGATACAACTGAGCTCAAGATAGAAAACGAAAATGTCGGTACCCAAGAAAGAACTGAAGTCATATGGCATGCAAAGGTCATGGTATCTGGGACTTCAAATGGAAATGGAAAGAATCCATCATCTGTAAGAAGGAAAATGGTAATTTCTAGTATGGCAGACACTAAACAGATGAGTAACAGAAACCTTGAATCTGAGATAACCAGGACAGCCAAGAAAAGAACTTCATCAGCGTCTAAGACTACTAATGCATCTGCCGAAGCAACCAACCCCATGAAAGCCAAGGATCTCTCACTTAAAGCTATGTGTCAATCACCTTCTTCAGAAAAGCATAAGATAAGCAACATTTCGAGCCATTCAGGTAAAGGAGCGAACAGCATACTGGCACAATCCTTGAGCTCTCTATCTGTGAGATCCCTTACTAGCGAAGTTTCAAAAAAGACGATATATAAACACAGGAATATAATCCCCGTCCCACAGGTGAAAATTGAAAAGGGAGCTGGGAGACCAAGGGTAGAAAGTAATGAATCTAGTGGACCAAAACCGGAGAGCATAAATCTCAGGTCTGTGAAGCAACACGTAATGAAGCATGGAGAAGTTAATAAATCTACTGGAAAAGATGGTTACCCACGAGGAATCTCCACTGTTTTCTCCAAGAATCAAATTGGTAAACCATATGGAAGAACTGCAAGCGTCCCGTCAGATAAATCATCCACACGTCACAAGTTGAAATTCAGCGGAACTAAGGTAGTAAGCCTTCAATCTGACAAAAATGCGCCAAGAATACTCAGATTCAGACCGGCTAAAATAGCAAGTGACAAACAAAATGCTAAAGAAGACGTCAAGGCAAAGTTCACCGTTATCTCCAAGGGACAAATTGACAGACAACATAGAAGAACTGTGAGTCTCCACTCGGAAGATAAATTTTCCAGCCCTCAGAAGTTAAAATTTAGCAGAGGTAAGGTAACTAGCCTGCAACCTGAGATCAATGCATCTAGTATTCTCAGATTCAGACGTCGTAAATTGGCAAGTGACAACCAAAATGATCAAGGTGACTTCAACGCAAAGTTTTGTAGAAGTGGTCGAAGTATTTCAAACTCCAATACTCCCATCGCAAAAGCACTCACTATAGTTTTGAGACATCAAGATGTGCAGGAAAAGAAAGACACACAAGGTTTGCTAAATCAGGTGATCGAGGAAACTGCTAGTAAACTTGTCGAGACCAGAAAGAGCAAGGTGAAGGCCTTGGTCGGTGCCTTTGAAACTGTTATCTCTCTTCAAGAAGGCAAAGCCTCTCCTCTTCCAGATCCATCAACTCCCTTGGATTCTTAATTTCCATGATTGTTTGCATCATAATATTCTCTTCTTTAGCCATTGAATCTGCCGAAGATCGGATGCACTCTAATAATATACATGCTCTGGAAGGCGCCCAAATGTCTCAGGCAATAATAATGCAGTCAGAATCAGAATAAAAGGCTAACAACAGGTTGTTCGTGTGTTTGTGTTGGTCCTGCTACATATTTCATATAGGTTTTGCCACTTGTTTTTGTACTTTGGTCGTACCTCTACTTTTCTCATTCCAGACTTGTCTAAGTTGTGTGCGACAGATACAAATAATGTAGTTTACAATTTTTTTTTTCCCTTTTGATTTGTTTGTTCGGGGTCAAGGAATTGAACAATTGAACTTGATTATTTTTCCTGTCAATATATTTTATAATTTTTTCTTTAACCGGATGTGAAATGTATATTTTCTGATAACTTATATAAGAAAATATCATTGTAATCTTTTTAGAGCTTAATGAGAGATCTACAAAATGGTCAGTAGGGTTGAGGTAGCCGAAGCAGGGAATCAGAGCGGCGCGGCTGACGACTGGAGTTAGGAGAAGGTCAACCAACAGTGGCAGGTCAACAAGCCAATCCTGGGTGGCGGTGGCGTCGATTGGCTTTATTATACGTAGCGGAGGGGAATGCTCGAGCGTCGAACGAAGGTGGTGGAGACTCGCTAGCAGCTAGCAGCTAGCTAGCTAGCTACGGGAGGTCAACCCAATCGAGTTCGCACTGATGAGTGGTGGTTGTAGCGAAAGCACGGGGATCGGGGACGAGGGGTGGCGGCCTGGCGATCGAGCGAGGTTGAAGATATGGCGTCGCAGGGAACGAGAAATAGTGACCAAGGCTTTTACTACGCTGATTAGCTTCTGCTTCTCCTTCTACTTCTACCGCGAGGAAGAAGAGGTCTCATCACTCATGTTTAATGTTTAATTTGCTCGAACGGAACAAAATAAAAAGGAATTAATGAGAAATTCCACTAATACATTTACCCAGACGACAATATTCAGATCACCTCTCTTCGAAAATATAATTTAGTTATTCAAAAACTTCGATATATATTGATCTCGTCCGGAATTTGAGTCGGATGAAGGCGGGTCGCATTGTCGTTGGTGTTGACGGAAAGTCACTGCAAAGCCGGGATGATCTGATACTCACCGGAAAGACTTACACGAGCGGATGACAGGGGGTGGTGACGGGGCAAAGGTCCTGCGCACACTTAGACGATCCCCCAAGTCGTTAGAGACCAGAAATCAGGGAAAAAGTTCCCGTGTCAGACCCTCCGATGCTCAAGTCAGGTACTTTTTCCCCAAAAAATACAGAGAAAAGACGAAAAGTAAGAGATGAGTGTGAAATCACGAGTGAGCGTACCTGCGTAAGGGAGAAAACATCCCTTTTTATACTGCGATGGATGCTTCTGGAGTCTGCTGGGTGTCAGGGAATGTCGGATGTCAGGCTTTGTCTGGCGGTGAATGACACGTGACGTTCTCCTATAGGTCTAGGAAGGAATCAACGGGCGGTGAACACCAGACCATAAGCATATTCTCTGACAGACAGTGATTATTCCCTAACAGGTTGTTATGATTCCCTGGCTTGCTTGTCGTGTAGTGTATACCTGCCCTGCTCTATTAACCCTAGCCAGGGTCTCTGTATCCGCTGGCCTCGACCTATGGGCGTACTGGTCTCGACCCGTGGATGTGCTGGTCTCGACCTGTGGATGTAGTGCTACCTGTTCCGACCTGCGTTTGCAGCCACCCAACTCCAGACCTGCGCTTCCCTCCTTGTCCTGCGTGTCTCGTTCTGGGAACTCCCGACCTGCCTTACCTTGTAAGTCGTGACCTATAAGCCTTAGTCTGGTTCCGCTTATCCTATACCTTGATTTGTACTTCTGCTCATCCTGAATCCTGACCTGTGTCTCTGGCTGACTTAAAGCTATAAGTCCTGACCTGTATCCTTGGCTTAGCACATCCCGACTTGTATGCGTCGATCCAAGTATCCTGGGCCATAAGGCTATAAGTCCTGACCTGTATCCTTGGCTAACACATCCCGACTTGTATGCGTCGATCCAGGTATCCTGACCCATAAAGCTATAAGTCCTGACATGTATCCTTGGTTGGCACATCTCAACCTGTACGCTTCTGTCCATGTGTATTGTGCCATAAAACTATAAGTTCCGATCTCTGTATCTTTGGTTGGCACATCCCGACCTGTACGCTTCTGTCCATGTGTCTTGTGCCACATGATTGTAAGTCCCGACCTATATATCCTGAGCTAACACATCCCGACATGTACGCTTCTGTCCATGTGTCTTGTGCTGCCAAGCTATAAGTTTTGACCTATGTCCTTGGCTCGTATATTCTGACCTGTACGCGCCTGTCCATGTGTCTTGTGCCGTCAAGCTATAAGTCCTGACCTGTATCCTTGGCTGGCACATCCCGACCTGTACACTTCTGTTCAGGTGTCTTGTACCGCCAAGTTATAAGTCCTGACTTGCATCCTTAATTGGTTGACACATCCCGACCTATGATCTTGGCCTTTGGGTTCTTGACACGTGGATCTAGCCCCGGGATCCCCTTCGTGTCTGACCCAGCCCATCTGGTAACTGGGCCCTTTGAATTACGCGTAGACCAGATTCTTGACCTCCACGTAGGTCAGACTTTTGACCCCCACGCAGACCTGACTTCTGACCGCCACGTGAGCTTGACTTCTGATCGTCATGTGAGCTTAACTCTTGACCATCCCACGGGCTTGACCTCTAATCACCTCATCTCTCCGACCCCATGATCATGTACCGTATCATGTATATTATTTTTTATTAAAATCGTACGATATTTTAAAATCTAAAATCGTCATGAGAGAGAGAGAGAGAGAGAGAGAGAGAGAGAGAGAATGAATGATGTTGGGTTAGGATTTGGTAGGGTATGCTGCAGCTAGGGATGAGATAAGAGATCATATACAGGTAGAATAGTTAAGTATCTATCAGGAGTACAAGACAGATATGATTCTGGATGCATGAATATGAGTAACACAAACTCTCTACCTGTAGCCAATCCCTGTTATTAAGGAGGCATATTGTTTGGTGTATCCATCTAAGCAACAATTAGAAAGAAAAGACAATAAAAGAACTGTGTTAGCAACGCGTACATTAACTTCCTCACAATGCATTCAGACCTCATTCCGACAGAATTATATATATATTTTTACACCCACAGCTATCAAATTTATTGAACTCTCACTTCCAACGAAGCTCCGCTGTGCAACTAGCTAGTATTGGAAGCCATTTTTAAGCTTAATGACAGCCTCCATTGCGACTCGTTTCAATGTAAGAAAAAAAACCGAATCGATCGAGCGCATCAATCCGCACACCAACAAGAAGCAGAGACGAGAAAGGGCAGAACGGACAAATTAAGCAGCTGCCGAACTAATCACGACCTCCCGTTGTACAAATTAAAGAGAAAAAAATATAGATTATATAAAAAAAAGACATGGTCCACATTTCGACAGCATAAACATACATCTACTGAAAAATCAATCTTAATTTACTTGATTTTAAGCCGACATCCTCCATTGTGATTTCTTTCAAATCGCGAAGAAATAGCACACGAGCATAAGCCAGGAAAGAAAGAACAAGAGAGGACTCACGAGGTCCAATATATATATATATAAATATACGCATGAAGCAGAAATTATTTATCTAAAGCAGCAATTAGGGTTGCTAACTCTATCCGCGATCTAGCTAGTTGTGGAGGGGGTTCGGACCGGTGGGCACGAGCCGCTTCTCGACGCCGTATCGGGGGTCGATCTCCTCTTCCTCCAGCGGCGGCGGAGGAGGATGGAAGGCGGCTGGCCGGGAGGCCCGGTGGCTGCTGCGTCCGCGGAGGTGGAGGAGCGACGCCTCGGAGAGGCGAATCCATGCGGGCGGAGAGAGGAGGAGTGCAGCGGTGAGGAGAGCGGCGAGGGAAGTGGGGAAATGGGAGAGCTTCATGGCGAGCTCAGAGATCGGATTCCATTAAGTAGGGATTTGGGGAAACGAAATGGGATCAGAGGAGAGCTGAGAGAGAGGGAGGGGAGTTGAAGGGAAGAACGAGAGAGAGAGAGAGAGAGAGAGAGAGAGAGCGCTTTCGAGTTAATGCATGAGCCCCAACGAATTAATGCGCATGGGGTCGTCTTCTTATTAGTCACTATTTATAGTGATCACAAGCAGAGCCGCAGAGGTGATGTCCACTCGTGAATTTGTAATTCATCAAAATCATGTGATTTGGGGCGTGTTTTCTATGGATGATGATGTGGTTGGTGTAATGGCGTTTGACTTTGTTTGATTTGATACACACGGGAACCAATCGCTACAATTATTCAGAATATCGAAAAAATAAAAAGAAAAATTATATTATTATTCCTGATGGTGAAGTACATACTTAATGTAGAATATTGACTATTTAATCAGATTTTTTTTTTCCAGTTTGATAATAATTCTAAGATCCTGGGTTGTTTGGATGAATTAGTACTTTCTGATCATCTCCAGGATTAAAGCTGTATATTACTTAAAGAAAAAAACAAAAGTTGGCTACTTGATCAGATGCTATTCAGTTTTGAACCAAATGGACAAACATTGTATTGAGTAAACGAGACTGAATAAATTTTGCGATTGAAGCAAAAAGAATCAAACAATTACAGTGGTACACAATATAACTGAGACTGCCAAAGAAGATGAGCACCAGAATTATATTATTACATGTCATCTACTCGTAAATTTTTCTCAAAAGGAAAAAAAAAGATTATTTTCCCAGCAATCGACGGCCTCGCTGGCTTGCACCTTTAACCCTCGCATGTATCTCGTCCGTATCGTCTTGCATTCGGTCCAAAGCCACGCTCTGTCTGCATTTTCAAAAATAAAACAAAACATAAAAAGATAGTAATAGCTAATCTTACAAGATTGTGATGCTAATGGAGAATAGTATCTTTATTCAGTGTAATATTTCCTGTTCGTGTGTATCATTTGGGTTACTAGTCATAGTGGCCTCGGAAACAAAGAAAAAGGTTCGTAATTATAATCTTGTTAGGAAAAAATAGCATTTATGTGAATTGGGCACTTCGCTAACAAAAGTAAATGCCAATTATATGTAGTATCAATGCCAAAACAAAAGAGTTCAAAACCTACCGTATGCTATTTATCTTGGTATTTTTCAAATTATTCCCTCAATTTCAGAGCAAAAGTAAATTCAACAAAAGAGATTTCAAGTGATAGGGTAACGAACCTCTCCATCTCAGAACCCATATCGATAGCCATACTTTTCAGCTCGCCCAACATGTTGCTCAAATCTGACAGCACATCATCTTGCTTTGCCTTCTCATGCTGATACAGTTAATCAGTAGGATAGAATAAATAAAGAGTGGTTTCATGAAACAAGAACTAAACAGTATGTGTAGTTAGATTTAATGTGTGCACCTCGACTTTCTCAAGTGCAGAAGCTTGTTCAGAGGAAAAATGACGAGGTTCTGATCGAGGTGGAGCAGTAGCTAATCCCAATTTCTGTCTCTGCTCCAGGTGGCTACCTTTTGTATGAAAATCATCTATGGTTTTTATGACAAATATCAGAAAGAGCTGAACCAGTATGTGTGGTATTCAACAGATTTGTCGGATTTCATTTGACCAAAAAATTGGTTGCTTTTTTTTTTTAATCATTTAACATAAACCTTCATTTCACAAAAGGAGGCATGTACGGAACTGTTGCATTTTACCTTGAACGGGAAGAGGTCCCTTAATTCTGTGTGTTTTCTTTGGCTTCCATGTCTTAGAAAACAAGCCGCCAAGACTTCCTAAAAGCTTTTCACCCTAAATGAACACATAAATTAATCAAATCATCCACTTCTAGAACATATGACCAAAACAAAGTACAGTGGATTCCGACCAACTTCAGTTGGATAGGGTCAAGTTGTTCTTGACCAATTTTTTTATACGATCCAAGTTTTCTTGATCAAGAAAATTAATCCCCAATTGCTCTCAAAATAAAGTATAATAGGTTCGACCCTAGATTTTAGATCATCATCAAAACACATACAAATGTCAATAAACCAAATTTAATTAATACAACAAAAATAGGCAAGAGAAGCACAGAGGTCTGGATTGTGCTAATTAAGTCTACTTGACTAGTTTGATTAAATATAATTTTTTCACAATTCAACTTACGAAGGGAAAAGAATGAAAGTAACAAAAAAGTAACATACCCTACTAAGGTCGTGCTCAATATCTGCAACCGTTTGGTGAGTCTTAGTAATTTGCTGGCCTTGTTGATGCAATTTTACAAGAGTATTTGAAGCATCTCCTCTCATTTCTTCAGCAATTCTAAGGCAGCCATTTAGAGTATTTGTAGTCTCCTCAGCCTTGTATACAGCATAGTTTTCCAGTTCTTGAACAGATTGGTTCTCAATGCCACCTGAATCACGGAAGTCATTCTTGTATCTGGCTTTTGTTGCTGAAAATCCCAAACTCGAGAATGCAGCAGTAGTAGGTTTGCTGCTTCGATCAGCCTCAAAGTCAGAAACAGAATCAAAAGGGTTAGGGCTAGAAGTTACAGATTTTGCACTCTTCTCATTATTGGCTGATAGAAGGGCCTTGCGTGCACTCATCCTAACTTGGACTCACTGATAGCAACGGATGATGAACTCAGTGCTGAGAAAAAGAAATAAATGAAAATGATTTATTTCAGCTGCGCATGACACTGATAAAGGAATCTAAAAAGGAACCCTATAATTTCAATGTAATAGAATTAAATAGTTTAATCAGAACAACAACTAGGAAAACAGTTGGAAGATGCAGCTAACACCAGTGCAGTCTAGTGTATACTGAAGATTATCGTAGGTCAATTGGATATTGGCACATATGGAGCAATATTTCCAGAAAATTGGAGGCAGTTAGTTATGGATGAGACTAGCATTGCATGGAGTATAATTTTACTATCGCACTGTGCCCGCGGGCTAAAGAGACTAGCATTGCATGGTGTATATGGAACATGATGAAAACACAATAAGGGAACGATAGGAAATTGCATAGAACAGTAAGATATTCTTTCCAGTAAATTGGAGGCAGCAATTTACATATGAGATTGGCATTGCATGGAGAATATGGAATATGAGAACATAAAATATTATGTATGAAAATTCCTAAGTCATTTTTGGCTAATAAAAACATTAATGAATACATTCATTTAGAAAAGAAACGGATATCTGCAATTCATCGTCATCAAACCTTAGAAACAGATACATGGAATTAAATTTGAAAAATTATATAAACAGGACGCCTCATGAATATGTGGAGGTTGTGAATGATGGTGCAGAAACAGATTAGCATCTAGATCTGATAGTTCCTCAAACCATGTTATTCCAAGACTGATACGTCTCTCTGTTCTACTTTTCGTCAAGTATCATTCATCAATCCTGTACTAACAGTACTACAGATCTATACCAAATTTTCATTTATTAATAAATAACCATTTTTTGAGATCATATGGATAGCACAACCTAGAAAGACGAATATATGAAACGTAGTACAAGTAATTATGGTGATTTCTTATCAGGTAACAAGAAGGAAACTTATTGTTTAAGAAGGAAAGCAAGTAGCAAGCGAAGAGAAAGTAAAATTCAGTTCGATTAGACTTAAAAAGGAACACTTCGAGTGCAAAAACTTAATAGGAAACTGATCCCACTTCTGTGACTCAAACAAACTAGCAAGATTGGAAATAAGAAACAATAGGCTTTTGGTAGCATTAGATAAAAAAAAGCTAAGAGTAATTTGGAGATAAACTTAACAGTCTAAGCGCAGACTTGGAGATCACAAAAAAAAATCATCAATAAGAACTAAGAATAGACATCAAGAATGCTAAAAAAATCAGGTAATTGAGAAGGCAATCAGATACAACACAACGCCGAACAAAAACGGGGCACAGTTGGTATCGCGCGAGAACAAGAAACAAACATACCTTAGCAATCCAACCCGACACGAGATCCAAAGAGCAACGAAGATTGGAGAAAATGGCAGAAAGAAGTGGTTAAGATTTCGCCCCAGCAGCCGCGTCAAATAAAGAGTCACGAACGCGGAGGCGCTAAGCAATCGAGAACTCTTGCATAGAAACGTAGTCGTCGTCCTTCGTTGAATGGATCAAAGGTTAGCGAACGCCGGCGGAAGACGGGAGTAGAAAAGGGCCCAGCGCCTCGTCGCGGTCGCTGCCAAGAAATTTGACCGTTGGGTTCCTCCGACCCCACTTTTTTAGCACAACTGACCCCCCGACTCATTCATTGAGTTGACAAAAGACCCCACCCGTAAATCCAATCAACAATCAGGTATATTATGAGGGTTCTAAGAATTCGGGTAGAAAACCAATCGACCTTTATAATAGTTTTGCTAGTTAAAAAAATAAAATTGTTTATTTTTATATAAATAGTCTAAAAAAACAGAGCTTTAACCCTTTTTAGTTGTTTTTGTTTAGACGAGTGGAATTATGTTTATCTAGAAGACATTGAGCACATTATGAATTGCTGATTATTGTTGTTTTTTTTTCAAATAATACCCGGCAAGTTGTTTGTTTAGAAAATATAAATTAGTTTTAGTAAATAAATATGACTTAATTTTTTTTGAAAAAAAATAATATTTACGATTAACTTTTTAATAAATTCAAGGAATGAAATGTGTTTTGAAAATTTATTCATTAATAATATTATAAGCAAGGAAGAAATGAACATTTTTCTGAAAACGCGTCAACCTTGCCTTGTCTGCTGTAGTATTAAAAGTAAATCAATCAGTTGTGTCAGATGCGTCCATCCAACCGCACTCGAAGCGGCCAATGAACTGAAACCGGTTGTTTTTGGGTTCTTCTTTCTGATTAGCAGTAGAAAGAGAAGAAAAAAAACGAAGCTACGTTACCTGATCAGCGAATCCAAGAGGAAGAATCGAATTCGGCATCGCCATCGACGCCGGCCGGGAGGTTGAGATCGAGCGAATTCGCCATTTCCAGAGGCGGCAGCTGGATCATCGGATGGCACCTCTTCTTCGTCGATCCGAAACTTGCTTCGGAGACTTCGTCTCCGTCAACAGTTTCCTCGTTAGCGATCCCACGGGCGGAATCCATCTTGCTTCTAGGACAACAATTCGTTTTCTTGTGGCTCGCGCGATGGCCGCCGAGTGCTTGGAAAGAATTCTTGCAGTCCGCGCATTGGAATCGGCTTCTTTGATCATCCAATTGGAAAGCAGCGCCTAGCGAGATAGAGTCCGAAATGCTCCTCCGATCCTTTTTGTTCGGGAAACCCTTTCCCGACTCCTCACAGGAGGAGCACTTGATCTCCGCAGGAAAAGGGTAGATTGTTTGATTCTTGAGCGAATCAAGATCGCCAACCAATTGATCATCGGAATACTCCATCTTTTTAATCCCTTTTCTCGGAAGATCAAATTCCGATCCCTTGTCCGAAGACTCACTGCTGCCGTCCCTGTCGCCGGCCCAGCACCCGCAGTCCCTTGACAGCATCATAAGCCCGATCGCTCCGTCCGCGTCCTCGCGCTCATGCTCCGAGCTCGAGAACGAGCACGAAGCCATCGCCTGCATCCGCCTCCGCTGCGAGATCGCTGCCGACGTAATCCCTGCATCGAACTGTTTCACTGGCTTTGGTTTCGGAAAGTGACACTCGCTGTGGCCGAACAAAGCCCTCCAAGTCAAGAACTCCTTCCCACACTCGCCGCACCGCTTCTCCCCGTCGTCACCGTTTCCGGGGCCAGACATCCGCCACGTCTTCTTAGGGTTCACCCTGAGTCGGTACGATCCCGGTGGCGCCCTCGGCTCCTCGCCGCCGCCAGCCACCGCGATGTGATGGGACCGCATGTGGCCGCCGAGGGATTGCCCACTGGGGAAGCTCTTCTCGCACACTTTACACAGATGCGCCGGCGGTCGACCTCCTTCCATCAGCGACCCAAACAGAGGAAAGAAGAGCAGGAAAGAGGAGAGGTAATTGCGGAGCTTACAAGGAATCAATTAAGGAGCGGCTTCCTTCTCCGAGTCATCCATGCAACCTCGCGAGGAAGAGAGATCTAAGCGACCCCATGGCAAGCTCACTACCGAGTCCTCCAACTGCAATCTCTGCCTGCTTCACTCTCAGTTCTTGGCAAGTGTAAGGAATCGGGATGGAGCAGGGAATTGGGTCCGCAAAGCTTCCTTTGCCGTTTTTATATATACACATATATAGCGTGGAAGAATTGAGTGAATACTATTGGGAAGAGAAAAATGCATGCACGGAAGCAAAGTTCACAGGCTGATGATAGCTCGATGCATAACTGCCCTCGACTTTCCTTAATTTTAGTCGATGGAAAACGAATGGAGGGCAACTTGGCCGGTGATATTTCAGTGCCATATGCTGCATGGACAAGTCTCGTGTTTGATTGAAATTTAAGATCGATTTTGATGGTTAGTGAATTTTTTTTTAAGGCCCGATTAAAAGGTTACACCGACTTAATTTGTGAGCTTGAGTTTAAATAACCTCTTAAGCCATTGAGACCACTCACTCATGCAAACTAGAATAATTAACAGGTTGTTATGTATCTATATTTATCTCCTTCTATATTCATGTGAAGATTTAATATTTTTTTAAAATAATTAATAGATTTGGCATGATCAATCATAGCCGACTTGTTAACATGTTTGTCACATCGTTTAGGTGCACAATATACATGAACAAATTCTATGCAATCTTAATAATATATATATAACAATTAAATGTGTTTTTTAATTCTCATAAGGCACTATGCATTGCTAGAGCAACTAAAATTTAGAAATGCTCTATGAAATATCGATTCTAAAAGCAAAGGAGTTGTGATAAAAGGAATTGACTGTGAATAATGGGTAGCCTTTTTCTAATAGCAAAAGTAGGCAAATCTTTCTGTGCCATTATTAAGATCTCATCAATCCCCTTACGACACAAGGATCCTTGATAATTTCTAAACCATCTAAGGCAAGATCTTGCCTAGAGCACAAGCAGCATATGTGTTTTTAGTGCTTTTTCTTTTTCAAATATAAAAAAAAGACTAAACATATGTGGGCGAGACACATAACCTGTAACATGGGGTTCACTCAGATGCTTGCCAATTGCCATATCATGCAAATGGCTGTAGAGCTTCTTTGCTTCAGATCCAAGAAATGCACAAGCAATTACAATAAAAGTTTGTGGATACTTGATCAAATCAAGTAAATGAGATCGCTTGCAGGAAAAAAAAATAAAGTAGCTGCTACATGGCAACACAGCTATCAAGATCTCATTATCTTACCTTTAAAACAAATTCTGCAGCCACAATGCGATTTTTGGATCTCCAATAACCCGGCCAAAATCATGTCAGGAACACATGGATCAACACAGCTCTAAAGATATAAAAGATTTATAAAATTAAGATCAAGTCACCAAAGTAAAAATCTGATAATCTTCAAATATGATCCGTGGCCCGACCACCTCAGCTGAACAACTTGTGAGTTCAAAGGATTAGTTGTTTGATCAAATCCATTTGTTTGAATCAGTTGCATAAATTTGCACCTTCCTTGGGACTTACTATATCACTTTGGACCTGAGAAGAGCAAATAAAACAAACAGCAGTTTTTGACTTTGATGGAGTTGACAACCATTCGATAGACTAAAATTACTAGGAAATGAGTTTAATTGACACTATTTGGATGCCACAATCAGCAGACTAAAATTATGCTAATTGTTGATCCATACAAAACGACCAAATTACACAAATTAATTACATGTGCTGAGAAAGAACAGTAGCTCGCACTTCCAAAGTGGTGAAACAAATAAAATAAATAAATTTTAATTTAAACTGGGGATGATGATGGCAAGAACTCCGGCATTGATCTCTGCAGTAATATTCCACAAAATGGACACAATGGTCGTAGAGGATTCATCATCAATGGTTCTTTGTATTCCACACCAGACTTGGGTATCATGAAGGTGAAGAAGGTATCTGGCAATAAGTTAGCTGCCCACCGTTGGCAACACATGCAAAACCACATTGGAACATCAATAGAACACAGCTTCAGTGAAACCATGCACCTTAGTAATTTGTGTTTTTCGTTTGAGATGCTGTCACCCTCGCACCAAGCAATGTCGAGTGATTCGAAGGGTACCCGGCTGGAGCAGAAAGAGCACGTCTCTTCTGTGTAGTCACAGAAGGAATTGATCCTGGTAGGTGAATCAAGCCAACTTAACTAAAAAACACAATGAACTAACATATTGTGATACTTTGCAAGGAGAAGGTAAAACATTTAAGAGATAACTTGATCTCTCCAGAATCATCTCAGAATCTGCAGTTATATACAGTTAGCATTTTATAAGATGGAAACTAAAACTGTGAAGCACCAGATGATAAACTTGGCATAGGAACACCAGTAAACTGAGCAGGAAAAGTTATAAATGGGCCTAAAAACATCAGACTGAATGCTTCATGACCTACCAACAACAAATTTGTATTCACCAAAGAACTTAGAACAAATTGGCATGTTAATATATAGGAAAAACATGATACAGTGCATGACACCTTAATATAAGAAACATGATACGATCTATAGGAAAATAAATAGTGCTGAGAGTAAAACAGTGCATGTAACAAATAGAATGTACCTGATAGGTTAGAAAAAAAATTACCTGCTTCCAACTGCTTTAAGTTCAGATCCAAGAACATTTAGCTGATTATGTACCAGTTCAGCATTTAAAAGAACCCAGCACATCATTTGTGCTACACCTTGTGGGAACCAAGTTTTAGCTGAAAATACATCACACAAACAAGTAGCATGACTTCGAACAGCCCCCAAAGTGAAAGCCACAAGCCTTTGCTGGAGTTCTGATTCATTGTTAATGAGCAACTTATTCCATATATGAAATTTCTCATTGTTTTTGGATCCATTGCCCTTGGTTAGCATTAGTCTTCTGCAGATGATGTTCAGAAGGCAAATTCTGCGAGAACTAATATCAGACAGATTACTTTGAAAGTGAAACAAGACCTTGTCAATGGAAGCACCAGATGGACATCCTGAAAACAAGCTAGTGATCCATTTCAAGAGTAAATTATCGACGAATTGTGGATTATATTTATCAAATTCTAATAATGCCGAAATGATGTCCCAGATAACAAGTGGCTCATGTGCATCTTCAAAAGTCAGGAAACAGTGTAAGATATTTGATTCCCATCTCAATAGATCTCGCTCGGACAATACATCAGAGGATTCGAGAGTTTTGTCAGGTGAAATTTCATAAGACTGTCCACCAATCCAGAAAAACTCAACAACTGCCTTCTGAGTCCTGTATGTTACCAGGAAGAGTTAGTCCTAAATATGGTAAAAGCATCAGATCTGCTGCCCAAAAAAAAAAACTATCCCCTAATTCTACAATCAGAAATTATGTCCATGGTTATATTATTATTGTAAAGATTTGTCACCTTGCCTGATACATTTGGTTCAGAAGAAGGGAGTCAAAACTTCGAACCTGAAAGTATGATGTCATGTAAATATATGATCAAATGCATGCCGCAATGTAAAGTGTTATATAAGAGGCATTATAACGAGGAAGAGAACTGGCAATTATTGCAGCATTTCTATTTACCACTATTATTATAATAGGGCTACATGTATAAGCAATTTGATTACTGCAGCATGTTTAACCTCATGGAAGACAATACAGAAGATTTCTACACTATGAAAACAGAAATAGGTTCACCAGTTGAACTAAAACCCCCCTAGACATCCTATATCCATCAAGTAGAAAGTTATCTTCTGTGGAACATATGAGTAAACTTTGTTCAGTATGCATATCTAATTTGCCAAACTAGTTAACAGATTTAAAACTTGAGCCTAATTAACTCAGAGAAAACAAAGTGTTTAAGATGTCTTCACTACAGTAGCAACAATAAAATTATTTTAGCCAATCAACAACCAACTATGGGGTTGAACCTGAATTGAAGCACAGATAAAAAGCAATCAACCTTAAAATTATAATTTAAAGGATCTAGTATAATATCTATAATCACCATAAGCAACAGAGCTGCACAAGATACTGACTCTAGTCAATTGACATAATATGAGCAAGCGCCACAGAAGTATACAAATATCACACGTGTAGCAAATATTCTGATAGATTGTCATCAGCAAGCTTACCGCAGCAATCATTAGTCCTCCAGGAGACAGTGCAAGACCAAAGCACTGATCAGATACTTGTAATAGCTGCAAAGGTAACATGTATTCCATCAAGAACCCAAAATGGCATAGGAGAAGAATTAAAGAAATAACACAAACATAAAAACCTTCTTACATTGATCGAGTTTTTGAACCCAGGAAATTTAGAGGGGAAGTCAACTTTATAAAGAGCGTCTCCATGTAAGACCCAGCTTTGGATAGAATTATCCTGCCAAAAAAAAAAGCTAATTCCATTGACAGTTTGTTGATTTCTAAACAAGCAACATACTTACAGCTAGATGAGACAATTCGGATGGAAACTTTAATAAACCAGAGTATTGCAATGAGAAAATCAAATTTTTCACAAAAACAATACACGCAAAAAGAAGCATCAAGATAAAAAAGCATCTTTGTCCTACTTGAACAATATTGATTGGTGCACATACAGCACCTCAGCATTATTAAGATTGTGGTGGATATCATTGATGGTACCTCTCCCATTTTCAAGAGCTTTAATCATGCTCGAAAAAATTATGAAAATGGAAAAGATAATTTCACAAGCAATTTTAGCTGCTCTTAGCAAGGAAGGTGGTAACAAAGAATTGGTATAGCACCATTGTATTCTCTGGTTATTTATTTCATTGAAGAAACACTCATGTAGGGCACTTACAGATCATTATCAAGGAAAAAAATTCATCAGCCTTGACTATTTTGGTAGAGTCGATGGCACATCAATTGCACAGGAATTGATGCTCATTCTGACCTTTGCTAGCAAAAAATCTATTTTGTAACTTAGTTCTTTTACTTATCAGTAGAGGAATCCTCTTTAATTCTTGTACTAATATGTAGTTGATATTTGTCGCCAAAAAAAAGTGTGTGCATATCAATTACTCTGATGAAGCACATAACCATCACAATATCATTAAAACAGATTCAGCTAGCAGAACGGAAAGGCACGCGAACAATCACAATGATCCTAACCAGAAAGTAACTTCCACTATTGAATCAAACAGGCAAGACACTGCATAGTTAAGATTTCATGTTCCTTATTACATGCAAAACAAGATTTATAAGTAAAATGGATCCTAGGCATATCTCTAATGATAAATTGGACAGACCAGAGGCTTTATCTCTATAAAAATACAGTAGATCTAAATAACCTTCATATTTATGGTACAATAAAGGAAATACTGGTGCAAGTTCTCATTTCAAAGCCTGGAAAAGCATGATCTAAGCAGCCTTAGAATTAAAAGGTATCATTTATCAAGGATTAAAGGAATGGTCTTCATAATAAATAAGGATTTTGTTAGATGAAAATGGAGCAACAAGAAAGTTTCATAAAATAGTCAAATTACTGCAACGCTAAACGTTAAAGCATTTGAATTAACTATGCCTCTCTGATCAGAAAACCACATCACTCTCACTTGGGAGAAGTTTAGGATAGACGGCTCATTTCTTCAAGATTAGGAATTAATATGTATAAACCCAGTATGGCATGGCTCTACACACCATACTGTATGTCAATAAAGTAGCTTTACACAGAAGACAGTGGAAAAGAATGGAATCACACAAATGCATATTTTGTCATTAAAGTAGAGATATCACCCTCTTGAAATACATATCAAGCTCAAAAAAATGACCAACTAACCTGGAGAAGGCATAAGTTGATTGAACTCGGAACATGAATACAAGATTATTTTCAAATATCAGATGTCTCTTTAAAAATATTATTATAGTCTCGTAAGTGTATCAAATAAATGAGATCTAAATTATATTACTCAATTATTTGATTTGGAATGTCAGAAAGTGGACAAAAGTACCTGGCTGCAACTGTATAAACAACAACCATCATATGCCCAAGCTAGACCTGTCACCTGTTAGTAAAAGTTTGTCATTTTCCAACTAGAACTCTAATTAATATACATAAACGCAGTAGATATACCACTTGGTCATGAGCATTATAAGAACCAACACTTTTTAGTTTTCTGCATAAGTCATGGCATATCCATACTTCAAGCGTTCCAGAACCTTTCCCAATTGCTAAAACAATTGTTCCTTGAGATTGTTTTGGCACAGCCAAAGAAATTAGGGAAATTGGGACAGGCAGAGATACTGTCAACTATAAGAAAAATGAGTAATAAAATGGTGAATGAAGTTTAAATGATGAGCTTGAAAATTCAAATCTAGATGGATATTTTTTTACCTCGTTTATTAAGGAAAATGGAGAAGTATTGACCTCCGAGGAACTGACCAGGTCTTCAATATGTGCTGACCATATCTTTACACTGTAGAAAAATAAATTACTTCAGCTCATACACATCTTGATGAAGTTGTAACCCATGTATTGTGTAGAAGAAAATAGATGCTACATACTCATGTCTCATGAAGGAAATACTCATAAAGAATATTACTTGCATTAAGCAAAAAATTTCTTCTTTTTCATGTTGTTAAACAAACATTTATAGCAAATTAATCAGAACAACTAACCCATAACTAATTCACTGACCACGGAGCAGGCTGCAGATGAGATGGTGCATTTTCATGAATAAAGCAGTTGGAAATGAAGCACCATTCAATAACCAAACCTAGAAAACTTCAATATTTTATTTAATAGTGATACTTTCTAGCATTCATTTCAGTTGTTAACAATCATTTGTTGCTCATACAAAACTTATGCAAAAAATGAAACAAATTTTAAACCAATAGCTAGCACACAACACAAGGAATAGCATAAACTATCATCACAAAATATGAAAAGCCAATATGTACCCAATAGATGCAGACTAAAAATTTCATATTTCCAAGAAACCTATCACAGAAAGATCAGCATAACATAACCCTTAACAAGATTCATCCTGATACATTTATTGGTAGATAAATTGTTAAACTTACATTCATAGACAACCTGCCAGAAAAAAAAACCATTTTTTTTTAAATATCATGAAATGCAAAGTCAACTAAGAGAAAGAGAGATGTGAATGATACAGTAGCAAAAACCTTTGACCATCTGGTAACATTGAATTGATAACAGAAGGAAAATTATTTTACCATCACAGTTAGACTACATTTCCAATCAATCAAAGAAAAAAAAAATCAGAAAGTAAAAAATGGATTCATTATTGTGTGCAACTTATCAACTTAGCAAATGTGAATTGCAATTCAACAAATACATCTCATTCTATCTTAGTTGCCAATTTGGATTCCAGTATATGCACTTCTAGAGTATATCATAAGAATGGGTGACTGTTTGTGTAACAAAGTGAAACAAATACACAAAATAAATAAATAAAAAGAAGACAGCAATGTTCAAGTATCACCAAGTAAAATCACCTGCCATCAGAACCCCCAGTGACCAATATTAACTGGGAAATTGAGGAACATGATGCAAACAATCCCCAAGTTATTGTGGTGATCCAGGAGTTATGCACCGGAAAAAGTCCAATAAGCATTGGATCAACAAATACTCTGTCATGCTCAATGGTGTAGCATTCTGGTTGACCAATTCTCCAAAAAGAGATATTACCAGACTTTCCACCTACAGCAAGTATCACGCATCTGTTGCAAGACCCGGGCTGGACTTGAGATGACTGCAATACTGGGGACCAAGATACAATAAGGGATGACATCAATGCACTACGAGAAGCATATTGCTCTGGGCTAATCAGGGGCAGGCCAATTTCCATGTCTGATGCAAGCAGACTTTCTGATATTGGAGAAACTTGAGCACTCACCACCATAGCACTCTTGGAGTCGACACCAACAACCTGTAAATTGATGTTACTCACCAAATATGGGTAATTGATGTTTGCTACAATAAAACAGTCAATTAGTCCCTTTATGAATTGACCAAGAAAATGACCGTCTAAGAACCTCATTTGAAGAAACTTGATTAATGTTGGAATGAGCATTAACAAGATTGTTAGTATTAGCAATAGCTTCATTTGCAGCTGTTGTATCTTCCCATCTGAGCAATTCATGTTTTTGTGAGCTCTCTGCATTTGTACCATGGGTGAGTACCTTTCTTTGTGATATTTCTTTTTTAATGCTCTCACTTCTGAAAGCAGCAAATTTTCCAAATAAGACAAGAGAATTTGAAAGTGTAAATAAAACACATAGCAACAAATACATTCATGCAATATATGTCAAGTTATTACCAATCAACATATACAAATAAAAGGAAAGGAAAATTGAGAGACAGAAGCACATCTAGCAGAAAAACTGAGGATTTGACTACAGCTGACTAAGATATACCTTTTGCATACAGGATCTTTGCTGGAACCTTGGGACTTGATACGCCTTTTCCCCAATTTGGTGCCCTTAATTGTTTCTTTCTGAGGAAGTATAACTGCAAGAGGAAACTAAAATAGCCCAAAACACGTTAGGTCAAATATCACAAGCAAAAAGAGCATTTCATGTCAGACTTGACAGATGCTAGGAACTCACTTCAGAAAATGATGTTGTAGGCAAATTTGGTTCACCAAAATTTGTCCTTGTAAGGTAATCACATAGCAAGTTGGATATATCAACAACCTACATAAATTAGAACCAGAAGTAGCAAACATCAGAAAATGCCACAATTCACAAAACCAACTATAATATTGGGCCTCAAACATAGAGTACCACAGAAAATAAGTGTCAGATATATTAACTTGGGCAATGCATTTATCAATTTTTTCAAAATCCAAAAATCCCTTCAAAAATGAAGCTGGTTCATTCTTATACAGGATGATCTATTTTGAAATGACTTGTGAAGAAAAGAAACAGAAACTCAAAGTAGAATCACATGTTCAGCAATTGGAATCAAATCTCAGTTCAAAATACTGGGAATGGTGTTCAGCAGGTCTAAACCAATGCAGGATTTTACTAGAGTTGCATACCTCCACCCACTCAGCTTTAAATTCACAGGATGGTGGTCGATACAGCTTTACACGACCATCAGTAGTGCAGACAGCTAACAAACATCTGCAGATGATTCAAAATTAACTAATGGCATGCATTAAAATCTAAAAACACTGAAGGAGAAAAGGAATTGGATGTAGCTCTGCTTCACAGTGTATAATTAAAAGAAAAGTTACATGATTGGTGTTACTTTGGAGAGTTAGATACAAGGTCAAAGTAAGACCTACCCTGAATTAGAAGCAAACCCAGGTTGAGACCATGAGATGGACCGAGCACATGGACGGGTATCCCGTGATATGCAAGTGGTGAACAAACAGGGAGTCAAAAGGTCTGCATTAAAAAAAAAAAACCCTCAAAATCTTCGTTTGTCAGGAGACTACATTACAAAAGAGCTCACGACCATGTCATTAAGGTTTTTACAAGTTCTTTGAGGATTTTATATTATGTAGCACGAATACTCTGAATTTTTTTTTTTTGAAGTATCGGAAACGGATACGGATACGATACGGGTATGATACACCGATACACGTGTTGGATATAGCAAAATTGGTATTGTTGACTTTATGTAGGTTTGACCAGTCGGATACGCCTTGGGCACAGGAGGGATACGTTTTTCCAATACGTTTGGGTGAAATTGCAAAAATAATAAAAGTTTAAGGGATCAAATCGAAATAAATTGAAGTTTGGGAGACTAATTAAGA
The DNA here is from genome assembly GCF_018446385.1 of Zingiber officinale. Taxonomy (NCBI): domain Eukaryota; kingdom Viridiplantae; phylum Streptophyta; class Magnoliopsida; order Zingiberales; family Zingiberaceae; genus Zingiber; species Zingiber officinale. The sequence continues at coordinate 895,372 of NC_056000.1, forward strand.
AATAGTTGAAAACTAATTGGGCTTAATACCCCATTAGCCCTAGCCCTAGCCCTAGCCCTGTGTCAACGGAAAAATTCATCAGCCTTCTTCTTCCTCTCATCATCGCGTGACTTCATCTCTGTCACCATCAGAAATTCGCAAGTAACTGTCATGCAGCCTCCCAAACCGGTGACCGTTGCGGTGCCGCCCAAGCTCCATAGCCCACAGGTATATTATCGCCATTTATTCTTTCTATTTTTCTTTTTGAAATTGTCAATGGTGAAAGAGATAGAAAGGAAGAAGAGATGCTTGGACTTTTCCTCTACAACTTTTCTCCAACGACCAATATTATTGTTTCTTGACTAGGTAAAATAGTGGATGATTCTTGTTTGCAGAGGAAAAAGATGGGATTGGATTTTTAAATAATAAAATTTTATAAATTAGTGTTGATGCTTTTATGTGATTTGCTGTCTATTCACGGGGTTTCTAAATTTTATTTTTTGTGTGGATCAAAAATAAAAAAAACATTATATATTTTAATAATTGTCATATCCTAGTTGTATCGTTTCTTATATTTTCAAAATTTGCCATATCGCCATATCTGTATTGTATTTGATATGATACCCGTACCCGTATCCATACAACATAGATTTTATAAGTGCAGCTAGGTTATATACCATCAGTGACCACATAGCTCATGTATGATAAGTGAACACATGACTAAATGTTTATGCAATAGGATCATATGGATCCCCTCCATCATAACATGGCCATTTTTTGAAATGGTTCTTGGCCCTTGGAAAATAATTCGTTGATGAAATATCTTATGAACTCAATTAGCCATTTGATCCAATTATGAGTGCCAACTGCAGAACTCTTCCAGCCACTGAACATAATTGCATGAATAAAATGCTAACTTAAAGAAGTAACTTCTAGTATGTATAATCCTCAATGAAATAATTTATTTAAAAGACAAGGGAAACAACTGATGTTTAACAAATAATATACCAAACATAACGAGCTACCAACCACAACTCAAGTATCCTGTCTGATGATTGGCTGCAATAGAGACATACAATTCACAGCATTCTACAAGTCAATGGAACTCATCAACATCATTTCCACATTTGATGGATTTCTACATTTTATGGCATAAATAGTTAAATTCATGGTTTGTCTCATATTATTCAATACAATTAGATTATAAATGATACTAGCAGTATATAAAGCAAAACTTTAAAAAAATTGATTCATATAGTTTAATGTAACTAATATTTCACTCGATTCTGAAAAGAGAAGGTCTATCAGATATTAAGTATGATCCATAAAATTAAGCTCAACCCATTATGTTAAAAACTTAAAATCAATAGATCAAAATTTAGACCCAAGAATCACAATGAGAAAGGAAAAGATGAATCTTTTACAACATGGTAGAAGTGGAGAATTACAGAGAGTGATATATCAAATTCGATGACTTGCACACAAACTCAAAATCAATGGGAATGGTGAAGTTTTAATCAAGATGAGATATCTTGTCGTGTTGAGGCAGAAAAGATATTTCCATTTCAATTTTTGATAAAATGAACAGATATTTTGTAAGTTTTAATTAAGATGAGATTACAATATTAAACTTTTTTCAAAAAGAACCATGAAAGGCGTTTTCTATTTATCATTTAAGCGACTAAATAAAACACATGATTTGAAATTCGTATTGGGTCAGATGACATGACCAAAATATTTACAATTCTACTAAATTAAAAGAAGATATTAATTGGTAGTGGTATTCTCTCCCATGTTGACTATGCAACTCATGCTGGTAAGTATCATATCGTGCAAACTTTCGGCATGCATCAACGAACATTGAAACGCGATGAGATGAATTTGAATGAATTCAACTAATGTTTGTTATATTTTTATAATTAGTTTACTAAAGCTTTAAGCCGGCCCCACCTAGTAGGATAAGGCTTGGCTATTAGTTGTTGTAGTTTACTAAAACCTTAATTCAAATGGTTATCTAATTCCTATGACCTGATAGTTAGAGTAACAAGTTAAGCAAAAGAAAAATAAAAAAACTTATCTAAATTCATTTTGTCACACATTTGAAGTAGGAAATTGAACAAAATACATTTTAAATTCAACTATCAAAAACTAATATAGTCCTGTTTTTAAAAGTAAAGAATCTAAGTGAAAAGGATCAAATTTTGGCATATTTTATTAAATGTTGGAAAGGTCAAATATTGGTACAACATGTTAATTTTAATTGACTATATACTTGTTATGAACTTATTTTAGAAAGTAATAAGCTAAATGGAAGGCCATTAAAGGACTAAAACTTATCTAAGCCCATCTCTACACGCTCTGATATGTGTTTCCTGTGCCATCTCGACAGAAAATTGAAATCCTAGCATGAAATGATAATTTAAACTGTGATAGGATATAATAATTTTTTATATTTTAAGTTGTAAAACATGTTCCAAATAAGCCAAGATCTTCTAAAACTATTTCACATGATGGAAATCCATGATTTGTTAAGATTCATGATTCAGAAGATTATAAAAAATGAATCTCAACTTGAAAATCCTGTTGAAGAAAAACACATGGAAGATAAAAGATTTTTAACAAAACTTACCTTCTCTTTTAACAATCCCGATATTAAACGGAATGCTGGGTTGGAGAGTGATCATTCCTCTTGGGCCAACAAGCAAAGCAGGATTCTGAAAAAAAAAACGAACAATGAGTTTATAATCATACAAAAACTGCATCCACCTCCTTTCCTTCGACCTGAAAGAAACTATTGCCAGCATAATATATCTATAATTAATACGGCAGAAAAAATATATATACAAGCCTACCAATATCGTAATAATGTGACCACAAGCAATAGCCACCAAGTTCTCGCTTGACCAAGCAATGGAGTTTGGATATGATGGTGAAGAAACCAGAGGGATAGCCTGCCAATGAGAAGCCATTGCTCATACCTGAAAACAGGAGCAGGAAATAAGCTGTTTATTTCTTAAAGCGCTTAAAAAGAAAACAGGGAATGCCTAGGTGGCACACGGAGAACCGTCAGGGAATACTTGCACAGAAGAACCTTGTCTGTACCTTGGGCTCTACCAGAGGCACAAGGGGATGTGTAGCCTGTTACGTGCTTGGATCCAGGACCAAATACACGGGCCTCGGGGTCGAGATACGGTGGATTGTCCTCCCGGAGGTTCCCGTCTTCAATATGGCAGCTTCAACTGTTGCCAGTGGTGGGGCAGTGCTGCTCGGTTCCTAGGAAGCGCTGATGACGAACCGGATGAAGGCGAAGTTGTATTTTACAAAACCCCGAGGGCGTAAGCAGGAGAACGTCGCGTGCCGCGGCGCAGCGCGTCGATGAGGGCGGATACGAACAGGTGGAAGTAACAGTAAAGAGAGGGACAGAGATAGAGAGAACGAGAAGGAGTAGGTCGCTGCTGTAGGGTCCCGGCGCACCGCCGATCAAACCTGGACGAACGGTTTCCACAGGCCACGCCGAGCAAAAGGAAGACGATGACGAGGAGCGGCGGTTGGATAGAAGGCCCAAATAGGCGAAAAGGTTTTGTTCAGAGAAAAGGAGAGAGAGAAAATAATTTTTCTTTCACGCTCAAATTTATAATTTAACAAATTTGTTACTCTGAACCCGTTAAATTTGAAAATTTTGGAACTGAAATTGTAAAAACGGTAAACTATAGATAAATTCTTATTCATGAATGTTTCTTTATGTCCGCTCCCTCTTTAAACAAAATTTATTTTACACTCCCCAAATTTTTTTTTTAACTCCCTAATACATGAATTTACAAATTTACCCCCTCATTAATTCTTTTCCTCTCCCCCATTTCTTTCCCAGCCACATCCATCGGACATAACAAAAGAAAAGCCCTAATCCTAACCAAGCACGCCAATCCTCACCTCTCCCACATTTCATTCCCAACCACATCTATCAGTCCATTTCTACGAAGAAAAAGCTCTAACCCTAACCAAACAAAGTCATTTGTTCGCCAATCCCGCCGATGACAATGTAAAGCTCTAATCGTCGAGATCCACCAACCGACCGACCAAATCCATCGACGAGGAGACTGAAGCAAACGACGAAAGAAACAAAGTCGAAGTCAGCCAATCACCTCAAAAAATAGTAAGTTTCTTCGCTATTTGTAGTTTTTGATCGATTAATCTTATTTTGTTCGATTTTCACATTACATTATTTGTTTGTTGTTGGTTATTGTTTAAATTTTTTGGCTTCTCGATTTTTAGCAGGTCATTGTGTGATTTGTACAATATTTTTGTGCTATTTGGTGGTGATTTTTTTACATTTTAGTATCCTTTTTATAGATAAATGAGATATCTAACTACTATGAACCTATAAATTCTTCAACTGAATAATAAATGTTTTAAGAGAGATTAACTTTATGTAAGAAATCAGTTTCACTCCCTGATATATCAATTTACAAATTTACCAATTGAATTACTTTACCTCTCCCCTATTTCTTCTTCAAACATGATCTCCATTCGAAAAACCCTAACCAAACAAATCCATAGAAAATCCACGACCATGCAAAATCCTAAACACTGAGATTCAGTGACCGGCCAAACACTCCGACGAGGAGACTGAAGCAGGCGTCGAAATAGATAGTCGAAGTTTCTTCACCTTGCATTAAGCCTCTTATTAGTCCGATCTCGTTGCTTCCAACTAGTTACCTTGAAAAATAGTAAGTTTCTTCACTTTTTATAATTTTTTGATTGATTAGTAACATTTTGTTTGATATCCACAGTTCATTATTTGTTTGATGTAAGTTATTATTCGAATTTGTTGGCTTCTCGATTTTCAACATGTCATTGTACGATTTGTACAAAATTTTGTGCTATTGGTGATGGTTTATTATATTTTGGTGCCCACTAAATTAATGATGACATGTTTTGGATTAAGAATCTCTGCAAACCACTTTGATTTATTATATTTTTTTAATCATTATTCAGTGCTTTCTTGTTGGAAGGAATTTGCACGAGGATAACCACTTTGGGAGGTTGGACAAAGGGATACTTAGCAAAAATGTGATACTGCAATGGGTATATTAAATAGATTCTTTGTCCAAAATATGGAACACTTTGTATTGGATATTTTTATTTTAGAGAGAGCAAGCATATAGAACCAACTAATAGAGGTTATAGAATTTGAGAAATGACATTGTGTGTTCCACTTCCTAAAGACAATTTTCTAATGTTATATAAAGAATAAAGGCCGATAATATTTGAATGAGTATATTGTTCCTCATTTATGATGTGTTATGAAATTGTATATCATTTCTCAATTTATTTTGTAATTGATATTATGTTATGATTTGATTATGAAATTGTATAATGTTTTCTAATGCAATTTCTCAACCACTTAGGTGACGCAGGTTTTTGTTCAATTTCTTGGAGAAATGGAATCTGGATCAGGATCTTCGAATTTTTCATTTCTGGGTAGTTGCAAGTATAAAGAAGACCTCTATATGATTTCAATTTTTAATGGCTTCAGTCTAATGGAGTTGTTTCTTAATCTTGGAAGAAAATGTGAGGAGATTGCTCCACAAAATGTGATCTTGCAATATCTAGCTCCACATCAGAATATGTATGTGACATTGAATGAAGATGATGACGTCCGTATTATGACACATCTTTACACGTCTATGAGATTGACAATAATTAATATGAGAGCGGTGAAAAAAGATGATATGGGTTCCCACAATCTTGAAAGGTAAAAAATTTCTACCTTGATTTTTTTTTATAGGAATTGGGTTGATATTGATGATGATGAAATTTATTTATTTATTTTTTTTGCTTTGCTTGATATTTCATTTGTAGATTACAATTGCTGATGATATCTTGTTTAGTTATTTATCATTTTTTATCATATGTTTCATGGAGATATGTTATAGGTGTGCTTCTTGTGAATCTTGATCATGCGTGAGTTTTAGTTTTGAAGACATTGGATCATTTGAACTATTAAATAGAACATGACTATATCCCATTTACGTTGCATTAATAATTTATTAAAAGGTAAAAAATGAGAGATCAACAAAATATTGAACTACTTAAAATAGTTAAAAAATGATATCCTATTGTTTAGATTTCATACGCATCCACATGTTGTATTGTACACATTTCAGTTTCATTAATAAGTCTTTGATAATTATTTAAGAATTTAATGCTGTGTGTTTTGGTATATAGATAGTAGGTTAACTAAAATTGTTTTATGCGTACAATGATATTATACTCACTGTTAAATTGATAAGGTTTGAAACTGAAGAAGAGACACAGACTAGTAATGATGACCATCTTGAAGTGGGGTTGGTAAGAAATTCCATAGACGTTTGGAGTCATTGCATCCGTGGAGAGGGCCAAATATTCAAGGATGCTGCAGAATTTCGAAAATGTGCTAAAAATTATGCAGTTGCTACGAAACGGTCATTTTTGTATAAAAAGAATGATAATAAGAAGGTTATTCTTGTCTGTAGCACAAGCAACTGTTCTTGGAGAATATATGCTTCAAGACATAAAGCTGACAAACTTTTTGGCTTTAGAAAATGCAATCTAATTCATACTTGTGGAGATGACAATCTTCGTAGTAGAGGACATCCTAAAGCTGATGCTGCCTGGGTTTCTAATATTGTGATGGACAGATTGAGGGGAGAGCCCTCGTATCGACCATGCATGATGTTGAAAGATATTCACAGAGATTATGGGGTTGAGCTTAATTACAACAAGGTTTGGAAAGGGAAGGAATTGGCAATGCATGACATTCATGGTGTAGAGGAGGGGGCGTATGATGGATTAAGATGGTATTGTAGTGCTATCAAAGAAACTAATCCTGGAAGTTTTGTCGAGTGTGAAATTGATCATTGTAGTAATAACTTTAAACGATTATTCATCTGTTTCAACGCATGTGCAACTGGTTTTATCAATGGATGTAGGCCCTTGGTTTTCTTGGATGGCACTCACATAAAGAATAAATACAAGGGATGTATTTTGGTTGCTGTGGCAAAGGATGCTAATGATGATCTTTTCACATTAGCATACTCAGTTGTAGATGCTGAAAATGATGATAATTGGGGATGGTTTTGTTTCCAACTTAAAAGTGCTCTACTTTCACATCGCTTTATTGGGTTCCATGAGTTTACCTTTTTCTCTGACAGACATCCTGGGATAATCAAGGCTATTCAGTTAGTATTCCCAGTCAGTCATCATGCCTACTGTTTAAGGCATTTGGTAGATAATTTCGTGAAACAGGTTTGTCTAATGGTATACTTTTGTTAGGAAACATTACTTTTTAGATATTACTTTGTGCATACTAGTTTATATTCTTTTTTTTTATTTGAATGTAGGTCATGCGAAGCTACCCACTTCATAACAAAAAATATTGGTCATCTGTTTTCAAGAAAGCTGCATATGCCCTATCGAGACAAGAGTTTCAAGAACATATTAACAATATAATACGGTCAATGCCACTTGCTAAAGACTTCATAGTATCTTCATGTCCAGAAAGTTGGGCAAATGCATGTTTTCTAGGAAATCGTTGGGGTGTCATGAATAATAACATAGCCGAATCGTGGAATAATTGGGTTAAAATAGCACGATTTCTTCCTATTGTGCCCATGGTGGACCATATACGCATTCAAATTATGGACATGATGCACAGACGACGTGAAGCAACAATGGGGATGGTTAAAAGATTGAGTCCATCAAAGGAGAATGCTCTTGCAAAAACATATGCTGAATCTCGCAGCTTAAAACTACGTAAGGCATGTGGCTGGAGTTTTGAGGTTGTGGATGGAGATAAATCATTTGCTGTTGATTTGTCTGTTATGACTTGTTCGTGCAGAGCATGGCAGGTTAATAGGTTTCCATGCAAACATGCATGTGCAGCAATAGAGTCAAAGTCATTGTCATTATATGATTTCTGTGACAAATACTTTAAGATAGAGTTGTATCGTGAAAGCTACAGAGGAATCTTAAATCCAATCCCTACATGTCACATGTATGAGTCCAATCCCGAGCACCCATTTGTAATCAATGCTCCTGATGTTCAAGCCAACCGGTAGAAGAAGAACTCAAAGGATACCTTCACAAGTCGAAAACGTGTGACAAAGTGTGGTCGATGTCATGGGCGAGGCCATAACCGACGCAGTTGCAAAGAAGCCATTAACTAACTCTGCTTTTGTTTTGTGAAATAGTGTGAAACTGTTTGATTTACAAGTAAATTGCTGAAATTTCTTTAAGGAGCATGTACTCATATATTTGAACTAAAGATTATGGTTGTTCTAAAAACAACTAATATGTTTTCCAATGTACAGGAAAAGGGGGATGATAGAACAAAGAAGAAGCGAGGATGCATCGACAAGAAGGTGTACTCGATCTAGCGACAGTATTCGTGGCCGGTTGTTGCGTTGATGGTCCTTTTTTGTTATTGTATTCTATTAAGTCAGTGACTCCTATGTACTATTTATGAAAGGTGAGCTTATTAGTAGTTGATGTTTGAGAATGGTGTGATATCTATATTTCATACTTTTAGTAAGTGACTTGTATTTGTGGTTGTTGTGTCAGTGTATTTTCTAGTTCAGTCATGAAATTAAATGTTTAGTATACTCTTTATTTCCATGTCATTTGTGGATATAGTAACATGTGTAATAGGATCTTGTCAAAATTTCATAAGTAAATAATGATAGTGAAATAATAATGGTAGCAACTTGTTTTGCTACTTAGTTACTAATTATATGTGAGGTTGCAACAAGATCATGATGGAGGTGCCACTAGAACTTTATACTTAAATTTCTTAAAATAATACACAATCTAAAACAATTCGTACTCAATTTTTCACAATGTATACTAAAAATTTACTATTCTGTACCACTAATTTACTTGCCCTTGGCATAATGATGGTAGTAAAATTATTATGGTAATAACTTATTTTCCTACTTAGTTACTAATTACATGTGGGGTTGCTACTAGATGATGAAGGAGAAGCCTCTAGAACATTATACTCGAATTTCTTAAAATAATACACGATCTAAAATAATTCGTACTTAAATGGTCACAATGTATACTGAAATTTTACTATTTTGTACCAATAATCCACTTGCTTTTGACAATTTCTTGGTAGTGAAATAGTAATGGTAGCAACTTATTTTCCTACTTAGCTGCTAAATTACATATGAGGTTGATTCGAGATGATGAAGGAGACGTCACTGGAACTTTATACTCAAATTCCTTGAAATAATACTCAATCTAAAATAATTCATACTTAATATTTTCACATTATATATTGAATTTTACTATTTTATACTTATATTCATAATTGAGTTTGCATCAAGATCATAAAAGAGGTGACACCAGAACTTTATACTCATTTTTTTTTAAATAATACTTAATCTAAAACAAATGATGAAAGAGACGCCACAGGAACATTATACTCGAATTTATTAAAATAATACTCAATATTAAACAATTCATAATTAAATTTACACAATGTATACTGAAATTATACTATTTTGGTTTTAATAATCCGCTTGCTCTTGGTATTTTCTTGGTAGTGAAATAGTAATGGTAGCAACTTATTTTCCTACTTAGTTGCTCGATTACATGTGAGTTTGTATTAAGATCATGAAGAAGGTGTCATTGGAACTTTATATTCAAATTTCTTAAAATAATACTCAATCTAAAATAATTCAAACTCAAATTTTCACAATGTATACCGAAATATTACTATTTTATATTAATAATCTGCTTGCCTTTGGCATTTCATAATAGTGAAATAGTAATGGTAACAACTTATTTTCCTATTGGTTGCTAATTACATGTGAGGTTGAGTCGACATGATGAAAGAGACACCACTTGAATATTATAGTCAACTTTCTTAAAATAATACTAAATCTAAAACAATTCATACTTGAATTTCCACAATGTATACTAAAATAATATCATTGTGTACCAATAATCCGCTTGCTCTTAGCATTTTCTTGGTAGTAAAATAGTAATAATATCAACTTATTTTTCTACTTGGTTGCTTAATTACATGTGACTTTGCATTAAAATCATGAAGGAGGTGCCACCTTTTACTCAAATTTCTTGAAATAATACTTAATCTAAAATAATTCATAATTAAATTTTTACAATGTATACTAAAATTTTACTATTTTGTACTAATAATCTACTTGCTCTTAGCATTTCCTTGGTAGTGAGATAATAATGGTAGCAACTTATGTTCCTACTTAGTTACTAATTATATGTGAGTTTACATCAAGATCATGAAAGAGGTGTCAATTGAACTTTATACTCAAATTTCTTAAAATAATACTCAATCTGAAATAATTCATACTTACATTTTCACAATATATACTAAAATGTTACTATTTTATACTAATAATCCGCTTGCTCTTGACATTTTCTTGGTAGTAAAATATGTAATAGTAGTAACTTGTTTTCCTACTTAGTTGCTCGATTACATGTGAGTTTGCATCAAGATCATGAAGGAGGTGTCATTGAAACTTTATACTCAAATTTCTTAAGATAATACTCAATCTAAAACAATTCATACTTACATTTTCACAATGTATGCTGAAATATTACTATTTTATACTAATAATCCGCTTGCTCTTGGCATTTTCTTGGTAGTGAAATAATAATGGTAGCAACTTATTTTCCTACTTAGGTGTTTGATTACATGTGAGTTTGCATTAAGATCATGAAGGAGGTGTCATTGGAGCTTTATACTCAAATTTCTTAAGATAATGCTCAATCTAAAATAATTCATACTTAAATTTTCACAATATATACTGAAATTTTACTATTTTGTACCAATAATCCGCTTGCTCTTGGCATTTTCTTATTAGTGAAAAAGTAATGGTAAGAACTTATTTTCCTACTTTGCTGCTTGATTACATGTGAGTTTGCATTAAGATCATGAAGGAGGTGTCAATGGAACTTTATACTCAAATTTCTTAAGATAATACTCAATCTAAAACAATTCATAGTTAAATTTTCACAATATATACTGAAAGTTTACTATTTTGTACCAATAATTCGCTTGCTCTTGGTATTTTCTTATTATTGAAAAATAAAGGGTAACAACTTATTTTTCTACTTGGTTGCTCAATTACATGTGAGTTTGCATCAAGATCATAAAGGAGGTGTCATTGGAACTTTATACTCAAATTTCTTAAGATAATACTCAATCTAAAATAATCTATACTTACATTTTCTCAATATATACTGAAATTTTACTATTTTATACCAATAATCCGCTTGGGCTTGACATTTTCTTGATAGTGAAAAAGTAATGATAGCAACTTATTTTCCTACTTAGGTGCTCGATTACATGTGAGTTTGCATTAAGATCATGAAGGAGGTGTCATTGGAACTTTATACTTAAATTTCTTAAGATAATACTCAATCTAAAACAATTGATACTTAAATTTTCACAATATATACTAAATTTTTACTATTTTGTACCAATAATTTGCTTGCTCTTGGAATTTTCGTATTAGTGAAAAAGTAAGGATAACAACTTATTTTTCTACTTAGTTGCTCAATTACATGTGAGTTTGCATCAAGATCATAAAGGAGGTGTCATTGGAACTTTATACTCAAATTTCTTAAGATAATACTCAATCTAAAATAATCTATACTTACATTTTCTCAATATATACTGAAATTTTACTATTTTATACCAATAATCCGCTTGGGCTTGGCATTTTCTTAATAGTGAAAAAGTAATGATAGCAACTTATTTTCCTACTTAGGTGCTCGATTACATGTGAGTTTGCATTAAGATCATGAAGGAGGTACCACCAGAACTTTATACTCAAATTTCTTGAAATAATACTCAATCTGAAATAATTCATACTTATATTTTCACAATGTATACTAAAATGTTACTATTTTGTACTAATAATCTACTTGCTCTTGACATTTTCTCGGTAGTGAAATATGTAATAGTAGTAACTTGTTTTCCTACTTAGTTGCTAGATTACATGTGAGTTTGCATCAAGATCATGAAGGAGGTGTCAATTGAACTTTATACTTAAATTTCTTAAAATAATACTCAAGCTGAAACAATTCATACTTACATTTTCACAATGTATACTGAAATGTTACTATTTTATACTAATAATCCGCTTGCTCTTGGCATTTTCTTGGTAGTGAAATAGTAATGGTAGCAGCTTATTTTCCTACTTAGGTGTTCGATTACATGTGAGTTTGCATTAAGATCATGAAGGAGGTGTCATTGGAGCTCCATACTCAAATTTCTTAAGATAATACTCAATATAAAATAATTTATACTTAAATTTTCATAATATATACTGAATTTTTACTATTTTGTACCAAAAATCCGCTTGCTCTTGGCATTTTCTTATTAGTGAAAAAGCAATGGTAACAACTTATTTTCCTACTTTGCTGCTTGATTACATGTGAGTTTCCATTAAGATCATGAAGGAGGTGTCATTGTAACTTTATACTGAAATTTCTTAAGATAATACTAAATCTAAAACAATTTATACTTAAATTTTCACAATATATACTGAAAGTTTACTATTTTGTACCAATAATTCGCTTGCTCTTGGCATTTTCTTATTAGTGAAAAATTAAGGGTAACAACTTATTTTTCTACTTAGTTGCTCAATTACATGTGAGTTTGCATCAAGATTATAAAGGAGGTGTCATTGAAACTTTATACTCAAATTTCTTAAGAAAATACTCAATCTAAAATAATTTATACTTACATTTTCTCAATATATACTGAAATTTTACTATTTTATACCAATAATCCGCTTGGCCTTGGCATTTTCTTGATAGTGAAAAAGTAATGATAGCAACTTATTTTTCTACTTAGGTGCTCGATTACATGTGAGTTTGCATTAAGATAATGAAGGAGGTGTCATTGGAACTTTATATTTAAATTTCTTAAGATAATACCCAATCTAAAATAATTGATACTTAAATTTTCACAATATATACTGAATTTTTACTATTTTTTACCAATAATTTGCTTGCTCTTGGCATTTTCGTATTAGTGAAAAATTAAGGATAACAACTTATTTTTCTACTTAGTTGCTCAATTACATGTGAGTTTGCATCAAGATCATAAAGGAGGTGTCATTGGAACTTTATACTCAAATTTCTTAAGATAATACTCAATCTAAAATAATCTATACTTACATTTTCTCAATATATACTGAAATTTTACTATTTTATACCAATAATCCGCTTGGGCTTGGCATTTTCTTGATAGTGAAAAAGTAATGATAGCAACTTATTTTCCTACTTAGGTGCTCGATTACATGTGAGTTTGCATTAAGATCATGAAGGAGGTACCACCAGAACTTTATACTCAAATTTCTTGAAATAATACTCAATCTGAAATAATTCATACTTACATTTTCACAATGTATACTAAAATGTTACTATTTTATACTAATAATCCGCTTGCTCTTGACATTTTCTTGGTAGTAAAATATGTAATAGTAGTAACTTGTTTTCCTACTTAGTTGCTCGATTACATGTGAGTTTGCATCAAGATCATGAAGGAGGTGTCATTGAAACTTTATACTCAAATTTCTTAAGATAATACTCAATCTAAAACAATTCATACTTACATTTTCACAATGTATACTGAAATATTACTATTTTATACTAATAATCCGCTTGCTCTTGGCATTTTCTTGGTAGTGAAATAATAATGGTAGCAACTTATTTTCCTACTTAGGTGTTTGATTACATGTGAGTTTGCATTAAGATCATGAAGGAGGTGTCATTGGAGCTTTATACTCAAATTTCTTAAGATAATGCTCAATCTAAAATAATTCATACTTAAATTTTCACAATATATACTAAATTTTTACTATTTTGTACCAATAATCCGCTTGCTCTTGGCATTTTCTTATTAGTGAAAAAGTAATGGTAACAACTTATTCTCCTACTTTGCTGCTTGATTACATATGAGTTTGCATCAAGATCATAAAGGAGGTGCCGCCATTACTTTATACTCAAATTGCTTAAGATAATATTCAATCTAAGGTAATTCATACTTAATTTTTTACAATGTATACTGAAAGTTTACTATTTTGTACTAATAATCTGCTTGCTCATGGCATTTCCTTAGTAGTGAGATAATAATGGTATACTCAATTGAACTTTAGTTGCAATTTATAGTGAAATAGTAATGGTTGTAATTTATTTTCCTACTTAGTTTTTAATTACATGTAAATTTGCATCAAGATCATGAAGGAGGTGCCACCGGATCTTTGTACTTAAATTTTCTTAAAATAATATTCAATCTAAAAAATTCATACTTAAAATTTTACAATATATACTAAAATTTTATTATTTTGTACCAATAATATACTTGCTCTTGGCATCTCCTTGGTAGTGAAATATAATAGCAACTTATTTTCCTACCTACTTACTAACTAAACGGTAAACTAAATGTGTGGTTACTTCATAAGTTCATACACAACCTATTATGTACTAGACGCTCAATTTATCAAAAATTATACTCAAGATTGTATTATTTGTGAATAACTTGGCTATAAGTCTCCCTATACGTATATATTCATTTGATAATGCATGTATGCACCATAAAATGTTTCATTTCAAAGACACCCTATGTAAGTTATGCACTATTTCTATTATGAAAAATAAATTATATTCATATCAGCATTTTTCCAAGTTTCAAACTAAATTAACTCAAAATAATTCAAAACCACTTATGACTACATATCATATATAACCAACATTACCTATTTTCCAGATTTCAACAACAAAAACATCCACTTTCCAAAATAATAAGCATACACACTTAAATAGCAAACAAAGTTTATCAAAGTCAAAATATCCACAGATACACTAACTCACAACCTAAACATGTTTTCCACCAACAACCATAATCACATGGGATAAATTAGCGAAGACTACTTTTCATAATTCCATTTTCATCCGACAAAATAACTGCTGCCATGTGTGCCCGATAAGTGTCCATTTTCACTTCTCTTTCATAATTCCACATTTCATCATCGTCATGCGCCAGACACTCAATCCACAAACAGGTGTAAACACCACAGTCGAGGGTCTCACCTTGATGACGACACTTTTTCTTAGTTACCGTGACCACACCAATGTTGAAACCCGAGAAATGCATCATGTATCCAGCTAAAAATCGTGCCTGCAAATATAGGTTATGCTTTAAAATTTAAATTTGATCAGCTATTGAAATACAAATGATGAAACTCACATAAATTTTTGCTGTCCCAAAAGAAGATGGATGAGGCTTTGGGTTCATCACCTTGAATTAACCTTCTATAGCTGAATAGATTAACAGAAACCAATGTCATCCATAGTTCAAGGGAAAAATAATATATTTGCATCTTTTAAATAAATTTTCATTCAGATCTTGCAGTTGCTTTCTTGTTACAGAAGTCAGTTTTCCAACAAAATCCTCATACTCCCCATTTCGCAGTGTTCGATTGTTCCTGTGTCGTTCCAGTTTATCAAGCACTTCTCTCTACATGTAGAAATAGAGTCATAATTCTTAAAAATTAAATAAATCAATTGTAAGGTCAAAGAATAACAAAAACCTGAACACCAGTGTCCATGCAGAAAATTTCAAATCCTTTCTTGTGACTTTGCTTTTTCATTATTCTCATGTAACAATCAATAATTTCCCCTCTAACTGGATTACGAAATAAAAAACCACAGAATTCGAACCCACCGAGTACCACATGATCTTCCTCCCACACGACAGCACTACAAAATATCAAAATTTATTTTATATTACACTATAAATGAATAATATTTCAAAAAAAGTAACCACATATAAGATTAACATACTCCAACTTATCTCGAGAAAGATACTCTGTTAACATCTTTCGCTCTTCATCTGTTGCTTCTTCATTTCCACAAAAATCTGCTTTTTCTCTAAATTCATTCATCATATCCTCAACAACATTCCTTCGTATTTTAGTTGTGCTGGTGTCTTCCTACATGGGAAATAGATTTAGGAACATAAGAAAAAAAATAGAAACATGGTTAGCAACAATCAAATAAATTAACTGTATTTTACCGATTCCACCGTTACAGTGTCAATGAGCGATGCTAAAACCTCTTTGTCCGCGTTTCTCCTACGTTTTGGCGTTGTACTCGGCGGTGTAACAAACATTTCAGCCTTTTTTTTCTTAACACGATCTGCCCTTGTCATTACGGTCATTGCAATGGATGACGGGAAATGATGGGTCATGCCCATTGCTAGTGAACTACCAACAATGCTCCCTGAGTCGCTTTCATCATTAGTCCCCTTCACAAAATGCTCTGTTGATATAATATTCTTTTCCACAGGCACTTCAAGAAACTGATCAATATCACCTTCACCATCAACTTTAACTTCCAATATCTTGTTCTCTGTTTTCTCACTAATATCTTCACTAGATTCATCTTTCTCCTTGCTTTTACACTCATCCGTATTATTTTCACATTCAATCTCTGGCTCATGTTGTGGCTCACCATCAATATATTTTGTTATCGGTCCACTATTCCACCAATTTGTACCATCAATGATTCCGCCACACTTTGCACATTCCGGAACCTAAAAAATTTGATTCATGTAGTAAATAAATGTTTTGTCAACTTCATTTAACAAAATATTTAATTGTTCATAATATTACCGAAAAGCATCCTCGCTTTTGATGAAAAAGTTTATCTTCATCTGAAAATGGTACGATGGACAACACCTTTTCACAATTAAAAATAAATGGTCACTACAACTGATCATATTTGAATATATCTATTAAAAGAATATGAACTTACTTTAGTATAATCAACGCATTTCAATAACTTCTCAGCCGAATCAGCTTTTTTAGGTATCTTACTTTCACACCAACGGAACAACCGTGGAAAAGCACGTAGAGAACGCACAACTCCAAGGGAAGGAATTTTTTCATATAGCCATGCCTAAATAAATAAATATATTAATATAACAATACAAAACGTAATAAAAACATACTTAAAAAACTCACCATCAAACCAACGGTTGAACCATCTAAATACTTCTTTCTTGGAACATTTCCATCTCCCTTTCCAATATATTTTGAAATTTGGTAGTTCAAAAATCTATATGCCGCATCTCCCCACGAATAATCAAAGAAGGTTGTTAGGTCATCAATATATGACATAATGAACCGAGGTGTTGAGTAGTTGCCAACAGAAAAAATGATACAATTAAACACAAAACAAATAAACATCCTAACAAAATCATCAACATCGGAGTTATTCTCTGATCCAGCTAAGGAGGAAAGTCTCTCATAGATCACACTTCTGCTAATATTGCCAACTTTTCCTGAAAAATGTCGAGCTACAAATTTAGATTTCAGATTGACATCTAGATCAACTGGTTGCCCTGAATAACGCAATCCAAGAACTATGGAAAACTCTGGCGATGTAAAGGGAACAACAATATTTTCACCAAACACAAATGAACGAGATTGCAACTAGAATCTTTTTAAAATTAGATCAACTCTAGAACTGCTGATGGGAAATTTGGGCATCTTTAGCCATGGACCAAATGGAGTGTTTTCAATACTCTTTTTTTGCTTATCACTCATTTTTGGACCGACTTCAGCCATTACAGCTCTGAAAAAAGTTGGTGAACAGCGCAATTGAGCTTTTTTCGCGCTCTTAACCTCCTTAACTTCTTTGCTACTCTTAACCTCCTTTGCTTCTTTGCTAATCTTAACCATCTTTGCTCTTTACAACCATTAACCTTCTTTCCAATCTCAAAATATCATTTCTTAAATTTCTTACATTTTTATACCATTTCTGCACCAAAAACATAAAGCAAATATCCAACACAAATTTAGCATTCAAATGATAAAGTAAACATTTGCATATTTACAAAAAAATAAACATTCAATTTAATAGAAAAAATTGGATATCATCATTAAACATGAACAGTTTACCAATTGAAGAACTTTAACTCCCCCACTTCTTGATGATTGATACTATACTAATGAAACTGATTTCTTACATAAAGTTAATCTCTCTTAAAATATTTATTATTCAGTTGAAGAATTTATAGGTTCATAGTAGTTAAATATCTCATTTATCTATAAAAAGGATACTAAAATGTAAAAAACCACCACCAAATAGCACAAAAATATTGTACAAATCACACAATGACCTGCTAAAAATCGAGAAGCCAAAAAATTTGAACAATAACCAACAACAAACAAATAATGTAATGTGAAAATCGAACAAAATAAGATTAATCGATTAAAAACTCCAAATAGCGAAGAAACTTACTATTTTTTGAGGTGATTGGCTGACTTCGACTTTGTTTCTTTCGTCGTTTGCTTCAGTCTCCTCGTCGATGGATTTGGTCGGTCGGTCGGTGGATCTCGACGATTAGAGCTTTAAATTGTCATCGGCGGGATTGGCGGACAAATGACTTTGTTTGGTTAGGGTTAGAGCTTTTCCTTCATAGAGATGGACTGATAGATGTGGTTGGGAATGAAATGGGGGAGAGGTGAGGATTGGCGTGCTCGGTTAGGGTTAGGGCTTTTCTTTTGTTATGTCCGATGGATGTGGCTGGGAAAGAAATGGGGGAGAGGAAAAGAATTAATGAGGGGGTAAATTTGTAAATTCATGTATTAGGGAGTTAAAAAAAAAATTGGGGAGTGTAAAATAAGGATGACTCGTTTGGGGAGCGGACATAAAAATATTTATGCGGCTAGGGATTTTTCACTAAGTCTCCCTTGTAAAAATGCTTGGAAATTTCAAATCCTACCAAAAATGTTTCTCTATTTACTCGTATGAACTATTAATAACTTTGTGCGAATAATTCGGTGAAATTTCAATGTTTACGAATCCGTACAAACTAAATTTTATCTTAAAGAGATTTTTACGCGATTAAAAAATTTATTAAAAAAAAAAACGTAATTCTTAATAGCATCTCCAATACAGCTTTTTTAACAGATTTGTAGAGTTGAAAAAACTCAAAAAAAAAAACTCTAATGAGTGGAGACATAAGTTTTGAGGTTTTTATTTTAAGAACAGGTTTGATATTTTAAAATTACTTTTTTCTCTTGAAGTGGAGCCATTAATTATTGAAAAATTAATATTGTATGTTTGATTTTTTTAAAACTATTAAATATTTTATTTAATAATTAAATTATACATTTTTCTTTTGAAAATAAATATATTTGATAAGTTAAAAAAAAAATACAAATGACTATAATTAAATTAAAATTCATAAGTTAATTAAATATTAAATAAAAATTATAAATTAAATTAAATTAAAAATCATAAGTTTATTAATTTATTAATTAAAAATTACAAATAAATTAATTTAAAGATGATAATTAAATAAAATATTAAGTAAAAATTATTTAGAGATATTAAATGAAAAAATAAAAATAAAGATGTATGATTTGTGATGTAGGACCCATAAAAAAAATTGTATGGAGGTTTTTTTATTGTGGAGAGAATAGTAGATTTTTTTATTTGTGATGTGGCATATTGGAATAAAAAAAAAAAGTTTATGAAGAGATTTAACTATTGGAAATACCCTAGTGAATTGAAATTTCATCGAACCAAATTATAAACCAATAGGTTAAAGAAAAAAAATTATGGTTGCTTTTTTAATTGTTATATAAAAATTGGGGTTTTATTTGCTATTAAGGTTGAAGTGCTGCTAAGAACAGAGAACTAATAATATTTTGAATAATGGATTGGATATATAGAAGTTTTTTTTTTATTTTATAGCAATAACTCTCTACATGGAAGAAATAAGGTATTGTTTGTTTTATTTTTTTAAAAAAAAATTGGTTTAAAACATAATAGTAAAAATAAAAAATAAATATTTAAAATTGTTTTTTAAGCATGTTTAAATTTATTAAAGATTAATATTTATTTATTTATGATTTTTTATTTTTTTATTTTAAATTTTCTGAATATTGTAAATTTAAAAAAGAAAATTTTTAATAATCAAATAAAGCGTAAAGATTCTGCTTCTGTAATACAAGAAGAGGCAACCATGGTTTGGTGGACCAGCAAAATCTGGAACTAGAAGAACAACACGTACGTCATGCTCTTTAAAATAATCTGGTTCTTTTAACGCGCCGATGCCCCCACAGAAATCATAGGTGCTGAATCCAGTTCACCCAACCATGGCCATGGAGGAGTTGGGTTGAGTTCAGCATTGCCCATCCGGGGTTTGATTTTCTTCCACAACTCCACTCATGGGTTTGTAGCCGTTCTATAAAAGGTGGTGGCCAAAAAGCAACAGCAATTCTCTTCAAAAGGACACTGCAGACGGCAGTACTCCATTCCCTGGGTGAAAATTTAAGCAACCTTGCTGTGGACACATCCGCATTTGCCTCTGCCATTTCATTTTTCACTTGCTCTCTTTCTCTCCCTATTTCCACTCTTTGCCTCTGTGTCTCAAGGTTTTTGCATCTTCCACTGCCATGGCTACTCTAGCTTTAGCAGCTCTCTTGTTGACCTTGATTGGCGGATCAGGTAAGCTTCAGTTCGCTTGAATATTTTTTTTTACAAGAGTGATCCTTCTTTCTGGACATATCTCTCTATCTGTGAATGCTAGCTTCTCTTTGAAGTTTTCCATGAAAAAGTAAAGACAAAGTTCCTTTGTTTACTTGCGAGAGAGATGCTAATCTCTGAACTGCATATTGATCTCTATATATTTTTCTCGCACTTAAAACTCGTGGGAAGAAGAAGGTTTTCTTTTGAAAGAACGATCTAATGAACAGTTATCGTTGTGAAAATCCTTTGAAATGCGCAGAGGCTGCTTGGTGTGTTTGTAAACCCGAAATAGGGGATGCTGCTCTCCAGAAGACACTGGATTATGCTTGTGGAGCAGGGGCTGATTGCAACCCCATTCTCCAAAATGGAGCTTGTTATAGCCCCAACACCGTGAGGGGTCATTGCTCTTATGCTACTAACAGCTACTACCAAAGAAAGGGGCAGGCTCAGGGGGCTTGTGATTTCTCAGGCACTGCCACTCTTACAACAACAGATCCAAGTAGGTCACTAGATCTTCTCGGTTACCACTGTCTCTGAACACGCGGTTGTGTATAACTAGTTATTAAAGCCATTGTTTGATCTGATGGATTGTTTAGGTTACAGTAGCTGCAATTACCCAGCAACTCAAAGGTATTAATTTCTCTCAGTTTATTGGCATCTCCAGGTTGTTCTTTTTGTGCTTTACATTGAAAATTGCCTTCACATTTTTTTTTCTCTTTATGTTGTTTGCTTCATTTAGTGCTGCAGGCTCAAGTTCTACACCATCAACAAGCACCCCCACCCCCTTCACTCCAACTGGGGGACTGGGTGGCTTGGGGCCTTCAACTGGTCTTTCCAGTGACTCCAACCATGGTGTTGTGCACCTAAAGCCAGGCATGGCTGCCCTCTTATTCGCTGCCACTGGAACATGCATTACTTTGTTGCGTTGAGCAAAATTGTAATGCCAATATTTTGGGAGCTCATCATCACTGTGCAAATGTTTATGTGATGCTACTGCTGTAGTTATATGCACTGATACAGTGACATTTCTAATCAACTAGTGGCGAGCAGAATTGATTCCATTTTATCTGTCTCTCTTCTATTCCCGGCTCCTATTTTCTTATCTCCTTGTGAACTAGAGATTCTTGTGAACTAGAGATTACACGATGCAGGATGATGCAGGATTTGGAGAAATTAAGAAAAAATTAAAAAATACAGTCATATTATTGAATCTAAAAATTATTGAATCTAAAAATTGATGATTAAAAATATAGAATATAAAATTTTTATATAATTTAGTTAAAAAACTCTAAACATTAAATATAAAAGGAAAAAAAATCAAATTATCATAAAAACTATAAATAAATAAAAATATATATAATTTAACATCCTCCTCAAACTTACAATGTTATAACTAGAAGCTTTGAAAATTTGACAGATAAGAAATGAAAACGTGAAGTAGAATGTGACTTGGTAACATATCAACAATCTGTAGTTTTGAAGGAACAAAAGATAATGTGATGGTGTCAATCTGAAGATGGTGACGAGTAACGTGACAATCAATTTCAATATATTTCGTCCACTCATGAAAAATTGAATTACGTGTAATTTGAATAGTTCTCTGATTATCATAATATAATAGAGTAGGTTGATGAAGAGAAATACTCATATCCGCAAACAATCAACGCAACCAAATTATCTCACAAGTAGTTGAGGTGATGACACGATACTCAACTTCTATGGAAGATCTAGAAATAATATTTTATTTCTTATTCTTCCAATAAATGAGGGAATTACCAAGAAAAATGCAGAAGTCAGTGGTAGATTTACGATCCGTAGGGTCACCAGCCCAATCCGCATCAGAGTATATACGCAGTTCAAGAGATGAAGTAGAAGGAAATAAAAAGGCTTTAAAATTGAGTGCCCCGAAAATACGTGAGAATACGAAGAACAGCAACCCAATGAACTGTATTTGGTGTAGCAACAAATTGACTAACCACATAATAGCATACGCAATATCTGAACGAGTCACATTGAGATAAACCAAGCTTCCAACAATAGTTTTGTACAAACTAGGATTCGACAAAGGTGAACCATCAGATAGAGAATATCGAGCATTAGTCTCAATAGGAGTATCAACGACTCTATTATCAGTAAGACGAGCACGCTCAAACAGATCAGATATATACTTTGACTGAGATAAAAGATAACCTTTCGGGGAATAAACAACCTCAATGTCTAGAAAGTAGCATAGTATACCCAACTCTTTCATAGCAAAACGATGAGTCAACTCAGACTTCAGGGAAGCAATTCCATCAGAATCATCACAGTAACATATAATGATAAAAGAATATGACTTGCACTCATACATTTAACAAATAATACTGAATCATTATTACTAAGATGAAAACCAAGCGAAGTAATCACTGTAGAGAACTTCTCAAACCAAGCACGAGGTGCTTGTTTGAGACCATAAAGTGCTTTACGAAGCCTGGAAACTTCACCAAGTTCGTGTGAAATACCAAGAGGAGGTGTCATATAAACTTCTTCATGAAGATCACCATTTAGAAATGCATTCTTGACATTCATCTAAGATATTCTCCATCGACAAACAGAAGCAACAACAATCAGAGTATGAACAGTCGTCATTTTTGTAACAGGAGCAAATGTTTCCTCATAATCCATATCATACTCCTAAGAATAACCTTTAGCAACAAGACGAGCTTTGTATCGCTCTATAGATCCATCATATTTAGTTTTGATCTTATATACCCAATGAGAACCAATAGTATGTTTTCCTGGTGGCAACGAAACCAAATCTCATGTATGAGTCTGATGCAAAGTAATTAGTTCCTCAACCATAACACTCTGCCAAAATGGGTTACAAATCACTTCTCTGTAGGATACAGGCTCAAAAAGACAATGAATAGATGCAACAAATGAATCAAAAGAATGAGAAAACAAGAGTAACCAAAATCTGGCAGTAGTAGACTTACGAACACGAGTGGATTGACGACGGTGGAGAGAAGGATCATCCGTAACCCTCAGGAGATGATTGGGTAGTGACAGAAAGAGGTGCATGTGGAGCGGATATCTCAGGAACCAAAGTACCAGATTTAGTTGAACTACTAGTAGGAGTTGTGGGTGAAACTTTCTCAGTGTCGGTATTGAAAGGATCAATACAAAGTAGACCTGCCTTTGTCATATTATACGAATTAGCTGGAATAGAAAAGAATGGAATATACTCAAGAAACACAATATGATGAGAGACATATAATTTTTGACTGACGGAATCACAACAACGATATCCTTTTTGAGTAACACCATAACTTAAAAAGACACAAAGAGCAGACCAATAGACTAATTTATGACGTTCGACATATGGATGAATGACAAAACAAGTACAACTAAAAACACGCAAAGAAGAATAGAAAGGAGCATGCCCATACAATTTTTTAAAATGTGACAAATCTAAATTGTGTGAGGTTAGAATTCAATTAATCACGTGAGAAGCGGTAAGGATTGCTTCCTCCTAAAAGGTACTAAGAACATTGACAGACAATAAAAATGAACGGGTTGTTTTAATAAGATGCCTATGTTTTCGTTCAACCACACCATTCTATTCAGAAGTATCTGTACAAAAGGTTTGATGAATAGTACTATTAGAAGCAAGTAATTATGAAAAATGATTCGAAGTGTATTCACCCCCCAAATCACAATGAAAACACTTTATGACACTAGAATGTTGAGTTTTCATAAGAGCTCTGGAGTTGTTGAAAATGGTAAGATAATCAGACCTATATTTCATAAGACAGACCCAAGTGTAACGAATGCAATCATCAATAAACGAAACATAATACCTTGACCCCTCCTCTTTTGTAGGAATAGGAGAGGGTTCCCACACATCAAAATGGATAAGATCAAATGGAGCAGAAGAAAAAGAAAGACTTTCAGAAAATGGTAAGGAAAAAAAATTGGCCAGTTTATAACCACTATAATCAGAAATATCAGAACTTTTTAAACGTCCTAATACTCCTATAGAAGCTAAAAACTGCAAACGAGATGCTGAAACATGACCTAAATTAGAGTGTCACAAATAAAAATCAGAAGATGAACGATTCAGATAAAAAGATGATAAATCCACACTCGAAGCTACAACTTTTGGTACTTTGAGTTGATCTAAAACATAGAGTCCTCCTTGCCTACGACCTGACTAATCATCCTCTGAGACTACAGGTCCTGAACATAACAATTGGATGAAGAAAAAGAGACTAGGTATCCAGTCTCACATAATTGACTAACAGAAATAAGATTTAAAGTAAGATTCAGAATATAATAGACATTAGTAAGAGATAAACAGGATGTAACAATTGAATCGACATCTATTAATGACATAGAAGTACCATCAACAATCACAATAGATATAGATCAACGGTGAGAAAAAGAACCAAAAGATGATAAATTAGATAACATATGATGGGAGGCACCAGAATCCAAAATCCATAAGGATGAAGATATGCCTGAAATACCAGACGATGATAAACCTATATGAGAGGAAGCTGACATGGCAGAGGGTTGTGAAGTAAGAAACTATTGAAACTGCTGCAACATATACGGATCAGATTTCCATGAAGCATCTGCACGACCAAGCATGATAATAGAACGAATAATACTCAGAATAACCAAACTATAAGGATACACATTTGTACGATCCGTAAAAACTAGTGTCAGGATGACTCGTTGTCTCACATAGAATTTGAGGCAGAAAAAGATGTCAAACGTAGAAATCGACAGTACAGGGTGTCAGTGTTGAAATTAGTAGAAAGGACGTTAATACCAAAATCGGTAACATAGAGCGTCGACATCGAAATTGACAGAAAAGAGCGTTGGCGCCGAAATCAGCAGCATAGGACGTCGACGTTGAAATCGACAGAAAAGAGTGTCGGCGTCGAAATCGGCAAAAAAGAGCGTCAACGCCGAATCGGCATGGCAGGTTTTTGGCGTCGAAATCGGCAAGACAGGACATCGGTGTTAGGATCCTTTGTACGCGTCTAGAGAGGGGGGTGTGAATAGTCACCCCAAAACGCTCGTTTCTTCCTACAATTCGTTAGCGCAGCAGAAAATACAACAAAGAAACGAAAGAAAGAATATCAAACCTTAACACAGCGATGTACGAGGTTCGGAGATGATACTCCTACTCCTCGGCGTGTCCGTAAGGTGGACGAACCCAATCAATCCGTCGGTGGATGAGTCCCCGGAAACCCGGCTAATAGATACTCCTTGTGGGTGGAGAAACCTCGCCACAATAACTCGCAACAGCAAGATAGAATACAAGGAATACAAATACAAGAGAAACAAGAGATAAATACACAGCAAATGTAAACAACCCTTGCCTTCTTGTCGACTGTTGAAGAAGCAACAGCTTCTCAGACGCCAACCACAGCAGCAGCTCAGTCGGAGTCCCAGCCAAAGGAAGAAGCTCACGCGAAGCTTCAAAGCAACTCAACAGCAAGCTTAGCGGCACCCGAAGAAGAAGGAAGAAGAATATAGAGGCTCGCAGCAGCCCTCCTTTATAACTGCGAAGAAAACGAAGAAACACAGAAGAAATCTGGCCGTTGCGTCGCAACGGCTCGACGGACCGATCAGTTTATATGGATCGGTCCACGGACCGATCCATTCCTCCTCCTTCGCTTTTGTTCCCCGATCGGTCCATGGACCGATCAGGAACCTCTGATCGGTCCGGGACCGATCAGCTTCGATCGGTCCCCGCCGATCAGCCCTCTGCGCCTCGCTCTGGCTTCGATCGTCTCGATCGGTCACCGATCGATTAACACACAAGATGCTATTGATGTGTTGCTGATCGGTCACCGATCGATCGTTAACACATATGCTATCGATGTCGATCGATCACCGCACCGATCGTAATATTCAGATCACCGGATCGATCACCGGATCGATCCACTCATGGTTTTGGCCCAAACCAAGTCCAAACCAACATCCGGTCAATCTTGACTGTTGGTACATTGCGCCTAGCATCCGGTCACTCCCTTGACCTGCTAAGACTCCCCGCTAAGTGTCCGGTCAATCCCTTTGACCCACTTAGACTTTTCTCTCCGTGCCAAGTATCCGGTCACTCCTATGACCTACTTGGACTTCCCATCACCGGATGTCCGATCACCCTTGATCCATCTGGATTTTCCCTTGCCCGCCTTCACTCACCGGGACTTTCACTAGCTCCATACTGGGTTTTCACCGGCTTCACTCACCGTGATTTCCACCTGGCTTCACTCACCGTGATTTCCAACTGCCTAACATCCCACTTAGGACTTTCTCATTCACCTAGCTTCACTCACTAGGATTTTCACCGCCTCACTCAGTGATTTTCCAATGCCCGGCTTCACTCACCAGTGACTTTCACCTTCACCTAGCTTTACTCACTAGGATTTTCACCGGATTTACTCACCAGATTTCCATTCTGCCTCACTTGGACTTTCCCTGCCAAACTCCCCGCTTGGACTTTCCCCGCCAAGCCTCCATACTTGGACTTTCCGCGTGCCAAGCTCTTGCTTGGACTTTTCCCCGTGCCAAGTCTCCGTACTTGGACTTTTCCAGTGCCAAGTCTCCATACTTGGACTTTTCGCGTGCCAAGCTCCCTGCTTGGACTTTTCCCGAATCAGGTCAACCAAGTCAACCTTGACTTACGGTTACACCAATAATCTCCCAAACATCTATTCTTGTCCCATATCAAGAATAAAACTCTCTCACGAGTGTCAAACATCAACATGCAACTCAACTAGGTCAACCTTGACCTAAGGTTGCACCAACAATCTTCCCAAGTCAAACATCAAAATACAACTCGAGTCAAGTCACCTCGAGTCGGGTCAACCAGGTCAACCTTGACCTAAGGTTGCGACCTAAGGTTGCACCAACAATCTCCCCCTTTTTGATGTTTGACAAAACCCATAATCAAGTTAGGTTAACCTGATAACCTAACTTAGGTTTTCCAACCATCTTCCAATGTCCAATGTTCTTTCCTTGAACATTCTCTGGA
Organism: Zingiber officinale; assembly: GCF_018446385.1. NCBI lineage: Eukaryota > Viridiplantae > Streptophyta > Magnoliopsida > Zingiberales > Zingiberaceae > Zingiber > Zingiber officinale. Next base: position 922,961 of record NC_056000.1, read on the forward strand.
CATTCTCCCCTTAGGTTAACCCGATAACCTAACTTGGGTTCTCCAATAATTCTCCCCCTTTTTGACACACATCAAAAAGAATTCCAATGTTCTTCCTCGAACATTCCTTGACATTCTTTCCCTAGCTTAGGTTAACCCGATAACCTAACTTGGGTTTTCCAACCATCTTCCAATGTCCAATGTTCTTTCCTTGAACACTCTCTGGACATTCTCCCCTTAGGTTAACCCGATAACCTAACTTGGGTTCTCCAATAATTCTCCAATGAACACTCTCCCCTTTTTGACACATATCAAAAAGAAAAAGGAGAGTATCAAGGTCAAGAGTTTCTTTCTAATGAAAGTCCCATACCTTTCATTGAAACTCTTAATTTCCCCCTTGATACTAAACTCAACAATCAACTTAGTGATAATCCCATATCACTAATCCTCAAAAGTCTTAAGGAGTAAAACTCCCCTAAAAGTCAACTCCCCTTGACAATTAGGTAAAACTCCCCCTAAAGGTCAACTCCCCCTTTGACCATTGCACCAACAATGTCTTTGAGAGTTCCAAACCTTTAGAAATCCAAAAACACCACTTCCATAACTGAAATTTCAGACAACTGCTGAAAAATCAGAAATTCGGCACGCCCTGATCGGTCACCGGACCGATCAGGACCCCTCTGGATCGGTCCCCAGACCGATCCAGCCTTCCCTGGATCGGTCCGGTGACCGATCCAGCCTCTGAAATCAGAGATTTCTGATTTTCTCTCCGGGAGAAGTTCAGAAACTCACAGAAAATTACAGAAAATTCCAAAAATTACGAAACTTTGAGGATACATTCCTCGTATCATACACTATCATGGAAAAATAGTTTTCTATGAAAATAACTTCCATTTTTCAATCTTGATACAAAGTTCAAAAACTTTGAAATAGTTCAAGTTTAACTCAACTTTGTATCACAATGTTCAATGATGAATACTATCACTAGGAAAGCTTCATCAAAGTTTTTCAAATCAATTTTAAAAAGCTTTTAAAATCATTTGAATTTAGGACCATAATCTTAGGGCTAGATGTACATGACTTGTACACACGCTTTCCCTATGATCCTTAATTTCTTGAATTAGGGTCATCTAGGTACAAGGACTATGCACCTTGATCCTAACTCTTGATCCTAATATCTCACACATATCTAAGGTGTATCAAACCACATTCAAGTCAATTTGATGTGAGATATGGATTAAGGTCAACTTAGGCTAAGTTCTCATGCATTTTCTAAACATCAATTTGATCTCAATATCAAATTATATGTTTGTCCTTAAATCAATTTCATTGATTATAATGCAAGAGATGATGACATGGCATAAAATGGTATCATAAATGAAAACATGTGCCAATGTCATGATGTCATGGCATAAAGTTTGAAACTTAAATAAACATGACATAAAAACTAGCCTAAGCATTATCATAACATTTCAAATGATAATAAAACTAAACATAATGTCATGACATGTGAGAGCAAACAATCATGGCAAGATTTAGCATAAATAAATATACCTAGATTACCTATCTAAGTATCCTTAACCACTTGGCTAACTTCAAATTTAATCCTAGATTGCCCCAAGATGCCAAAATCCTAATTTTGACACTTCTTGAACTCTAGATTAATTCATGCCACTTAAAGATCAAATTTATCCTCAAAACTTGGCATGTTTCATTTTTCCTCGAGAGTTCTCTAGATTTTCCCAAATTGTGCCAATTGAGATTAAAAATGAAATTTCCAATCTTTAGGCACATTTAACTCTTCAAAGGAGTAAATGATAATTCCATTTCATTTTCAAAAGTTCTCAAACCCTTGAAAATGCTCCTTGAGTGTCAATTTCCTCAAAGTTGGGTTAACTACCCTTCTAATCGGAGTTGACACTCTCTAACCCATCTATGGGGTAGAGAAGATGCTCCTAGGAACCCAATACCTATTTGAGCTTATTGGGTTCACTAAATATTCACTAGGGATAACTTCCCTAGCAACCCTCCTAATGACCCTCTTAGGCTTTGAAGCCTTGGTCATTTGGGACTCATCAAGATCAACTCTAGGGTGTCTCCTTGTGACCTTGGTGGTGGTCTTCCTAGCCCTAGGTTTTGTTCCATAATCGAATGGAACATTGTGGTAAGTGGGCTTGACCACTTGGGACTTAGATTTGTGACCCAAACCTTTCTTGTCCTGGGACTTTTGACCCTTAGGCCCTAGAGTTGACTTCTCTAAATTTTTAAGGGCCTTTTCTAAATTATCAAGTCTTGACCTCAAGACTTGATTTTCCCTCTCTAATACCTCAAGTGTTAATTTGTCATTTTCTCTTGAGATATTCCTAGGCATGTGTCTAGTCTTCTTGGGATTTCTACCTAGGTTTTCCTTAGCCTTAGATGAGTTAATCCTAGAGTTGGCCTTCCTAGTATTATCCTTATCTAAGTTAACATGTTTAGCACCTAAACACATGTATTGATTTCTAAGGTTAACATGCTTATCATTCTTGGCAATTGCAATAAGACTACTAGCATGTATCTTATTAGAAGTGCAAGAATGAACCTTAGAGGATACCTTAGGGTTTGCCTTCGCTCCCCCTTTACACGTGCTTGGTCTTTTGTCCTTGTGAGATTGCCTCCCCTTGGACATTGACTCCTATAGTGTCCTCGTTGCTTGCATTGGAAGCACACCACGTGCTCCTTGCCCTTGCGTTTTGGGACTCCGACTTCCTTGATCTTTGGCGCCGGTGGAGTCTTCTTAGTCTTCTTTGGACATTTACTCTTGTAATGTCCAAATTCCCTACACTCAAAACACATTATATGCAATTTACTTGAACTTAAAGTATTTGAGTTACCTAGGGTCGAGGATGGATGGATGCTCTCTTCTTCATCCCTCCCGGAGGTAGAAGCTTCTTCTTCGTGCTCCGATCTTGAAGAAGAACTCACCTCCTCTTCTTCTTTAGATGTTGAGTAGCCCTCAACTTCTAATTCCTCACCTCCACGATGTGAGCTACTTGGCTCACTTGACTCCTCTTCATGGCTTGAAGTGGAGTTCCCCTCATGGAACTTAGCCAAGTTGTTCCACAACTCCTTGGCATTGTTGTATCCACCTATCCTATACAAAACATCATTAGGTAAAGAAAATTCAAAAATCTTCAATACCTCATCGTTGACTAGGGATTGGTGGACTTGTTCCTTGGTCCACTCCTTCTTCTCTAGGGTTTCTCCTTTCTTGTCCGTCGGAGGCTTGAAACCTAATTGGACACAACTCCAATTCTCAAGATTAGTCATAAGAAAATATTTCATTCTTACCTTCCAAAACGCGAAGTCGTCGCGATCGTAGAAGGGTGGAATGGTGATGTCGTCTCCGAGTTGATCCATCTCTAGCTTGTGCTCCCTCGGGTGTTAATCCGGCGAAGAGCGACCTCGCTCTGATACCACTTGTTAGGATCCTTTGTACGCGGCTAGAGAGGGGGGTGTGAATAGCCACCCCAAAACGCTCGTTTCTTCCTACAATTCGTTAGCGCAGCAGAAAATACAACAAAGAAACGAAAGAAAGAATATCAAACCTTAACACAGCGATGTAAGAGGTTCGGAGATGATGCTCCTACTCCTCGGCGCGTCCGTAAGGTGGACGAACCCAATCAATCCGTCGGTGGATGAGTCCCCGGAAACCCGGCTAATAGATACTCCTTGTGGGTGGAGAAACCTCGCCACAATAACTCGCAACAGCAAGATAGAATACAAGGAATACAAATACAAGAGAAACAAGAGATAAATACACAGCAAATGTAAACAACCCTTGCCTTCTTGTCGACTGTTGAAGAAGCAACAGCTTCTCAGACGCCAACCACAGCAGCAGCTCAGTCGGAGTCCCAGCCAAAGGAAGAAGCTCACGCGAAGCTTCAAAGCAGCTCAACAAAGCTCAGCAGCAAGCTTAGCAGCACCAAGCACAGTAAGAAGGAAGAAGAATATAGAGGCTCGCAGCAGCAGCCCTCCTTTTATAACCTGCGAAGAAAACGAAGAAACACAGAAGAAATCTAGCCGTTGCGTCGCAACGGCTAGTGCCTGGATCGGTCTGTGGACCGATCAGGCTCCATGTGGATCGGTCCACAGACCGATCCATTCCCTCCTCCTTCGCTTCTGTTCCGTCCCTGATCGGTCCATGGACCGATCAGGGAACCTCCTGATCGGTCCGGGGACCGATCAGGCTTTGTGCTGATCGGTCCCCAGACCGATCAGCCCCTCTTGCGCCTCGCTCCTGTTCGGCTTCTGATCGTCTCCTGATCGGTCACCAGACCGATCAGAATATTCTCGGTATCACTGGATCGATCACCAGATCGATCCAGCTCATGGTTTTGGCCCAAACCAAGTCCAAACCAACATCCGGTCAATCTTGACCTGTTGGTACATTGCGCCTAGCATCCGGTCACTCCCTTGACCTGCTAGGACTCCCCGCTAAGTGTCCGGTCAATCCCTTTGACCCACTTAGACTTTTCTCTCCGTACCAAGTATCCGGTCACTCCTATGACCTACTTGGACTTCCCATCACCAGATGTCCGATCACCCTTGATCCATCTGGATTTTCCCTTGCCCGGCTTCACTCACCAGGACTTTCACCTAGCTTCACTCACTAGGGTTTTCACCTGGCTTCACTCACCAGGATTTCCACAACTGCCTGGCTTCACTCACCAGGACTTTCCAACTGCCTAACATCCCAGTTAGGACTTTCTCATTCACCTAGCTTCACTCACTAGGATTTTCACCTGGCTTCACTCACCAGGATTTTCCCGAATGACTGGCTTCACTCACCAGGACTTTCACCTTCACCTAGCTTTACTCACTAGGATTTTCACCTGGATTTACTCACCAGGATTTCCCGACTGCTTGGCTTCACTCACCAGGACTTTTCCCCGTGCCAAACTCCCTGTTTGGACTTTCCCCGTGCCAAGCCTCCATACTTGGACTTTCCGCGTGCCAAGCTCCTGCTTGGACTTTTCCCCGTGCCAAGTCTCCGTACTTGGACTTTTCCAGTGCCAAGTCTCCATACTTGGACTTTTCGCGTGCCAAGCTCCCTGCTTGGACTTTTCCCGAATCAGGTCAACCAAGTCAACCTTGACTTACGGTTGCACCAATAATCTCCCAAACATCTATTCTTGTCCCATATCAAGAATAGAACTCTCTCACGAGTGTCAAACATCAACATGCAACTCAACTAGGTCAACCTTGACCTAAGGTTGCACCAACAATCTTCCCAAGTCAAACATCAAAATACAACTCGAGTCAAGTCACCTCGAGTCGGGTCAACCAGGTCAACCTTGACCTAAGGTTGCGACCTAAGGTTGCACCAACAATCGGCACCGAAATCGGCAAGACAGGACATCGGCACCGAAATCGGCAACAACAACAGGAGACGGCAGTGGCAACAGTAAGCAATAACAGGGGGCAGCAGAAAAAATTAAGTCAGAGAAAGAAAATCTTGCTCTGATACCATGTAGATATTAAGAAAAAGAAAAAAACTAATCATATTATTGAATTCAAAATTGATGATTGGAAATATAGGGTATAAGGTCTTTATATAATTTAGTTAAGAAATCCTAAACTCTAAATATAAAGAGGAAAAAGACCAAATTACCCTAAAAGTTATAAACAACTAAATATATATAATCTAACATGATTGACTCAACGTGACCATTTAAATTTTAAACAGTCGTAATTTTTAACTCAGAACTTAAAATCAGGTTTTGTCTATAGCTATGCATGTGATCCTGTCCGGAAGTTGAAAAGAGTGAACTGTCGATGAGCTGATTGGAACGCAGACCAAGTCACCATGACCGAGAGGGAGAAGAGGATGGTGAGGTGTCTTCTAGGTTGACTTAATCGCTGGACCTCTAAAAAAGACCAAGAAGAGGAGATCGAAGTGTTAGAAAGTCTCTCGTCAACAATGATGCTTACAAGACTACTAGAAGACAGGAAATTATAGGCGAAGCATCAAACGGAGACCGGACTGCCTCGACCTCCCCAGTCTTCCACTCCGTTTCTCAAGTTAGTATCTGGCGAAGTTTATGAACCAGATAAATAGTATTGTAATGAAAAGACTAAATGTAAAACATACCAGGCTCACAAGAGTGAGCTGAAGGCGCTGACATGGAGTCGGATGACGGTGCGGAGTCGGAGAACGACGAGTAGCCGAAGGACAGTGAAGAGCCAGAGGTGGCAGGGGTTGGACAATCGAAGAGATCTAGCGGCAGGGACATAACTATCGCTCACAAGTTAGAATATAACAACGACGCGAAGGCCAAAAACAATGGCATGCAGGCCATAGCACGACAACGACATGAAGACTAGAAACAACATGTAGGCCGAAAGGTGCGAAGGTCGAAATGCTATAGCGACACAAAGGTCGGAAGCGTACGACAACCAAAAATCTGCACTAGATAAGCATCAAATTCTCAGAGATGGCGTCTGCCAGCTATGGTGTGAAGGCGGCAGCCTATTATGGCGTGAAGGCAATGATTGTGGAGTGCAACAGTGACACCCTCAGCGCTGGAGTGGGTCATGGGTAGCTAGCCGTAGCTGGCAGGCGAAGGCAGCGCTGTCGTGCGTGGCGTTGTTGGCAGTGTAAGCCCCTACGACGACGCTAGAAAGGAGGAAAGTGGCGACATGGGGCGACCGTGGTTACTTGTGGGTAGCAGTGGAAGGGGCGGCCAGTGTCAGCGAGAGTGAGAGGGGTCATGAGCTGCCGGTGTGTTGGCGAGCTCACTCGACGGTCGCTGGAAGTGACGCCGGAGGCGGTGTGGGGTGACAGCATGCGTGCGGTCGGCTATAGCGTGAAGGTGGGGACGATGTCAACATCAGTCCACCCATGAGCGCGAGAGGGAGGTGACGGCGACGAAGTCGGATAGAGCTAACTAGAGGGAGCCTCAACCGACGACCGAAGGAGGGGGAAAAGGAGGAGCAGCGACCAAGGTCGACCACATCTACTCACAGCCGGTGATGAGAGGGGCATCAGCGAGGAGGCCAGCGTGAGAGGTGTCGTGGGCTGCCGACGTGCTCAGGAGGCTGCATGGTGAGGCCAGAGGCGGCTTCAAGCATCTCATGAGAGAGATGAGAGGGGGAGATTGTGCATGAGCTCAAAGAAAGAAAGCCCCTGTGATGACGTGTGATCGGCGGTGAAGGCGACGTTCTTGCCCGTAGTGGCGACCTAGCCGACAGTGAGGTTTGCGAGGGCAACGGTGGCATGAGGCGACAGTAGCAGTGGCTAGAGGCGACGAGGCTACTAGTATGAGGGGAGGAGGCGCATGTGAGAGGCGGTGGTAGAAAAAACTACAAAAGTCATCTTTCTCATAAGAGAAAATCTGAAATGCCCAAATTTCCCTCCACATCCATATGACCTCTTTTTTTTATTTACCATATGTGTGTAAAATTTAAAAATCTATATTTGTTATTAGATACTTCTGAGTCATAATTAATTTAAAATAATATCTTATTTTATTAATTTTAATTTCTATTATAAAATCTTTTTATTTAATGTTTTTTTTTTTACTACACGATTAGAATTGAAATCTATATATTAGAATTTTTTTTTTAAAAGTCTAAAGTCTATATAAACTCCTATCTAATTGTATATGGATGGATCTCTCAATTATTAATAATTTTTTTTAAAAAAAAAGAAGGATGACTTTTCTCCTTAACTTGTTCTCCTCTAGTTTCACCCTCTCATCAGCTCGATTAAACTTGTGTTGCTTATTTTCATGGCATTTCTTTTTCTATGGGATCAATGATGAATCCATCAATGGGTGTGTTGCTTCTTGCTGGAAAATAAAAAACGAAGCTTTCTTCGCCTTTCTAGTTTCAGAATTCTCATGCTTGCCGGAAATAATAACTCAGTAATGCAATCGTTGAGAAACTCATTGTTGAACTTTGTTATAAAAATTAAACTTCGACAAAACATTATTGCATAAAATTTCAATTGAAATTCAAAGCAAATTATCATTAAGATTCAACTTAGATAAAAAATTTGGAACTCGGTTTATTTTTGGGTTTTTTTTCTAACTGAACATAGGATGTTTAAACATCTGAAGAAATTTTGAATCAGATTACACCAAACTTGGGACGGTCGATCTGATCGGATGAAAAATTTTCATTAGCTGTTAGGAAAAACATATGCAGCAAGTGATCCAGAAACCCAGCAGTTACATCTAGATTTAGCACGAGGAGATCCAAACAGCCCAGTGAAGATTTAGCACGAGGAGATTTGCATTGCAGATCAAAACTTCTTCAACTGCTCAATTTTGAAATGAGTTGGACTTCGATAGCTTTTATGTTTTTGCATTGCAGATCCAGCCAGTAACGGGCCCTTCAAGGAAGGCCAAGAATGTGGTTAAACATCCAACCCATCATTTCCCCTCGGCCCTCCTATCTACTGTCTTGAAATCTAGTCCTTACGTTATGGTAGCGTGAGAGAATATTCAGGTTATCATTTAGGTACTCATGATTTGAATCTCAACTACGACGTATTTGTGGGAATATTTTCTTCAAATGGGAGGCATAATCAAAAGATGTTGAATTTTTGGACTGATCGTCGCGTGCACTTCTTGATTTATCCTGATGACTAATAAAAAATTTCTATAAAATCCAATTGATCATCTTCAAAGATAGCCAATAAAATTGACTCAAATTATCATTTTAGTTTTTTCCTATCTTGAAATCTGTGAATGAAGGGTAAAAATACCATAACACATGGACTTTTATATTTTTTTTATATAATTTTAGAAATAACATTGCATGTCACTTAATTTCCATGAATAGATAACCCACCCAAGCTTATCTTCTTTCATCCAACATGTATAAAACGTGATTTGAGAATTTGATTTGTTGCATCCCAATAATCAAAGCAAACAGGTTTTTTAAGTTACCTTCTGTTTCAGGTGGTCCTTGAGCTGATCTTCGTGACCTCAATTTCTGCTCCTTGGTTAAATTTCAAGAAAGAGCTGATCTTATGAGTGTCTATCATTTTCTTAAAGTTCTCAAAATGATTAAATACTTTTACTTGGACTTCATAAAATAAATTCAAATATATCTGTTAAAATTATCAACAAATAGTATAAAATATTAATTCTCACTTAACAAAGATATATTCAAAGGACCAAAAGTATCACTATGCACAAGTTGGAGCCTCTCCTTAGATCTCCAGACTTGCTTAGAGTCCAACGGTTATCGGTGAAATTTACCAAGTTGATAGATCTCACAAATTTTGTCCTCCTTAATCTTAGACATTAACTTGTCACCAGTTCTTTTCTCGAGAGACTGGCTAGCGACTAATAATTACAATGTCATAGTCATCTATGCCACAATTCACTCTCATCCAGTTCGACGACTACAACATTTGCTAAAACTTCATCCCAATTCATAGGAAAGCTCATAATCATCATTTTAATAACAACAATCAAGTCCTTCTTAACATCTCTAATTTCACACTTCTTATCAAAGAAATAAACATCTTCCAATATATTGTCCTATGCTAATACGACTTTATTGAAAATTAAGAACTAAGAGTGTGTTGATAATAATTTTTGTACCTGAAAGTGCAATGCTGCCTTTGCCTTGTACATCGACCAACTTTCCATCACCCAATCTCACTCTCGAACAACTACACGGATAAGCAATATCAAACAAGGATCCGTTCGGTGTCATGTGATGTGTACAACCACTATCTAGCAGTCATGTGTCTTCTGTTGGTGCAATTAACACCAATGGTCAAATTCAGATTTTGATGAATGACAAATGAATTAAAATTAGGTGTTATGTATCTAACCTCTTTACCGAGTATGCAGGAATTGATGGATCTAAAGGACCTAACACCAGGTTGAAGCTCAGTTAGATCTGAGGACTTGATAACTGGCACGAAGTCCAAATAAATCAAGGAGTGACCCGATATCTGATAAAAAGTTCAGCTGAGTTTACGGAACCTAATAGCTAGCTGAAATCCATTGAGTCTACTGGCTTGACAACTGATAAAAAGACCTGATTGGTCAAAATGCAAGTCAAGTGATTGCAAATAGTAAGTAAAGGTAAGTCATTGGAAAAGAGTGCTCTAGTAAGAATGAGTCCCAGAGGGACTACAGGCGTCAATCCAGCTTAGAGCCATTTTGAAAGTCTAAGCTGAGACCATAACTAGATTCTGGTCTTGATAAGACAGAATTTAATTAATAATTATTCTATTTTTAAATTGTGCTAAATCTGCTTTAATTTGTAGGTTATACTTAGTTGTACTAACCTTGTGATGCAGGAAATCAGATGGCCAAAAAAAGGATCTCCAGGTGCCCGGGAAGGATCTAGACGTCTGGATTGGTCCGAACCCAAGCACGTGAATAGAGGAGTTGGCGCATGCTGATTGGCCATAGATAGATGAAGTCCAAGCGCTCGGACCGGTCCGAGCACTCGGAGATAAATGAAGTTTCAGAGATAAAGCTTTGACAAGGCGCAGACATGTTAGTGGTCAGGGCACTCGGACCGGGTCCAAGTGCCCAGACATAGATTAGTCAACGAACTCCCAAGATCGGATATGCCTCATTGGAGGCATCCGAGGGTGGTCCAAACGCCTAGAAAAGACCTATAAAAAAGGACTTCGACCAGAAGCTTCAGTATATCATTCGTTCTAACTTTCATACTCGCACGCTATTCCGAGAAGATTCCTATGACACCGGAAGATTGACACCAACATGTGAACGCACTTGGATCTTCATCTTTCATGTTAGTAACAAATTTATTGTTGTTTACTTTATTATACTTGTTTAAAGGAAGTGTAACGCGTTACACTATCCTTTATTCTTCTTGTACTCAATTATTCAACTGGGAGTTTACCGATGGATAATTTAGTGGATCATCCATCGATAGATCCGAAGGGTCTAGGTCTTGGAGTAGGAGTCGCAAAGTTTCCGAACCAAGTAAAATACTTGTGTTTGCTTTCTCGCATTGTTTTCTATCTTAGTTTAATTCTTCCGCTGTGAAAAAGAAATATTTTTAAAATTCACATGATTTACACCTCCCCCTCCCCCCTTCTCACTCTCACATTCATTGATCCTACATCTTCTTTTCGTTCAACAATATCATGCTCTTCTAGTTTAGCTATCAAGGTTATTTCTTCATCCTCCTGATCATCTCTTTTGGTTTGGGGTTAGGATTTACTGTTGGATATTGGGGCCTTAAATGGACCAAAACGATTTAGAGGAAGGAAGCCATCAATTGTTGAAAGTCGTAATAGACTTCAAAATTGAAATCTACGATTCGCGTAGATAGATTTAGACTATTAATTTGCTCAAAACCGATTAAGGGTGAATGAGAAATTAATGTTTAAAGTCAGCCCAAAATAACATTTATTATTCATTAATAAAGTGCATGGGAGAATAGTCCCACATCGAAAATTCCCGATGTGTATTCTCTACTTATTAATGAAGATGTGTTAATGAAGTTAACACAAAAATAAAAGGACAGATTACCCTTTAGCCCAGGGCGAGCAGGTGCTCGCACCTGTGAGCCCACCACCCGTCACGTGCGCAATGGGCACTTTGTAGGCGCACTTTGCACTTTGCACTTTGCACTTTGCACTTCGCGAGGAGCATTGAGGAGCTTAAATTTATGCTCCAGGTGATATTGCAGTGCCTACGTGGCACTCGGGTGACATGTCAAGCTCGTACCTGACGTGGCAGCACCTATGCGGCATCCTCGTGGGCAAAGGGAGATGACTGGACAGTTGACTTAGGGAATGGATGGCTACCGTTGATCAACGTTGATCAAATAGGTATGATGGATCGCTTGTGATGCGATCTAGAGCGTTGGATCGCAAAGAGTAACGATCTGACGGCTTGGGATGAGACTTGATCTGAAGCATCGAATCAATGGATCCAGATCCGATGGCCAATAACAATAGGCGGGATCTGAGGGTCACAACTCCTCAGATCTGATGGATGAGATTGAAGTGGGCTTGGTGAAGGGTTACAACCCTTCAGAATGGATGATCTAGATCGATCCAGCCCAAGGAACACATCCACTCACCCAAAGGACAATCAACCTCTTCATTCAGTATAAATAGAACCCTTGATGATGGAAAATTCACTCAATTCACTCAATCCTCTCTTCTCTTCCTCAAGCATTCATCTCATCTTGTGCATTCAAGAGTCCAAGAAGTCTACTAGAAGGTTCGCTGGTCTCGGAAGTCGGAGTGCTTCGATTCCGAGACGTTCGTCGTCGTTGTATCTTGGGAACGAATTGCAACAATCCGTTAAGCACCGTAGCGGAGCAATATCGTTTACGGAGATAGTGTCAAACACTAGCCTCGACGATCAGTTTGCATACTCCAGAAGCTACCCGGGGAACAACATTTACTTCTGTAATTTCTAGCGAAATGACCTAACTTATTGTAGTTATAACATTTTGCAAACTTACTTCTGTAAAATTTCTCTGAGTGTTCCTTTTTGTTACACCTGAAATACAACAAATCCGATCAGAAGTTCCATTCGGATTCCTCCTTTCCTCTTCATTCACCTTCTTTTCGTTGTTGAAGTTACTCTTGAACTTTGATAATTGCGCCTTGCCCTTGAATTTCGTAACCAATGTCGTCTCGATTGCATGGCTAATTTTGTTTTCCTTTCTAAGCTCAATAGCTTGTAAGGAGTTCACCAGCTTGGCCAGGCTAATTTGTGATAGATCGCGTGAGTCTTCCAGAGAAGAAATTTTTTATTCAAACTTCTCTGGCAAGCTCATCAATATTTTCTCAACAACTCTTCCGTTCGATATAGACTCTCCAAGTAGTCTAATTTGATTAACTACTTTCATTAGTCTATCGATAAAATCTTTAACCGCTTTCACCTTCGTCATTCTTATCAACTCAAATTCCCGTCTCAAGTTCAAAACTTGTATTTATCTCGTCTTGACACTTCCTTGAAACTCCTTGCTCAGCCTATATATCCCATGCACCTTTTGTTGTTTCATAGTCCATCCATAATTCTTGTGAAAATTATCTCTGATATAGCTGCGTGAATCATACTGGGTGCCTTATATCTCTTTGCGCTCTCCTCAGTATAGAACCGTTGTTGTACGATTGGGTTCTCTCTAACTCGGTAGGAGATACATTAGACTTTATTGAGCTCCAGAAGTCGGCACCTTTCAAAAAGCTTTTTGATTGTCGAAGGTTGGTGGTGCTCCGGTTGTGACGCTTGTCATGTTGGAAGTGTTTTGGTTGTATGATACTTTAGGTTTCAAGGTTGTTGGGACTCTGATACCACTTATTGGAAGGAATATATTTTGAGGTTAAGTATTTAGGAGGTTTAGAGAGAAAGGAGAGAACAAATATACTCAAGTTACAATTACAACTTTCTATTAAAACTCACGAATTAAACTTGTCAATTACAAGCACCCTCATCTGGTATTTATACTAAGTTATTAGAAGCTGAAAAGTTTATCATCATTACGAATATTTAATGATGGTAGATCAAGAGGTTACAAAATAAATTCCAAAACATAAAGATCCTTTATTGCTTTCATAAAAGTGTTTTATTGCTTTTTGTAACTCTTGGTGCATTTATCATTTTGCTAGCTTTGCTCGATATCTTGATATCTCGGTGTCTCGGCTCAGCATCTCGACACCTCGTAATAGATTGTAACTTGCTAGTGTAATCAGCTGGACTAGCCCTTCAATTCTTTATAATTAGTTCCATTCAACATGTCGTGAGACATTTTTTTACTGCTCCTTGATATTACCTGCAACATTATATATTTGCACAATTAATTTATTTCACATTGGCATAGTACACTCGAACTATCAGATTGCTTCATATCTGCTTCACTCACACCACAATCTTCAATTATTCAGTGCTAATGAAAGATGAAGTTTCATGAATACACATATAGCTGGCCAAAGGGCCACAAAACTGCATCACGCATGATCTCCCATGCATGGTTCACAGGGAAAATAAAATAAATAATACGCCAATTCAATGCCATGACAAATTATTATCTCCTGGAGCAATGCTTGGCAGATTATATGAAATAGACTGAGTGGACGTTGATACTTGGTACTGGGTCCTGCCGTGCCATATAATTGTCAGCCCACCATAAGATCATGTGATCATGCATCCCTCCTTATCCTCCTTTTCATAACATCCATCTGTCAGCATCAACTTTGCCCATACCTCATGTATGTGGGTTTAATTTGTATTATATATACTCTGCATAGCTACGATCGCTAGCTATAGGAATAGCCGATCGAATATCATCTGTATATCCATGAGCTAAGAATACCGTGCACACTGTCATGGATAGGTGAGAATGGATCATCTTGCAGAAATATAATGAGTAGTTATGATTGGGGTTTTTCTCTTTTTCTTTTTTAAAGAAATCAGTTCTCTTTGTTTTATACAAAATAAATTCTTTATTAATGTCCATGTTTAAATGATGTTATTGTTTAGTAGAAAGATGAAATAGAGGTACTATTGTGAGATTCCACACTTAAAAAGGCACCTCTGTGCCTATTTCTATGAGCAAGCACATAGAACGCAAATGCTTCTCACTTTAATAGCACTGTATGATGTGGTAGTCTCTTGTTGAACCGATGAAACATTTGTAAAGGTGCAATGCCAGTGAACCTTCACTCGCAAACCCAGAAAACATGCAGAATTATTAAAAGAAGTGAAGCATTTCGGAAGCATATGCAGCTAGCTGCAACATTCATGCATGAGCTGTGCCTTCTGACTTCTTGTTGTATGATCAGATTTATTAGGCTACTGCATTTTTTGATAGCCACTGGAGCTCGTGATAGTTAAAACATTGATGTGATATTATTTAATGATGGCTCCTATGCAGCCCGTCCAGGTCCAAACAAAACCTTCTAAATCCCCCAAATACAATGAACTCTGAACCCTGTGTTTATTCATGCATTTTCTCTTCGGATTAATTGTTAAATTGAGAGTATCAATTTGATGTTTCAATGAATCCATTAACTTTATGGCCACATTAGTACATCGATTTTCGAAGAACAAAGTGTTTTTTTCCAATATGAGTGATATTTTTATTCATTAAAATTTTTGAAAGAGGTATGTGGCATTAAAGTTTTGTTAAATATTAAAGTTGATGGTGGGCGGATTCACTAGAACACTAAAAGTTCACGATAAATGTAGAAATTATTCCTTGTCTATATTGGAAAACTCAGTTAGCAGCTGTCTCAGTCTTCTTCCGTTTCTTCTGGGGATTATTACAAGGTATTTGTTGATGGGCAATTCCCTCATCATCAGAACAAGATGCAACTGCTGGTGTCCTTATCCCATCCATGTTGTTGGAGAACAGCTTGGTGTCTAGGGTTCTTGTGGCAATGTGGTCCCCGAAACGCTTGCTGTTATACAATCCTTGCATGAAATGGAACAACTTCATGTTCTTGTAATTAATCCGGATCATTAATTGTCAGGCAAATTGAAGACCCGCCATTTTGATGTCTGCCCCATTCAAAGCTAGCTACAAGGTTGATTAATGTGTTTCCTAACCCACTTTTCCAGTCGAACTGAACATCTAAAAACCTGCACTGATCTCGATTTAACTAGTCGATTTAGTCTGTTTTTCATAGAATTGCATGACGAGGGCTAAATTAAGGTTTTGCTACAGGTGCTAAATGGCAGTAGCCAGATTTGCTAAGCCTGGGAGGCAACTTCTTCCATGCAATGCCAATGCACTAGCTGCTTAATTAATTGTCGTCCCAATAACTTCCCTTCTCATTTATTACTTTATTGTTAGCATTAATATTGGCACAATTATGGTTGTGAGCAAGTGTAAGCTGTGAGATTCCTCTGCCACATGACATGATTGCGGATTGCCCACCACCAATCACAAAATTTTACTGTTTCTTTTTTTTCAGATTAGACTCCTCCCCTTCCTCTTCCTCTTCCCTTTTAATTTAATTTGTATTATAGTTGATAATGCGAGTCTTATTGATAAACAGATGATGGTTACATGTCAATGAGAAAAGTTGCAAGGAGGAAGAACACACAAGGTTTGCATGATGAGAGGCACATGGGAGATGAGTGAGGACCAGAGGGCTTGGTGTCCCACTCACATCTGTCAAAGGAGGATATGCACCAAATTCCCATTCCAATAAGGAATTAACTAAAAGAACAATCCATTCCATTCAATTCCAAGTTCATCCCCCATTGGAATCTTTCACCATCCTTGGGATCGCAAAACCCCACATCCATGCCTTGCTAGTTTCCTCTCGTCTGAACTCCCTGCCTCTGACACCTTTCTTACACACATTGCTTCTCTAGTCGATAACAACAAAAGGAAATTGGAGCTACAGGAAGGCAACAAGTTTTTTTAAATTTTTTTTTTTGTTTCTATTATGTTGAAGTTGCTTCCTTTTCTGTATTTTTTTTTTTGTTTTTCTTCTCCTCATGTGCCTTTCTCATTGAAGGTGTACCTGCCCGTTTTCTTTGGTGTGGTTGGTAGTCCAGCCAGGGAGGGAAGTTTTGGAGAGAAGCTGAGTTCGGTTGGGGACTGGAAATTGGAAAAGGAATCTCTTTTAGCTAGGTGTATAGTATCATTCTAATGCAGTGGGACTGCTTTGGTAGAAGTAGCATTAGTGGCACTGATGGTGAAGGGTGAATGCTGGCATGTTTGTCAGGAAATATTGTAGAACAAAGGGGGTAAGTATTTTGCTAAACCCTGATCTAATTTCTGTCCCGAGTGTTCTGGTTCTACTTCGGATTTTGTAGTTGCAGGAAGAGAAATATGTCAGCAAAGTTTCTTCAAGCATTTGCTGCTGATCATGACAATCCAGAGTTGCAGAGGCAAATAGGGTGCATGACTGGAATCTTCCAAATGTTCGACCGGCAGCAAATTCTCACTGGGGGGAGGCGTTTGAATGTTAGTAGTGGCCACAACCACAAAACTCTCCCTTCAGGTAACATTTTTTCCCTTCCATTCCATTGTTTGATGCAGTTAGTTTGTTTCAAAAACTGAGACTACTGTTACTTAGTCTTCGTAAGTCTTCCCATAAAGAAAATCTATCCCATTTTTTTTATTGATATTTAATGGTTTCAGAATCTGAAACTAAGCCCGTTTGCTCTCTATTATTCTACTTGTGTAGGAAATGCTCTTCCAGGCAGAAACTCAGTTGGTTCCGAGAGAAATGGATGTCCTCCCCAAGTTGTTTTGGCAAGATTCCAACTGATTCCTAGTAAAGATCTGTTTACTATATTTTACTTGTTTGTCATAATCGTTTGTGTTTTTCCTTTTAGGAGAGAAATTCAAGAAAGAGACTGAGTGAGAATCAAAGAACTTCAATGGAGTCATCGAGAACTTCAGTTTCTTCTTCATCTTGTTCATCATTTTCTTCTCTAGACTGTAACAAGTCTTCTCAAATGTATATAGATGGGTCTACAAAGGGTCAATCCGATTACCAGTCTCTGAATTTTCGAGATGTCGTAAAGGACTCTATACACAAAGATCAAATGCATATGAAGAACCATGTGTCGAAACAAAAAGACTCTGCGAGTCCTGTTCAGCTGTTGAAGTCGATGGATATATTGAATTCCACCGGATTCGATGGGAAAACGAAAATGAATGCTGATCTCGGTGAATCACTCCGGGTCCTAGCGAAGCTCAATCAATCTTCCCAATATTTTTCTGAAGCTAATGAAGCACCAAGGAGATCATACGAAGGGAAAAAGTCTTCTTCCAGATTTTCGTATGATGGAAGAGCCGCACACCTTGCTCTGGATTCCCAAGAAAGCAGCAAATTCTCACCCAAGGACCGCACTCCGAGGAGTTCTAACTCTGATCTAAAACCTCACTCGGGTATGAAACAAGTTGATCAGTGCACCATTGATCGTCGATCATACAGGACCATGGAACGTCAGCAAGAACTGGGAAATTGTAAAAGCCCTCCTAGCATAGTCGCTAAGCTCATGGGCTTAGAAGCAATGCCCAGCTTGAGCCAAGATCGACAGGTTTTGGATGATAAAAGCATTAACAAAAGCTTCAGCACATTCAACACCCACCAGAAACCAAGCTTTCCTTTTGAGAAAACCACAACCACAAAAGATGACAAAGAGGAGCATGCTCCTTGGAGGCACCGTAAAAATATTCGTGTTCCCCAAAAGATGAGATTTGGTGTCCGTGAATCTCACACACAGCAGCAAGCAGAGTCTGTTTATAGTGAGATAGAGAAAAGGTTGAAAGATCTTGAGTTTCAACAATCCAACAGGGACCTCCGAGCTCTGAAGCACATATTGGATGCTATGCATGCAAAGGGACTATTAGAGAATGATAAAGTTGAACATCATCCTTCCAGAATTTCAATTCACACTACTTCACCTGGAAATGATCAGTGTTTAGGTTCCACAAATGACCAAAATGTGGTTTTTGGATCACCAATAGTCATCATGAAGCCTTCAAGATCTTTTAGCAGGTCTGATATATCACCATCTTCCTTCATTCCTTTCAATAGCTTACCAGAACTACAAGGGTCACAGATAAGAGTTCATGATGACCGAAAGAAAGATTCTCTTAACACCAAAATTTGCCAAGACAAAACTCTCAAGTCGATTGACAGACAACCTACTAGTCAATATCTTCAGTCCAGATACAAGAAATGTGCACAAGAAGATAATGACACACACAAACGTTGTGCAAGTATGTTTCAGGCCTCACCTAGGCCTCAGAGAGCAATTAGAGAAGATAATAGAAGTCTGGCAAAATCATCGAGTGCTCTCGGCTCTAGATTACAGCACAGCCAGCTTGAAGAAGAAAAATATTCTTCTACCCCACGTCCCTCGACTCAATCTGATGCGGTTCCAAAACAGACTGCTAATATATATTCTTCAGAATCAGTGTCTCCTAGAGTCAGGCTCAGAATAAAACCAGCCCAAGCACAGCGAAATGATGATCAACTGAGTGACCCTAGTAGTGGGACAGGAAGTCTAACTCAACAAGTTGATGAAAAGTCAGATGCAGAAGTAACAAGCTCCAACCGCGCTGTTGAACTTCGCTTTTCTTCTCAGGGTAAAAAGAATCCATCTGGAAGAGCTGCTAAAAGTGCTTCATCAACCTTGAAACACAAGGTAAGTCTGTCCCTAGATTTAATACCATTTTCAAGATTAGAGAATTGCGGGAAAAAACTTAATTTTTCTTACAGTAAATGAGTCACTTCATCTGCAAATGCTCCCAGTTGTGCTTGTTTTTAAGTATTATAATAATATCTGAAAGAAGAGGAGCCAAAGTGCTGTACAAAAGGAACTAAAACCACTTGTTCAGTAGGATTTGTCCTTCGCTCCTTTTGCTATTATTGATGATTTCAGTCTTGAATGTTGGTTCCTATCAACATTTGCCACGGAACCTAGATAAAGATTTTGGCTAACTTCAAAAAACTATTTTAAACGAACTCAATAATTTGCAATATTGAATACTGTTAATTATCCTGTAATCATTAATGTTATTGTAAAGTTTAAATGTCTAAAATTAGAATCTAGCTAATAGATTTATCCTGTCTTTTTCCGAGGAAACAAAGATTTGAGAGATCATTAACTAACAAGAAGCTTCAGAATCAACATTGTTATTTTTTATTGGACATTGCTTGTGTGACTATAACACTGATTATTCTTGTGTATCGTCGGTTCATACTTCTGAAGAAATCACATATGTCAAGAGATGCTGCTGGTCCAGCAACAGTGGCCCCTGAGAAACCAAATCCAATCACTGTCTTTGATCCCTCAGTCTGCCATGATGAGCTGCCTCCTGTGAGAATATGTTCTAATGCATCCAAAGGTACATGTAAAGCATTTTGCTTTATTATTTCAACAATAGAAGTTGGTAGTCTGTATAACAATTATCCTAAATATGATACAACCTATTTCATGATTTCAATCTGACATGGAGAGCATGTGGGTGCCTTCTTAAAATTCTTATCATATGAAAATATCTCAAATGATAAAAACACAGAGTAGTCAAGATCAATTAGTTGATACTAGTCTTTTAGCTCCCTTGGTATCTTTACTACTAGTCAAACTCTAATTATAATTCGGAATTCTAGCTAATAATGCAGTAGTTAAAAATTTCAACAAGTTTGAAAAAAGAATGATGCCCTTATTTAACTCTTCCAATATTATAGAAATAAAGACAAACCAACCAACAACTTGTTTTTATATGCTTATGTAGCCTCAGCAAAACACAACTTGTAAGCATAAACATATTTTCTGCTATTTCAATGGGGAAGTAACTTTAGAAATTTATTTCTAGATTGTCATTTTCTTATTTTGAATGGAAATCATAGAAGAAAAGGTGATTAAAGACTATAAAAGCATTTTAAGCTCATAACGTCATGCATCAAATACTAGATTAACATTTAACCATAGGAATGGTACAACATGTGAAATAACCTAACCTTTTTCAGTAACAGACAATACGATTCAAGATTTAGGTGTTTGTTGCAATGCAACCGGCAAGCATGATGCTCCATCATCCAATTTAAGATCCAGATTGAATCAGAAAAAGTTAAAAGTTGAAGACCTGGTTCAGAAGCTGAGGCAGCTAAGTCCAAACCCTGAAGAAGCTGTGGCAACTGACCATGTTGCATTGTTGTGTGAAAACCAGAACCCTGACCATCGATATGTTTCTGAGATACTCATAACTTCTGGCCTTCTCATGTTAGATCTAACATCCAGGCCCAAGAGCATGCCTGTCCAGTTACAGTCTTCTGGCCACCCAATAAACCCTGACTTGTTCTTCGTCTTAGAACAAACAAAGGCTGTAGAAGAAAATATCAATCAGCTCAAGGTTAATCCAGAAAAGATTCACCGGAAGCTGATATTCAATTTGGTGAACGAGCTTCTAATTCAGAAGTTGAAGTTGGCAAGCTCAGGCCCTCTGCACAGCCAACTTATTCAAGCTAGATGTGGCAGGCTTCCTGGCGGACAAAACTTGCTGACAGAGCTGTGTTCAGATATTGAACACCTCAAAGCTGAGAGCTTCACTACAGACAGCCACGGCAATGGTTATGCTGAGCTATCAGAAGATTGGCTTTACTCTGATGTTGAATTACAGATGGTAGTCCTAGAGGTGGAGAGGTCAATATTCAGAGATTTGATCGACGAAGTTCTTGGTGGGGAAGGTGCATTTGGTTTTCAAGAAAAGACAAGAAGGAAACAAAGAGCTTGATGCTAAGCAAGCATACCACAATCTTCTGTATTCTGTATCCCTTCCAAGCAGACGTTACCTAGCAAATTCAAGCCATTATAATGCTTGTTAAAAGTTTCCTTTTTGTTGTAACTTGCAAGTACGCATCACATGGATATTGTTGCAACTATTACGGTGATGATGGATGTTTCTGTAACGTTGGATGTAATATATATATATACTTTTTCCAACAGTGCGGTTCTTGTTTTTTTCCCTTTTGTTTTGCATCCGTAGTTCATTTACGTTCCATGTTTTTTTTTTCGCTTCCTTATTTTTGGGATTACAAACCTTTAATTTATTTGTCGTGAGTATGGTTATTGTTGGATCACATACCTTTTAATTTTAAGCCACTATTACACCAAACCCACCGTTCAAGCATGTCTTCTCTCGTATCTTAAGTACATGCACTAATGACTAATAATCATTGTGGCAAAAAGATAAATACGTTCGTCCCTAGCACTCCTGTCAATTCATACCAAGGTCAACATGAAAAAGGTAAATCACGAACAACTACTAGCATTTGGAATAGTGACTAACACATAAAGAAGGTATTTACCTCGATTTTACCGAGATTCGAACCCCATATCTCATTATGACAACACCTCATATGCTAACCACTAGACTCATCCGAAGGGACATGACTAATAATCATGACGAAAATATTGGAGGTGAACGAATCGCCTTTTATCAAAAAAAAAAAAAAAAAAAAAATCTGAGCACAGTTACCAATTGGCTGAATGTTGTTTTTTTAAATAAATATATTGGAAAACAATTAATTATGTGAACTCGCATTTTCAGTATGATTTATCAATTAACAAGTGCAGAGTTACAGGTTGAAAACAACATTGTAGCATTCCTACGTTGAATGTTTAATGTTTTCTAAAAAGAATATCCAATAACTGTATGTTACAAAAAAAGGTTAACCTCCCCTTCCATTATAATAAAATGATGCCTAAATATCTCTTACAGTCTTCAGATTACATGAAAAGAGATAAATCACAATATCAACTTATATGCGACCGCCAAATTGACCTCCACTTTAAGTAGTTACAGATGAAGGTTTCTGAAATTTCTTAATAATCCGAAGGTAGAACTCCCATGATGGATCACTCTCTGTTATTGCGCTTTGACCAAAAGGATGGTCTTGAATGTACATTTGAACATTGTCAGTCATTACAAGTCTCTCCAAATAGACACGCAAATCTCCTCCTGGCCCTGTATGTATTACAAGTTAAAACTATGTGGAATGGACAGTGCAAGTAAACACCAAAAGAAACTAGCAATATAAGTGGTGAGTTACCCAAGGAATTGTCAGTTTTATCCATGGAGTTAAATGACGGTGGGAAAATAGCACTGTGTGGCTTCAGAAAACAAAAACACCAGTTATGACTAATGCAAAATCTGGGGTGCAAAGGCCATCTTACATGGAAGTTGTTTAAAAGACATCCTTACAGGGTTGCATATGGCTTTGCAAGGAGAATCGTCCACAAGCAATGTGTTTGAAGGCGAGTACTCTCCCTTTTTCCATGGTAGACCATGCTCATTGTTCCATAATCTCTTTAGTTCCTTCAGGACCAATGGCTTATGCCTATTCTCAATGGTTCTATACCCAGTATCTGTGCACTTTGACTTGTCCTGAACAAAGAGATGAATAGCACAAATGAAATGTTGTTATAAACTTTACTAAGAAGATAAATAAAGTCTATAGTCTTCGAAAGTAGTTAATAACTTGTAAGCATGCACAAATAAATTTAAAAAGTAACCATAGTTAATTGAAATTATCAAACCTAGGGGTTCTGCAATCAATAATACAACTACCAAAACTATTAGCCTGCCTGTAAGACAAGTAAATATGATACAGATGAAACAATCCTCTGGCAATCATACAAACTTCTGGATGGGAGTACGATGAGAGATTTTGACCCAGGAAAAGATGTATCTAAGGCCTCTTAATTAAGGTACATCATTTTCTATTTTTCAACTAGAAGGTCAATTGAATTATCAGTTTCAACATGAATGATCATGAGAGAAAAAATTTGTGCGCATTTTAATAACTTGTAGGTATCATGTAACAATTGCACTTAACTAGTTCAGAAAACTTGTGGTTGCTGGTTTGATATTCAAGGATTTGAAGATTTTTATTATTATTTTTGATATTTTTTATTTTTGATGATTTTTGTTTTTTTAATATTTAGGATATTTTTGATAATTTTTATCTTTTATATTTTTGAATTTTGAGTCAGTTTAGGGATTTTAAGATTGTGAGTGTGTTAAAATATTATCCTTCCCGTTAAGATTTCTTTCATTTCTTTATAAGTTAGAAATTGTTATCTATGTGTTAAGATTTTTTTTCTTTATTTGTATCTTAAAACAATTATTTGGGTTGATGTAAGAGAAGTTTTTTTTTGTTTAATAATATTTTTGTTTATTTTTCTATTTCTTGGTATTCCTCTTCGAATCAACAGGTTGTAGCAAATAGATCTCTTTAAATTCCATGAATGATCATCGTTGTCGTGATCGTGGTCATGACAAATAGGATACGATTGAGGAAGCCTCACATATCTCATCATCTAGTAAAGAAAAATCTTAAAAGTCAATAAATTCACTTATCATGATTCTGGTTCCATTTTCAAAAATCCATATCACAGTCGTGCTCAGTTCGAGGAAAATCGTAGTCAAAAGGAGTGGTATGAAGATATGGGTTTCCAATTGATCTTCTCGAGTTTTCTAGTACGTCACAGATCCAGGAATTCGTTGATTGACTTAACGAAGTGGAGATAATTTTTTATTACGAGGAAGCACTTGATTAGGTCAAAGTAAAATTAGCAGAGGTCAAGCATGGGCATGGTAAGAGCAATTGCGACGGTCACGAGACTGACAAGACAAGGTCAAGATCGGAGATTAGGAGACGAAAAAAAAAGATGAAAAATCACTTTCTTCCCTTTAGTTACACTCAAACTTTATTCTAGGGAAGATTAGGTTTCGCCTTGGAGGACAATAGCTACAACGCTCGAGATGACATGGACAGATTCAAAGATGACATGGAGGAAGAATTTGACCCAAAAGAATACCAAGATGAAGAAGACCCTGACGAAGAGGAGATAGACCCAAATGAAGCGTTGATCGAAAACCAGACGCCTACTTTGTCTAACGACAATATGTAGTCTAGTTCCTCTATTGACGAAGCCCTAATCGCCATCGTCTCGCCCTGTGTCGATCCGATGCCCCATGTTTCTTCGCAATTTTACATATTCAATCAAAATCCCACACCACCCAAAAGTCCTTTGATGACCACAATGCCAGAATGATCCTCATGGGCAAAACAGCTGTTTAATGCATTTCTATGATCAACTCCATGTGGCTGACCATCCGTGATGCTTTATCTCTTATTTTGATAAGATCACAAGGTGAAGCAATTATATTGGAGATTAAAAGGATATCAAGCATTTACACAAGCATGTGGTGTTCTTGAGGCACTATAACCTTTAAACTCTTTCTTGGCATCCTTGTGCAAATTTACTATCAATATTCCCAATAAAGAAGAGAAGAGAGGAGGATCAATGCCTCGATAGAAATCCACTGGATTTTGGAAGCATGTCTGCCTCACCTTATTGAATCCCTCCTCCGATTAATCAAAGGTGATCTCCATGACTGCCCCACGAAGAGTACCTCGCCTTCAACCTAGTCGAGGACGAAGTCAACTCCCTCACCACTTGCTCTTCCACGCCTTCGATGGCCAACTGCAAGAGTGTGTCCTCAAACCCATCGCAGAAGTCCACGCCCCCTTCCAGAACTTGCTCGATCAAGGACTATTCCCTGTTGGGGTGCAACTTGGCAGGCCTCAAGAAGGTCGACAGGCTACACCAGAAGGCTGTGATTCCCGACCACCTGGCAGAGGCGATAGCGGAGGCTTCGGCGAGGGAGGTTGGATGGGTGGATGACGAACCGTAGGAGGGGCCCTTGGTGGTCTTCATTAACTCACACAGTGGGAGGCGACATGTCTCTCTTCTCAAAGGCCGATTACAAGACCTGATCAACGAGGACTAGGTATTTGATGTAAGGTTTAAAATTTCGATCCATGCCGAGATTTTGGTCTCAGACAGGAATAATACGATTTTGGTATCGTATCATGTCGCGCCGATACGATTTCAGTATTTATTTATTTATATATAGTAATTATAAGATAAATATGTTTATGATGCATATAAAAATAAGTTGTATATTGATTTTGTATAAATTCTCAATTATTGAACAACTTAATATTGTTAGAAAAAAAAATTAAATATAATTTTTTTTAAATAAAATTGATCTATCAATAACTTAATTAAAATGGATTTATCTATAATAATAAGTATATAAATTAATACAAAGATATATAATAATTATATAAATTAACTATTTATTCATTTAATTAATTATTAATTAAATAATATATATTTTAACTAGTAAAAAAATATAAAATAATAAAAATTACCAAGAATATAAATCTAAATTATTATAATTTTTTAAATAAAATTTAAAATAATACAAAAATATTAGAATATAAATAGAATTATTATATTTTTTAAAAATTTTAAATGAAAATTAAAATATTAAAAAATAAATTTTTAGAATATTAATTAATAAAATTTATTAAATTTATTTTAATTTTAAATATATTTTTTATCTATTTTATTAGGATAATTTAATTAGGATTTATAAAAGCCTGTTCGAAATATCACACTTACCTTAATAATTGTTTAAATTAATTAAATAAATAAAAAAAAGAAAAGAAAAAAAAACCTGACACAAGGCGAGGCCCAGCGAATCGCGGGGAGGACGAGGACGCGTCCAACGGCGCAAGATGCATCATCGAACGAGTCCGACGACACCAGAGGCGTCACCAGACAGATCCGGAGGCACCGGAGGCGTCGAATGCTTCCACCGGTGCCAAAGGCGTCGCTGGAGGTGTCCCATGACGCCTTCGACTCTGGAGGTGGTGTCCCATGCCGAAGGCGTCGTGAACGCTTCCAACGCCTCCGGAAGAATCCCGATGGCGCAAGATGCATCATCGGACGAGTCCGACGACACCAGAGGCGTCACCAGACAGATCCGGAGGCACCGGAGGCGTCGAATGCTTCCGCCGGTGCCAAAGGCGTCGCTGGAGGTGTCCCATGACGCCTTCGACTCTGGAGGTGGTGTCCCATGCCGAAGGCGTCGTGAACGCTTCCAACGCCTCCGGAAGAATCCCGACTCTTCCGACACCGCTGGGGCGTCTCGCAACTCCTCCGATGTTGCCTACAACGGCGTCGAGACGAGGACGCCTCCGGTGCCGATTTCGGTCACCTGACAGAACTGTAAAAATCGTCCATGTCGGGCGGCACAGAACAACATTTCATTCCCTGATTTGATCTTTACAAAGCCTTAAAATTTTGTTCAGTATGGTTTGGCATGCTTGGAAAGGATGGCCGATCTAGGTGATGATTGTGCAAAGGCTACTCATGAAAATATGAGAGTCATGGTTGCAGGAGGTGATGGTATAGTCGGTTGGGTGTTAGGAAGCCTCGGGCAACACTTTATGAAGAGAACAGAGAGTCAAATCCTCCAACTGGGATCATTCCTCTTGGAAAAGAAAATGACCTGTCTAGGAGCTTTGGTTGGGGAGGTTCATTTCCTTTCACATGGAGGTCGGCTGTGAAAATGTCAATATACAAGGTAATTACTAGTCCAATTTGCCGTCTCGATAGCTAGCACATTGTTGTCTCAGTTCCTGTTGGAGACTTGATTGAATTGCCATACTGTCTCAGACATCTGGGCGAAAGTACAATTATACAGGATGGGTATATTGAAGGTCTCCAACCTGAAAGGGTTTCTTGATTTGATGGAATCTTCTATATTATTTTAGCATAGGAATGAATGCCCAAATTGCATATAGTTTCCATCATCCGAGTGATGAAAACCCATATTTTGCACAAGGACCATTAACAAATAAGCTGACATCTGGGTGACAGTACATTTATACAGGATGGGTATATTGAAGGTCTCCTACTTGAAAGGGTTTCTTGCTTTGATGGAATCTTCTATAATTATTTTAGCATAGGAATGGATGCTCAAGTTGCATATAATTGCCATCATCCGCATGATGAAAAACCATATCTTGCACAAGGACCATTAACAAATAAGCTGATTTATACTGGTTATACATGCAAACAAGGATGGTTTTTTACACCTTGCATCAGCAATCTTATACCTCAGAGTGTAAATATATCAACACAGTTTCAGAAGAATGTTTATTTGTTCAATTAGTCCTTATGATAATGCCCAGTGGTAGTAAGTAAACCCTGCATAGTTTTGTTTTTATGAAACCTTGCAATGAAAAATCATCCTTAAAAGAGAAAACGAAGATTCAAAATGCATCATAGAGGATGAACAAACCATTGGAAATGACTTAAAATGCTACTAATACTCAAATCTATGATGTGTATGTATTCTAGTTAAAGGCCATGTGATGTAGAAGTAAAGGATGTTCCCTATATATCTACTTTTGCATCAAAGGTCTTTAAACAACAATTACTAATGTTTCTCCTATTATTTTTATTGTGAATGAGAAGCAAAACCTTAGAATTGTCATTAACCGTGGAGGTTAAGCTACAAAAAAAAATTGACTCAAAATTTCAGAAATATAAATCATAAAATGATTGAAAGTCTCAACAATATGCACGTTATACTAAATTTAATCACTAATGTACATTCAAGAAGAAATGTTTTGAGATCACTTACCCAAATAAATAATAGTTTATGTTTCCAATTTCTCATGAGATAATCAACCACTACATCAACATTTTTTCTGCAGATAGAAAAACTGAATTATAAGTGCCACCTGCATAAAGTGAAGCTTACTGGTTGCCTCATTATGAGAAGCTTGCATTTGATAAAATTTTCAAGCATTAAAATTGAAAGACAGGAATAGTAGTCATACCTCTTTCTTGAGGACCAAACACCAACATTAAATCTTTCAAAACAAAACTTCAGAAAGTCTTCACAGAAGGGCCTTTTAAGAACTGACACAAGATTCAAATAGAGCTACCATCAGCAGTTACAATTTGTAACCAATGAAACAAGTACAATCACAAATGATAACCAAATCAACAAAATATTTGACCTAAATTTTCTCCAACTCTTGTATATGACTTTTGAGTTCTCCGACGATATAAAACGATGTCAGCAAGTAATCCATTCAGATCGAGAACAAGAAGCTTTTTCCTAGATGTGCTCAACAATTTTTCTGTGGTCAAAATAACTGCCAGATTAACACTCTCATCATGATTCTGGGTCACATCAGAAGGAGTATCATCTTTCTCCTGACCAGTCAATGCATCAGCGTGAGTATTTTCACAGTTCAGAGCCTCAGTTCCCTGAGTAGCTACTCCATCTTTAATATCTAACCTACACTCTTCCCCACAAAGTTTAGCTGATATTTCATTATGGACAGCTTCATTTTCTTTCTGGAATGAGAAACAAGCAGAGTCTTCATATGGATATGGTCGACCATGCACACTCATCCCTTCTTTCAGGCCAATAGTAAGTAATCTAGGGGCTCCTACAGAAATAGATTCACAATGATCCGTGCTAGAATTATTCAATGATCTCCTGTTCGTATGCACTATTGCACTACTGGGAATGACATCTGCAGCTATGCCACATTCAATATCTGTAGTTGGATTAAAATCATTTGAAGCAGATACTATATCAGAAACATTAGCATCTGACACAGTAGCAGCAGCTGATTTAATGCCATAATCAACACTGCCAAAGCTCCTTTGCCTTCCCTCATCCTTCCCACCTTGGCTAGAATTGGCGAATACAAACTTGCTTAAGCTAGCGGACATCTCAGATGATCTGTTGATTTTGTTAGGTGTGGCCTGATTAGAACACTTATTGGAATCACTCTTTTTGACACTGCTTTCAGGATGCACATCTCTTTTTATTTCGTCAGCGAGATGGAAGTCACGAGGTTTCCTTTTCCTCCACCTACTCCTCCGTACTTTTCTATTTGCAACTTTGGGTGATGATGATGATCCATTTCTCAAGGATACTGTGTTGTCGCATCCATGGGTGACTGAAACCAAATCTGAAATCCTAGAACATGAATTGGAAGCCTCAGTGCCCAAGGATCTATTCTTCCTATTCCTTTTGTATCTCCGACGACTTTTATTTCCATGAGATTGGGTCTCTTCAGTGACTCTAGAGACAACAATACCATCTTCATAATCCCTACTGTTTGCTTTATTCTTTGAGTTGGTTACTTGGGTATCATGTGACCTTGATTGACTATTGTGGCTCCTTGACCCAATTGTGCTACCAGAGACTGGGGAAGAGCAACTGCTATCTGGAAAATTTCTTTTGTTAATATGATTTCTTCGTCTCACTCTTCTCAAGCGTTTCTCCACTGTATCCCTTCTCTTTATTCTTGAATGTGATAGATGACCTACAGCATCAATTGATCAAAAAAAAAAAATTTCTTATTTGACTAGGTTGCTAATGAAGCACCGAGAGTTATATATGAGAATGCAAGGAACCAAACAGATAGTGATTTCAGGAACAAAAATGACCAGAACAAATTGGACTACATAATCAAGCTGCCATGTACCTAGATTGCCAGATCTTTGACCTGCTTTAATTAGTCTCTAGTATGTTTCAAAGAACTTCATGTGAGATAAACAGACATCACTTTGAATAACAAAGGGGTGTTATGATGCAAAGACATGACAATCCTTCAGAAACAATGTAGGTACCGTATCCTACATCAGTGATCAAGGTAAGAGACACTTAAACTTGAACTAAGTTTACAGATTGAACTAAATTGCAGAATGATGGTCAAGGTTTCAAACATAATTAGGAACAAATATTACAGAGCACCCTTTCATTCATATCTTACTCTGTACAAAGATGTATGATGATAGGCATTTCTATCTTTGTGAGGACATCGTCTCATATCCAAAAGTATTTATATTTGAAATGACAATTATTCCTTCCCCTTTTCCATTGTGTTGGAACATCCCACCAACCCATTTATCTAAGTTCCTTTCTTAGAGGATAAGGTAAAGATCTCCTTAAAAGTTCATTTCAAGAGTGGTGATGTTCCTACATCTAACATCATACAAGTACAACTTCCACCTTGACTATCTATACAAAAAAAATAAATTAATCAGAAAGAAAATAAACAAGAGACCAACACAACAAATATATCAAGCCACGGATTCAGCAGCAAAGAGATCAACTTCAACTTTACAAGAATTTACAATCAATAAATTTTCCAAGAACTTACAATCAAATAAGTGCTTCAGATGAAAGAAAAACAGGAAAACAAAACTACCAGGGCTAGATTGGACAGGCAGAGCGGATGAAGAAGGAACGAAGCGAGATAACAAATCTCTAGTAGCCAGAGTAAGAAGCATAATTTCACAAAATAAAACGGGTTCATACGTGCGATAAGAATTAAAGCAGAGTAAAACTATATTCACTTCGATCTACCGGAAGCCAAATTGTTGGAAAGTGCAACACTGGAATCGCTCAAGAGATAGGAAAAGAGGGGAGGGTATCCTCGCTCACCTGAGTCAGGGCATTTCCGCTTCACCATGAGCTTCCTCTACCCTTTTCTCCGTCGAGGTTTCGTTGGTTCGAGACGAATCAAATCAGACCTAGGAGGGGGATCTTGTTATTATCAGAATTGGATTGGCCCGATCCTGTAACAGATTCTGCTTTTATCAACCGTCAAAGATTAATCAAACGGTGCCTATACTTTCTCGCTTATTATAATTAGCCTTGGAATTGGACCGGCCCATTTCCTCGCTCCGGCCATGCCCTAGCGTCGATTAGGGGTTTTTTTTTTGTAATCCAATCGATTAGGGGTTTTTAAGCTTATAGAAAAAGGTCAAAGAAAGGAATGGCTTACTCATTCCATATTATTTATCTAATAAGTTTAGATAATTTATTTATAAATAAGCATATAAAAATACTTTATTAGTAAAAGAATTATTAATTCTAATAATAAATTTCACGATGATCTATTTTAAAATATATTAAATTCATCTCTAATGAGCATCCATATTAGTTTATATAAAATCAATGACTGTCCTAAATTTTATATTTTTTTAGTAAAAAAAAAATCACTTTTCTCTCTCAATTCTCTAATTATGAATAAAACTTTCTATCATAAAAATAAAATAATATTTTTTTTCAATCTCTCCATTCTAAATTCTCTACTATTACAATTATAATAATAAAAAATAAGAAAAAGAAGAAATTAATTAAAAATCAATATAATGAAAATTTTAGGATAGCTGATATAGTATGTAATGAAAAGTGATTGTTTAAATTTATAAAATAGATGATTTAGTTCAAATTTTCGAGATATGATAGAGAAATTGATATAGACGCTCTGGCATGTAATGTTAATGGTGGGTTGAGGTCTTCGTTTCGATAGCTTTAACATTTTTATTATTTGTTTGGTAATTTGAATATTTAGTTCTCTGACCCGATTAATTATGGAAATGATTGATCCGTTCTCATAAAAATTTTTCATCAGAGATAAATCGGGAAATACTTGTGAAAACTCATTCAAGCAGTTTGTCATTCACCTAATGCACCACAAGTGAAATTTGAAGCTTAGATGTTTGATTGATCGGACTTAACCACTGTCCCTTAACCCTGAGACAATTTTAATATTTAAACTTTAGGTTTTAAATCATGTATTTTATTTTAAAATTATCAAATTATATACCGATTTCTCAAAATATTCCTCAGTTTATAGCTAATTATCTCAATTTTTTAAATTATCAACGTTTTAAATTTATAATTTCTTTAATTATTTTGAGTTAAAACTGTTAATATGAAATTTTCATCAATCAAATAGATTCATATGTCACTATCATCCACTCAATCTCATCCAGTAGTATGAGGCGTATTTCAGGTGCACAGGTTGAACAGCCTAAACAATGAAGAAAAAGAAACAGAAAAAAAAAAGTAATGCTTATGCTTGAGTTATTTTGCTGTTTGCGTAGATTTCAAGATCGAGGCAAAGATATGTTTTCAAAGCTTGTTACAAGTATTAGCCACTACCAAGTTTTTTGATATCTCAAACAAACTACACTTTAAATAACTAGAAAAAACAATAACAGGCTTTGCATATACAAATTACCAATGTCATAAGACACGCTAGAAACTCCAAAATCTTGATACCTCTTTGCTCAGGGTGACTACTTTCTAGTAGCTGGTGTTAGGATCATCCCAACTCAGTGGAGATGAAATTTACTCTGGAACCTCAAAAATCTTCCAAAAAGATGTTAAAATTGGTGAAACAAATTCTTACACCGTGCGATATTCTCTTTCAGTAATTGACTTAATTCTGCCTTCTTCGTACTCCGATGCATCCATACCTTCTTTAGGAGGGAAACCACGAACTCTAGCAAGTAACCACTGGTCAGTGACTCCACAATTAATTGCATACTTGATTGAGTGTTCCAAGTACCCCTTGTCGGTAATTAAGTCAGGTTGGACTGTTAACATTCTCATCAGTGCTGAAAAAGAAGAAAGATATCAGAAAATGTCGCAATTCACTTAAAGTGCTTCAGGAGTTGTGTTGATACATTTAAATGGAAGAAGAAATGAAACGATAGTTAGTAATGGTGATTTAACAAGAAATATAAACTGCAATAACGTTTGCTTGTAACCTAAATTAAAAAGAACAAAAACAAATGCAAAGGGTATTGTGTGCTTTATTTTGAACTAAATAAATGCTGAGTGAATGTGCCATGTTAATGAAAGGGGAATAAAATCCATACCAGCAACCATGGCATCACCAGATGCTGACATGTCACCTGTGAAGGGAGTAATAGGGGCATCCTCCATCCCATGAACTGATCCATTGGCATCTGCTGTATAGTAGTGTACTTTAGAAGTTCCATTTGTCATAAAAAGGACCTTGAGGTCTTCGTGCCATAACTGCAT
The DNA here is from genome assembly GCF_018446385.1 of Zingiber officinale. Classification (NCBI taxonomy): domain Eukaryota; kingdom Viridiplantae; phylum Streptophyta; class Magnoliopsida; order Zingiberales; family Zingiberaceae; genus Zingiber; species Zingiber officinale. The sequence goes on from NC_056000.1 coordinate 956,162, forward strand.
AACCGTTTCTGATTTGTGGTGAATAAATTTCGACTTGTCGTTATCCTTGGTATCAAACTTCTCCAAAGGCTCAATACCACAAAGAAACTCAAGTTCTTGTTTGGTCAATTCAATTACATTGGCATGCTTCCATGCTTCCTGTATAATGGCTTTAGTGTTTTCACTAGATTTCCAAAGTGGCAGAGGGAGGTTAAGATCAAAAAATATGACACCCCCAAATTTCTTGGAAACTTTGATGGCTTGCAAGGTTGTAGGTCTCATGTTTTGGTCAAGCAAAGATGAAGAATTAAAATAGAACATTTTTGCCTGCAACAAGAACATCAAATGATATTTCCATTGCACAATAATGAGGTTAAATGCATCAACAGACAAGTTTAACTAAATGCTTTACCTGAAGGATCAATTGCAATGTTTTATATACACCTTGCGATATAAATCAGTAGAAAGGAAAAACTTCAAATAAAGTTAGGATCCTTGCTTCATGTAGTCATTTTGCAAACCTAACTAAAATATAACTATTTTCTTTAGTACAAACAAAAATATAACTATTTTCCTCAGTATAAACATTGAATGTAGATCAGTCAATTTCCCAACATTCACAGAAGAGTTGTCAATTGGATCTATCAGGAGGAGAGTATACTATGTAATGATCTTTATCATAAGCCATCAATAGAGAGGTTAAATCTGTTAAGTTATTTTTCTCAATCAATTAGAATCTACAATTCTTTGTGAAGGGGGGCGACTTGGTGCAACGGTAAAGTTGCCCCCGTGTGAGATCTAGAGGTCACGGGTTCGAGTTTTGGAAACAGCCTCTTGCACAGCAGGATAAGGCTGTGTATAATAGACGCTTCCCCAAGATCTCGCATTGGCGGAAGCTTCGTGCACCCGACTACCTTTTTTAATTAGAATCTGCAAAACATCATCCATGATTGATAAACCATCATTCAAAGAAGAAATAGATTTGAATCACTGTTATAAATGCAAGATCAACTAATTGGTTTTTTCTTTTAGTTTTATTTGCGGATGGTAGGCACTGTAAGTAAAAGAATTCTAAACATTAGATTCTAACCAAGTTGAGATTTCCAGAGACAAATCTTCCAAATGATTACCAGATTGCTTATTTATAATAAACCAAATATGACTTTCAAGCTAGTTTGTTTTGTAGTAGAAAGAGATCATATTATAATAAACCATCATGTTCCCATATTAAACATCGATGACAAGGCTCAAATATAAGATCTACTGGTTACTGGATGTTATTTATGTTAATTAACCCTTTACAATAATTTTTCACCTAACTACATGGATTGAAACAGGACAATTTTGGCTATATGCAAGCATTTAGTAGTCTTACATCCAGATTGTTGACTTCGTATCTACAGCAAATCATCAATTAATTCTTAGAGAACATATTATAGAAAGCATAGATTGACTACGCTTCCATGTCCCGTAGCATGACTTAGTTTCCCTGGAGTTCATATGTTGATGCAATAATAACTCTTGATGAAACCAACAAGAAGGGAAGATTTAGTCACTGAACGAGTACTAAGAGTAAAAATGAGAAAAATTTGTGTTAACTAACTACTTAAATGCACTCGAGTAAGTGATATCTGAAAGTAAAACGTTTTTAGAATCCAAAGGAATAGTTTTGTTAATTTTAATTTTGTGACATGAAATAGTTCTGCAATCAAGTGATTTTCTGAGACTTTCATAACTTGCCAGGTTCCATCCAGATATAAATCAGATATTAGCATTACCAAATTATAAAAACTGAAGAACAACAGCATGGCTAAGTGGTGATACCTCCTTTAGGGCATCAATATCTATGTCGGAGCTCAAAAAACTATCCTCCGCGCAAGGTCTTGAGCAACTCACTTTGAGGCCCCCCCTTCTAGAAATTTTCATGTAGGATACTGCTGTATACCTTGAACTATCAAGTGTGATAGAACGAGTTCGTACATTATTTATGTTTAAATGATACAACATGTTCTGACCATATTCATCATCCCCAAGTTTTCCCATGAATGCAACTCGACCACCTATAGCAGCAAGAGCTATGGCAACACTGGATGCTGGCCCTCCAGGCGCTCTGAAAAATTTCTCTGGTGACCAAAACATGTCCTTCATTGACTCATGTATATCGTGGTTTATCAATCTATTAGCTGACCTTCCAGAAGGTAAGAATGAATACTGTGCAGCTCCAAAGCAGCAAACAAGAGGAGGCCAAGCATAAGTGTGACTAATATCCTCACCATCATCATCTGCTATTTGCAGCTCTTGCTGTTCTCTATTTGACAAATCTGCCTCTGTGAGGTTGTCGTGAATACTAAGTTCTTTCAAATTCAGTTCTGTCAATTCAGTCTTTTTAGAAGACCTCCGACCAGCTCTTTTCACAGTTTTCTCCTCTTGGGAAATTGGTAACTGACTAACTGTATGTATCAATATATCAATATTAAGATCTGGATAAATAATTTTCAAAACCTCCTGACTATGCTCTGTTGCAACAGTGACTAAATTATATTTGAGGGATAACAATAGCTGCATTACATTTTGAAATACCAAAACTAAGATAAGAAGAATGAAACTGTAAAAATATAGTAGGGAGCATACCTTTCTTCCTGGGTTTTCTTGTCGTTTTCTTAGAATCTCCAGATGGCACTAAAGTAGTACTCTCTTCAACCGTACTACTGACCGTTTCCATAGGACTTTGTTCTAGATTATCAGCAGGAGTTTTCTTTCTGCTACGCCTTGGAGTACGTGGAGTGGTCTTAGATCCTTTTCTAGGACTCACCATATTGGCTTTATCTTCCTCGCCGAGTGCTTGAGATTCTCCCTTGGAGACTGCTGAGATACCCTTCTTCTGGAGTCTCAAACAAGTAATATCATGTATGCTTGATCGAGAAATAATAAGTCTACAATCTGAGAGGTCCCTGTAAGATATATAATGTCATTGCAAGCATACCCTAGAAATTTCTAAGACACTCAATCTCAAGTGTCTCCCTCTTGCATTCTCTCTCTGCTCTAAGAATTATGATATGTTGAAAGTTCATTACGTCGTAAAATTTTAAGCCCTCATATTTTGAAACAAAGGTCACGATTGCTGACAATCGTAACTAAGGAGGCCAATATTGAAAAGAAAGAGATTCTAACTCCTGCCTCAACCTTAGACGTTATCTAAAAGGGTGCCGACTGCCGAAGGGATGCATCAATAAAGTCCAATGATTACAATTGAAAGCTACGTCAACTATCCAAAAATGTGTCAACTAAGTTTGACAACTATGCATCAAAGGCAACTAAACCATAAGGTTGACTCTGACAATCTGAATGGGTACGTTGAATAATTATTGAGTCATCAACTACCAGAAGAGGTGTTATCTAATTTGAAAGGACATGAGAGGTGTCTAAACTACCCAAAGAGGCACTTTGACTACCCAAGTAGGCACATCAATCTACAATGGTGCCTTAACTACCCAAATGGGTATGTTTATAAATTGAAAATTTGTGATCTTCATCATCAGTCCACTCTTTTGAGCCACTAACGAGACAATGACTAACCATCAGAAGGACAGAAGATAATCAATCTAGTGTAATAAAAAAGTAAGTGCTGACTTAGTTTTATGTGAGATAATAAATAATAATTATTTTTGGCATTCTTTCAGTAATTGGAGATATATATTGACAACTATGAAAAACAAATCCATGACCATGATATAATGCAATCAAAAAGTGATTAGTGACAGTAAAATTCAGAAGAAATGAGAGCACTACTGGTTTCTCCTTGTCTTTTTACTCGAAAACCTGTGCTTCTAGTTATTGGTACAACTCCCTCATGATAAATATCTAAAAGAGTTGAAGATAACAACTGACCTTCAGAATTTTTTTCACTAAGTATCTGATATTATGTCTAACAAATTATAAAACCCCAAAATTAAATGATTGTGAATGAAAGTGTGGGGGGAAAAAACTAATCGGATGCAAGAGCAAGAAAATATAATTTTGAGGCTGAGAGGTTCAAGAAGGACAAGTGTAACTCTTGGGTGCATATGGTGGCCTAATTAAGTAGGCTAAACTGTGGAACTCAGGACGACTATAATTTGGAAATAAACGAACGAGAATGAATTAGACCTGAGAAAAGGGCGAGGGCAAGTCGAGAGGAGACACGCCATTGTTTCGAGCAGCTGCTTCGACACGCGCCTTTATCTCCTTCGCCGAATGCAAAACCTCGTCTTCTGGGGCTCTGGTGGCGGAGATTTTGCAGCCTCCGTCGATGGGTTTTAGCTATCCGCCGAGGGAACGGTGAAAAAAGGAAATCAAGAATCAAAATAGATCATTTCATCTGAAATGACTACTTTGCCCATTATCTTTTCAAAAGAGCCCATCCGATTCTGCATATTTTGTTTATGGACACAAACGCCCTTAACGATATTAATAAAATATTTGACAGATTTGTAAGACACACACAAAGAGGTCTCTCCTTCTCCGTGTAATACGATAAAATCATAACACATATATAATTTATACTTTGGTTAAATTAAATCTCTTTTTTTAATATTTTTTATGATAAAAATTACTTAATTAGATTTAACACAACAAAAACATATACTTTTTTTTCTACTTCATTTGTCTCATAAATTTAAAGCACAATTTATGATAGGTAAATTCAAAATAAATAAATATATATAAGGATATAACATACTGTGTGCTGGTACCTTCCATAAGTGCCCAACATGGGCCGACTTTAGGCATAGGCATTAAGGCATAATGTCTATGCCTAAGATCCTAATTTTTATTGAGGTCCAATATTTTTAAAATATTAAATATATTTTTATGTATTTTTTAAGGAGAATAAAAAAAATAAGATTCATGTGATAAAAGATTGAACAATTTCATTCTCTAAAAGGTTGGAGCTATTATTTTTAATATATTATATATATTTTTATAATATGATCCATGTAATTAAAGATTTACATGATCTTCATCTCTAATCAAAGCTTCTGATTTCATAAAAATCTCATTATGGTTCTAATGGATAAAATCATAAAGAGACTCTCTTATTTTAATAAATTAAGTTTATTTTTAATTATAGATGTTATTTTATAAGATCAAATTTATTCCTTTTCAATATCTCTCAATCCTAGTATTTTCTTGTTTTTTAGTTCTCCTCTTCTCCTTTTCCAACTCCTCTTGCTTGTTGAAATTGGAGAAGAAAAATCATACCTAACACTAACACGCTAATCCGATTAATTAAATTCAAATGTTGATTGATCCGGCTGTAAGAATGGGGGGCCCACCCTCTGAAGGGTCCCAGCCTAAGGACGGATGGAAGGCTGGTCAAGCGGGTAAGGGTCCTAGCGGAGCTAGAAATAACCCATCCATGGGCTTGGGTTTCCGACGCCAAGACAGGAGGATCGAAGGGCCGAGCGGGAGTCCGCTCGGCTGGAACCGAAGGGCCGAGCGGGTCGTCCGTTCGGCCAAGATAAGGGCGAGGGTAGGGGTGGCAATTTTTGACCCGACACGAAAACACAACCCGAACCGAACACGAAAAAATCAGGTTAGGGTTGGGTAGTTTCGGGTTCGGGTCGAAATCGGGTCGACCCATTTGACCCAATTAATAAACAGGTCGGGTTCGGGTCAACCTGAAATGACCCGATTACAACCCGCGAACCCGTTTATAAATAATTATAAATTTAAACTAAAATTACAAATTTAAAAAAGTTAAAAACCCTAAACATATCTTATGCTATTGATTGCAATGTTGCTGTGGCTTATCATTTATGATATGAATTTTCAATTTGTGTAGATAAATGTTATTTTTAATTTTTAATTAAATATACAAATTTTATTTAATGAATTCAGGTCATATTCGGGTCAAACGGGTCAAACGGGTTAAACGGGTCAAACGGGTCGAACGAGTTAAACGGGTCAAGCGGGTTAAACGGGTCAAACGGGTCGGGTTCGGGTCGGGTTCGGGTCAAATGCAAATAAACAGATCAGGTTCAGGTTCAGGTTGAATATTTTGACCCCGAAATAATAATCAGGTCGGGTTCAGGTTGTCATTTGCCAACCCGCCAACCTGCCAACCCGAACCTGTCAACCCGAACCCGAACCGAATTGTCACCCCTAGGCGAGGGTACAAAGGGGGCCGAGCGGCCTATGCGCTCGGCTCGGGGTGTGGGATATCAGCAGAAGCATGTCTGATGATTAGGCCGTACACAAGATCGCACGATGGAGGATCTTGCCGTCACATCATGGAAAGGTTGATACAGTAGCAGTATGGCCTCATGGACGTCTTCCTGACAGATCCATATCTGGGCATGGCCCTTCTGACAGACTCATACCTGGGCATGGTCAAAAGCAGGTGGTTGCTTTGATTGGCGCGCCCAGGCTTCTTTGAGAGGTCTATATAAGGTCTCCATTTCTTCACCGGAGGTACACGAGTCTTCTACTCAAAAGCCACTTCTTTGCTATTTCCTCGCCTGACTTGAGCGTCGGAGGGCCGTCGCCGGGACACCCCTCCCGGCTCGGTTTTGTTGCAGGTTCGCCGGAGCACCTGAGGATCCAGTAGGGAGCGCCACGTCCCCAGCGTTCGTTGACCCCTGGTTCGGACAGGATCAATTTGGCGCCGTCTGTGGGAACGCTCCTGCATCTGAACAGAGACAATGGACGAGGCTGGAAGAATACACAATGTGGCACTCTCACAAGAAGAGTTGGACGCTCTGGTCGAGATGAGGGCCGCCAAACTTGTGGAGCAAAAACAGAAAGCATCAGCCGAACGGCCGGAGCAACAAGCAACATCTGCGTCTGGTGGCCGAGCGGAAGCACCTCAAGCCACCGTCGTATTCCATCGGGCCTTATTTCGCACCCCTGAAGCCGCACCAGCTCGAAGAGATAGAGGCTCTTCTTCAGACGAAATGCCAAGGCGGGATGACAGAAAAGGGAAAGCTCCCCGGGCGGACTCATCTCCCGAGCGGATCAATCGCCAATTCTCGGAGGCTATTCTACGAGACCCTTTACCCAAGCACTACGTGCCTCCGACGATCGGCGAGTGCAACGGAACAACGGACCCGGATGATCATCTGGGTAAGTTTGATAACACAGCTACACTCCATCAATATATAGATGGAGTAAAGTGTCGCGTCTTCCTTACAACTCTCTCGGGATCGACTCAACGGTGGTTTCGGAGGCTGCCGGACGGGTCCATCACTAGCTTCAAGGACTTCCGAACGGCCTTCCTCCACCACTTCGCTAGCAGTCGGCGTTATCAGAAGACAAGTGTCAGCTTGTTTGCCATTAAGCAAGAGTCGAGAGAATCGCTTCGAGCCTACATCCAGCGATTCAACCAAGTGGTGATGGATATCCCAACGGCCACATCGGAGACGATGATGAATGCCTTCACTCAGGGCCTTGTGGATGGGGACTTCTTCCGGTCGCTCATCCGAAAGCCGCCCCGAGATTATGATCATATGCTACATCGGGCCAACGAATACATAAACGTGGAAGAAGCACAAGCCGCCCGGAAAAAGGAAACTCCCACCGAGCGGAAACAGCACGCCGCTCAACAGCCACCTAGAGGACCGAGAGCTGAAGCAATCCGATCCCCCCACGCCAGGTCGCACGTACAAGAAGTGGCTGCCGCTCGGCCCAAGCCAAAGAAGAGGTGGACCCCTATGTTCTGCTCCTTCCACCAGACGAATACGCACAACACGAAGGATTGTCGAAGTCTTCCCTTCGTGGCCAATCCCGTTCCCAGGAATGCCGAACGACGGTCTCCTCCCATCGACAGGAGACAAAGGTGTTGGTTGCTACTCGGAAAACCTATAGGTTCCACTGTACAAAAATTTTGTACAAAGGTCTGAACCTTTTCCTAGCTACCATGTGTTCTTTTAAATTAAATTTTGGATCGCCTGCGGAACTTAACACGTTTGATCCAAAACTTAATCTATTTGTTCTTTTAGGTTTTGACTTGGATCTCCTGCGGAACTTAACACGTTCGACCCAAGTCTCCTTAAGTTATTAATTCCATTAAATATTAATTTCCATAAAAGGTTCCCAGTACTGACGTGGCGAGGCACATGACCTTCTTGGATATGGGAGCAACCACCACCGACTAGACAAAACCTTTAATAGAAAGCTAATATTTAATTTCCTAAAATAACTTTAGGTTAACCAAAGAGAACAATCAAATCACAAGGAAAAGAAAGAAACAAAAGAACACAACTTCGAAAAACATATTCGAAATACTAGAACGTAAGCCTCTTGTATTTGGTATTATTTCCATAAATAACTAGCATGATGCGGAAATAGAAATTACTAGTTATACCTTGTAGAAAAAACCTCTTGATCTTCTACCGTATTCCTCTTCTAACCTCGAACGTTGTGTGGGCAACGATCTTCCAAGATGAGAAACCACCAACCACCTTCTTCTCCTCCAAGCAAGGTTCGGCCACAAAAGAAAAGCTTTACCAAGGAGAAAAACCAAAATACTAACCAAGCTCCAAGAGATGCTAGCTTTCTCTCCTTCTTCTTCTTCTTCTCCGAGTAGTATCCGGCCACCACAAGAACTCCAAGGGAGAGGGAGAGGTTCGGCCACCACAAGAGGAAGAGAAGGAGATGATGGCCGGCCACACCAAGGAACAAAAGAGGAGAGGAATAATAGATCTTGTGTCTCGTGAAGGCACCTCACCCCTTCTTTTATATTCCTTGGCCTAGGTAAATTAGGAAATTTAATTACAATAAATTTTCCTTAATTTTCTTGACATGATTTAATTGAGAAAATAAAATAATATTTCCCCAATTAAACAATGATGGTCGGCCAAATCAATAGGAAGCAAATTGGACAAGTTTCAATCAACAATTAAAACTTTCCTTATTTGTTTCGGAAATTTTAAAAATAAAATTTCTCTTTAAAATCTCTTCATGGTTAATAAAAGGAAATATCTATAATTTTAATTTTATTAACATGTGAATAATTTTAAAGAGAAAATAAAACATCTCTCCAATCTACAAATAAGGAAAGAGATCTAATCTCTTTCTTTAATCTTTTGTAAATCTTTTACAAGAGAAATATTTTAATTTTAATTCTCTTTTAAATTAAATCTTCCACATAATAATAAACATTAAAATTAAATTTTCTTTTTAATTAATTATGGCCGTCCCTACTAGCTTGGGTTCAAGCTAGGGCCGGCCACCTTAAACCCAAGCTTAGGCCCTAGCTTGGTTCCCAAGCTAGCTTGGCTGGCCCCCTTTAGGTGGGTATAGAAGGTGGGTATATGTGGGTATAGTACTCTATAAATAAGAGGCTACGATAGGGACCGAGAGGAGGAATTGGTTTTGGTCTCCGATAAAATTAAGCATCCCGTCGCTTCGAACACACAACTTAATTTTATCAATGATAATTCATTCCACTAGAGAACTATCATTGAACTACCGCACCAATCCCAAATTACATTTTGGGCTCCTTCTTATTATGAGTGTGTTAGTCTCCCGTGTTTAAGATATCGAATGTCCACTAATTAAGTGAGTTACCGACAACTCATTTAATTAATATCTAAGTCCAAGAGTAGTACCACTCAACCTTATTATCATGTCGGACTAAGTCCACCTGCAAGGTTTAACATGACAATCTTTATGAGCTCCTCTTGAGGACATTATCAACCTAGTATCACTAGGACACAGTTTCCTTCTATAATCAACAACACACACTATGAGTGATACCATTTTCCAATTTATCGGGTTTATTGATTCATCGAACTAAATCTCACCCATTGATAAATTAAAGAAATAAATATCAAACATATGTGCTTGTTATTATATTAGGATTAAGAGCACACACTTCCATAATAACTGAGGTCTTTGTTCCTTTATAAAGTCAGTATAAAAGGAACGACCTCAAATGGTCCTACTCAATACACTCTGAGTGTACTAGTGTAATTATATAGTCAAGATAAACTAATATCTAATTACACTACGACCTTCTAATGGTTTGTTCCTTTCCATTCTGGTCGTGAGCTACTGTTTATAATTTATAAGGTACTGATAACATCATCTTCTGTATGTGACACCACATACTATGTTATCTACAATATAAATTAAATGAACAACTACAAACAAATGTAGATAATTAGACCAAATGTGATTCTTTATTCATAATGAATGTTTACAAAGCTTAGGCTTTCAGTATACACTCCAACAAAAGGACCCATGAAGCTGACCGGACCCGCACCGAAAGGCGACATCAACAGACACCCGATCGGCACCGATCTCCGAGACAGGAGAATCGCCGGGCGTCCAGAGAACAGTCACGACCGTCCGCTCGGGAAGAGGAAAACAGGAGCAATACTTCACGGGGCGAGATCAACGTTATTGCTGGCGGGCCTGTTGGTTGCTACTCGGAAAACCTAGAGGTTCCACTGTACAAAATTTTGTGCAAAGGTCTGAACCTTTTCCTAGCTACCATGTGTTCTTTTAAATTAAATTTTGGATCGCCTGCGGAACTTAACACGTTTGATCCAAAACTTAATTTATTTGTTCTTTTAGGTTTTGACTTGGATCTCCTGCGGAACTTAACACGTTCGACCCAAGTCTCCTTAAGTTATTAATTCCATTAAATATTAATTTCCATAAAAGGTTCCCAGTACTGACGTGGCGAGGCACATGACCTTCTTGGATATGGGAGCAACCACCACCGACTAGACAAAACCTTTAATAGAAAGCTAATATTTAATTTCCTAAAATAACTTTAGGTTAACCAAAGAGAACAATCAAATCACAAGGAAAAGAAAGAAAACAAAAGAACACAACATCGAAAAACATATTCGAAATACTAGAACGTAAGCCTCTTGTATTTGATATTATTTCCATAAATAACCAGCATGATGCGGAAATAAAAATTACTAGTTATACCTTGTAGAAAAACCTCTTGATCTTCTACCGTATTCCTCTTCTAACCTCGGACGTTGTGTGGGCAACGATCTTGCGAGACGAGAAACCACCAATCACCTTCTTCTCCTCCTAGCTAAGTTCGGCCAACAAAGAGGAAGCTTCACCAAGGAAGAAAATCAAAATACTAACCAAGCTCCAAGAGATGCTAGCTTTCTCTCCTTCTTCTTCTTCTTCTCCGAGTAGTATCCGGCCACCACAAGAGCTCCAAGGAAGGGAGAGAGGTTCGGCCACCACAAGAGGAAGAGAGGGAGAGGATGGCCGGCCACACCAAGGAACAAAAGAGGGAGAGAAAATAATAGAGGTTCTCCACCCTTGAAGGCTCCTCTACCTCCTCTTTTATAATCCTTGGTCTTGGCAAATAAGGAAATTTTAATAAAAACTTCCTTAATTCTTTTGCCATGAAAAGGAAAATTTTATTTTAATTAAAATAATTTTTCTTCTCACTAAAACATGGCCGGCCACTTATTTCCTCAAATCAAGGAGAGTTTTAATTAAACAAGAATTAAAACTTCCTAATTTGTTTCCGGAAATTTATAAAAATTTCTCCAATAATTTTATCCCTTCATGATTGGTTTATAAAAAGAAAATTTAATAAATTAAAATCTTTCTTTTAAACATGTGGATAAAAAGAAAGTTATCTCTAAAAATTAAAATCTCTTTCAATCTACAAATAAGGAAAGATATCAAATCTTTTCTTAATCTTTTGTAGAAACTTATAAAAGAGAATATTTAATTTTAAACTCTCTTTTAAATCATGAACATGTTTAAAAAGGAAAGTTTTCTTAAAATTTAAAATCCTCCTTTAATCAACAAATAAGGAAATATTTCAAATTTTAAACTCTCTTTTAATCATGTAGATGATTTACAAATAAGGAAAGTTTTTACCAAAAATTAAAATCATCATTTTAAACTACAAATAAGGAAAGAGATTAATCTCTTCTCTTAATCTTTTGTAGAAAGGTATAAAAGGAAATTTTTAATTTTTAAACTCTCTTTTAAAATCATGATATCCACATAAGAAATAATTTTAATAAAAATCCATTTTAATATTCTAGTGGCCGGCCACCTAAGTTTGGGACCCAAGCTTTGGCCGGCCACCAACTTGGCTCATCCACTTGGTCTTGGCCGGCCCTAGCTTGGGTTCCAAGCTAGCTTGGCCGGCCCCATTGGATGAGTAAGAAGGTGAGTATGTGGTGGGTATAAATCTCTATATACAAGAGGCTACGATAGGGACCGAGAGGAGGAATTGGTTTTGGTCTCCCGATAAAATTAAGCATCCCGTGCTCGCCCCGAACACACAACTTAATTTTATCAATAATAATTCATTCCACTAGAGAACTATTATTGAACTACCGCACCAATCCCAAATTACATTTTGGGCTCCTTCTTATCATGAGTGTGTTAGTCTCCCTGTGTTTAAGATAACAAATGTCCACTAATTAAGTAAGTTACCGACAACTCACTTAATTAATATCTAGCTCCAAGAGTAGTACCACTCAACCTTATCATCATGTCGGACTAAGTCCACCTGCAGGGTTTAACATGACAATCCTTATGAGCTCCTCTTGAGGACATTATCAACCTAGTATCTCTAGGACACAGTTTCCTTCTATAATCAACAACACACACTATAAGTGATACCATTTCCCAACTTATCGGGCTTATTGATTCATCGAACTAAATCTCACCCATTGATAAATTAAAGAAATAAATATCAAATATATGTACTTGTTATTATATTAGGATTAAGAGCACACACTTCCATAATAACCGAGGTCTTTGTTTCTTTATAAAATCAGTATAAAAGAAACGACCTCAAATGGTCCTACTCAATACACTCTAAGTGTACTAGTGTAATTATACAGTCAAGATAAACTGATATCTAATTACACTACGACCTTCTAATGGTTTGTTCCTTTCCATTTTGGTCGTGAGCTACTGTTTATAATTTATAAGGTACTGATAACATGATCCTCTGTGTGTGACACCACACACCATGTTATCTACAATATAAATTAATTGAACAACTATATTTATCACAAATGTAGACATTTGACCAGTGTGATTCTTATTTCTAGATAAATGTTTATACCAAAAGCTAGGCTTTTAGTATACACTCTAACAATCTCCCACTTATACTAAAAGACTAAGCTGCCATATCTGCTGTCATACATCTGATTCCCATCCCTTCAACATGCCCATCAAAAGCTCTTGCCTTAAGGACCTTAGTGAAAGGATCTATAGGTCATCACCTGATGCAATCTAGGCGGCAACAACTTCTCCTCATTTATACGATTCCTCGTATTGGGTGGTACTTGCGCTCTATTGTGTTTACTTGCCTTATAGACTTATGGTTTCTTCGAGTTTGCTATTGCACCAACATTATTACAATAAATTGTAATAATTTTTGGACAAACTAGAAATCATATCTAAGTCTATCTTGAGGTTATTGAGTCATTCAGCTTTTATGGCTACCTCAGAGGCTTGCCATATGCTAAGCTTCTATGGTGGAGTCCAGAAAAACACCTATGCTTATCACTCTTCCATAGTTATGACTTTACCTCCTAAAGTAAACACAAAACCCCGTGGTTGACTTATTATTGTCCCTATCCGATTGGAAGTCAAAATCCATGCAACCCACAAGGACTAAATTAACTGCCTTGTAAGCTAGCATATAATCTCTAGTGCCTCTAAGGTACTACAATATATGCTTTACTGCAGTCCACTGTCCTTGTCCAGGGTTACTTTGATATCTGCTAACTATGTCCTTGTCAATTTCTGATCTCGTGCATAACATACATTAGGCTTCCAACAGCCGTAGCATAAAGAACTGTCTTTATTTCCTTTATCTCCTTTGATGTCTACAGAGACATATCTTTAGATAAAGTTACTCCATCCTGAAAAGGTAAGAAACCTTTCTTGGAGTTTTGTATGCTTAAAACGAGCAAGGATTTTTCCGATGTATGAAGCTTGGGATAAGTAAAATATCCTTTTCTTGCGATCCCTTATTACTTTGATCTCAAGAATATATACATTCTCCCAAGTCCTTTATATCGAATTGTTTGGACAACCATACCCTTACTTCTGACAATATTTTGATATTGTTTCCAACTACCAAAAATGTTATCTAAGTATAGTACAAGAAATACCACCACGTTTCCATCACATCTTTTGTATACACAAGACTTATCCATAGATCTGGATTACTTTGATAAATCAGATGTTCCAAGACCTTGAAGCTTTGCCTCAGTCCATAGACTGATTGAGCTTACACACAAGATGCTCTTAGCCCTTTGCAATGAACCCTTCTGGTTGCTTTATATGGATGTTTTCTTCAAGACTTCCATTAAGGAATGCTGTCTTGACATCCACTTGCCAAATAGATAAAAGAATCCGGATAAACTTAAGCATGACTACCAGTGAAAAAGTTTCCTTTTTCATCAAGCCTTGCTTTGAAAGTTACTACCTTCCTGTCTATCCCTCTTTTCCTATTATAGACCTTTTTATACCCAACGGCTTTTACACCATTTGGTGATTCTACAAGCTTCCAGATTTTATTAGAATACATATATTCTAATTCTTTTATTCATTACTCTTTGCCAAGATGCTGCATCTTTATCTTGGAGTGCTTCATCATATGACCGGAGATCAGGTTCATGCCCTCCAGAGATCGAGTCCAAAAACTCTCCCAAAACATGAACCTATTTAGGTTGCATAACAACCCTCCCACTACAATAAGACACTTTCTGCAATTGTGTATCATTTGTGATACGAGTTGCAGTTTTCTTGTGGTATCTCATCTTGTACAGTTGGTACTAGGTTAGACATGTCCTTTATTATTTCCTTAAGAACAAATTTACTTATGAGCACGTGGTTCATTATATAGTCCTTTTCTAAAAATCAGTCATTTATGCTAACAATGACCTTCTGATTTTAAGACTATAAACCTACTTTTGTTTATCTAGGATATCTTACAAAAAAGTGAACTCCTATCCAACTTATCATTATCTCTCTTTAACATATGTGCTGGATTACCCGAATCCGAATATGCTTCAAAATAGGCTTACACCTATTCAGCAATTCTATATGAGCAGAGAGTTATGACTTTGGAAAGTTCACTTCCGTTTCCAGAGCATATCCTTAAAATAAATTTGGTAATTTTCTGAATAACTCATCATCTATCTAATTATTCCATAAGAGTCATATACCTTCTTTCTACTACACCATTCTGTTGGGGTGTTCCAGATGCAGTTAGTTGGGATTGAAATCCAACTTCTGATAAGTGACTCCTAAAATCTCTCAAGAGGTACTTGCCACTACGATTTTCCATAGTGACTTTTTACTTTAACATTTCTCCGCATCAGCCTTGTACTCTTTGAACTAATCTAAGCACTTAGTCTTGCGGTACATTAAGTAAAAATAAAATAGACGAAATATTCGATACTACCTCTTGTCTGGATTGTCATAGGATCACACAAATCAGAATGAACCAATTCCAATATATCTTTGACTCCATTCCCCTTAGACTTAAAAGCTTCTTGGTTATTTTTCCTTTCAAGTAAGACTTGTAGGTTGGAAAGATTTCCACTACTAATGAACACAAAAGTTCATCAGCTACCAATGAATCCTACTTAAGTTAATATAACCTAGCTTTAGATGCCAAAGATATAATTGGTTCATTTCCGAAGGTTGCTTTCTCTTAAAATTAGAAGATGTGTGACTAATTTCCATTTGTTGCACCGTGGGAGTTATTGGATTATAAATTGTCAACCATCATACCAGAATAGATAACTTTCCTATTTTTCTTGATAACAACTTTGTTATCAAAATAGACACAATATCTATAATAGTTTAGAAACTGAAATCAGGTTCTTTCTAAACTTGGTATGTAAAGACAATTACTTAAAATCCATATTTTATTCTTATCAAAGGATAAACATCTCCCACTGCAACAGCTACCACTTTTACAATAGTGCCCATGTGGACGATGATTTACCTTTCATTTAGTTGTTGGGTTTCCTGGAACCTTGCAATGAATTGCAGACATGATTAATGGCATCTTGTATCTACACACCAGGTACCGGTAGATAACTCCACTAAACATGTATTAACTAATGAATAAAATACACCTATATTGTTCTTAGTTCTAAGAGAACAGTATACCTTAATGTCCAAATTCTATTTCCAATCAATTATAATTGGGACCACTAAGTCTATCCTAAAGTATATCAGCTAGGGTTTGACCATCTTCCTAAGAATCACAAAAATATTTGGTTAAGACCAACTCCTTAAAAAATCCCCATGAATTTTGTATGCCACGTTAGTGTGGACGTATACAAATTCAAAGAGGAAATTTTATCATTTAATTTTATTATCTCGTCAACCTTACTTTATGACGAATAAAATTAATAGTTGGTCTATCTTTAATCAAATATTTGGTCAAGACTCTAAATTTAAAATAATATTGATTCCTCTAACAATACTATTTAAATTTACCAACACCTCAAAACACCGTGAATTTTGCATGCCACGTTAGTGTGGACGTATACAAAATCAACATTTGTAAGAGGAGGGTTTTACCCATTAACTATCTTGTCAACGTAACTTTATGGCAAATAAAATTATCTCAAACACCGTTAATTTTGTATGCCACGTTAGTGTGAATGTATACAAAATCAATCATTTGTAAGAGGGGTTTTAACCCTTTAATTTTATTATCTCGTCAACCTAGTTTTATGACAAATTAATAGTTGGTTTCATTTGGTCACACAAATAATAGCAGTGACTCCGATGGGGAGGATACTATTAGATTTGTCTAAGTGTATACCATTACTTGACACTAAGTCCATTAATAAGATTATGCCCCTTCCGTTGGGGAAGATCACACGCTCTTAATTAACTTCCTATAGTCATCCAAAAATGGAAGTCTGTTCTAGTGATCCGCAAACAAGCTCATCCGTTATGGAGGAAGGCACTCAGAGCCAACGCGCAAGCTTGTTTGCATCACTTACAAACCAGTAATGGAGACCATGGGATTTACTTAAAAATCCCTCTCCCACTTAGTTATTTATTAATGAGGAATTTTAACTATGCTAGCCTACTAAACTTGTAAACTAACATGCACACACAGCACAATATAAAAACAATAAATAGAAAATCTAATTTTCAACTATTATGGCTTTTATCTCTAGTTGTCCTCCGTGTGTTGTCATCCCAAGCTGCTGCCATATTTGGCCACCGCCACTGGGTCTAGTTCCATCTGCGCCTCTGGTCCTTAGAAGGTTCCACGCTTTGCAAGATTCGATCCATGACATAAATAGAATTTTACAATTTTGATCCTATATTCCATAAAAGGAATGTACATGTATCTAGATCAAAAATAAAATCCTAATAAAACTAAATACAGCTCCTGCTGTATTTTATAATACAATCATGCACACATATAAATGCCCTTGACATGTCCAAGGGTCCAATCACACACATAAAACTATAAGCCATAATAGTTGGATCCTGCATCCACAAAGTTAGCACATCCTACTATTATCCTGCCTAAATTATGTATGACATGTGCATAATTAAACTAATACCAAATACACAGAGGCAAAACCCTAGCTCTGATACCAATTGTTGGTTGCTACTCGGAAAGCCTAGAGGTTCCACTGTACAAAAATTTTGTACAAAGGTCTGAACCTTTTCCTAGCTACCATGTGTTCTTTTAAATTAAATTTTGGATCGCCTGCGGAACTTAACACGTTTGATCCAAAACTTAATCTATTTGTTCTTTTAGGTTTTGACTTGGATCTCCTGCGGAACTTAACACGTTCGACCCAAGTCTCCTTAAGTTATTAATTCCATTAAATATTAATTTCCATAAAAGGTTCCGATCGACGTGGCGAGGCACATGGCCTTCTTGGATATGGGAGCAACCACCACCGACTAGACAAAACCTTTAATAGAAAGCTAATATTTAATTTCCTAAAATAACTTTAGGTTAACCAAAGAGAACAATCAAATCACAAGGAAAAGAAAGAAAACAAAAGAACACAACATCGAAAAACATATTCGAAATACTAGAACGTAAGCCTCTTGTATTTGATATTATTTCCATAAATAACTAGCATGATGCGAAAATAAAAATTACTAGTTATACCTTGTAGAAAAACCTCTTGATCTTCTACCGTATTCCTCTTCTAACCTCGGACGTTGTGTGGGCAACGATCTTCCGAGACGAGAAACCACCAATCACCTTCTTCTCCTCCTAGCTAGGTTCGACCAACAAAGAGGAAGCTTCACCAAGGAAGAAAATCAAAATACTAACCAAGCTCCAAGAGATGCTAGCTTTCTCTCCTTCTTCTTCTTCTTCTCCGAGTAGTATCCGGCCACCACAAGAGCTCCAAGGAAGGGAGAGAGGTTCGGCCACCACAAGAGGAAGAGAGGGAGAGGATGGCCGGCCACACCAAGGAACAAAAGAGGGAGAGAAAATAATAGAGGTTCTCCACCCTTGAAGGCTCCTCTACCTCCTCTTTTATAATCCTTGGTCTTGGCAAATAAGGAAATTTTAATAAAAACTTCCTTAATTCTTTTGCCATGAAAAGGAAAATTTTATTTTAATTAAAATAATTTTTCTTCTCACTAAAACATGGCCGGCCACTTATTTCCTCAAATCAAGGAGAGTTTTAATTAAACAAGAATTAAAACTTCCTAATTTGTTTCCGGAAATTTATAAAAATTTCTCCAATAATTTTATCCCTTCATGATTGGTTTATAAAAAGGAAATTTAATAAATTAAAATCTTTCTTTTAAACATGTGGATAAAAAGAAAGTTATCTCTAAAAATTAAAATCTCTTTCAATCTACAAATAAGGAAAGATATCAAATCTTTTCTTAATCTTTGGTAGAAACTTATAAATGAGGATATTTAATTTTTAAACTCTCCTTTAAATCATGAACATGTTTAAAAGGAAAGTTTTCTTAAAATTTAAAATCCTCCTTTAATCAACAAATAAGGAAAGATTTCAAATTTTAAACTCTCTTTTAATCATGTAGATGATTTACAAATAAGGAAAGTTTTTACCAAAAGTTAAAACCATCCTTTTAAACTACAAATAAGGAAAGAGATTAATCTCTTCTCTTAATCTTTTGTAGAAAGTTATAAAAGGAAATTTTTAATTTTTTAACTCTCTTTTAAAAACATGATATCCACATAAGAAATAATTTTAATAAAAATCCTTTTTAATATTCTAGTGGCCGGCCACCTTCATGGCTCATCCACTTGGTCTTGGCCGGCCCTAGCTTGGGTTCCAAGCTAGCTTGGCCGACCCCATTGGATGGGTAAGAAGGTGGGTATGCGGTGGGTATAAATCTCTATATACTAGAGGCTACGATAGGGACCGAGAGGAGGAATTGGTTTTGGTCTCCCGATAAAATTAAGCATCCCGTGTTCGCCCCGAACACACAACTTAATTTTATCAATAATAATTCATTCCACTAGAGAACTATTATTGAACTACCGCACCAATCCCAAATTACATTTTGGGCTCCTTCTTATTATGAGTGTGTTAGTCTCCCTGTGTTTAAGATAACAATGTCCACTAATTAAGTAAGTTACTGACAACTCACTTAATTAATATCTTAGTCCAAGAGTAGTACCACTCAACCTTATCATCATGTCGGACTAGGTCCACCTGCAGGGTTTAACATGACAATCCTTATGAGCTCCTCTTGAGGACATTATCAACCTAGTATCTCTAGGACACAGTTTCCTTCTATAATCAACAACACACACTATAAGTGATACCATTTCCCAACTTATCGGGCTTATTGATTCATCGAACTAAATCTCACCCATTGATAAATTAAAGAAATAAATATCAAATATATGTGCTTGTTATTATATTAGGATTAAGAGCACACACTTTCATAATAACCGAGGTCTTTGTTTCTTTATAAAATTAGTATAAAAGAAACGACCTCAAATGGTCCTACTCAATACACTCTAAGTGTACTAGTGTAATTATATAGTCAAGATAAACTGATACCTAATTACACTACGACCTTCTAATGGTTTGTTCCTTTCCATTTTGGTCGTGAGCTATTGTTTATAATTTATAAGGTACTGATAACATGATCCTCTGTGTGTGACACCACACACCATGTTATCTACAATATAAATTAATTGAACAACTATATTTATCACAAATGTAGACATTTGACCAATGTGATTCTTATTTCTAGATAAATGTTTATACCAAAAGCTAGGCTTTTAGTATACACTCTAACAGGGCCGACCGGAGGAGACTCCAATCGAGCCAGAAAGGCGGGCGTCCGGCAGCTGCAGATCCACGCGGTCGGCTGTAGCCAAGAGCGGGCAAGTGGACCGGAAATTACTTTCGGGCCCGGAGACTTGGAAGGAGTAGAAGTGCCCCACGACGACGCTCTGCTCATTAAAGCGGTAATAGCAAATTACACTATTCACCGAATATTTGTTGACACAGGGAGCTCGGTCAACATCATATTCAAGAAGGCGTTCGATCAGCTGCAAATTGATCGAGCCGAGCTGCTACCCATGACGACCCCGCTCTACGGGTTTACGGGCAACGAAGTGCAGCCGGTCGGACCTCGGAGAGGAGCCGCTCAGAGGACCAGGACAATAAATTTCGTGGTGGTCGACTCTCCTCGCCCTACAACGTCATTTTGGGAAGACCAAGACTCGGCGAATTCCGAGCTCCTCAACCTTCCATCGAAGATGAAGTTCCCGTCGAAGACAAAGTGGGAGAAATGCGGGAGATCGGTTAGCAGCTCGGTGATGCTATATCGAGATGGTCCGAGTAGAATCCGGAAGGCACCCCGAATCGAGGTAAATGCCATCATCGAAGCCGGCCTCTTTAATTTATGAAGAAAAGAGGAAGTACAGATACCCGACCCGATCGGAGGCTACAACTTTTATCGCCTCCGATCTGGAAGAGGAGCGAAGAAGGAACTGATCCAATGCCTCCAACGAAATCATGATGTCTTCGTCTGGTCGACACATGAGTTGCCGAATTTCGTCAAGCCTGGCACAGGATGAATTGCATGTCCGACCGGACGCGGTGAAGCGGAGAAAAAGGGATTTCGGCGAATGCCATCATCCGGCGGAAGTAGAAACTTCGGAGGCCGCCACATACGAAGTGCAGCCGGTGGCTAACGAGTATTAGTCTCAAGCCGGGCGGCAAGTGGAGAGTCTGCATCGACTTTCGGGACTTAAACAAAGCATGCCCCAAGGATTTTTATCCCCTCCCCGGATAGATCAGCGGTGGACTCTACAGCCGGTTGCGAATTGATTTGCATCATCAAGTGCCGCTCGCCAAGGAAGATCAAGAAAAAGTAAGCTTCGTAACGGCCGACGGCACATATTGCTACAATGTAATGCCGTTCGGATTGAAGAATGCCGGGGCCACCTATCAACGCTTGATGAACAAGGTGTTCAAGGAGCAGATCGGGCGTAATCTGGAAGTCTATGTGGACGACATTCTTATCAAATCCGTCCGAGCGGCCGATCTCTTCAAGGACATGGTGTTAGGACCAAAAGTAGCTAGAGGGGGGGTGAATAGCTCGTCGCGTTCGCTCGGTGCTTGGCGTTGCTCGGCGTTGATTGTTTCTTCAAGAATATGCAGCGGAAAATACAGAAACAAATACAACCACGCTAACACTAGGATTTTACTTGGTATCCACCTCCAAAGGAGGTGACTAATCCAAGGATCCACACCACGCATGCACCCTCCACTATGAAACACTCCTTTTCGGTAACTACCGAGGGCGGAGAAGCCCTACAAGACTCTCGGTACAAGAAGAAGGAAAGGGAAACAAAATACAAGCACAAAGCTTACAATGAATGCAGAAAACCCTAACCCTAGCTTCTCTTCTTGCCTTTGATCCGCCTCTTGACTCGGAGAGCTTCCAAGAACCTTCAAGAACTGGCGATCACGAGCTTTTAGAGTGCTGTGGAGGAGCTGGCGAAGATCTGAAATGAAACGATGCCGAAGGAAATGAACGCTGCGGCCTTTATCGACGCTAACGGTCGGATCCCGATCGATTCGAATGTTCCCAATCGATCGGGAGGCTTTGGATCGATCCACGGATCGATCCGGAGCGCCTGGCTCGGATGGCGGATCGATCCACGGATCGATCCAGCTTATCGCAACAGCGTCCCAATCGATCCATCGATCGATTGGAACATCTGGATCGATCCACGGATCGATCCGGAGGCTTTCGCTGAGAGAAGCCTGGATCGATCCACCGATCGATCAGATCTGATCGATCCACCGATCGATCCAACACTTGGTTTTTCCCAAAACCAAGTTCCAAGCCTCTCAAACCAACATCCGGTCAACCTTGACTGTTGGTACATCATGCCTAGCATCTGGTCACTCCTTTGACCTGCTAGGACTTCCCACCAAGTGTCTGGTCAATTCCTTTGACCCACTTAGACTTTTCTATTCATGCCAAGTATCTGGTCACTCCCTTGACCTACTTGGACTTCCCAACACCAGATGTCCGATCATCCTTGATCCATCTGGATTTTCCCTTGCCTGGCTTCACTCACCAGGACTTTCACCTAGCTTCACTCACTAGGGTTTTCTATCTTCCTAGCTTCACTCACTAGGGCTTTCACCTGGCTTCACTCACCAGGACTTTCACCTAGCTTCACTCACTAGGGTTTTCCATCTGCCTAGCTTCACTCACTAGGGCTTTCACCTGGCTTCACTCACCAGGACTTTCACCTAGCTTCACTCACTAGGGTTTTCCTTCTGCCTGGCTTCACTCACCAGGACTTCCCTGTCAAGTATCCGGTCAACCTTGACCTACTTGACTCTTCTTCAATCAATTTCTTATTGTCAAACATATAAACTCAAACCAAGACTCAGCTTGGTCACCCAGGTCAACCTTGACCTGAGGGATGTTGCACCAACACATGGAAGAAACCTTCCGAACGCTTCGCAAGTATGGAGTCAAGCTAAATCCCCAAAAGTGCCTCTTCAGAGCGAAAGGAGGGCGTTTCTTGGGGTACATAGTGACCGAGCGGGGAATCGAAGCCAATCCGAACAAAGTGAAAGCTCTGCAAGACATGCCACCTCCAAGAAATACAAGGGAAGTGCTGCGGTTGACCGGTCGGATAACTGCTTTGTCCAGATTCATCTCCAAAACCGCCGACCGGAGCCTTCCATTCTTCAAGATCTTGCGCAGGGCTACGAAGTTTTAGTGGGATGAAGAATGTGACCGAGCATTTGAAGAATTGAAAACATATCTAAATTCTCTGCCTGTACTTGCCAAGCCGATCGGGGGTGAGTCACTTTATATGTATCTGTCGTCAACTGAACATGCTGTAGGCTCAGCACTTGTGAGGGCGAGCGGCGAAGAGCAACCGGTGTATTTTCTAAGCCACATTTTAAAAGATGCTGAATCTCGTTACACCGGGCTCGAGAAGTTGGCCTTTGCTTTGGTTCTAGCTGCTCGGCGCCTTCGACCGTATTTCTTGGCTCACACCATCATTGTCCGGACGAACAGTCCACTCGGAAGAGTACTGTTGAATCTAGAAGCGTCCGGACGGCTCATCAAGTGGACGACAGAATTGAGTGAATTTGACATCCAATATCAACCCCGCTCGGCGATCAAAGCCCAATCCTTGGCTGATTTTGTGACCGAAGTGCAAAGGCCAGAACCGGAAGCTATGTGGAGAATATATGTGGATGGGTCCTCCACTCGGCTCGGAAGTGGGATTGGAATATTGCTGCTCTCACCTCAAGAAGAGAAGATGCACCTATCCGTCCGGTTGGATTATAAAGCTACCAACAACGAAGCAGAGTATGAGGCCCTCATAGTCGGATTGCAGGCGGCCCAGCATGTGGGTGCCGGTCGGGTGACCCTCTATTCGGATTCACAATTGGCCGCTCAACAACTTTCTGGCACCTTTGAAATCAACAGTGTTCGGCTTAAACTCTACGTTGAGGCCTTTGAAAAACTCAAAGCTACTTTCCGAGAGGTTCTTATACAGAAGATCCCCCGAACGGAGAACCAGGCAGCAGACGAGTTAGCCAAACTCGCGAGTTCAATAACACCAGTTGCCATTCAGCAACCAATTGAAAAAATACTGCTGGTGGCGCACGTCGATCGGATGCAAGGCCTCACGTTTCCAAGCGACTGGAGGACACCTCTTATAGAATTTCTCCGTTCGGGCACCACACCCTCCGATGAATATGCAGCCCGGCTCCTCAGAAGAAGGGCCGGTCGGTTTACACTCATCGGAGATCAGCTTTACAAGAAAGCTTTCTCGCGCCCTTTGCTGAAATGTGTAAGCTCGGAGGACTCACACATCCTCCGTGAAGTACATCAAGGATCATCCGGGCGGGCGCTCATTGGTCAAGAAGATCCTCTTGGCCGGATACTTTTGGCCAACTTTACAAACAGACGCCGCTCGGACAAGATCTACCGCCTTTCATGCCGAGTATCACAACTTCTCCCACCGACCGGCCGAAGAAATGAAAGCGTTTCATGCCCGTTCGACCAATGGGGAATGGATATTGTCGGTCCGTTTCCGATGGCGTCCGGACAGAGGAAATTTTTACTAGTGGCGGTCGACTATTTCTCCAAATGGGTGGAGGCCGAGCCGCTGGCAAAGATCACTGAACAGATGGTTAAAAAATTCATCTGGCAACACATCATTTGTCGTTTCGGCATCCCTCGTCGACTAGTGTCCGACAACGGGCGGCAGTTCACAGGGAAGATGTTAGAGGATTGGTGCAAGAGCTACGGCATCGAGCAACATTTCACATCCGTGGCCTATCCTCAGAGCAACGGTCAAGCTGAAGTGGCCAACCGGGAAATTCTCCGTATTCTGCGCGCTCGGCTCGACCACTTGGGAGGAAGTTGGCCGGATGAAGTGCCGAGCATTTTATGGGCCATCCGAACAACTCCTAAGGAAGGAACGGGCGTTACACCTTTTCATCTGGTGTACGGCGGTGAAGCGGTCATTCCAGTTGAGGTCGGCGTTGAATCCATCCGGGTCCAGTGTTATGATGAAGGCAACGCCGAGCGGCGGAATATGGAGCTAGATTTGGTCGACGAAGAGCGTGCCAAGGCATCCGTTCGGCTGATGGCGTACCGTCAACGGATGAAGCAAAACTACAACCGGCGCGTCATCCCCCGTCATTCCAGGTTGGCGACCTTGTCTGGAAGAAAGTCAAGCCGGTCGGCGACGTCGGCAAGCTTGAAGCTCCGTGGGCAGGTCCCTTCAAAATCATCGAAAAGCTCCGCTCGGGCGCGTATTATTTGGAGGATGAGGACGATCGGCAGTTAGAAAGGCCATGGAGCGCGAACCACCTCCAGCCTTACCGGGCGGGATGAAAGGTGTACCACTGTAAATCATCCTGTGTACTTTTTTCGACTAATATTGGAAATGCAGAAATGAAGAATCAAGAGAACAAATATAAGGCATTGGCAAGAAACGAAGGCCCCGCGCCGTTCAGCCGGAGGTAAATGGGTCGAGCCAAGCGCTCGAGGATCGAAGACCCAGTACCTTCCGGACGGAGATAAATTATCCGAGCCAAAATGCTCGAAGCAGACCCTGAGCCGTTCGGCCAGGAGTACGTTCTCCAAGCTGGGTAAAAGGGGCATATGGATTATCCGAGCCAAGCACCCGAATAGTGAAAGCCTCCTAGCCGATCAGATTCGCAAGCGAATGACCCGTGCTGTTCGGCCGGGCATAAATATTGTTCAAGCGCGGGATATGAAGGCCAAGATCGCTCGACCTGGTAAGGAGTTAGCCTCGAAGGCCGTCTAGCCCAGACGTTAAACCGTAGAGCCGCGCCGACCGGCTATAAAAACCGAGCGGATAACCGACGAGCACCGTCGTTAAAGATCGAGAGCCGCGCCGATCGGCTATAAACATCCGCGCCGACGAGCACCGTCGTTAAAGATCGAGAGCCGCGCCGATCGGCTATAAACATCCGCGCCGACGAGCACCGTCGTTAAAGATCGAGAGCCGCGCCGATCGGCTATAAACATCCGCGCCGACGAGCACCGTCGTTAAAGATCGAGAGCCACGCCGATCGGCTATAAACATCCGCGCCGACGAGCACCATCGTTAAAGATCGAGAGCCGCGCCGATCGGCTATAAACATCCGCGCCGACGAGCACCGTCGTTAAAGATCGAGAGCCGCGCCGATCGGCTATAAACATCCGCGCCGACGAGCACCGTCGTTAAAGATCGAGAGCCGCGCCGATCGGCTATAAATATCCGCGCCGTCGAGCTCCGACGTTAAAAATCGAGAGACGAGCCGGCGTCTATAAATCCCCGAGCGGATGACCGACGAGCACCGTCGTTAAAGATCGAGAGCCGCGCCGATCGGCTATAAACATCCGCGCCGACGAGCACCGTCGTTAAAGATCGAGAGCCGCGCCAATCGGCTATAAACATCCGCGCCGACGAGCACCGTCGTTAAAGATCGAAAGCCGCGCCGATCGGCTATAAATATCCGCGCCGTCGAGCTCCGACGTTAAAAATCGAGAGACGAGTCGGCGTCTATAAATCCCCGAGCGGATGACCGACGAGCACCGTCGTTAAAGATCGAGAGCCACGTCGATCGGCTATAAACATCCGCGCCGACGAGCACCGTCGTTAAAGATCGAGAGCCGCGCCGATCGGCTATAAACATCCGCGCCGACGAGCTCATGATCGTTCACAAGTACCAGATTGATTAATGCCGGTCGGCCGACGGTTTGCCAATACTTCGCGTGCACTGAATGCAAACAGTATGGTTAAGCGCTAAGTGATTTTGAGGAAACGAGTCAATTGATTAACCCGATCGGTCGTTTCGTAGGAAACCCGGGGGCCCAACAGATTATACGAATAAGCAGCAATGCATTAAAAAGGGGCAATGAAAGGCAAACAAAAAATACAAGGAACATAAGGGGGCCGAACGGCACGTACAATAAAGTTTTTTGCATCCGCCGAGCGGATGAAATACAAAAAGCACTTGAAAGAACTCGCCTCACTCCGGGTCTTCAAAATTAAAAAAGACGTCCGGGATGTCATCAATCATGGCCGCCAGGTCGGAGGCGGGAATATGCATTCCCTCGAGAAGGTGGCCACCCTTCTTCAGGTACGCCATGGTTACCCTGACCGCTTAGGCGAAAGTAGAAGAGACATTGTCGTCGAATTTTGCGCCAAACCGCTCCGAATGGAGATATTCTTGGCGCGCTGCTGCTAAGCGACTCGGCTCTCCCTCCTTATACCTTTTAAGCACCGCCCGGGAGGCAATTAGGGAATCTTGGACTGCCTTCAAGTCCATCTCAGCTTTTGTGCGTTCGGCCGAACGGATCTCCCGCTCGGCATTCAGCTCGGCCTCTAGCTTTTTAGATTGCTGATCTAGAGCCCGGACTTCAACTTTCATTTTATCCAGATCAGCAATCGCCCGCCTCTTCCGGCCACTGGCGCGCTTCACGTCCCCGTCCCGCTTCTTCACCAAGTCTTCGAGTCGGGCCACCTCTACAGCCAGATCAGCAGCCTTCTTCTGTTCGACCTCGAGGGTTTGTTTCTCCCGCTCGGCCGATGGACCTCCTGATACTTGGAGTTTTTCCAGGAGATCCTCCAACTCGGCCAGCCGGTGGCTGGTGGCAATTTGCTCAGCCCAACGCTATAAGGAAATAATAAAATCAGGAATCAAACAATAGCATGGCACATGAAGAAAGATGAATTTACCTGTGTGGCCTGCTGCATGTTGTTATCGCCGAGCTGCTTGGGTGTCATGAGGGCCACCTGAATCTGGGCGTCCTCGAAGAGCTTGGCGAGCGGACCAGTCAGGGTTATTTCGTGAACGGGGCTCGAAGGCCGATCGGTGGACAGTAAATATTCCTCCGATGGGAATCGGAGGGTAGTCTTGATGGAAGGGTGGCCGGCCGGCGCTTCTTCAGTCGCGGCCGCCTGATGTGAGGACTCCCCTATGGTGGACGTCTCGCCCAACCGACGTAAGCGACGACGAGTCCGGGAAGGAGAGCCGGAAGGCTGTGCGGTAAGCGAGGCCGCTGGAGTCCCGATCTGTGATGGCGTGCGAGCAGGCGAAGTTACGCCGATCGGTGCCTGTGGTGCTCCCTCTTGGGTCGGCGGGAGGCTGGAGTCTCTTCGACGTTTCCGCCGAACCTCCAATGGTGGATCTCCGACCTGGGGGACGCCCAGCTCGGCGGGGGCTGAGGAAACAGGATCCGCCTCAACCTCCGTTGAAGCGGATGGGGCAGCTTCTGTTTCCCCCCCCTTCTCCCGCATCCGCCGGGCGGCTGGGATGAGACCCCGCTCGGCGAGCTCTCTCTTGGTGGCCGCTCAATTTCCGGCCTTCAACTTGAGCGAGCCTTGCGCCACGCTTCCTCTGAGGAAAAGAAATTAAAATCAATTAGACAAAAAGACTAAGAGAGTAAAGAATCCTTACTCATGCGGAAGGAGATTTGCGACCGGAGACAATCCGAAAATATATAACACCTTGAGAAGCAATGGTCAATCTTGTATCGCGGACAACCAGTTCGCCGCATGAAGATATGCCGGGTTGCTACGAATTTGCCGAGATCCTACTGGGTCAGACGGTTTGCCATTTGGTTCGAAATGCTGGCCGCTCGGGAAGTCGGATGTAGAAGAAAAATTCTTTCCAGTGCTTGTTGGAGGTCGGCATATTGTCAAAAAATTTAAAGCCTATTCTACTTTGGAAAATAAAAGTCCCCAGCTCGGATTGTTTAGGGTAGAAAAAGAAGTGGAATATTTTGGGGTCAAGAGGGATACTGTGCAGCTTAAAGAGGACGACCACCCCGCTTAGCAGTCTAAAAGAATTCGGCACAAGTTGGCCGAGCGGGATGCGGAAATAATTACAAACCTCCAAAATGAATGGATGGGTAGGAAATCTAAGGCCGCCCTGGAATTGGTCTAAAAAGAAACAAACGGTGCCGATCGGCTGGTCATGGGGCCGGTCAGACGGGTCGGCTACAACTATTTCATAATTATCGGGAATCCCATACGTCCGAACAAGGCGCCAAGCGCCCTCCTCATCAAATCGGCTCTCCATAGTCAGGTACCAAGGGCCATGAACTCCAACAGCGGGTTCAGAGGAGCTTGCCATCTCGAAGGAGCAAAAAGACAGCGAGAAATCGAAGGAATGGGAACAAAGGAGGCAGAACAAGTTGGGAAGGCCTTGTAAGGGAAGGGAGAAGCTTACTGAGGGAAGGTAGACAGAAAGGATCACCAAAGAGCCGAAGACCACCAAGAGGCGAGAGCTGGGACGGCCGGAATGATGCAGCAGCAGCGGGCACCTTCGACGGAGAATACGCGATGAAACAGAGAATGCGGCGTAAAAGGCGAAGACGAGGGCTTTATACGAACGAGGCTGGTCGGCCTCGACCGTCGGATGCAGGTCACGGAAGACGAAGTCATCATCTAGCCGTCCGTTTCAAAATGACCAGCGTCCCATCGTACGGATCATCATCGCCACGCGAGAAGAGCCACGTGGCGCTCTGTCGCCAGGCACAATTAATGCGCCCATAACGCGCATGCTTCGACTTAATGGAGAGGATTTGCGTGATTTTCGAGAAGATCTAGACAAGCAAACATCCACGTTGAGCGACAAGACAACCGAAATGAAAAGGCGAGCGGCTGAATTTGGCAGAAGGGCCGAACGGCCCAAGGGATATTATAAGCGACTGGAAGGCGACGACCGTCCGCTCGGACACATAGTCCAGTCAGTCGGACTCACTGCCTCCTTCGACTAGACTTGAAGGGAAGGCAAGTGATCCGGCTGTAAGATTGGGGGGCCCACCCTCTGAAGGGTCCCAGCCTAAGGACGGATGGAAGGCTGGTCAAGCGGGTAAGGGTCCGAGCGGAGCTAGAAATAACCCATCCATGGGCTTGGGTTTCCGACGCCAAGACAGGAGGATCGAAGGGCCGAGCGGGAGTCCGCTCGACTGGAACCGAAGGGCCGAGCGGGTCGTCCGTTCGGCCAAGATAAGGGCGAGGGTACAAAGGGGGCCGAGCGGCCTATGCGCTCGGCTCGGGGTGTGGGATATCAGCAGAAGCATGTCTGATGATTAGGCCGTACACAAGATCGCACGATGGAGGATCTTGCCATCACATCATGGAAAGGTTGATACAGTAGCAGTATGGCCTCATGGACGTCTTCCTGACAGATCCATATCTGGGCATGGCCCTTCTGACAGATCCATACCTGGGCATGGTCAAAAGCAGGTGGTTGTTTTGATTGGCGCGCCCAGGCTTCTTTGAGAGGTCTATATAAGGTCTCCATTTCTTCACCGGAGGTACACGAGTCTTCTACTCAAAAGCCACTTCTTTGCTATTTCCTCGCCTGACTTGAGCGTCGGAGGGCCGTCGCTGGGACACCCCTCCCGGCTCGGTTTTGTTGCAGGTTCGCCGGAGCACCTGAGGATCCAGTAGGGAGCGCCACGTCCCCAGCGTTCGTTGACCCCTGGTTCGGACAGGATCATTGATATATTCATCCATATTGTGTCTAATCGAAATGAAAAATTTATTATTTTTGAGGAATATTGAATTAGATACCTTTATCATTTCGTTTCCTTGATAGATATTGAGTTTAACTTTTATTTAGATGTATTTATAGTCATAAATTGTTCGATTTTTCCTTTTGTCTCTATTTTATCATTTATAATGGTTATAGTTTAGGTATAGAAAATATGATTTATTTTTTCTTCCTCCATGCTTAAAAAGACTCACATTTAATTCTTTATAAATGATAATATTCTAAGGATTATATTAAGTTTTGTCATTTAATACATATATTATTTATTTATTTATTTTTTTTTTTATGCTTCACGGAGAATGATGAGTTGAGTATGGGATGATGATTATTTTTTATATTATTATCCTATTTCATTATTCTTATTTTCTCAATTTTGTTCTTTTTTATAATGGTTACTTTTTTCATCTTTTATTTAAGTAATTATACATATTTCTATTTTTTTTATTTTTAAATAATTTTGAATACACTTATTTTTAACTAAGTGAATTGTAAACTTATTATATCTTGAAGTATATTATTATATTTACTAAAAAATCTATACTTCTCTTAATTAGGGTATCAAAAACTTGAATATGAAAATTAATTAATAATTTTGCATTTCAAAAAGATGAAAATTAAATTTTATATAAAAAATATTATTTAAATTAATATTTTAATTTGTTAAAAAAAAATAAACCATCATTTCAATCCAAAATTTGAATGAAAAGGGATGAAAGGGAATTTTTTTAAAATAGTATAAAGACCTAATTTTTTTTCCCACGACCTTAAATAAACTTGAGCCAACCCTACCCAACATAAGCGATTAAAGGGAGCATTCCCATATGGCTCCACTACCACACAAGGATACTCCCAATCGCGTGTATATATATATATATATATATATATAAAATAGTTTTCATGAGAGTAAAGATTTATATAAATTTTACTTTAAAGTTAAAATAGATGATTAAAATGTTTGCCAAAAAATAAAAAGTTTACAAACCATAATTTGAGTTTCATTTATTTTTTTTCTAGCAAATTATCAAAGTATTTTTTGATAAAAAAAATTACACTTGAGACTTTCGAAATAATCTAGACAAACCAAAGCTACTATTAGAAATATATATATTTTTAATAAAAAATCATCAAAATAAATTTTCACAATTTCATTACTATTTTTTCCATTTTTAATTTACCCCAATTGACAAGATGATTTCTTACCTGCCAACTTTATGTCACTCCTATGCATTTTCCTCTACATTCTTCAAGTAAACAAACCCCCTCCTTTAAACTGGACGTTTCATTAGTTAAGTGGCAACAATCTGCAGTACGAAAAAGCAAACAAAGAACAAGGTGCATTGCGCCAATATAGTTGAAATAAATAAAGAGCATCTGCAGAAATAAAAA
This sequence comes from Zingiber officinale, assembly GCF_018446385.1. Taxonomy (NCBI): domain Eukaryota; kingdom Viridiplantae; phylum Streptophyta; class Magnoliopsida; order Zingiberales; family Zingiberaceae; genus Zingiber; species Zingiber officinale. Next base: position 988,051 of record NC_056000.1, read on the forward strand.
AGAATAGCAATAAAACTCAAAATTGCTAGTAAACAAGTATAAAGAAAACCACTAGTAAACAATTCTTAGTGTAGCAGAAGATTGAATAGGTGTTCTATTATGGCCTAACCACAAAATTGCTTAAGAAATAGCAGCACCTCTAACTTGGTAGGAGACCAAGTCAATTAAAAATAATATTACGCAGTCTTAAGCGTTCAGAAGTTTGATGAGAACTTTAAAATCAACTTTTGCGTGAGTACAGAATGCCAGCGACTACCGCAATTCCGATGACTGCCGTTGCAGCCCAGTACTCGAAGGTTATGTTCTTGAGCTTGTTGGTAAAACCAGAGGATTGGTCCTTCCTGAAAACTTCAAGCTCAGGGATAACAGCATGGTCCGGGTCTAACTCCCCAACACAATAGGCTTGCATCAGTTCACGAGCATCATTGCTGTGCCCAACTTCTTCAAAATCTTCCGTCGAGTCCCTCCCTTTGAAGAATAGAAAGTTTAGTCCAGTAAAAGGATAAAGTGTTCAGGTTATAGATGTGGTGGTATAAAGCTGCATAGCATCCAATGCCTTTTAAGGATAAGTGGGTGATTGAACTCATAGGAATGGTCAACTAACCTGCGGCTGAAAGGAGCACATCATCTCCTCCAGGGTGTTCATCCAGATATGAAGTCACGTCATACACCTGCCATGAACCAGAACTATGAATCCAGTGTCTATAAGTAACAAGAGACACTTTAAGGAAAGTGCCATATTTTCATCAAGTAACTCAGTAATGAAGATAAATGGAAAGCTAATGACCCCTCTTTCCAAATGCTCCAATTAGATATGGCATGGTTTATGTCATGACAAAACAATAGCTAATCTTTCCAAATAAGTTTAAAGGGATAAAATTGATAAAGCTAATGAGATAAATGTTTCAAAAAGAAGATAAAACTTCACCCAAAGAAAAACTAAAAAAAAAATCCCCAAGAGAAACCTAAGAAATTTTATGGATTCAGGAACTTATATAATACCTAGAACCTTAACATATTTTTTTATAGATTGACAACTCTTTTTTTTTCTTGTAAAATAAAGACTTATCCCAATAACAACTCTAATTGATTTTTTAAGAAATTAAAGAACTTTTAAAAATTCTCTGTTATTTTGTGAAAACGATGATAGTCTAGCAAAATTTAATGACAAACAAATTTGAAATTTTTAACAATATTTTAAATAGGATTTAAAATTCTGATTGTGTTACACTACGATAAATAGAAAGTCAAAATTAGGATTGTTAGAAGGCCAAATTGTTACAACTAAAAGCTGTTCTAAGTTCCCTCCTTTCTAGTACAAAACCATAATTCAGAACATAATTTTGATTGGAGAAGTGACCCGCCTCAGCAAATGAACAAAGGACAACCATGAGAAAGAGTCGATCTGAAATAGATTTGGATGAAATGATGAAAATGCAAGACAAAATAAATAAAAATCTATTGCGGGCGAGTTTGTATTTTACATATAAAATACAAAATGATCATATGCCACATAAGAAATGCAAAAGAAGTAATACATGATACCTTATCTCACTCAATTCCTCTCTACTCCACATCCCTCTCTGCTTTCGCTCTCCCTTCCCTCTCTCCCATCAAGTTTCCTACCCCTTTACTCCCATGCTACCACACATAGTAGCGCCAGGGCCAAAGAGGGATCTAAGATAGGGCTGTCCTAGGCTCTAGCCCAGTCCAAAAAACACTTACATAGGTATTTTATATCCTACACTTGGTACCGAGGAGAATTAATGTGTTCTTTGTTTTTCTCTTTGTTCGTTTTGTTTTGGTGCTTAGCCCACCCCTTCCACACCCAAAGCCCAGCCCACCTCTAATTCCCAGGACTGCTTCCCCAAAAGACACTACTACTCCTACTAACACCATCTGCCAACTTTGCTTCTCAAAGGAAGCACCACCACCACTTCCAAGGGGTTGTTGACTTCGACTGTCGCACCCTTCTCCGGCTGAATACTTACTCAAACCCCTCTTCTAAGGTGTGATAAGTAAAACCTCTTCTGTCCTAGGGATGAAGAGAAACACTAACACCAACGAAGGTCATCCGTCTAAGTCCATCAACAAGAAGAATGTAATAGCTCTTAATCCTATGTATTCAATCATGCACTCGAAAACATAACAAATTCCAGTCAGCAATCTTTGTGTCATGATAATTGAATCTCAAAGGCAATTTTTGTTATTTCTTAATATTTCTAGAAATTCTCATCTTCATCCTCTTTTACATCGCTCTACAAATCTCCAAACAGCCAAGCAAGAGAATCAAATTGCAAACATGCCAAATAAAAGCTTTTACCCTTGACTTCCAATGTTTTTGGAAGGATCGTTTTACGTATTTTGTTTATGCATATCTGGAACAAATTGGAGTCTGTCCAACCAAAATGATTATATCCGTTTGATACCTTAAACCAAATGCTAACGAAGAAAAAAGTCTCAAACAATAACCAGATCTTCTGACGCATAAGGTGAAATCAATTTCTGTTCGGTGGATACACCATCCAGTTTGCAGCATGGAGATAAAGTTTCTCCCCAAATGACCCCTAGGCAGATATTTAGACTGGGAAATTAGCATCTATATACCACAGACATAAGTGCTAATTAAAGAAGGAGAATATTCCTCAACAAATGAAACCCGTAACCTTACAACATCATCACCTAGCCCCATTGCTTTCTCTAGGATCGAACATGGAGCAAAAAATTCAACCTATTGCTCATTTGAGAACAAAATTCCAATCAGATTTCCTAGCTATGATAATTGTATGAATATAAAAAACTGGATATAGTATTCCTGATTCCTATCCACATTATTCTAAACGACCATAACAACAATTTTCTATCTTAGAAACACCTTCTCTTTGATAATCGTTACTAAGGCCGAATCTTAACACTAAATGAAAACTTTTCTCGAATCATCCAACTAGGGTTTGACAAGATCACGGAACGCAACAAAGCGTACATCACCACACGTATGCAGAATCACCCGCACAAATAGCAGAATAACGCGTGGAAAGAGCGCACACTTATAACAAATATATGTGAATCAAACACGAAAGAGCGATGCAACGGAAGGGGGAAAATAGTTGAAAAAAAGAGGGAAGGAGGGAGAGAGGTGCGTCATAAGCAAACCTTGCCGTCTATGACGACCCAGCAATCCTCCCTGGTGTTGTGCTCCGCGGCCTCGCGCATCGAGTACAGCTTGCTTAAGGTCGCCATTGCTCGGCTCCTCTCTCGCGCTCGCTTGGGAGTCAAGTCGAAGTCCCCGGCGCAATGGCTGCGCTGTTTCGGCGTCAGCGAAATTGCGAATCGCAAGGTCAAGACCAATTTTATTAGCGTATGTTTGGGCCTCCAATAACTTGAAGCCCAAATTAGCAGTCCCGTTATCGCCTAACAAATAACATGGGCGCCCATAACATCGTTATAAATATAACCGGGCCGGCTCGATGCTGGAGGCGCCAAATTGCAGTTTGCTCTTTCATTTTAGAAATTAATTTAATTTGATTTAATTTATCCGGCTCAAATAGAAAATAAATATCGTGATGTACATGCCTGAAGAATATGAAGATGATGATTGTCCCGACCAAGTCGCATGTACACATTGTAGAGCACTGCTCTACTTGGCGTGTAATCCTCTGCTACCTAAGAAAAAGCTGGCCTACGAAGACATGCATCGAGCGCCAGTTGATGAGGTCCTCGTGGTTGGTGGCAATGGCGATAGCCAAGTGTTCAGCCAAAAGTTCACAACATTAATTAATGGTTAAAAGTAATCGAGACCATGTGAGCATTAATTGTATATATAATCTTGTTGTTAAATGTTTGCATATGTCAATAACTTACAAAGGGGTCCATAATGATATGAGATACAATAGATATCTTGGAGATCTGAGAATTAAAGCTTTCAATGCCGGCCAAAATGATGTCGATATACACATGCAGACAATCTTATCAAGAGAATGTCAGAGAAAAGAAGATATCAAACATAGAAATCAGCTCAGCGTGCAGCCTTAAATTCTAGACAACACGTCCATTGTCAACCCCTATTGCATGCCCTTCAAGAGTTCCTGCAGGCCTACTTCTCTAACGCAATTAACCTGCAGTACTAGCTAGCAGTGGAATCTTAGTTATGTCTACAGCTTTTTTTTTATATATACATTAATTACCTAATTAATTTTAATGCTCTGAACGACTACAATTGTTATATAAAATAAACATGCAAGATCATTAATCTTGTCTTGGAATATGATATTTTCGTTGACCGTTTACGGACTCCGTTATATATATACACTCCAAGTATTAAATTTATATATACACTCCAAGTATTAAATTTTAAAATTAAAATATATAATAATAAATAAATGAATTAAATTATAAGACATGGAGAAGTAAGAAAGTTAAATTAAAATTGAATTAGATTTGAACTAAATTTAATGGATGAATACGTAAATAAAGATTATGTTGGTTTAAATCGGGATTGATTTGAAGTTGATTTATGACGAAACCAAATTTAATATTTAAATGAGTTCGATCGATTTAAAAAGAATTAGAATATTTTTGACAAAAATTTTATTTTTTTTCTCTCTCTCCTCCCTACGCACGTTACAACCCCTTCATCCATTCCTCATTTTATTTTATTTTTCTATCTCTTCTTCCCCATTTGCTTATTCTTCTCTTCTCCAATGTAAATAAACCTATAATTTTTTCCACTCCCCTTCTAAAGCATAAGAATTCTCTCTTTTTCTCTTTTCTTTTCTCCGATAAGCAAGAAATACAGCATCAATTGCTGCTCTCTTCCAACAAGATTAAGAAGACCTCAGTCCCCATATCTTCTTTCTTTTCTTGTATTTTTTAGGATTTTGTTGACACCACGAGAATAGTCATGTTTTGTCTTACCTTGCTCTCTTTGTGTTATTGGCGAGCTCGCTGAAACTAGTTGAAATTGCTAACGATGAAGGTAAAGTTCTCTTTTTTGCTTCTTTCTCTCTATCTTATATTTTTTTTTCTCAAAAGTAATGGTCTTCCAAAAGCAGTAAGTTATTCCCTTCTTCTTTTATGAATTTTTTAAAATTGCCCCTTTTGATAAAAATCCTAGCCACGCCATTGCCAGCATACCTCCGTCGATACTTAAACCCCCTCTTTATAGAGTTCCTGTAACACGTATGCATGCTTCCCTAGGCGAGCACGCGTATCAAAGTTTTACCTGAAAAAATTTATCAGTAAAGTGTCCTTGACATAATACCTTAACGACCAGAGCATATCTTTGATCGTGATAGTGGAAGTTTCTGTCTTACAATCTTCTTGTCGCCCATGCCCGGTGTCAACGACACTAACTTCCAAAAGGATGTTGAGAGATAATCACAGTGGGTCTTCAATGGCTGTCTAGCCGACCGGCTAGCCCGCTCGGTCGGAGCTTCTTCGACTGATCGGCCTAAGATGACCCTCCCTGTGCTAGGCCGGGTTTGGTAGGTGACGATCTCCGTCCGAACGGCTTCCTCGCCTGTGGCCAGCGTCGAGTCCGGTATCCAGGCCGAGCAGTGGTAGTTGCTTGCCCAAGATTCTACTTATAGTCTTCTCCTCCGTTTGACATCCGACAACAGACTCGAGCACTGGCTCTGTCATACCTCCCTGAATCAAAGGTGGAGTCAGATCGAAACTCTTTCCTTTCGGTCGGCCATATGATATCCGAACATTGACTGTTTTGACTTGTACCTCTATCATGACAACTGATCCTGTTGGATGGATTTGTCCTTAGGGCATCTCCAATGCAAGGTTTATGAGAGGTTTGTAAAATCTAAAAAAAGTCGAATAAAATGTCTTAAACCATTGTAGAGGTGAGGTTTGAGGTTTGCAGTTTAAGAGCAGTAGTGAAAACACAAACCTATTTTTTTGTCTTGAATTTGATGTAATATGCATAAAGTCATATAACTTATAATATAAATGGGATGATAAAAAAACTCATTTAGAACTTTAATTATAGGAGATATTTAAATAAACTTTCATATTATTGATATGGTATATTAAAATCATGAAATAAGTTCATTTAGAATATTGTGGTATATTGAAATCATGAAATAAGTTCATTTAGAGCTCTAATAATTGAAGATACTCTTATGGTTGCATCAATCATGTAATCTTGTAAGTTGTTTGATTGGAGAACATAACATTTATTAATTAATATTAATATTGTTGGAAAAACAAGAGAGAGAAGAAAGACAATTAGATTAAAAGCAGATTGTCAAAGTTTGACTGGGCAGTGGCGGTGCGCCATGGAGCCGTGCGCTGCTCTAAATTAACTTTTTTTTTTTTTTTGCTTTGCATGTGAAGTACTCTGCGCAATTTAAGGAAGCGTCAATTATCGATGGGTGCAGTGGGGAAGAAAATATATATATCATGCTCATTGCCCCATTTTGACTTCCTGTTCTCCACGCTTTATCTGACAATTATCTTTTATTAATGAATAAAGTTGATGTAGTTACGACAATTAATCATTCCACTGCAATGAGGTTAATATTTTGGAAACAATGCGAGCATGCAGTGGCATCGTATATTCGGGGTGCTAGCTATAGCTAACAAAAACAGGAGGTGCATGACACTGATATGATCAAATTAAGCGAGGGCAGGGCCAAAACAAATTAGTTTCAGTGCGTTGGATTCTTCCTGCAACATGTTAATTGGAAGCACTACGCCGTGTCATATGTCCCAAATTAAACTCAACTCATTTTGCTTTTAACCATGCTCAAGTTACTACGTACTCAGTTGTTCTGCAAGCTCTAATTACTACGCTGGTCCTTGTAAACTCAACACATGTTACTGCAATAACAACACATATATATATACGACATTCTCACTGTCCCTCTACTGGCCACAGAGCATAGCTAGCCTATATATGCTTCGTACGTGCGTCGATGCATGCATGCATGCATGCAGGGGAGGCGCCAAAGCAAAGGCTGAGCAGGCACACGTGTGGCGGCAGAGGGAGCACGTGGGAAGTGTCAGAACTGATGTGGTTGTCCCTATCGAAACCAGCTAGCTCGTGCCCACGAGTGCGGCCGCCGTCGTGTCTTTCATCTCTGCTACAATTCCTTGCTCACGAGAGAGAGAAAGAGAACGAGCTCGCTCGCTCGCTCGCTCAACGGTGTGAACCAGAACCAATACATAGAAAATTAATGTAGTAAATTTGATTTTATATATTCTGATTATTTCTACGAGAAAGCCATCAAAATGCATGCGCTTGTTGATGGATAATTAGAAATTCAAATACCCTCTCGTTAGTGTATAGTTAAAAAATTGATCATCGTTTCATAAAATGGAAAAAGTATACACTTTATTCCTTTTGATGGTGTCTAATTATTAGCCAAGATATATGTATATATATCCAATAATATATATGAACAAAATGTTATTGTCGAGCATTAAATTGGCTCGATCGATGAGTGCCATTCACAGTTACTTGTCTTTTCTGCAATGCTTCCTCTGTACGTCAATAAAGTTGGCCAAGTCGCTATGTCGATCCTTTTTCTTTTTAAAAGTGAGGCAGAAAAGTCTAATTCGGATTAATTTAAATAATCGCCACCACAATTAAGCCCTCTCATGAGTCGTGTAAGATACAACGTATTAATCAAACTTTAGATGGATATTATTACGCTAATCAGGCAACCTAACGATGAGTTGGCAAACTAATGAAGATGATTTCTCGCTATCATGATACAAACAATTATTCATTAATTACAAGATAAAGATGCATTAAAGCGCGATAAAGGAAGGAAGAAAAGGACAAGAGAGAGGTCCTCGTGCAAATGGACATGTACGTATGAATTGATTGATTGATAGATATATATAGTCATGCATGCCCACCGTCATCAAGTCGATCGATCGATCGATTTTATGAAACCAAGGGAGATATTAAAAAGACGCACGGCTAAACAAAATGAATTAATTACTCAGTTAACTGACAATTAAGTGAGAAGCCGGAGTTAGTTAATCATAAGGCGGCAGGTTGATTAATCTGTAATCGTGTGGTCGTTCAACGCTTAGCTAGCTAATTAAATTAAACTAAACATTCCCCCGCTCGTGCATGCGCCGTCGCTGTCGCGGCCCCAGTCACCGTCAAAACCCAACCGGATTGGATTTGGAATCCCGCGATTTCAGGCGGCTTTAATTGGGGAGGTGCGAGCGGCCATGCCGTGGACAAAAATGGGACAAGTCGCCGACGGATTCGAGTCCACGTCCTCCGGCCGCGACGATTGTGGCGTGCTCCTGATTTTGAGCCTAGCTAGCTATCTAGTCCAATCCCGGGTTAGGTGGGACATACGATTTGTAACGACAAAGGGAGAGCTCGAAACGTGGACCCTCTCACAATTGCGTGATGATTGCCGATGTGGAATTTGGGGAGAGATCAAATCCAAATTCGCAATCGATCGGAATTGGACGCATTCATTGCACAAGATATCCTTCCATCTTCCATCTCATCCATATCCTCGCTCTTAATTTTGGTCCATATCTATACAATTGATTATTTTTTTTTATATAAGTCCATATTGGAAAAACAGTATAGCTACATGATCTTTACTGTCTGAATTTCTTAATCATGCCTATTCTGTTTTGTCGAGCCATTGACTCACCTTTTAAGTGCCATCTTTTGGCATCATTGTCATTTACCTATATATAAATTAATGATTAATATTGACAATTCTTTCTCATATACGAGTGTAGTATAGACTTTTGTGTTTTTTCTATAATATTTATAGATGAGTTTAAGTCTTATTTATTTAAAAAAATATTGATTTTGCATTTTGGAAAATCTCAACTTTAATTCCATTGCTTGGAAAAGACAACGAAAGAAGCTACTGTTAGGTAGTCAATTCAAGGATACTGTTCTTGTTTCTATAACAACTTGGTTAGTGCCAACATGATACATTTTCTCAATGATTAAAATTTTAATAACGTCCACAAAATTTCTATGTTTCATTGATTCTGTAGATCGTAATCTTGTCACCACCTAATTATTGGCGTCCGAATGGATGCCATGAAACAGTGATGTGGAACAGAGAGAACGAAAACGAGATTACATTTGAAAGAGAAATTGATTAATATATATATATATATATTTTGCTAAATGGAATGTCTTCTTGCAATGCATTTAAGAAAGAATTATTTTCTTCTCTTCTCTCCACATATTTAAACTTATAATTTATTTTGAATTTATTGAATAAATTATATTTTAAAAAATACAACTTGCTTGAATTTAGAACATACTATTTTTTATGAATATTTTTTTCTTGATTTCATAAAAGGGCCAAACCATTTAATTAATTTATATCATTTATAAGACGATAATAAAACAAATAAACTAATAATTTGTTCTCTCTCTAATATCCATTGTCGGAAAACGATAGATGCTAACAGTAGGTGAGAGAGTGGAATCATCAGCATAAATAATAAATAAAAAAAATAAAAAATAAAAAAAAAGGGGAGGAGGCAGAAGAAGACAACGAAGAGCCCTCGTGCAACGCAGAGGACCATTTTAATTGATTGATTGATGAGAGCCCCACGTACATTCCTTTTTCTATAAAAAAAAAAATTAAATTAATTTTAATTAATTAAGGGGGTTGTTTGAATGAATGCCATCACGTGGGGGTTGGCCTGCACCTCACTGCGCTGGACATTCTCCTCCTCGCCCGCTCGTGTTCATTATTTATTTTGAGTGGTCAAATGCCCAATAAGACCCTGGAATGTTGGAAAATTCCTACTTTTTTTTTTCTCTCCTTCTTTCTGAAATAATACTAATTTAAAATTTCTAAAAAGTATTATTCCTAAAATCTGGTAATTAATAATTTATATTACTTTCATAGTTAAATCTTCACCAAGCTGTCTATTTCATTGCATGATTAGAACGGACAACAAATTAAATAATTACAATTTTTTTTTATAATAAGAATATGATATTTATGAGCCACCAAAAAAGTAGCTTATCACTTTGCCAATTTCCTCATTGCTTATCCATTTCTCACACGTCTGTGCGATTCCGAAAGATCCAAACTATCATTTTCCAATCATCTTTACACTGTTGGAGATCGTATGAGAGATATGATAAAACTGCAAACCGAGGAAAGGAGGGGGAAAAAAAACTAAAACGAGCTTGAAAGAGTTTCTGTAAAATTTGAATAAATTGTGAATCAAATGAATCCAATCTAGCTAGCTATATATATTTTGGCACATACTTTACTGATTCATTAATGGTTTGCATATGAATGAAGAAAAGTGACACTGAGATGAGATCAAAACCCATTAATTAGTGAAAGAAACAAGTGGAAAGAGGGGTTGTGGTTGAGCATTCATGCCTCTTCTCTACAGCTCATGCTTCAATTATTCCAACCACTTTTTCTTCCTCATACCATCTCGTCTCATGCACACAACCCACAGAATCAGTATCAGTCTTCCTGCGCCTTCATCCATGGAAGAAACTAGAGAGAGATGAGATCAAATCATATATGAATCAAATTAGCACATAAATACTAGGAAAATAAAAACAAATATGCCAATTCATTTATTTGTCGACTTCTTTACATGTCTTCTCATTTTATCTCTGCCGACTGAGTCACCACCTCATGACAATTAAAGAGATTGTGCCATTATCCTATGAAGATTTCAGAAGGAAGAAAGGAAGAAAGCAAGAAAGAAGGGCAAAGGGGCAACTCCATCTTTGCTGTCAAATCAACATCCAAGGATCTTGTTGGGACCATGCCCTTTGTTCAGTACACTGTCCTACTCTTTTTTTTTTTTTAATCCCAACTTCACGACGAGCAATCCAAAGTCAAAAAGACACGAGATTTACCAGGCAATCTACGGTCTCTCCATCTCTCTCTCTCCCTCTGTCCCTGTGCTTATGTTTCACCACGAAGCAATTTGAGTTTGGTAGTCACTGCTCACCTCGTCTGTTTTATCTAGTGTGGTATTTCGATTTTAGAGATTAATTCGTACGATTTGTAGATTCACGTTGAGTTCTTGGGTGAGCTCGTCGTCGGTTGTAAGTTAATTCTCCAATGTGAAACACAATGAAGATGGCAAGTTCTCTCAAGCTTTATTGCCGTCCAAACGAGAACTATGTCAGCCTTATTTTACTGGGCATTTACTGCATGCCTCTCCCTCTCTGTCCGAGCATCCAAAGCTCAAAAAAGAAAGACGAAACTTAAACAAAGTAGCATCAGTATTGTTTACTGAAGCCAATTTTTGACAGCATACAGATTAAACAACAAAATCTGGAGAGGTTTAAAGCTTTTAAAATTTTGTTTTCTTGTGGTGCTGGAATATTTTGTAATGGCGCTATAAGCTTAGCAGATCTACTCCTTCAATTCACAGGCATGTGAGGACCTGGTTTTTTAGTTGTTCCAGTCGTGACTAGTGAATACCATGAGCTACCTTTTCCACCTTTGGTCCAATCTTGGTGGCCACCATGTGGCACCTAAATTGCTGGTAATTGCTGACAACATTTCTTTTTCCTCCCACATCTCAATGCCCCAACTCATAATTGCAATCCTGTGCCCATAAGTTTCCAAAATTCACCAAGTTTTTAGATCACAAACATTTGCAGATTCTCCCTCTACCTTCTCTGTTCGCCTTTAAGTTTTGTCGCACGAGTCTTTGATTTGGACAGATAAAGGTTGTGTTTTTTTTTTTTTTGATTTCTTTTTTTTTTCGAGAGCAGATGGGGTCTTGGCTTGGTCAAAGACTAGTAACCTTTAACCAGCTGTTTCGAGTTTTAACCTTGGAAGGCCTATATAAGGCCATGCAAGCAGGGGATGTGAGCTGCAGGGGCAGTGTCTTCTCCAGATATTTGCTTGCTTGTTTGCAAAGATGGTGGTGTTGGTCATGCTGCCACTGCTTTGCTTTCTGTTCATTTGTGGTGCCTTGTTGAGGTGGAATGAGGTGAGGTACAGGAAGAAGGGTCTTCCTCCAGGGACCATGGGGTGGCCTTTGTTTGGGGAGACCACTGAGTTCCTCAAGCAAGGCCCAAGCTTCATGAAGAACCAAAGGGTTAGGTGAGATGAGAGCTCCCTGGATATAAGATTTCTTCTTAGATGAAGAAAAGATAAATTTTTGGAAGCAAAGTTGACTCTTTTGCTGCCTTTTCTTTTGTGATTTTGCATGGGAAGATGATTTTTTCCCTCCTTAAACATGAACCACTTTAGGGAGTAAAAAGCTGGATTGTTTTTCTTGATTCAGTGTTGTTTTTTTTTTTTTTTACTGAAAGGCATCTCGGAGGAGGAAAAAAGCTGCAACTTGAGCCCCTTTTCTTTCTGTTTGTCTGCTAAACACTGGCTCCTCGAGTACTTGATATGTGATGTCACATTTTCTCTCCTGTTTTCTCTTCTCCTCGTTTCCTTTTTAAGCATCCATGCCCATAAGCTTGAAAAATCTTTTAAAAAAAAAATACTTCTTCCAAGAGTTTGATGTTTTTTTCCTCATTTTTTTAAGGTACGGGAGTGTGTTCAAGTCACACATTTTGGGGTGCCCTACGATGGTGTGCATGGATGCAGAGCTCAACAGGTTCATACTGATGAACGAAGGGAAAGGCTTTGTTCCTGGGTACCCACAGTCCATGCTTGATATCTTAGGGAGATCCAACATTGCGTCCGTTCACGGCGAGCTGCACAAGACGATGAGGAGTGCCATGCTTGGCCTTGTGAGCCCCCCAATGATCAGGGACCAGCTCTTGCCCAAGATCGATGAGTTCATGAGATCATACATTCATAATTGGGGTGGAAGAGTCATTGACATCCAAGAGAAAACCAAGGAGGTTAGCTAAAATTCTTAATTAATTTAACATCAAATTTCTGGCTCGATCTATTAGCCAAACATCTAACAGTAGTCGTAATCTTCATCCTGTTTAGATGGCATTGCTGTCTTCATTAAAGCAAATTGCTAGCATTGAGACAGGGCCTGTTTCTGAAGCCCTGAAATCAGAGATCTTCAAGCTTGTTCTTGGTACTCTTTCGTTGCCCATCAATATTCCTGGCACAAATTATCATCAGGGATTCAAGGTAGCTACCAAAAAACTTATTAATATATGTTATATATATATTTTAAGCAGTGCCATCAACACATGTGAATTCAACTACAGGCAAGGAAAAGACTTGTGGGTATGTTGAGGTGCCTAATAGAGGAAAGAAGAACCTCCTCATGCTCCTACAATGACATGCTCGATTCCCTCCTGAGAATGGACGGCAGTTCCAAAGTTAAACTCGACGACGATCAGATTGTTGACTTGATCATAGCCCTCGTCTATTCGGGCTATGAAACTGTTTCGACCACTTCGATGATGGCTGTGAAATACCTCCATGACCATCCTAGAGTTCTCGAAGAGCTCCGAGTAGGCATCACAGTTGATGTTTTGGTGATATCTTCTTTGTTCATATGTTTTGGTCACTCGTGATTCTTTTACCCTTCGCATGCAGAATGAACATTTCGAGATCCGAAAAGGAAAATCGCGGGAGGATGCAATTGATTGGAACGACTACAAGTCGATGAAATTTACGCGTGCGGTAAGAAGAAGTATTTCTAGCTAGTTGTATAACTGCATACTGAAAACAGTTGTGATGGTGCAGGTCATACTGGAGACACTAAGAATGGCCACAGTCGTAAATGGGGTGCTTAGGAAAACAACTCGAGATGTGTCGTTGAAAGGTGAGATAAATCTAATACAATTTTGTCAATTTCCTAATCATGCTCAGTCGAAGTAACTTTCTTATGTATGCATCAGGATTCACAATACCAAAAGGGTGGAGAATTTATGTGTACACTAGAGAGATTAACTATGATCCAGATGTGTATCAAGAGCCTTTAGCATTCAACCCATGGAGATGGTTGGTGAGTGATCTCGAATGAATTCTGTTTGTTAAGATCCGAGAGCTAAGTTTGTGTAACTTGATCAAACCCTCCCAGGATAAAAACTTAGAATCCAACCATCACTTCATGCTATTTGGAGGAGGAGGACGGATGTGCCCTGGGAAAGAACTGGGCACTGCTGAAATTGCCACATTCCTTCACTACTTTGTAACTAGATACAGGTTAATTCCAAGTTTAAGTACTTCACTTTGCAAGAAAGAAAGCAGGATTTGACTACAAACTAAAAGCTGACAGATTGTTGTTTCTAATTGCAGATGGGAAGAGGTTGGAGGAGATGAAATAGTAAAATTTCCTAGAGTTGAAGCTCCAAACGGCCTGCGCATCCACGTATGGGATGACTAGCTAGGAAGGAGTTAGAGTTGTACAGTTGAATAGGTAGACTAGTTCTCCAGCCAAAAGATGAGCCATGTTTTGTTGTGGAGTTAGAGCTTAGCATTACCTTTGACATCTTGATAGGAAGAATTTATCTGTTTATAGAAGACGTGTATCTGCTATTAGATGAATGAATAGAAATGTTTAAATATCGAATCGAGCTAACTGACGTAGAAATGTTTCTGGACCCAGCAGATTATCAAAACTATAAGGGTCAGATGTCAGCATGCTTATTTATCGACCACAAGCCACATGTTTGTTGTGGAATCAAGAAACACAAGGAATCTCAAATGAAGGATGATGTAAAAACGTGTACTGAACTAGAGCAAAACAATAGTAGTTCATTTTTTTTTTTTGATAATTTAATTTTTTAAACCAGTTAATTAATTTTAAAGGAGATTGATTTGGATCTCATAAAAATTTTTCACCGACCAATAAAGTAAATGGAAAAGCTTTTACGGAGGTCTATCAAAATGGTCAGCGTTCGAGTAAAATCCTTTTAGTATATCACAGAATTCAAATCATTTGGCAATTCTCGATAAATACAAGCATGACATCCTTCTTAATTGTCGCAATCCACGATAATCTGAAAACTAATCAAACTGAAAAATTAGTTGCAGTGAGCTGCCACTTATTTTATCTTAAATGGTGATGGTAAGAATCCTAGGAAAATACCACTGTGTTTATTCTCCTTGTTTGATCGATATATACACCGGTTGTCTCAATGCTCCATGCATGATGCAAGATTTTTGCGGTAGTGGTCAATTCCAGCAACCATGGAGCATCTGTTTCCATGTTTTAAGTGATTGAACTTTATGCTAATTGACTTCTCTTCTGACTAATTGATGAATTCCTGGATTCCCTGCTCCTGAATAGCAAGCAGGCCAATGTAATCAGTCATATTTAGAATTGATTCATATGTATATTTTCTCCTACCTCGGTGGTGCTGATGAACCAAAGGGAATTCGATGAAAATCTTAACAGATGATCTCTCGGCTTCTCTAAGATGTTGTACATTGCCATTCATGATTTTTAGGAGTTTTTGGCTGATGAAGAGACCAAGGCCTTCCCTGGAGACATCTTGGCTGCGATGGAACATCTCCTGCAGCAGAGCCTCTGGAATTCCAGGTGCAGGGTGGATGATCCTGCAAATAGAGCTAATATTTTGTTTGTTCACTGTTTGGTGATTTGATTCAAGTATGTGTTAAATCAAGCAAAGTTTATCCAAACGATCAACGTGCACATAATAGAGGGGGGAAAAAATACAACTTGATTTCCTTGATGACTATTAGAAACAAGTTTACCTGAATTCAAGATGGACAACATGCACTCTAGTACCTATACGTTCCTTTCTTGGAATGACTTTGAGTATGATTGATCCTTCAGCCTGTAGTGCAAACTGAAGGGCACTCAACAAGAAGTCTGCTAGAACTCACTGAAGCCTCAAATTATCCCCATACAAATACATAGATGTTACTTCTGCAGGCCAATCTTGAACAACTGCCAACTGACGGTCTCTGCTTAGAATCATTCCTTGGCTTACTACCGCATCCACAGCATCACCAAGGTTAAATTCGACTGAGTTCAGCTCCATATAACTGTTTGAAGTCATGTTAACACATGATTAGGCATCTTAAAGGTAAAAGAATTCTGGAATCTCATGTTGTATAACAAATAAAATGTGGGATTCTATGATAGTATTTTGGTGAGCATCCGTAGCTTGATACAACCATCAACATTCCACAAAGATAATAAACATTGGATCAAGAAGTCTTCATAAGGAATGAATGCAAACCTTGAATACAATTAGTAATTTTGTGTTTTGCCTTTTTTTGCTAGTTTTCAGTGGCAATAAAATTTTCAGATTATATTTGGAGTATTGTTTGTGCAGTATTATGCATCCATGCATGTTTATTTGGCCAAAAGTAGGCAACTTCTAGATGACTTGTGTCATGCAAATTATTGAGAAATTATTAATATGCTTATTAGTGGGATCTTGCAAACATGCATATACTAATTTTGTTTAGGCAATTCATCCTCACTAGATGCATAAGACTGTCTAGATTTCGAATTTCCAAATTTGTGTAAATTGGCAATCTAATTTTCTCAAGCATAATGACAGATGACAAAATAACCAAAAAAACAAAACAAAGAATGAGACCCATACCATGGTTCTATTCTTTCTAAATCCATGTCATCTAAGATATTTGCCAGTTGTCTTGACAGAGAGCCTTTCTCCTAGGCATTTGCTTCTGTTCCTCACTTAGTCAGTCCCATTTAGAGAAGTTCTTATTTCTTGATGGATGTAGGCTAGTTCTTACTGTTACCTGCAGCTTGTTCAGACATTTTCTGTACATGCAAAAGTATGTTGTAGCTCTAGACTGGTGACATGCAGAAAGCATAATGCCCCAGTGGGTTTCCCCTCAGAATTCCTCCTATTGTTTGCTGAAAGAAATGCTTCTGTATACTTTCTATTCATGTCCAAAAATCCAAATATAAATTTGTCAGCATCTTCACCTGCAATTAGCCCATTCAACACTATCCTTAGCTTTGTTAATGTATCATGGTCCTTGACTCGGCAACCAAGACCATTGAGGCAATTGCATCTTCCTTCTTTATGCCCGACAGATTTTCCATTGCTGAATTCCATTCACAACAGCAACCAGATTCGTTGACTATGACGATACGAGGGATCAGCTCACTGGGATTTCGCATTATTGCAACATAGTCACCCTGAATGCGACTGTACTTATCCATCAACATTTTCTTGCCTGTGTCACATCTTGTGCAACCAAGCAGACACCGACTATGTCATCCTTCACATAGACTACAGCAAGAATTGAAAACTAATTAGATTATAGGTCATTACTCTCTTGATGTTTGAATGACTTTAGTTTAATCTCAATATTTTTCTCTTCTTTACCTATAATTGAAGTAACAAGATATCACAAACATCAAATGTAAATGCAATTTGATTTTGGTGATTCAAAAGAGAGGCAACCTGTGAAAAAGAAATAGGAAATACCAGCCGAAACAAGGCAAAGCTTAGCACATTTCTTACCATGTCTATCAAAACATCCTCCACAAGATCAATTAGAGGCATCCCAATAACTTCTGCCACCGGTAATCCAGTCAAATCAGCTGCTTAGCTATTCCAGCCATTTATGTTAGCGAATGCATCAATAGCCCAAATTGTCACACTAGCTGTTTCAATAAGCCGAACCATCTCATTTGTAACAGCACGTAGTCCATCCACCCACTTGATCTCTTTCGTTGTGTGCAAACAGAACCAAAATATAAAGTCCCTGGAAGTAATTTTAACCACAGTCATGCCACAGACATCTTCCCCTAGTTCAGCGGCTCCTGGATAGCCTGCCTCTGTCAGACTGTCCATGATTAAGCCAGTGAAACCATCGTGGCACTCCTGAAGCCATGATACAATATCCCTTATCTATGCCTCAGTAGGTGTCATTCCAAGCACCCTAGCCTGGTTCTGATAGCACAGAGCTGCTCCATCGCACTCGACGAGATCCATTACATTTGGTGATTGGGTGAAGATACTAACTGGTGCATCACGGAGAAGCACATCACAAGAAGTGGTTGCGTTTGGAGAATATGCCTCTCCTTTGCTTGGGCTTCCAGCTCAACCTGCTTGTTTAGCTGAACCCCAAATACTTGCATAAGAAATTCAAGCATATCTGAGCGAGAACGGCACAAACCTTGGAATGGTGTGATGGCAGACAACTAAACACCAGAGAATATTCCTCCCTTTCTGTTGCTGAATACCACCAGTTTCATCTTCATTTTCACTTATAGTTACCGATATAGCGAGAGAAGCAATGGAACCTGCTCCCAGCGGTAGTCGGTGAAGATGGACCGCCGATGAGGTTGCTTGTTTGTTGACTGCAAGCAGACTTCGGGAGGGAGTTCGAAGCCGTGATGAGCCTACCAGGGAAGAAGGGACAAACAAGGCTAGTTCGGATCCTCTGTCCTGAATCCTCTCTGTCCCCATGTCCCACTGCCGATCGGACGGTTCAGATTACATCTCAAGACATCATGACATCTTTAAGATGTGTGCAGTATCCTTGTGATGTGCAAGACATCCTTGAGATGTAATCTGGACCGTCCGATCGGCAGTGGGACATGGGGACAGAGAGGGTTCGGGACAGAGGATCCGAACTAAAACAAGGCAGGGAAGGGTCCAATACAGTCCGCTCAAGTCAAATGAAGAGGGTCAACGATGATAAAAAAACAATGATGAAAAATAGCGAGGAGCAATAACAGAATTTACCTATGTGAAAAAAAGGGACCACAAATATATATGGTATTCTGTTCCCTTAGCACAAATAACGAGACATGTTATTAAAATAAGGTCAATCATACAAATAGTCTGTCGTCTTTCTCTAATTGTGCCAACTAATTCTTTGTTTGGAGGATGGGAACCTCCGCTATATAAGTTGCACAAAGCCTTTCCCAATGATTGTCTGGCGATGATTACACATAGCGTTAAAAAATTATTTGGTTGATGGGTTGTTGATTATTATTCCATAATGATGGACCTTCCGAGATTTACAGACCTTGATGCTCTAGTGATATCTCTGTGACAATCTTAACGATATTCGACTGGATCTTAGTCCCAAGCAGGTCCGATCGAACATACAAAGAGGGTGCTAAGTATTTGAGCGATTGAGTTAACCTTTGTTGCTTTAATCCATCTTCCTAACTATGAAGTCTAGTCAGACCTTGAAAAAGGATGTCAAATATATCAAACCTCTGAGCTAGCCAATGGAGCCAATTTACTCGGAACCATGCATGGGAAATGTCCGTCCAGAGTCTCTCAGGAGAACCAACCTGAGAGTCTTCGAATGACTTCTTACAATTGTGCTCAACTAGGATCCTAAGAATCTGCCCAACCGCTCAAGTTAACCACCTCGGGACCTTGATCGCCATGACTCTTGGGAGTCTGAGCGCCACGTCCCTTGGGACTTTGACTGCCACGTTCCTTGGGACTTTGATACATGTGTTGAGGGTCCCATCTTATCTGTTATATCACATGTCTCCCTTTCAAATCTAGTCGAAGAAGGATGCAAGTACGAATGACTAGACTGTGATGTATCAACGCCTTTCTTGCAACTCCGATCGGATGTTTTGCTCGGCCAATGACTTTTTATTATTTAGGTCATTAATCGTCACTGGTGTCTCAGTAGTAAGTGTGTCATATGCCTTAAATGTGCACAAATGGGTAGTGATATGCATATTATTTTTAACCTTGATGATGATTATCCTATCACATTCCTAATAAATGTCACTCATACTTTTTGTCACGTGGCAAACACCTTTGAAAAATATTTGGAATGATAAGTCATTATCATGGTTCGACATGACAGAAAACTATTGGACTTCAACAGTGACAATTTGATCTCTCTCTCTCTCCTTCTTTAAATGGTATGACTGGGACTCAAGGGTCCTAGGTTTTTAAGGTTTCAAACATTGGAAAAACCCCTTCATTGCTCCTCTTCCTTGACTCTCTAGTCTTTTTGACATCGACGGTTTCCTCTTTTTCTTTCGTTTATCCTCATAAGTCCTAGCCACCTCTCTTCCTTAACTCACTAGCACGTTTGCTTCTTCTTTTTCTTCATCTCCTATGGCACAAGAGACCCCTTCTCATGTCCTTGACCTCTAGTACACCTCCATAATCTCCGACATCAATGGCGGCAACCTAGATCAAATTAGATTAACCTTCGAAGTTCCTAAAAATCATAGGATAATCATCCCCAATAACCATGATCACCCCCATTTGCCTCCCCCTGTCTTTCTTTCCATTGTTCAAGGATCATTTTCTAGGTGGGCTTCGTTTTCCTCTTCACCCTTTCTTCTCTGAGATTTTCCATTACTTTAGGATTCCCTTTCAATAATTAGTGTCTAACTCCATTTGACTACTTTTTGGGGGTGATGATCCTCTTTTCGCTTATTTTGCCTCCCTCTTAATCAACGTGTTTTCCGCTACTTTTATTATCCTAAGAAAACAAAGTTGGGGGTTTTTATTTATCAGGCCCGAATGAATGTTGCTTTCTTCGATTAAATGTCTTCTTCAAACAAGGGTTGGAAATCTCATTACATCTTCATCATGCTAATTCCTCTGGTTTCTTGACGGACCGACTGGTTGATGGACTTGCCACCACTACAAGCGCTTAGAGATTTCCAAGTGGAGCCTACATTCGTAATGGCAGCTCGGACCCAGGCTGGTTTGACATTTAACATAAATATTTTACTTCAAGAGGGTGTTTTGTATCTATTCAGCTTGAGTTTGATTGAGACTAGCCTACTCCTTCGGTAAAAAATTTTCTATTTAAATTCATATTTTTTTTCTAACTTAGGTATCTGTACTTTCTTTACAGTCGAAACCATGTGGAAAGCCTCGCTCGTTGCTTCTATCAAGCTCACAGAAGAGGAGCTAAACGAACGGGTGGACATCGATCAAGAATTGTGCGGCTCGCATTCGACCGGTTCATCAACTGTGGTTGAGGGCTGTGACGTTGCCACCAACACTGAGAAATTGTCTCCTCCCCAACATTCTATGGTATCGGTACTCATGCTGTAGGATCGAAAGAGTGTGATAAAGGGGGGGGGAGAGGGGGTGAATATCGCACTTTAAAAAACTTTTCTTTTCGTGTTTTAAAGACAATCAGAATATGCAGCGAAAAGTAAAAGGCTCGTTTGGTTACTTGGTTCGGAGCTTAGGTCGACTCCTACTCTAAGACCCACGATTCTTGATCGTACCGATGGACAATTCACTAAAACTCTTCTTTCCGAAAACCTCGGAAAGAAGCAATGCGTACAAGTAGATGAATAAGATAGTAACAACCTACTATCTTACTTGAATTAAGTACTATTCAAGCAATATAAAATTATACCGATAGTATATAAAAGTTGAAGCTCGATCAACACTTCTTAAAGCAGTTGCTTGCTTATGAAGATGAGTAGTCGTAAAATGAACAGCAGCTTGAACAGAGATGAACTTTGAACAGATTTCTTGCTTCATTTTTGAGCCTCGGACCTCGAGCTCTTTTTATAAGATTTGCCAATGTTCAGTTGACCGATCCACGGGTTTGGTCGACTGAACTTGCTCTCTTTCTTCTTCGTTGAGATCCGATCCTCAGCATTAATGATGTTTAATGGTTCGGTCGACCAATCCCTTTGTTCGGTCGACAGATCAGAGAACTTCCCTGTTCGTCGAGATTCACACTTAATGCCCATTAATGTGATGATCTTTTGGTCGACCTATCCTCTAGTTCAGTCGACCGATCAGCTTGGCTTCCTTCTTTGCTTTAGCTCGATCTAATCTATGTTGAGTCATCAAGGTTCGATCGACCGATCAAACTTAGATCGGAACGTGCTTTACTTTGATCTGAACTGATCTCTAATCTGAGTCAAGCTAGTTCGGTCGACCGATCAGGCCGGATCTACAAAATAGAGTTAAACAGAATATTCCTGCAACACAAAGATTAGCACAGTAATATATATAATGCATAAGTAATATTAGACAGTAGAACTGTCTTGATCTCAACTTGGAAACTTTTTTGGTTTCTTCAGTTGGATCAGTGACCTTAGGTTGATCTTTTTAGGAACACGACCTCACTGTCACTCCTCCAATTATATACCTCAACTTACCTGCCAAACATTGCTCCTCGAAACTTGTTTGGACTTTCCCTGCTTAGTGTCTGATCGTCTGATCCACTAAGACTTTTCCTGCAATACTATATTAGCCAACAACAATAATAGTAATACAAAAATATTATGGTAAACCTAAACTTAGATTTATGAGATCTGCTAGTCCGATCGACCATCCGATCAACCTTGCTTGGAGTTCACTCCTCCAAGACTTCTCGTTACCTAAGGTTATCTCCCCCTATGATTTTTTCCATCTGGCTTCACTCACTAGAACCTAAGGTTATCACCCCTAGGGTTTTCTCCATCTGACTTCACTCACCAAGACTTAGTATCATATCCTCCAGACCTATCAAATCCACCTAGCTTCCATGATCTACCAAGATTTCCCTTACCTAACCTGCAACTAGGACTTCCTTTGCCTAGCCGCAGTTAGGACTAGTCACTCGGTTGACTTCCTACCATTGCCTAGCCACGACTAGGACTTCCCATGATCAAACTCCATTAAACTTACTTAAACATATTTATTAGATATTAAAATCTTGGAGGTCGATTACACCAACACATACCCTCGGGGTCACTAGAGGACATCGAGCCTCTCTCCATAAGAAAAAGGCATCATTTAGTGAGGCTTGGGGATCATGCTCCTTCATCTTCTTCAGGCCAATGCCCTCCTTCCATTCGTGAGGGCCCTTCCCTTCAAATACTTGACCCCTCACCGCTGACAGCAGACGAGACTACCAGCGAGCTTCCAACCGGTCAGTCACCGGCTCGTCTCTCACCCGCTGCCTTGACATCCCAACCATCTCCGTTCAGAGCTATGGCACATGACCACCTAGTCCCACCCCTCGAAACTTCCAAAGGACCTCTTTTAAGCACCCCTGGAGCCACCATAGTGTTTCTATCCAAGAGAGGAGCCACTTCCTCCAAAGTAGAATCTTCTGAAGCCCTACGTCTTTTGAAACTAAGGGGGTTCTATCGGGCAATCTTATTAGAGCGACATGAATCTCATGCACAAACAAACACCCCTTGGAGTAGTGGATTGTTTCTCTCAAGAGCTCACCAAGGTATATTGTTGATTTTGTTAGAAACTTATAACCACCTCTCTTAACTATTTCCTGGCCAGTGTTGAGTAGCTGGAATGGGCCTAAGTTACCACTTTGTCGAGATGACCTACGCCTGTAGCAAAGTCGAGGTGCAATTGGCGGCGTTGGAGGTGGCACAAGCAAACCCTCCTCCGGGCTTGGAGGAAAGCTGAGAAGAGGTGGCGTCCTTGAATTCCAACTTAGTGAAACAGAGCGAGCTCCTTGAACGTACTGCCCAACTTGTAGAGGAGAAGAAGAAAAAACATGCTGTTAACTCAACCACTTTAGAGAAGCTCCAACACCAGCTTGGTGTGGTAGAGTCCAAACTAAAATTTGAGAGTGCTCGGATGCAACGAACATTGTTTGATCTGGACAAGAAGACCGTGGAAGCCAAGGCACTGCTCGCTTAACTTAAAGAGCTCACATTGGCCCATGAGGCGGAGCTAGTAGGAAAAACATCCGAGCTGATCTCGAAGGACGCCGAGCTGTAAAATTATAAACCTGGGGAGGTAGACCGCTGCGAAGAAAAGAGAGTGGAATATCTCCGATCTCAGATCTTTGATGACCTCCTAAACCAGAGGACTATAAAGATGTTTAAGTTTGGGGTCGATGGTGCCCTTAAGCAACTGAGAGAGGTCGGCCACCTCACCACTGAACTCCATCCTAGGTTCATCAACCTTTAGAAGATCTTCGATGACATCCCCAACAACGTTTTCCCAAAATTTACATAATAGTGATATTTCCTTCGCTTTGTTCTTGGATCCTTAACTTTTGTAAGGATTGTAAATGAACCAAGCAAATATGATAGTTGTTTGTCTATGCTATAAATTTCAACTTCCTTTATGTTTTCCCCTTGACTTTCTTCCATTCTATATATTTGTTGGGTTGTGGTACCCACATGGAAAAACCCTTGGGTGCTCGCCAGGAGGAGCTACACCAGTGTTCCCCATTGTGTTCATCGAGCCCCCGAGAGCATAGGTTAAATAGATAGGCGACTTCTGCTACCGCCTTGGTAGGGGTTGTGAGTATCTGAGGACCAGGCTTACACTCCTGTGTTCTGAGGCCCCACTAGAGGCAAAACAACCATGTGTTGAATGGGAGATACTAGGAATCGAGCAAATAGTATTGTATGCTAGCGTTAAGAGTTTTCCTTTGAATGTTTTAGAAATGGTGTGAATATTGATCAAGCATCTTGGTACCTTTGGGCTTAGACAAGCAATTGCAAGGATACGCGTGATCTAGCCTGCCACTTAGCGGCCTTTGAGACTGACCTGACCATATTCGACCTTCCGTCCGCCAGTTTTATGATCTCTCGGGGCGCAGGCGCACCATGCTTATAACTTTAGCCATGCAACATAAGTGCCTGGGATGTATCATCTGATCGGACAAACAAGAAAGTCAAGCAAGTGGCGTAACAACCTTTTTATGAGTGTGCGGGGGACCCCATTTATAACCTAGTGTTAAGGCATAAGACTCTGGAGATTTACCTCTGACCAGATGATCGAAGGGCATGGAAAATCCTGCTTATAACTTGGTCGATGAGGGCACAAGAGTCTGGAAATTTACCTCCAATCGGACGATCGAAGGGCACGGGGAACCTTGCTTATAACTTGACATTAAGGCATAAGAGTATGGAAATTTACTTCTGACCGGATGATCGACGGGCAAGGGAAACCCCACTTAGAATTTAGCCACTAAGGGTTCAAGAGTTTGAAAATTTACCTTCGACCAGATGATCGAAAGACATGAGGTGTTAGGTTTTTAGGGATGTTCTAAGACTTTATGATTTTACTATTTATTTTATAAATATATATTCACTATTTGAGTACATATTATATGTTTAAATAGTCTTAAACTCATTTACTAAATGCCCGCGATATAATTTATAACATGAGAGAATTTGTGATTGGATCATAATTTGTGATTATCTCTACATGTACAATTATGAACATATTGAAATTTTCCTAGTCATCAAATTGATGCATTCAGACATTATCAATTATGTAAGACTAGTACCGGTTATACTCCTTGATTTAGCTAAATAGTTGTTTCTCATTAGCTGGAGACATTGGGATGTCAAGAGTTTCGTGGATGCTTGAGTCTGGAAATTTACCTCTGACCGGATAATCAAAGGGCACGGGTAACCCCGCATATAACTTGGTCGTTGATGGCTCAAGAGTATAGAAATTTGCTTCCCATTGGACGGTCGAAGGGCACAAAGAACTCCACTTATAACTTGGTGCTAAGGCACAAGAGTCTGAAACTTTACCTCTGATTGGGCGGTATGAGAGTATGGGAAACTCAGCTTATAACTTGGACCCGAGAGCACAAGAGTATGAAAATTTACCTCTAACCGAACGATCGAAGGACACAGGGAACCTCATTTATAACTTAGCACTAATGCACAAGAGTTTGGAGATTTACCTCCGACCAGACAGATGAAGGGAACGTGAAACCCTGCTTATAACTTGGTGGCTGAGGGCACAAGACTTTGGACATTTACCTCTGACCGGATGGTCGAAGGGCACAGGGAACCTCATTTATAACTTAGCACTAAGGCACAAGAGTCTGAAAATTTACCTCCGATTGGGTGATCGAAGGGTACGGGGAACCTACCTTATAATTTGGTCGTTGAGAGCTTAAGAGTTTGAAAATTTACTGTAGATCTCGTGCGACCGACAAGAGAAGATGAATTGTCCTGAAAATAAAAATACTTTTTCTCGATCTTTGGATTAAGTCAGACAAACACTTGTTAAGCAACAAAAAATTAAATGCATAAAATAAAGAAAGAGTTCAAAATATTTACTTGGTTTGTAATCAAAAGATTGCTAATCCAAGACAAATGTAGCTTATTAAAATCTCCTTCTCACAAAAACGGAGTAGTCTCTTACAAGATTGAAAGCTCAGAAATGTGAAGAACAGAACTCATTTACAAGTGTTATTTTAAACTACTTAGACCAAAGCTCTATTTATAACCTACTAGTTAAATTTAACCGTTTATTGACATGGCACGATCTGGGCGCCCAGATCCTATCCGAGCGCCCCTAGCTGGTTGTCCAGCTAGCCATCTCAGTCCGCTTCGCAACAGTAAAGAGATCAAAATTTATCCACTCCTAGGCGCCCAGACCTACTCCGGGCGCCTAAATTGCCGCCAAAGTTGATCCACTGCATCGAGGCACCCTTTCAGTACCAAAGTGGTCCGGGCGCCTAGATCGGTCAGCCATGTGCTGACCGTTTGGCGCCTTCTCCGGTCGTTTGGGTGATTTTATCTATCCAGAATTGAGCTCACCCGAACCTATCTTCCGGCCTTCTCCTTGAGCAATTTTCTGGTCCGACTTCTCATCTCTCAGAAACGTCGTATGCTTCCTTCTCGTCCGCCAGCGTAGTCTTCCATAGCATCTAGTTCCTCGGACGCACCGATCCCGTCGACTCTTTTTCGTGCCATCCTTTTAGCTGGCTATGTCTTTCGCTCGACTTCTTGTGCACCTAAGTTCTTACATACTTAGAAACAAGGATTAAATACATAGGACCTAACTTGACTTAGTTGATCATATCAAAGCTACCAAGGGTATTTACAATCTCCTCTCTTTTGATGTGAATATACCCAAGTTAAATTAGGGTAAAGAAAAAATAATAAAGTAAATGAATATGCAAATTAATACATTAAATATGTAAATTAAAATAATAAAAAAAATTATGCCTGCCCCTAGTCTTAAATTTTATTTCTCCCCATTTGATGTTATTAAAAATAGGGGTAAAATATCAAAAATAAATTTAAAAAATTTCTAAGGGTTACATCAACCGTGATTAATACTTAAATTATGAGATTTATTTTTTGAAAATCTAAATTTTTATAATTTAAACACTCATTTTTTGAAGAAAAAAAATAATTTTAATTTTAAAAAAAAATTATTTTTTTTGTCACTATTAAACATAATAATATACAATTGTGATAAAATTTTTACAAATAAATAAAATTAAAATAAGTAGTAATTAATTATTCTATATAGAGATATATATTTTTTTAAAATATTTTAAAATAGATTTGAGTTCGAAAATTTTATAAAATTTTTTGAGTATGTAAAATAAAAAGTATATTTAAAAAAAAAAAATTTAAAATTTGAATGTTTGAGAATTTTTAATATTAAAAATTAATATTTTGACAAAAAATTTATAGAAAATTAAATAATGGTAAAAAAATTTAAAAATATTTTCTTTGACAGAGATCAATATTTTATCATAAAAAAATAAATTTTTTTAAAAAACTTTACGATATAATTTTAATTTTAAAGATAATATTTTTATTTAAAAATCCATAACAAAAATATTACAATAAAAGAAATTAAAAATTTTCCTACATATAAGTAATAAATTTTTTTTACAAAACAATTGAGATGTAATTAATTTTGAATAGAATGGATTTGAAAAACTTTATTTAAAAAAGTTAGACAATTTTAAGCCTACAATAAAAATTGTAAAGCGAATAAAAATTAGAACATATGCATGAAAATATAACCTAAGAATAATTTTGAAACCCAATATATAGGTTTTACCTATTGGGTTAATCAGAAATTTTTTTATATATATTTTCTTATTACTTTTCTGATTTGATTTTTGTGAAATCTATAATACTAATTTAACCCTGAATAATTTCTTAAATTTGAAGTAATAAAATTTAACACGTAGAATTTTTTTTAAATTTTCTATTTGTTCTTTTAGCTTAGCATTTTGAATTTTTAATTTGTAAATCAATAAACAAAATTTTGTTAAGATTATTTTTATTTCTTAATTTTTTATTTTTTATTTTGAGTTTAGACATTGATTTTCAAATCACAAAAAGATCATTTTTTTTAATCAAGCGAACCAAAGGGAGAAAGAAAACAAAGCAAGAAATGAGAAAGAGGCCAAAGCAGGCAAGGAGAGGTTCCAGATTCTGATTGAAGCATCCAAGGCGGAACTAATTTTTCCCCTCAAATTATTCTTCAATTTGGTCATTAATTCCCCTAAAACCCCATCAAATCTGAGAAAGAGCGACGAAATCCAAACGCCACAAGGTCGATTATTAATAGAATGACAAGACAAGACCGAATTTTTATTTACTGGAATCAGTGAGGAACAAGTTGATTTGATCCATATATAAACTCAATTCACATCAAATAACTGTAAAATTTTCTTCCTCGCCAAATCCACTCTCCTAACTACGGCTGTACACGATCTTTAAATAAAAGAATTACAGAAAAGAACAGGAACAAGTTAAAGAGGAAGAAGAGATCGAGGGAACTGAAAGAAGAGCAAGATGAAGAGAAGAAAACAGAGTCAATGCATAAGGAAATCCCTAGAAGAAGAATGCTGCTCTTTGGCATGACTTAATATTAGTGAATTACTGCTCTCCGGTAGATCAGATAGAATACAGTTGGTTGCTCTTAGCTTTATGTGAGTATCTATTGAATATAGAGCTTCGCACGCATTCGAAATTCGTTCGAAATCAAAAGTCGTGCAACGGAAAAGTAAAGATAGAATAGACAGAGGCAAGGTAATTTTACTTGATTCGCAGTCCTATAACTATTATTCCAAGGCTCGCTGTTATTTTGACCGTTTTCGATTAACAATCACTATTAATTTTCTTCTTGAAAGAGAAGAAGGTTTGTTTCTTTTTGGATGATAGGGTTCTGTACCAATGATACTGACCTTTTGAACAATTCAGTAATAAAATAACCTATTGCACAAAAAGATATGCAACCAACGGAGCGTTATCAAATGCTAGGTTCGTTTGAGCTCATAATAGCGTCGCGGCGTTGTTACGTCATTGAAGCTTGAGAGCAGCTTTTCAGAGTCTAGAAAGCATAGAAGAGTTCTTAAATATCTGTGCTTGCGGCTATGGTTGAAGTCTCCTTTTATAGGTGACCTTGGGTATCTGGATCAACTTCAGGTGCCTCTAACTTGGCTCATCTGATCCGACCCCGTCGGTGAATTAGTTATCTCCAGGCCCCTGACCTATTGACATGCAATAACTGGACGAAGTTCTACCCGACCTCTTCCGCGTCGAATTTATCCCTTCTCGGGCGCTTGGTCGGCATGCCACCTCATCTAGACGGGGGTTCCAGTTTCGAGCTATCAGGGCGCTGGACCCACTCGAGACGCCTGGACCTTCGATCGATTGGAACGTCTCTGGGCGCCTGGAGTCTTTGATTTCGGCTATCTTCTTATTATTGATCCCTGCATCACAGTGTTAACACAAGCAAGTACAATTATTATGATTTTGGTTGGAAATTATTGGAGGTTGTTTGGTATTGATGGTGCATTGTTCTTAAGCCCGCTGGTTTATCTCAATTTCTGTTTATGGTATTCTCTTATGTTCCATGGGCTTTCATATTGTGTGGAACATTTGCTCGGATTCTCTTTATGTTACATGGGTTTTCTTTTGGAGTTGAAGACAAAGCTTGGCACGCTGAGGTCTTCTCAGATTTCAGGTTTTTCTTGGGAGGTTTGCTTTGTGTTTATAATGGCATTTTCTGCATGATTCAGGGGAAAAGCTTGAAGAGGGGAGGTTTTATGCTTGCTGGTGTGTTGATTTTGTTGGGGTTGGGTTTTCGGCAGAATTCTGTGCAACCGCAGTGTGCGTTTGAATGAGTGCTTACGTGCTATAATCAGTTCTTTGATTTTAGGTTTTCGAGAGTGTATCCTCACAACTCCACTAGGAAGAGTTTATCTGGTGCCAAACATTAGTTCACCTGATCTATTTGGACTTTTGCTCAACTTAATCTTGACCCTCAGGACTTTCTGCTAGACATTAGGTCCTCGATCCGTCTAGACTTCCTGCTTGATGTTTTCAACCTTTGGGTTTTCTTGCCGGGTGTCCTCGACCCGGGGCTTCATGCCCGATGTCATCGAAACAGCTAAGACTTCCTGCCCCGTCCCTCCGACTAGAGCTTTCTGCTCAACTAAAACTTTCCTACAAATTCGATAAACACATCAAAACTCAAAAGGACTTTAACTTTTAACCCTTTGTATCAAAATCTAGATTCGATATCTCCACACATTCACTTTGAGATGGAAAGACTCTGCCCTTTTTGCTTCACTAGAAATTATATTAAGAAGATGGCAGTAATTTCCATAATGTCTGTCTTCTGAATGTTGAGAATTCAGAGGTTCACAAAACTGGTAATTGTATTAGATAACTCGCTTCCTTGACATGGCAATGAAATAAGGAAACATTGGTGTATCAATTTACTAGGGAATATTAATGAAGATAATCTAAAATTTCCTTCATTCACATCTAAAACTAGTCTGCTATTGTTATGAACTCAAATAGCATTAAATGTCATCATTCTGAGAGAAATAGCATAAAATATCAACCCACGCGAAATTCCTTCTGTCAAACAACCAAACAACATTAAGATGCAATATTAAATGAACCAGGTTTGTATAACTTTGTACCAAATTCTAACTCAAATGTATGAAATTGAACTCACAGTAACTTGCAGCACACAACTTACCTGCATTTAATATCTGAGCTTGACAATAAATAGATTAATCGCATTCAGCTGAAAGACGTTGCAACATATCAAGTTTCTTTTGTGGAAAATGTTGAATAAGGATGCAATATGTTGAACTGATGCCAATTTACGAGTTATGTCCTTTTTATAAAAAGAAAAAGAAAAAAAAAAAGAAGGAAAATATTCAACTGAACCTCATTGAGTTGGCTAGTAGACATGCCTTCACAAGGATATGAACATTGCACTGCATTCCAGTTGAATGATATATTAATTGGCATTTTAAAGGATAACGGCATACCAAATGAACCAAACTTTGCAGACCAGAAGTGGAATAATATGCAATCTTCGCTGTTCTCTCATCTCATCTAGTGATGGAATTGAATATCAATACACCGAGTTTTCATAGATACCAGAACCAAAATACCATAGCCAGTGATAGAAACCTATCATCATATTCTATCCTCAATATTTATTATTTAGCCAAATACAAGCCTTAAATACCCATTTACTCTTAACAAAAAATTTGGAAACATCTAAAGTACAATAATACTGCATTTTCTAAATAAACTTGCTCAAGAAACAAATAATCCGTTTCAGCTAAAGATATGCATTAAAAATTTTCAATGGTACAGACAACAGTGTGTTGTACCTCATATACCGTGTACAAAAATCCGACAAGTAGGAAGACGACGTGATGCAGCTCTAACAACTTAGAAAATATCATGATGTTTGCACGAGATGATACATATAAGAAAAACTCAGACAAAGTTCTCGGTCCCTCTCATCACCCCAACCTCCCCAACCTTTAAAACCAGCTTGGTAACCTGTCTGCTTCTTGAAAGCATGCACTGGCCAATTGGACTTTATATTCAAAATTTTATCAATTTCATCAAACTGTATACTTGCTTCCCCGTTGTCAATGCATGCACTGCTCTTCCCTTGTCCCTGATGCAATCCGCATTTTCCAAAATGAGCTGCACTTCTCCTAGGACCTCTAAGAGTGTAAACAGGGGTCCCAAATGAAGGATAGACAGTAGCCCACATAGTTATGTCCCAGTTATATTCATCAAATGAGCAAAACTCCTTTGCTTTTGAGTGGATCTTCCTCCAAACTGTCCGGTTAAAGGCGTACCCTACATTGCCCATCTTCTCAGCAATCAACATATCCAAGCCTTCTCCTTTAGAATTCACATCTGATGGCGCCAGGTTGGCAGCATAACACTCTGGGCATTTCGAGGGTTTCAATCCTATGAGAAGTTGGAGGTTCCGGTAGGCATTTGGATATATATAATGATCCTCTTCAATGAAAAGAAGGTGACCAGAGAATCCCTTGGTCTCATCCATCCCATCCCACACAGTATTCATCATCCACCACCAATGATGCTTCAAAGACACAATGTTGGGTGACCGGTGGTTGCCATATTGGTCCGCTGTCCCATTACACTTCTTCATAACAGGGTCCTCCTTATTGCGGCAATCACCTGGTGAGATGCCCGGAAAGCTATCACGGAACAAGTGTGGAGAATATGGTGCAAAGATCTGCTTGACCTGGCAGTACCGGATGCTCTGGACAATGCTATCCATCTCAGGGAAGTATCCATCGTGGCTTACAATTAGCAATGTCTCCCCAATCCCCTCCACAGCCGCGAGGCTCTGGACGACCACCTTGAGGTATTTGGGGCGGTTATGAACATAAAGGACGATCTTAATGTGGTCTTTGGGCAGCTTAGGAAAGAGATTCAGATTCCTAGGGGGCAATTTGTTCCTCTGATCCAGAGAAATGGATAGCGAATTCTGATATGGTAACCTGAGCTCAGATTTGAGATGCCTCACTGCGGGGTGGTCAGTTTCCCAAGCATCGTCCTTTTCCAATTTTGCAAAGGAAGCATATGAAGTTACCGCTCCATGTTTCAGCACAAAGATTAGAAACATAACGGCGACTAGGATTGAGAGAAGGAGCGGAAGCACGCGCCGCCACGGGAGAGCCTCTTTCATAGCGCGTGACTTCCTGTTAAAGGCCATCGAACTTTTGATCCTAGGAACCCTAATCCTGCAAAAGCATATCAAATCTCAAATTTGTGGCTTATGAATGCAAGGCGAAAAACCAAGAAAATACCTTGCCCAGAAGCTACTTCATCGACGAATCACAATCTATGATACTACAGATGAAACAAAAAAGAGAGAGAGATGGAAATTGAAGAGATTCCGCATCAGCTATCATTAAGATCACGGAAATCCAAACCGGCAAATGAATTGGTTACCCGAAGAAAGCAATCGCTTCCCAGGAGCTAAGAGAATGAACGATAATCAACCTCGAAACATCTGCAAGAAAAGGAATGAGAGATCTGAACGCCGATCGAGCGAGGGCGGAGAGGCAAAAGGAGGCGGCGGCGACCGCAAGTGAAGTCGTCGACTGCTTGGTGGGCACGAAACTGGAAACCCACCACGCATGGGCATTGCAGGCATTGCAATGGCCACTGGGACCGACTGAAGAAGTAGACGTAGCTATCATTTACTCCATTGTCTACCTGGATGAAGTTTCGAGGAAGCTCAGTGGGACTCGCTCCTTTCATCTAGAGATCAAATAGACGGACGAGTAGCTGGGTTGAGTCCGTGCAGCGGGATCTCACCCCCCACATTGATTAAGCCCGCTGCAATTAATTATCAACCGAGGACTTTGGTCCTTTTATCAGAGAACACTTACATTTAATATATAACATAATATTAACGGTTCTCAAATCAAATATAGCATTTACATTAAAAAACTTACTTTATAAATTGTTTTGGTTCTTAAAAATTAAATATTAATAGATGCTGTTAGTATTTATTTGGTAAAATAATTATTTATGATTAATTATAAGGAAGTATAATATTTCTTAGTTAAAAATCTCATTTAAAGAAATATAAAATAATTATTTATGCTCGTTCGGCAATTAGATATAAATTAATTTTATATTTAAATATAAAAATATGTAACCTTATAAAATTTTTGCATTTTAAAATATTTCCCTAGCATTATTAAAACAGATCTACGTTTAGAAAGGGGATCTAGACTTTGCGTAAGAAGACTTTCCAAGTCTCCCACTTTTGTCCCTTTGTCCCGGACCATCTTCAGCCGGCCGGGGCCGGTCCATCCCTTCCTCACCCACCCACGTTTCAGTTACATCAACTGCCTTCCTTCCCCACCGGCCGGCGACGGAGTTGATCCAGCTGCATTATTCACGCAGGCCATCACCACCTGCAGCTAAAAGCTCGCTCGAAAGCCGCCTTCCTCCGTGATAAAGGACACGAGATGATACATTAATTGCTTGATTACTGATGAACTTGATTGGACTCACGTTTGCGCATACGAATTGAATTTTTAGCACTACAATATTCTGAGGATGGCATTGATCAGCCTGAAGATGTACTTATTATCAATCACTTCACACGCAAATTACGGGCATAAAAAGAGGAAAGCAAATTGATTACATGATGAAGCAACCGTAGGAAGGCTCGTCCTCGCAGACGATCTTGTAGCATGGGTAGCCGCCGTAGTACACGGGTTGCGATGGCGGGGGATCCGCCACAGGTTTGGATGGTGGCGAGGCGGAGGACACGTGGCCGCAGGAGCAGCAGCGGCAGCACCCCTGGTGCGGCTCGTAACAGGGGCAAGGCTGGTAGCAGCAGGGCCCCATCGGGACTGGGAAGGCCCACATCGGGAATCTCACAACCACCTCCGGCGGCGGCGCTGGCTCTATCTTGGGTGGTGGAGGCTTGGACGCGGGTGGTGGAGGCTTGGACGCAGGTGGTGGAGGCTTGGGAAGCGGTTGTGGAGGCTTTGGAAGGGAAGGTTTCGGAGGGAGAGGATCTGGTTTGGGCTCCTTCTTCGGTGGAGGTGGGGGTGGGTCTGGTTTTTTGATCTCGATGTCTTTGATCACTTTGTAGGCCATGCAGCAGAGCTTCTTGATAAAGCAGTCGGGGTTGAAAGGGCCAGATACAGTGACAGTGTTCTTCTTCTCATCGAAGACGATGGAATTGATCTCGAATCGCTCTAAAGATAAATTTACAGAATTTCTCAAAAAAGAGAAAATTTGCTTACTTAAGTACTCTGAAACTTAGGAAGCCAGTAATGCATATGCTTACTCTGGAGCTGGCAAAGTGTGCGCTTGATCTTCTTGGAGCAGCAGCAGCATTCGAGGTCGACCTTTATGATAACTGTGGCAATCTGTGACAATTCAGAGTAGATTACGCATCTATCGATCACAACATAAAGTGATCAGAATTAAGAGCTCCAAAGCAGAGGATCTAACTGGGGAATTGAATACCTTCGGCTCTTTCCCTGCCATCTCTTGCAAGATTTGGAATCTGAATTAAGACTGAAAGGATAGACCAGGATGAGAGCCGGCTGTCCCTTTATAGACAGCTAGCTTTGCTTCGTAGATAAAATAGTTTTCAGAGCATGATCGTAGAGCTTTACCTTCATTGTGGCTGCTTGTATTCAGCAGTAAACAGAGAGATTAAATTTTCAACCTGTAGCAAAAAGAGAAGTAAAAGAAAAATCAAAGTTGGACCAGCTGCTAGTGTATGTTAGTCAGAAAGAAATTAATGATTACATCTTGTTTAATTGATGATGATGAGATAATTAAGAATTATTGTGCTTTTGAGCTGAACAATCGGAGAGCTTTGCTTAGGATTTGACATCACCTTTGGCCTGTAGCTTGCATCATTGCGCACCAAACCTAAAGCACTAGCCTTGCCCAGCTCAATTTGAAATCCAATAGGAATTCTTATTTTGTTCCTCAATTTAAAACCTAATAATGAGTTTTTTTTATGTCATCTTTCTCTATTTGTATTTTAGGTAGGTTTTTAAGTCTTTTCAGCTGAGAGATAACTTCTCAACGATAATAATCATCCAAAATAATTTACTCAGAATCATACCTTTCAAGTGCATCTTGTGCACAATCATCGAAAGTTCTTGGACTTGATTGATCACGGTCTTAAAGTTAACTATCTTGTAATATAGGAATCAACCCATGATAAACTTTTTGCCCCCACATCCTCCATTTTTTACTTCATGTCCAAGAACTCTCATAATTTCTTAGTCGTTCTTTTCGTGTTATAAACAACATAGAATAAGTCGACAAGACAATTGAGGATATAGTTTCGGCATAGGAAATCGGTATGCCTCCATTGCATTAATGATTTGGACATTAGTATCATCCTTAACATGCTTGGGAGGATTCTTAGTCAAGAACTAAGCTAAATTGAGTGTAGTCAAATAGAAGAACATTTTCTGCTACCACATCTTGAAGTTCAATCTAGTGAACTTCTTTGGCCTTTCACCTTAGTTAATTGAAACATTTCCAATCAGGACGGAGAGGTTCATTACATATTAAGTCTATTGCACCTTAACACTTTTCGTGATTATCTTAACAAAAATAAATCTATTTTAACATTGTTGAACAATTTTACTGGAGATAGAGGGGAAATACTCTAAATTTACAAAACTAAATTAATACTTATCTATTGAGTGACTTGAACTAATAATTTTAGGCTACTAGTGGAACTGGTTCAATTGAGCTTCCAATGGTTCAAGCAAAGTAGGAAGTGGAGTACTGAGTCCGAGTCAGGGTGTCCCTTGACTGTTAATTAGCAACTTATATCCAAGTCACCAAGTGTCAAGATGGTTGACTGACGAGTGAGTCGTCAAGTCGTTGAATTGCTCGACTACCAAGTCAAGATGCGTAGAAGACTTGAATCAGCCGAGTGTTCCGAGGGCGAGCATAATGCTCCTGAGTGGACGTTGAGTTGGGATGCAAGTCGCCCGAGTCACCGAGTCAAGAAAGGAAGATGTTGAGTTGAGACACACGTCACTCGAATAGGTTGCCGAGTCAAGAAAGGAAGATGTGAGTATTCAGGAAGTAATCTTGAGTTCGAGTAGGTTTTTGAGTGCTCGGAAACTGAGACGTTGATGGCCTCATTCAATGTAGATTCATCCCACCTCTGGATGTGCTTCAAGGTTGTTGTGAGTTTACAATTTTCCAGTATTCAATGGTCAACTACGATTCCTACCAAACACCGATAGTCGCGGTGAACTGAGAGGTGCTCGAATACTATCACGAATATTCTACAGAGCCGAAGATGCACGATAGAGAGGATTAAAGTGACGAGGGATTATGGTGGAAGAATTCTATTTTTTTCTCCTTTTGCTCGCTCATGGCCTCGCCCTTATAAAGGAGCACAACCTATGGCGGTAGTAAATGACTGAATAAAGGTTATTCAATGTCTTTAATTAGATCGGCTGTTTCAATCGACGATTACATATTACATTAATCTCAATTAATCTATCCATTATAGTTTTGAATAGTAGCAAAACGTTGATTTATTTTCTTAGGTAAATTTTATCCTGGCTGATCCAATATTTGACGCGCTGTGAGTCATACTTGTGCACAAATCAATTTAGTTCAATGTAAATCCAGATCTTAGATTTACATTCCATACACACACACACGGAAGAAGAGAATCTTTCCCCTAGTAATTATCAATAACTACAATGCATGTATTACAATATAAATTAATAATAAAATCATAGGAATATGAAACTAAAAATTCATACCTTCCCTTTTCCACCTCAATTTTTTCCATTCAAATTTACAACGCTTAGTCCTTAATCATGCTACTTCGTAGAGAACCTCAGAACTCCTGCAAAAGCTCTTTAGTGCAAATGAACGAGTAACAGAGGTTCCTAGCATAACACATGTACGGTGAGGATTTATATATATATTTTATTTTAGTTTTAATAATTTTTATGAAAAAATGATATATTCATTGAAATATTTACGAATAGACATATAAAAAAAATATGAGCTCTATGAAAAATAAAATCATGAGTTATAAATTTATATATCTATCCGGGAATAATTCATTAATATTTTTTCTTAAATATATAATAATTCTGACAAGTGACATCAATATTTCGGTATCAGCATGACGTGTGATAAAATTTGGTAAACGGTCAAATTTCGTGATGGTCGTTGTCGGTACGGAGGTTGGCAGGGCTCCATTGGTGGTTGGGCCGTAGCAATGTAATTAAGGCGCTTCAATATAACATTACTTATCTCAAATTATACCGCTACAGATAATTATAAAATTAATTTACAGTCGATTATTAAATTGGGTAAGAGATAAGAGCGATTTTTTTTTTTCAAGATATGCGTCCGTTAAATATTAATATATTTTTTATTTTATTGTAATAAATTTGTCTCCTTTAATTAATTGAGCATCCTGGAAAGATAATTAAGACGAATCAAAACCATTATGAAGTGGCATAATTTAGACAATCATTTAGAGACAATCCTAAAATTATCTGATACATCTGCCTTCATCAGCTGATTTATTTCTCACATATATCGTGCTTTTAATTTTTTACAAGTCTTGTAGATTAAATGACAAAATAATTTCATCGATTCAATCTAAAAAATGCTATTGGTGACAGTAATTAATATAGTAAATTAGTAATTTGTTAAAATTTCCTAAAGTAAAGTAAAGTGATATCTCGCTTGCACTCTACTGGGATAAATAGCGTTTTTAGTTTTTTTTATGTTTTCGAAAAATATAGAATACACAACGAAAATAAAAAAAGTAACCAAAGGAAATAAAGAGATAATACAAGTTGATTTTATTTAGTTCGGAATCTATAACAACTTCTACTCCAAGGTTAGTAATTGTCGATCATTTTTGTTGAACAATCCACTAGAAGTTCGAATAAGGATACAATATTTAAGTATAAAAACTACAATAATTTAGATATTGTAAACTAAATTATATCGGCAATAACATATATAAAGATTCTCACTTTCAATCATTTGAGCATCATTACACCGTTGTCGAGGGTTTTTCTGATCAGCGCGTAAGAGCGAAAGTTGTTTGAATTGATGTTTTGAAGTTACTGGTCGAATCCTCTTTTATAGCCCCATCCGGGCGCCTAGATCCCTCCCTGGGCATCTGGAGTGTGCTTACGTGGAGTGCTCTCGTCGAAACTTCATCCAAAAGTTTATCTATGTTCGGGTGCCCGAACCATTGACGTGGGTCGGCTAGTCGTCGTGTTCCAACTCAGAATGAAAATGACTTTCGCTAGACCGTCCGAGTGCCTAGCCAGGCATCCACCCAGGGTGCTCCCTCGTCGTCACTTACTCGAGCGTCTGAAATAACTCCGGGTGTCTGGACAAGCTCCGGGCACCTGGAGTCTTGTTTTCCAACCACCAACTTTCAGCATCACAAGGTTAACACAAGGACAAATAATGTGTAAAGTAATGTAATTTTTGACAATTTTTAGACTATCCGATCCTGACTTTGAGTTTCTCTGAAATTCTAGGTCGGATCGACGCCTATTGTTTCCGTTATGAGGAACGCGCCCTCACCTACTCCTCTCAGGAGAGTTTACCTTTTGTCAGATCAGTCCTCCAGACTGTCTGGACTTTTGCTCAGCATCCGAGA
Organism: Zingiber officinale; assembly: GCF_018446385.1. Classification (NCBI taxonomy): domain Eukaryota; kingdom Viridiplantae; phylum Streptophyta; class Magnoliopsida; order Zingiberales; family Zingiberaceae; genus Zingiber; species Zingiber officinale. Next base: position 1,027,076 of record NC_056000.1, read on the forward strand.
CTTCAGGACTTTCACCTAGTGTCCTTGACCCTAGAATTTTTCGCTTGGTGTTTGCAGCTCCCAGGACTTTTACCTATTGTACTCGACCCTATTGTAGGTGCAGCGGAGGCCGGCAAGAGGGGGGTGAATTGCCTGCAAATAAAAATTATACCCTCCTCGTGCTTTCAACTCAAATAGTGCAATAGTAAATAAACTGATAAAAGCAATAAAGAAATAAGAAGTCAGGAATTTAACCTGAGTGCAACCAAGAGGGTTGTTAATCCAGGGCAGTAAGAAAAGCGCAGTAGAAAGATCTCCTTTGCTGAAGGCGGAGAAGCCTTTTACACACTAACAGCTCAGAACTATTACTAGGAAGTTGTTACAGAGTTGAATGAATAATCGATATTGAATTCGTAGCTCCAGGGGCCTTTAAATAGCTTCTGGAAATCTGATCTCGAGGGTCCAGGGCGCCTCCAACAGGGGTTCAAGGCATCTCCATCAAGTGGATGGATAAAACTTTATCCAAAAGCTCAACGTTCAATTCTGCCGGGTCTGAGGCGCCTTCAACAGGGGTTGAAGGCGCCCTTAAGCTGGAGGCGCCTCCAAGCCTGATGGAGGCGTCTCCAAGCTGGCTGGCAGCTTTTCCAGCTTGGTTGCTTCTTTGCTTCGTCTTCTGAAGTCTCGTTCTTTTTGTTGATCCCGGCCAACCGAAATAGGGCTCACCCGAACCAAATTTTCGGCCTTCTCCTCGAGCAGGCTTCAGTCCGGCTTCTCGTCCCTCGAACACTGCGCACGTTCTTCTCATCCACCGGAGTACTCTTCCGCAGCTATCTCGTCCTTCGGACGCATCGAGCCCGTCGACTCCCTTCCCGTGCCGTCATTCTCGCTAGTTGCGTCTTCCGCTCGACTTCCTGCACTCCTAAGCTCCTGCACACTCAAACACAGGGATCAAACACAAAGCAGAACCTAACCAACTTGGTTGATCACATCAAAACACCCACGGGGACCAACAATCTCCCATTTTTGATGTGCATCAACCCAAGTTCAAGTTATGGTAAAAATAGACAGAAAAGTAATATAAAATATCACTTAAACTAACATGTTAAGCATAATTTTGCAATAAATAAAATTGCAACTACTTAATTAAGAGTTAACAAAAAAACATTTTGTAATTTTTAAAAAATACTCTCAAAAAAATACTCTCCCCCTGAACTTGTACTTCTCTCTCTCCCTTTGATCACAGCAAAAACGGGATAACGGAAAACATTTTAGCAAAAAAATTTTAAAAAAATTCTAAGTAAAATGAATTTTTTTAAAAAAAATTCTAAGTGATAAAAGAATTCTAACTAAAATGATTGATTTGAATTTTTTAAGATAATTCTAAGTAAAAAAAATAATTTTGAAGATAACTTCCAAAACAAATTGTAAAGAATTTCTAAGGCAATGTTTAAAAACTTTTCAAGGCATTATTTAATTCCAATTTTAATGCTTTTATCAGAAAGTTAATTAAACATTTTTATTTTGATATTTCGGCTTCCAGGTCGTGGCGAGGCACTAGGCCTTCTTGGTTATTGGAGCAACAACCACTTCCTTAGACAAAGCTTCCATAAAGAAACTCAAAGTTTAATTTTTCTCACTGTAAGCTTTTAACTAAAAGAGCAAATTAAACTAGCAAAGATTTTGGAACCCAATAAAGGTTCCTTCCTACAGGGTTGGTTAAAAATCTAGGGGGTATATTAGTTTTAGGAATTTTCCTAAGTTGATCTTGATGCTTTCTAATATACCAGTTTAATTTCCCATAAATTCTAACTTTTGATTTTGGAAATCTGTTTAGGCATGCATCATTATCTTTCAATTTCTTAATTTCAACTTTTAAATTTTCATTTTCTAATTTTAGATTATCATACATTTCTAGTGGACATGCTTTTGCTAGGTTTAATTTCAATTCAGCATTTTTTTTTCTAATTTGAATAAATCTCTAGAAAGACATTTAATAAATTGAAAGGACTGAGTCGGGGTTAGGTTACGTACCTTACTTACTTGACTCGGTGATTCTCCCCCTTCATCGTCGCTTTCTTCTTCTGATGATCCTCCCCCTTCATCTATGCTCATCTCTGAACTTGAGTCATCTTCAAGAAGATGGTTGGCTGCCAGCGCTAATCCGGAGAAGACTTCGATGTCTGATTCGGAAGAAGACGAATCTGACCAGGTGGCCTTCAGATTCTTGTGCTTGGAGGATTCTGGTTTCTTGTACTTTGTCTTTTCCTTCTCTTTCCCCTTTTTCTTCAAGTCCGGGCAGTCATCTTTAATGTGCCCTTCTTCGTTGCAGTTGTAGCAACGGACCGTCCTTTTTCTTTGCTGATGCCTTTTTGTCTGCGATCTAAATTTATTAGATTTAAAAAATTTATTGAAGCGTCTTACCAGTAGTGCTGCTTCGGATTCGTCGACCGAGGCTTCGGAGTCAGAACCATTTATTCTTGCCTTTAAGACAATGTTCTGACTAGTCTTTTCTACTCCATTGGGCTCTGCAACTCGAGATTCGTGAAATCAAAAGTAGAAAACAGTTGTTCTAGAGTACTTACCTCGAAATCCTTAGAGATGTAATACACATCTACTAAGGAGGCCCACTCTGGAGTTCTGGGAAGGCGTTGAGCGCGTACCGGATCGAGTCCCGGTTCTTCTTCTCCAAGGTTGCTTAATTGCGTGATCATCTCTTTAATCCTCACTTGGAGTTGCGCTACCTTCTCGCCTTGGTTCATCCAGAGGTTCGTCAACTGGGTCCGGAGGATGTCGCGCCTCGCTAGCTTCTCTTCGGAGGTACCTTCGTGAAGCTCCAGAAATTTCTCCCAGAGATCTTTCGCGGAGTCGTAGTTTCCTATCCGATTTACCTCCTGAGGCGGCAAAACGCTGAGTAGGTGGAACTCAACCTTTCCGTTGGCGACAAAATCTGCTTGCTCCTTTTTCGTCCAAGTGTGCTCTTCTTTATCTTTCGGTGCTGCATATCCATATTTCATTATTAAGGGTATATCAAATTCAGTTTTAAAAAATACCTCCATTTTTCGCTTCCATGTAGCGAAATCTCCGTCGAACTTTGGAGAATGAATATTTGCTCCGGCCATCGTCTTGATCGTTGTGCTTCAGTCGGCGGTTAGTCCTTCTGAGGCGGTCTGACTTTGATACCAATTGTAGGTGCAACGGAGGCCAGCAAGAGGGGGGGTGAATTGCTTGCAAATAAAAATTATACCCTCCTCGTGGTTTCAACTCAAATAGTGTAATAGTAAATAAACTGATAAAAGCAATAAAGAAATAAGAAGACAGGAATTTAACCTGGTTACAACCAAGAGGGTTGTTAATCCAGGGCAGTAAGAAAAGCGCAGTAGAAATATCTCCTTTGCTGAAGGCGGAGAAGCCTTTTACACACTAACAGCTCAGAACTATTGCTAGGAAGTTGTTACAGAGTTGAATAAATAATCGATATTGAATTCCTAGCTCCAGGGGCCTTTAAATAGCCTTTGGAAATCTGATCTCGAGGGTCCAGGGCGCCTCCAACAGGGGTCCAAGGCACCTCTATCGAGTGGGTGGATAAAAGTTTATCCAAAAGCTCAACGTTCAATTCTGCCGGGTCCGAGGCGCCTTCAACAGGGGTTGAAGGCGCCCTCAAGCTAGAGGCGCCTCCAAGCCTGATGGAGGCGCCTCCAAGCTGGCTAGCAGCTTTTCCAGCTTGGTTGCTTCGTCTTCCGAAGTCTCATTCTTTTGGGTGATCCCGGCCAACCGAAATAGGGCTCGCCCGAACCCAATTTCTGGCCTTCTCCTCGAGCAGGCTTTACTCTGGCTTCTCTTCCCTCGAACGCCGCGCACGTTTTTCTCGTCCACCGGAGTACTCTTCCGCAGTTGTCTCGTCCTTCGGACGCACCGAGCCCGTCGACTCCCTTCCCGTGCCGTCCGTCTCGCTAGCTGCGTCTTCCGCTCGACTTCCTGCGCTCCTAAGCTCCTGCACACTCAGACACAGGGATCAAACACAAAGCAGGACCTAACCAACTTGGTTGATCATATCAAAACACCCACGGGGACCAACACCTAGGATTTCACTCGACGTCCTCGACCTGCCAAGATTTTGCCCAGTACCATGGATCAGGATTTCATTGTCTAGTCGCAGCTAGAACTTTCCACATGTCTAGTGTTCAGTATGACTTCTTTGCCTAGTCTCAACTAGAACTTTCACCTTTCCTAAGATCACTTAGGACTTTCCTGCACGCCCAGCTAGACTTGTTAGATCACAACACAACTTAACTTTGAACCTTTGTCAAATATCAAAACACAAGTTTGACTAGTTGGTGCTTCCAGCATCAACAATCTCCCCCTTTTTGATTTATGACAATTTAGTTCAAAATTAAGAAAAAATATTTAAAATAAAGTAAGATTTGTAGAACAATCAACAAAGTTTTCAAGTAACATTTTTCAAAGCAAAAAGAAATAAATTTAAATGTTACTTGCTCCCCATTAAATGTTTAAATTTGTAAAATTAACTTTTAATCTTTTTTTTTTAATTTTAACTTTAAGATCCCTTTTAAGTATCACTTAACTTTCTTTTTTTTTTTAAAAAAAATACTTAGATAAATACTTAGTTTTAAAAAAGATTTATTTGCTTAGCTTTAAAAAAGATTTCTTAAAAAAAAATACTTAACTTAAAATTTTGACAAAAATACTTGATTTCACTTTTTAAAACAACACTTTAATTTTGAAATTAATGTTTTTTTTCTAAAAAAATCAATATAATATTTTAAAAAAAATTAATACAATACTTTTAAAAATACTCAACCTTTAACTTCCGATTCCCTTCGATTAATGTCAAAAAAAAAATTACTTTAAAGAATTGAACAAGTAATTGTTTTAAGTTTATAACTTTAAAATTAGAACAAATTAATGGCCCTAGAGTGCAATCATGATTAAAATACTTAATTTTCCTAGCATCTTACCAATTTTAGATTTTCAACATCCTAGCCTTATGTGTTTTGAGATATACATAATTTGTAAAATTATATAGGATTCAAATTGAGTAAATTATTCTTAGTAATTTATCAAATAGGATTTGAACTGAAGGATTTGAGTTAGTTGTTAATAAAATCATATTTGATTTAGAGTATATCAAATATGGTTCTCATCTATTTGACTTGATTTGATTTAGAGTTTAATTTAAATCATTTTAAGAAAATAATTAAGTTTGAAATTGATTTAAATTTGAAAAATAATTAAGCTAAGTTTGAATTTGAAGAATAATTAAGATTGAATTTTAGGAAAATAATTAAGTTTGAAAATTAATTAAGTTTGAAAATTAATTAGATTTTTTACAATAATTAGGTTTTGATTGGTTTGATTTAAGTTTGAGTTTGATTAGGTTTGGTTAAGTGAAGTTTAAGTTAATTTGGCTTAAGGATGATTCTCAATTTTAACATAAATCTATCTCACCCTTTTCTAGATTTTTAAATAAGGAATTTTATGGGTTTTGTGAGATGGTTAACTTTTATCTTAAATTTAAATTAAAATCTAAGGATTGATTTATATTTAGTTAGACTTAGGTTTAACAGTTAGTCGATTAAATATCTATTTTGATAATTGACTTCCAGGCTATGACGAGGCACTAGGTCTTCTTAGGTATTGGAGCAACAACCACTTCTAGACAAAATCTTTTAAGAAAATTGAATATTTAACTTTCTTCCTGAAAATTTTAGATCTAAATAATCAAGTGTACGTAGATCAAATCTAAGTCCTTATATAACCATTCTAGATTAAGTAATTAGTAAACATGAATGACATGATATTTATCAATTAATTAAGCATATGCATATTCATGGCAATTATGTATGGATAAACCAAGTCAAACAATTATTAGTTAATTTGTTCCATACTTATAAGATATATTATAGTTAATTTTAAGTTTCAAGTTTAAGTTAACTTTTTAAGTCGAGTTTTAAGTTTAAGGTAAATTTTAATTTGAGTTTTAAGTTTTAAATTTTTAAGTTAAATTTTAAATTTATTGATTAGTTTCATAATTAAAATGTACTTAATTATATCTTGGTTTGTAGAGTTTAAGTTTTAATAATGATTAGCTAAGTTACCGATATGTGTTACAAAAATTAGATTTTCATGTAATATAAATTTACCAACTTTGATTTCTCCCCTTGGATTCTTGGATATTCTTTTTAGTCATTGATTTTTGTAGTGATTCATTCGTTTGCACTTGAAGCATTCAATGTGCTCCTTCCCTTTCCAGACTTCTGGCATCGATTTCTCCTTCGCCTCCGATCGTGTCGTCCGAATCTTACGAGTAGAGCACTGGTTTCTATGGTGCCCTCTCTCCCTACACTTAAAATAAATTATGTGAAATTTAAATTTGAATTTACCATTTTACCTTTTAAATCAATGATATAATTCTCCCCCTTGACTATTGTTATCTTGAATTTGGACTCAGATTAAGCTATCTATTCCTTGGCTATTAGTGCTATGAAATTGGTTTGATTTGATTCTTCTAAGTCTGGTTCAGAGGTTGACTCTGGGGATTCATACTGAGATTCAAACTTAGGTTCAACTTGGTCTTCTAGCTTTGACAGAATCTCAGGAAGCTGGATTGATTTTTCCCAAAGTTCCTTAGCGTTGTTGAACTTTCCAACTTGATCAAGTTCTTCACTTGTTAGTCTGCATAGGAGAGTACATGTCACTTTTGCATCTGCCTCGATCTTCCTCCTTGTTGGTACATCCCACTTGTCGTAGGCAATGGGTATACCGTCTTTGGTGGAGAGTATGAATCCGGTCTGGATCATGATCCACATCTCCACCTAGGTCTTCAGTTGGTACTCCATCTAATCTTTCTAGTACCCGAAATCCTCAGCAGAGAAGATAAGTGGGTGGATGGTACTGTATCCTTCTTGATAGGTCATAAAAGAATTTGGCACAACAAAAATAAAAAGCAAAGAGTACCAAAACTTGGTCTTCGATTAGTAGTGCGGGAGTAGAAAAGGTAAAAAAAAAATGTTCGAGTGTTGTTGCACTAATTTCAAAAAAATTAAAAGAATCGACAAATTTCTCAGGAGAGATCATTAGACCAATTCTGACTTATGACAAAAATTTGAAAAATGGAAAAAAGGCATATGAATATTTTTTGCCAAAAAATGGATGAAAAAGCAACGAAAAAGATTGCTCGAACAGTAATTATACCAGTTCATAGTGCCCACGCTCTAATACTAATTATAGGATCATTGTGCTAGAGGAAGTTGAATAGCGCTTGTGATTTTTCACTTTTTCGGAAAACACAAAATATGCAGTGGAAATAAAGAAGTAAACAAACAAAACAAAGAGATGACACAAGTTGGTTTTATTTGGTTTAGAACATGTGACAACATCTACTCCAAGGCCTGCGATCGTCGATTGCTTTAATTGGATAATCCAATTGAAGTTCGAATAAAGATACAATATTTAAGTGCAATAACTACAATAATTTAAATGTGGTAATTAAATTATACTGACAACAACATATATAAAGATTCTCACTTTTGATCATCATAGCATCATTACAGCATCGGCGAGGGCTTTTCTGATCAGCGCAAGAGCAAAACTTGTTTGGATTAATGTTTTGAAGTTGTTGGTCAAACCCTCTTTTTATAACCACATCCGGGTGCCTGAATCCCTCCCTGAGCGCTTGGAGTGTGCTGGCGTGGAGTGCTCTTGTCGAAACGTCATCCAAAAAGTTTATCCATGTCCGGGCACCCGAACCCCCTCCGGGCGCCTGAACCGCTAACGTGGGTCAGCCAATCGTCACACTCCAACTTAGAATGAAGATGACTTTTCACTGGTTTGGGTGTCTGGCCAAGCACCCACCTGGGGTGCTCCCTCATCATCACTTACCTAGGCGCCTAGAGCCTTATTTTCCAACTACTAATTTTCTGTATCACAAGATTAGCAGAAGCACACATAATATGTAAAGTAATGAAATTTTTGACAGTCTTCGGACTATCCAGTCCTGACTTTGAATTTCACTGAAACTTTAGGCTAGACCGACGCCTACTATTTTCTCTACGAGGAATGCGCCCTCACCTACTCCTCTCAGGATAATTTACCTTTTGTCAGACAAGTTCTTCAAACTATCTAGATTTTTGCTCAATATCCAAGACTTCAAGACTTTCACTTAGTGTCCTCGACCCTAGGATTTTTCGCTTGGTATTCGCGACCCCAGGACTTTCATCTAATGTCCTCGACCCTTGGATTTCACTCGACATCCTCGACTTGCCAAGACTTTGCCCAGTACCACAGATCAAGACTTCATTGCCTAGTCGCAGCTAGGACTTTCCACCTGTCTACTGTCCACTAAGACTTCTTTGTCTAGCCTCAACTAAGACTTTCACCTTGCCTAATATCACTTAGGATTTTCCTGCACACTCAGCTAGACTTGTTAGATCACAACATAATATAACTTTGAACCTTTACTAAATATCAAAACACAAATTTAATTAGCTGGTGCTTCTAGCACCAATACATCTAAGTTTATTTTCTAAATAAAAACCTAATTCCTTTATTCGCCGGGGACTTATAATTCTATGAAGGTTTAATTAATTAAAAATATCTTAAATTTTAAGTTTTTATCTAAATTTTTCCACTTACTTTAAATTATTCCAACTTTGTCCTTGATTATAAACTTTCATTTGTTAAAACTCTTCTAGACAAAATGGCCAAACTAATTAGAGTTATTTTTTTTCTCTAAACCACTCTCTCAAGCCAAAAAAAGAACTCAACACGTAATAATAATGTTTAGTTTTTGTTTAAAAAAATTATCTTTGATCATTGCATATAAAAGAATTGATTGTTAGGCTAAAGTTGCCAACACTACTACAAATTGAGGCTAAGACATCACCCCTAAAGTATTGTTTTTAGCTATATAAATGTTGCATTATATCTAAGGTAACGTTTTTCATTCTATCTTATCAGGTCCTGTCATGTTTGATATAACACAATGCTTTTGCCATTTTATGCAATACTTTTTTGAACTGTCACGATATATAGCAAAGACAACGCTTCTTTATATGCAACACTTTTTTCTTTCACCAGCAACACTTATTCTTTTGTTACTCTTAAAAAATTGCAACACTTTTAACTATTAATAGCAACACTTTTTTACAATTTTTTTTAACCCAATAATACAAAACATTTTCCAATAAATGCATCACTTTTTATTAAAATTTTCACCTAACACTTTTACCCATTAATAGTAATACTTATTTTTTCACCAATATATTATTGATAATGCAATTTTATTATCCAATCAAACACATTTGTATAAAAATAGATTATTCAAAATATAATCATTATATTGCAAAAATTGTACCACATTATATTCTGCTTAAGAATTTTATAAAAATCCAACAATTGACATCTACAATATATCACCAACTAAAGCACTATACAAAAGCCACCAATTAATACCTTCATGAATCTCCCCAAAAAGGCAACCATACATTTACAAAAAGCCAACTATACAAACTCTTTGCTTGCCTTAAAAAAATACATAGGTATCCAAAATGTAACACTCATTCTCATTCCCAACTATAACAGCTGCTTAGCTATCCAAAATGCTTGCTGCCTACAATAAAAGCATCACAATATGGACAATAAAAGTAAGAATAGAGATTTGATCATGTAGCAAAAGTAATAACCTTTGTATCAACTGACAATATATCTAAATACACTTTATCCAACCACCATCCTTCAGCTGGAAAATAACATCTACTAAATTTAGTATGAGAATACTCAAATTTGGCGATACACACTGCAATGAGAGTTAAAAATGATAGCATATCAAAATAAGCAACTGCAAAGAAGTACCAAACCTCATAGCACAACTAGGAACCAACCATATAAAGAATGATAAACTAAGTACTATTAAATGAGAAAAATGCATGCAAAAGCACATTGGTCTTAGAAATTCTGGAAAAAAAAAGGAAATAGTAGTGAAATGGGTGTTAGCGAAGAGCAAGAGGTAAAACATATACAAACACAATGAAAAACTCACATGTTACTAATCCAAGTAATCTCTCATGCTACAAATTTGCAATTGGATGATAAACTTAGCATAATTCAGAGCAAAAAATTATATAATTGAACATCAAACTTGCAAAGTCAATTATATAATTGAGCATCAAACTTGCAAAGTCAATAGCAATAATAAATAGCTATCAACAAAACCACATCAGGAAGAACTAAACCTCAAGCATCAAATTGTAGCAAGTGGGTAAGTTCCATAGTCAAAATGAAATGCTTTTCTATGATTAATGGAAATAAGGACCGGGGATTTAGTTAATTTAAACTTACATGGCAAACATTCACAACCACTTCCAAGTGAACATGCAAAGTTCAAAGTGTCTTTTCAAATAATTTTATTGCTCATGTAATTCATACATAAATAAACATAAGTTAATTTAAACTTACATGGCAAACATTCAACCACTTCCAACCATTAAGAGTTCAACCAGTGAAAAAAAATAAAAATAAGTCTTATACATAACAGGTGGATAGAAGAAAGGGATAGTTCAAAATTTTAGAGCTACTCATATTGTTGAAGGATAAAATTTAGTTCATAGATGGATTGAAAAGTAGCAGGTGATGACAATTCCAAGAGAACATTAGTTAAAGCTACCTTCAAGCAACTAAATCATAGCATTCTTTCATGATGAAAACATACCGAATTCATCAACATAGCCACTGCTATCCAAACAATCACCTCAAATCAGTAATGTATCCATATCCATACATCCGAGAAATAAGAATTCCCTGAATCAAATACTAAGCACAACCTAACCACATTCATAATCAAATAACCAATCTCATATAGAGATGAGAAACAACCTCTGTTCGTTACATCCACGCCAAGGCACAAAGCTTCGTTCTGCCCAGCTGCCCTCACCATCATAGGGAATCGTTGGCCAGCAAAGAGTGGACAGGACCCAATACAGAATGGGAATTCATCGCAATTATTAATCTGCTATCCAGAACACATAGCTCTGGTTACAATATGCCAGTGATCGGACAAGTAAAGAAACACCCTTAAACGTTACCACCTACCTTCTTGTGGTCGGAACCATGCTGTTCGGCCATTATAGGGCAGTTGGGGGATCTTGGCCGGGAGCTTCATGACGGCAGCAAGGGGAGAGGAAGGGCTCGACACTGGACGGTGGTCGGAGAGGGTGGCGGCGTCAGGTGGTGGTGCGCGGCTTGGGAGGGAAGAGGAGATCGGGGCGGCGATGAGAAGGTGGCGATCGCACTAGGGTAGAGGCACGCGGAGGCTGGTGTTGCTCCTTCCTTCCGGCGACGGCTGCACTGGGCGACGACTGTACTCGGTGACGGCGGAGACCACAGAGGAAGAGGGTTGGCGATGAAGAGATTGGGAGAGCTAGTCAGTTGGCATCGCGTGGGAGGAGACGGTGCTACAGCTCCGAGGTCACAAGAACATTACCGGCTGAGGACTTCACCGGCGACGATCGGGTGGGGAGATAGAGGTCGGCGGCCGCGCGAAGAGGAGAGGGGAGGAGCGGCGTCGGGTTAGGGCAAGGGAGAAACGAAGGAAAAGAAAAAAAGAAAGGAAATAAAACATACGAGCGGCGTCGGGTTAGGGCAAAGGAAATTAATCATTTCCATGTTTAAATATGATAGTTTAAATAGACTTTTCCATATCCCAATAATTAATCTTCTTAATCTACATCATATATGAGCTTTGTTTAAATCTTAGAAAATTTCTAAAATTTCTTAAAAGTTCATTATTTCTCAAATAATTTTATTATTTAATTATTATTTGAGCACTGCATCTTACATAATTATTATCAAAACAAGATTTCTCTCCTTGTAATTGAAACATATCTTATGAACTTTATTTAAATCTCTAAAAATTTCTATAAAATTTTAAAAAATTCTATAAGTTTATTTCTTTAATAACACTTATTATTTAATTATTATATAGTGTTGGCAAAAGTGTTGTGGGCAATTTACGAAAAATAAACATGTCATTTTTTCCGATTGCAACAAATATTACTACTACCGCAACACATTTAAAAAGTGTCACATATTCCTACACTATTACAACACTTTTACAAAAGTGTTACCTTTTCTAATATCAACTGCAACACTTCTAAAAAATGTGTTGCATTTTAGTTATAATGCAACACTTATTTGAAAGTGTTGCGTGTTTTTTCCAAAACTTGATATATGACAACAATTTACTAAAGTGTTGCTCCCAAAGTGATATCTTAGGCTCATTTTGTAGTAGTGCAAGATATAATGGTGATGAAACAACACCAGTTCTATCGAGGAACTTGAGTTGGCGAGGAAATGTTTGTATTTAAGAATTGAATCTAAGTCGTGTAAATAATTTTCTTAAAGAATTTAATACTTTCATTATTTTGGTAGACTAAATTATAATGGGCAATCTCTTCTAGGATACAATAAATTTTCAAATAACAAAACAACAAGTTCTTTGATTATCTGTATTAGAATATAGAATGATTATAGTTAGTTTAATTTTATCCAACCAAGAACACTTATTTACAGAATTCTTAGGCTTAACATCAAACAATCATGTTAGTTTACAAAGAAATACAACTGTTTGGTCATAAAACAGTGCAACACTTGGCTTTAACGCTGAAAATGTTGCAATGTTTCAAAGTTGATTCCAATTTGACCTTTGCTGGCCAGCCTTAGTAACATTGCAGCATTGTTCTTAACAATGTAGCGTTGCAACATTCAAACTTCTTTTGATGCCTTTTTAATTGTTACAATGCAAACTAAACACCAACATTCCTCTACTTAGTTTGCAATGTAACTTCAAACTAACACTTATTAATGTCACATATAAAAGAAAGTGATTTTCCTCGTAAACTCTCTTATAATGTAAATAAGTCATAAGTCCATGACAAATAATTGGTGACTCATTGCTTAAACCAATATTTAATCATGTCTTAAACTTATCACACATATGAGCCTTCAATGACATTATCTGATTCACACACTTTTAAGCTCGCTTTTTGGCCATGTGTCCATCTTAGTTTCATAACCATTTATAAGCTCTCAGGGCGTAGCACAGATAATGGGCGCATAACATATCTGGCGTAATGATCAGGGGTCGATTTCGAGAAACTGACGACTTGTGGTCACCCCACTATGCATCTAACACCTGTGTACCTACATTTACCTCTCTCTATATTCATGAAGTCGATATTAGGGAGTCGTTAAGGTCGCAGATCTACCTTTTATTTTTCATAACTATTTACAAAAGATTTACCCAAACTTTTATCAGAAGTGAGTCACTTCTTATAATTACATAGGTGGATTCATTATCTCAAGTTTATTGATTGACCTAATAAAACACTTATGAGATAATTTCATTAAAAACTTAAGTTCAACCTACTCACTTAAGAGTAACAAAGTATGCACCTTGAACTTGAAATGGTACGTACGAACTAGATGCTCACAATCATTTAATAACTTATTTTATCCTTTAAACCTCTCAGTCTAGGATGTACTAAAAGGAGGTTGTGTTTCCATCATTAAATAACTTTAGATTAGGTTTCAATCCCATTCTAATTTCTAGATGTTATCAAACTCATCAAATCTCTTGCTAGAGGTTTGGTAAATGAATCTGCTATATTCTTATGTGTTCTAACAAATACGATAGAGACAACATCATTATTAAACATTTCTCTAATAAATGCATGCCTCAAACTAATATGTCTAGATTTTTTTATTGTACACTTTGTTCAATGCTCTAGACATAATAGCTTCACTGTCACAATAAATGGTTATAGGAGGCATTGGCCTAAGCCAAAAATCTATATAAAGTAATAGACCTCTCAGCCACTCGGCTTCTTTACAAGCTGAGGCTAACATCATAAACTCATATTCCATCGTGGAATGAGTTATTAGTATTTTTTTTCTTTGAGGCCCAAGAAACAGTTCCACCACCAGGTAAAAAAGATAAAACCATTGGTAGATTTTTGATCACTTATACTAGAGATCCAACTAGCATCCATAAATCCCTCTAGAACACAAGGAAAATTATTGTAGAAATGACTTAAATCCCTTGTCCTTTTGAGATAACCAAGCACTCTGGTCATTGCTTTCCAATGATCTTTACTTGGATTCTTTATATATCTGGATAGGCTACACACAACATAAGATATTGTTGGAACCCCAAAGTTGTTTTGGTGTGATCAACAAGTTAAGTTAGATCCTGCATATTTCTAACCTTATGTCTAAGTGTGCAGGAGCTTAGGAGCACAGGTAGTCGAGCGGAAGACGCAGCTAGCGAGAAGAACGACACACGGTGTGTCCGAGGGACGAGGCGCTGTGGAAGAGTACACCGTCGGACGAGAAGGAAGCATGTAGTGGTTCAGAGGGACGAAAAGCCGGAGCGGAAGAATGCTCGAGGAGCAAGAAATGCAGCTAGAGAGAAGGTCGGCACGGGGTGCGACCGAGGGATGAAGACTGCGGATGAGTACGCTGGCGGACGAGAAGGAAGCACGCGGTGATTCCGAGGGACGAGAAGCCTGAGCATAAGCCTACTCGAGAAGACCGGAAGTTGGGTTCTGGTGAGCCCTATTACGGATGGCAGAGATCACCCAATTGAGCGGAAGACTCAGTCTGAGGTAAATGGAGCCGGAGCATAAGACCCGGGGCGGGAAAAAGTCAACGGGGTTGACTTTTCCCTCCGTGGCGCCTGGAGCTGTCCGAGGCGCCCGGAACCCTTCCGGGCGCCCGGAGTTGACTTTTTCACAGGATCAAATTTTGACTTGATCTAACATTGGGGGATAAAGTTTATTTCCCCCAGGGCGCCCAGAACCCTTAGTGCGCCCCGACCAAGGCTATAAATATAGCCTTGGTGCAGAAGCTTTTCAACAACTCAAGCAATTCATTCTTTCTGCACTTGTACGCTTTCTCTGTAGTTAAGTTTTTGTTTTCTGCGCTTCATCGTTGTAAGAGGCTTCTCTGCCTGAAGGAGTTCTTAGTACGATTATTTTCCTTGGATTAACAACCTCCCCGGTTGTAACCAAGTCAAATCTTATGAGCCTCGTCTTTTTTGTTTGTTTAGTTAATTATTTATGCAAGTGTTAGTTTAAGAGTTCGAGAAGGGTTTGATTTTTATTTCAGGCTATTCAACCCCTCTTCTAGCCGGCCGCCGTGATCCAACAGATATATCATGTCTTGTACAACCCATAGCATACATGAGACTTTTAATAACACTAGAATACTCAAGTTGTGCTACTGGATCACCATGATTATCACAAAGTTTGAGGTTTGGATCAAAAGGTGTACTCGCTTCTTACACATTCAAATGTTGATGATATTTAAAATTTTATTAACATAGTGAGTTTGAGAAAGAGTAAAACCCCCATTATGTCTCTCAACTTTTATCCGTAAGATAATATCAACTTCACCAAAATCTTTCATTTTAAACTTAGAAGATAAATACTTCATAGTTTTAACTATGTCTTTTGTGGTATCACTTACAATTAGCATGTCATCGACATAAAAACAAGTTACAATTCTACTTTAACTATTGAATTTAGAGTA
The DNA here is from genome assembly GCF_018446385.1 of Zingiber officinale. Lineage (NCBI taxonomy): Eukaryota > Viridiplantae > Streptophyta > Magnoliopsida > Zingiberales > Zingiberaceae > Zingiber > Zingiber officinale. The sequence goes on from NC_056000.1 coordinate 1,042,658, forward strand.
AATGCACTTATCCACATTATCATATCTAAAACTATTAGAATGTAGAAAATCCTCAAACTTTTAATGCCATTACTTTGGGGCTTATTTTATACCACACAGAGACTTTACTAGTTTACACACTTTAACCTTCTTTTCGGAGAGCACAAAGCCTTCTGGTTGATCCATATACACCTCTTCATCCAAATCACCATTTAGAAAAGTTATTTTCACATCCATTTGGTAAACATGAATGTTTAAAATGGAAGCCAAAGCTAAAATTACTCTTATTTAAGTTATTCTAGCTACGAGTGCATATGTATCAAAGTAATCAATTTCTTCCTTTTTGTCCAAATCCTTTGGCTACTAACCTAACTTTGCATATGAGAATGGTTCTATTAATAGCTAATGTCTTTTGAAACACCCACTTGCAACCAATAGACTTAGAGCCTTGTGATAGATTAACTAGAACACAAGTACCATTAGATAGTATTAAGTCCAGTTCATCATTTATAGCCTCTTTTCGAAAAGCAGCATCCCTAGAGTCCATGGCTTCTTTATAGGTCTTAGGGTCTTCTTCTATACTAAGCAAAATTTTATTTAGTAGAGAATCCCTAGTACCTTCCACAAACTACACATTGTTTTGTGACCATATGAAATCTAAAGAAAGATGTTCATTCTTTCTTTGTCTTTGACTTCTTCTAGGTTCACTAGAAGTGTCAACTTCATTGGTTATTGACTCACGAGAAGTCTTTTCATGGAGGGGACTTAATGTTGGGTTGCAAGGTTGCAAACATAGTCCCACATTGAAAACACATGGAAAAGATCATGGATTTATAAGAGAAAGATATCTCCATTGGCATGAGGCCTTTTGGGTAGAGCCCAAGAGCAAAACCATGAGGGCTTAGGCCCAAAGTGGATAATATCATGCTATTGTGGAGATATCTAAATTCTTTTCGATCCTACAATTGGTATCAGAGCCCGGACTGCCAGAAGGTTTAACCACTGACTGAGAGCTATGATCTGATTGAACCATGTGAGTACAATATTGACCTCGAACAAAGAAAGTGGGGGCTCCTATGTTCGGATCAAGAGGACCAGACACCAGGCAGGAAGTCCTAGTAGGGGACCGAGGGGCAGGAAGTCCTAGTTGCGGCTAGGCAAGGAAGTCCTAGTAGGTCAGGTAGACCGAGGGGCAGAAAGACCTGTGGGTTGAGGATCGGACGTGGAAAGCCCGTGGTCCTTTGTTTGAGGGGAGGATTGTTGGGGTTGCAAGGTTGCAAACATAGTCCCACATTGAAAACACATGGAAAAGATCATGGATTTATAAGAGAAAGATATCTCCATTGGCATGAGGCCTTTTGGGTAGAGCCCAAGAGCAAAACCATGAGGGCTTAGGCCCAAAGTGGATAATATCATGCTATTGTGGAGATATCTAAATTCTTTTCGATCCTACACTTAATACACTAACTGGAGTCATTCCCACTTTTAAGTCCTTAAGAAATTGACTTTATGAAAATTGCGCATATCTTGATTCCACTATGGCATTGTTCTCAATGTCAACTAATCTATATGTCTTCGAATTTTTAGCATAGCCTACTAACACACTTTTAAGTGCTCTAGGTCCTAATTTTACTCTTTTATTATCTAAAACTCTATAGTAAGCCACACATCCCCAAACCCTTAAGTATGATAGGTTTGGTTTTCTTCATTTTCATAACTCATAATGACACATTTTAATCCTTAAGGAAGGAACTTTACTTTGGACATGACAAGCAACCAACAATACCTCACCCCACAAATTAGTTAGCAATCTTGAACTTAATAACATGGTATTAACCATATCATTTAAAGTTTTTATTTTTTCTTTCAACCAAATCATTTTGTTGTGACATGTATGGTGTACTAGTTTGGTGCACTATACCACTTTCTTCACAAAATTTTGAGAATTCATTTGAGAGATATTCACCTCCTCTATCACTTCTTAAAATTATAATTTTTTTTGGCTCATTTGGTTTTCTACAAGAGCTTTATATGCCTTAAAAATGTTAAATGTTTCATCCTTTGATTTCATCAAGTACACATAAGTAAATCTTGAAAAATCATTTGTGAATGTGATGAAGTATTTATTACCCCCTTTTGTTAGTAGACCATTAAGTTCACACACATTCAAATAAATTAACTCAAGAACTTGATTTGTTCTTTCAACTTTAGGGAAAGACAATCTAGTTTTTTTTGCTTGTATGCATGTTTCACATTTATTTAGTTCATTATGATCACTATAGTTGATTAGTCCATTTTTAGACATAAATTTTAACACTTTAAGACTAACATATCCTAATCTACCATGCCATAAACAATAAGAAGAGTCAAGCATATAAATAGAAATATTATTTTTTTCATTGATACTCAACTTAAACATATCATTACAAGCATATGTCTTTCCTTAAAAAAAATGCAATTCTTAAACAAGATTTCATTATTGAACTCTATTACAGGCTTTAATCCTTTCTTATTAAGGATATCCCCAGAGATTCTTGATTACACTAGGGACATGAAACACATTGATAAAAACCAATTTCTTGTCGGATTGAATTGAAGATGCACATCACCCTTGTCAAGCACCTTGGCTCTTACACCATTTGCTATAATCACTCCATGTCTTCAAGCACTTCATATGTCTTGAATTGATCTTTCTTATGGCACACATGTATGGTTGCACCTGAGTCATACCACCAATTCTTTGATGAGGAAGATGTTGCCATGTGGAGTTTGGTTGACACACCAAGTGTAACCATTGCTACAATTTCTGCACTTTCAATAGCATTAGCACTAGGAGCATTACTAATTTTTTATTTCTTTTTTGCCTTACATTTAGCCTTGTAATGTCCCTTTTTGCCACAATTGTAACAAACTCTACTCTTCTTCTTCTTCTTCTTCTTGTCACTAGAAAAGACATTTTCAAGGTTTTTTTTTTTTTATTAAATCTATTCTCCTCAACCAAATTCACTCTAGGATCATTTTTATTGTCTTTCTTATGCACGATCCTAGCACCTTCTTCAATTCTAAGGTGTTTCAACACACTAGATATGGTCAAAATTTCATAAGTATGAATTAATTTCTTTTGATAATTATTTCATGAAGATGACAACTTAGCAAGTATAGCACCTACTTGTATAGATTCTGAAATTTCTATCCTATAGTCTTTAAGTTTTGAAACTATCACTTGTAAATTATGAATTTGATCTATTAGAGGAGAATTATCATCTATCTTAAACTCAAAATACTTTTTAACAAGAAATTTATCTGATCTTTATTTTTGGGTAGCATATTCATGCTCCAAAGTTGTCCAGATCTCTCTTGGACTCTTCACTATCGCAAACATATCATAGAGTGTGTTCAAAAGTGTGTTGAGGATATGCCCCCTACACAACACTTCATCGTCCTGCCGCTTAGCCTGTTGCTTCCTTAATTCTTCCGAATCATCATCAGTAGCTAGTTGATCATAGGAAGATCAAGGTTGAGTATATAAGCGACCTTCAATGTGGTGAGAAAGAACATCAACTTGTCTTTCCACCGTTGAAGTTTGTTCCTGTCCCATCAAGTCTATCTAGTTTGACAAAGTCTTGATTCATAACCTTGATGGTAGATTCTTGAGTGGGCTCTACGGTTATAAATAGATAAACTCTTTAAGATTGTTGAGAAACTTGGGTTGGTGAGGGAATGCTTGTATTCAAGAATTGAATCTAAGACGTGTAAACACTTTTATTAAAGAGTTTACTGCCCCCACTATCTTGCTAGGCCAGATTATAATGGGCAATCTCTTCTAAGATACAATAAAACAAAATAGTAAATTCTTTTATTATTTGTATAAGAATATAAAATGATTATGGTTTGTTTTATTTGACAAAAATATTTATTTATAGAGTTCTTAGGTTTAACATCAAACAATGACATTGGTTCATAAAGAAACACAACTATTTGGTCAAACTGGAATTTATTATATTTTTTCAAAAAACAATTTAACGCTTAGCTTTAACTCTGAAAACATTGTACTGAAAACGTTGCACCTATTCTTTGAAACGTTGCAACGTAACATTTCAAAGTTTATTCTAATTTGACCGTTGTTGGCCAGCCTTGTAACGTTGCAGCTAGCATTATTGTTTTTAATGCTGCAGCGTTGCAATTTTCAAACTTGTTTTGATGCCTTTTTAATTGTTACAATGTAAACTAGACATCAACAAGTTCTAACTAAAATATTTCCCAATTATTCTTTTTTTTTTTTTAATAAAAAAATCGTCTATTCGCTAATGAAGGGAGGGTGGAAGGAAGACATTAATTATATAACTATAATATCTTAAAATCGCCGGGGGCTATCTGCTTAAAAAGCTAGGGGCTACAGTTGGGCCGTTGTAGCCTTATCCGCTTAGTTCCAGTATGGATAGAGGGCGGATCATCCATGGCAACTCCTCCTGCAACTCATAGAAATGGCTATTGCAGCTCATCTCTACAACTCCACTCATGCCAGTGCCTTTTTTTTTATTTTTTTTATTTTAAGTATTTTGATCTCCAATATTGGAGTTTGTGATGAACACCTGTGCCGGCGTTCTTGGTTTGTAAAAGTATATATTGTTATTGTATATTTCGGCCTTTCTTGTTGAAAGCAGAAGCACACATGTTTTCTGATCTTACGTTGGGGTGATAGCAAAGAGTAAGGACAAATAGAATTTTTTTCAATATTAGTAGTGTTACTTGGACCACTTTGATTGCCAAATTTGTCTCAATAATTCATCTAATTTGTTTGGTGTATATACATATATACTTTATTTGCTCGATTCATTTGGTAGTATATATTAACTTGCTCGATCCCCTTCACCTTCCAGTTAACTCTACTCCTTTCATCCTCCTACCTAGTACACAACTCCTCATAGTCTTCTAAACTTATCTAGTGACTTGTTTATTTGATATACTCTATTAATTTGCTCAATACATTTAGTCTTCTCTCACCTTCTAGCTAGTTGACTCCTTACTCTTCATTCACTTATCTTGTACATACTCATGATCACTAGTCTCATATATGGCTTGGACATTTGAGTTACTTTTATTTTCACTTGTATCCTCTTTTTACACGTCTTAAATGGTGACAAGTTTACTTGTGATCATGTTTTCCAAATCACCAAACCAATATATTCAGGTTATAACAGCATTCATATATAATAGGTAATATTTAGATGAAATATTTTTTAAAATATCCTCAATCTCAAATATTCCCTATTGGAAGAAGATATTATGTAGGAGATTTGAAATCATCAACCATAGTCATAGAGTTATGCCGATAATTCTCTCTCTCTCCTTGGTTGTTAATAAAAAAATAAAAAATATATATTTAATGGTGGAATTTGGAATATTTGATAGGTGAACCTATTATGTAGGATATTTGATTATGAGTTTTGGGATATTTAAGGAATAAAATATTTAATTGATGATGTGAATGCGAGGTCACAAATATTTAAAAGAAATATTATGTCTTATTATGAATGCTCAAGAGTTAATTAAACGGTAGAAATATATGGAGTTATTTTTTAAAATATCCTCATTCTTAATAAATCTCCTAAGAATATTGTTTTGATTATAAAATTTAAAATATTTGAATAGTAATATTTAATTGATGATTTGAATACGAGAATTATAACTATTTAAGAAAAATATTCTATTTTTTTAATTGGTCCGTGGATGCTTTTGTAATCGTTAACTCAATTATCTGCTGGCCGCGCATGTGCTTACATAACTCAACCCCGGGCCATTGATAGGCAATTGGATTTGGAATCTCCCTTAAATCGAGGTGGATGCCGTGGGATATAAATAATAATGTCTGCAGTCATCCATGCATGTACGTACATGTCCTCTAGGATATGGCGTCACGTACGTACACTGCACGCACAGGATCAAGACATGCATGCATTCATGCGCGCACAGTGATGTTGGATATGGCACTACGTGCGTACACTGCATGCACATGAGCAAAACATGCATGCGTGCACGTACTGAGGGACCCTGTGGGCGAGACACTGACCCATCCCATCAATATCCATCAGACCGTGTGCTGCTAATTCTATATAGGGATGACAATGGGATGGGATGGGAGCGGGTTTATCATTCCCATCCCTGTCCCGTTTTCATTTTTTCGGGTTCGGGGATTCCCCGAACCCGAACCCATGGGTTCGGGGATTTCCATCCCCGCCCCATCTCCATGATCTATCGGCAGTAACAATGTCAACCTGGAAATAATTTTTGTATGTCTCAAAGAAAAGGTAAGGCTTAAACAGTGCATTCCAGCTAGTCTTATTCAGCTCGATTTCCTGTAAGGATGGCAAACAGGGAAATACAGAAGACATAGTTCCGAATAATAGCTCAGGTAAATCATGAAGTACATACAGACCTCACAGATCTTGTTGCCTATTTGAAGCCAATAGATTAATATTAACATTATTATTAATATTTTTTAAAAAAAATATATTATTATTTATTAATAATAATAATATTCGGGGCGGGTTCGGGGATGGGGATAGTATTCTCATACCTGTCCCAAACCCGCCCCATCCCCGAAAAATCGGGGATCCCCATCCCCATTTCGGGTTTTCCCCGCGGGGCCCCAAACCCGCGGGGAAAATTGCCATCCCTAATTCTCTGAACATACATGGGTGACTTGCCCTTGCGTCCCCGCGAGCTTCACCCGATCACACCTATATGCATTATGAAATGATGAATAAAAGATGAGCTAAAATGATAGAAAAAATTAAAGAGGGATCAATACAGAGGAGTCATCTAATCGAATTCTTGATTCAGTTGACGTCCGAGCTTCTTAGTATAGATGGAGCCCCAAGCTAAGTCAGTATCATTCAGAGTAGAATTTTCTTCGTCACTCAATATAGTCTGAGCTATTGTCCCGGCTGGATGATCTAATTGATTGGATCATACATCCAATCAGATACACTGGGTACTTGATCTTACTAAATTCATTGATCAAATTGGGAGGTCATGTAAAGACTGAGTCTCTAATGGTGTTCCTTAAATCTAGTCGATCGGACTGTCGAAGGGAACTCGATCGATTTGCCAACTAAACATACTAAAGGTCTCTCAATTCAACGATCTCATATTCCTTCTTGTCATTTTGTATAACAGTTATCAGAGAATTAAGAAAATATTCCCTATGCCAATTGTACTGCAGAAGCTTCTATGTAGAAATTACAGGCTCATTTTGAGAAATATGTCAGAGTATCTTTATGGTCTATTCTTTTTTGGAAATGATTTGAGATTCATACACATACAAATAGTAACACTATAAAAGGATATCTCCATCTACAAGTGCAGGTACGCGAGGCTGCACAACTTTACGCATCCATAATCACTATTCGTTCAATTGTTCATAGCTTTCATCTAATAACTGACTTGAGCATCGGAGTGACTGCGCCGGGACGCATCCCTGGCCCAGTTACCGATGTTCCTTTTGACACATAGGGTCGCTTGGATTCATTTTTTCCAACTAGGAATCTTCACCCAGTCAATATTAGAGTCATCTGCCTAGTGTGCAATCTTCCTCACTTTTAGACAGAATCAAATTTGGTATCGTTTATGAAAATCTTTGCCTACATTCTGAAACGTGAAGATAGACAAGACTAAACGACTCACTATAGTGACTTTGTCACAAGGAGATTTGGAACTGTTAATAGTTGCCCGAGCAGCTAGATTGGTGGAACAACAACAAGCTGCGATCAGTGTCCTCTTCCCAAAGACTCGGTTATATCTATAACCGATCCTCAGGCCGAGCGTGCAATGCGAGTGGAAGGTCCGACCAGGTTCCAACCGATCCATCGTCCCCTGACCGCCTTCCCGCAAGCACCTGCACATTCGACTAGCCTCCTGCTCGTGTCTCGATCGCTGATAGCATATCACTGGGCGATGTTTCGTACGCTCCTTGATGATATGGGCCGAGCGGAAAGACCCCAAGGATCGTCTTCTAAGAATGCACCTGCCCGTGACCTTTGAAAAGGTAAAGCTCCTATGGCCAGTGGCTCCCCTGAGCGGGCGAGCGTGTTGTTCTCCCAAAAAAATCTTGGAAGATAAATTGCTAAGTCATTTCCAACCTCTGTCGATCCAAGAATATGGAGGAGCGGCCAACCTTAAGGATCGCCTGCTCAAATTTGAAATTACAGCTATCGCCCATTAGTACACGGATGGAGTCAAGTGCTAAGTGTTCCTCACCACCCTCTTTGTCTCGGCACAGGGATGGTTTAACCGATTCCAGCCGAGTCCAACTACTGCTTCAAGGATTTCCGCAAGACATTCTTTCATCACTTCGCTAGCAATTGTCACTACCATAAGATGATGCTAAGCTTGTTTTCCCTCAAGCAAGGGTCCAAGTGTTAGAACCGAAATGTAGCTAGAGAGGGGGGGGGGGGTGAATAGCTCATCGCTAGACCCGACCCCGGGCCCACTATGTGAAAAATGACTTTTTACTTCGTTGATTACCTGAAGTAAAAGATCTGTTTTTACCGAAGTAGACACGCGTGAAGTAAAACGATTCATTTTACTTCGGATAAACTCCGAAGTCGTAGGCCCAAAAAAATGAAGTCGTATTGGGTGTCGGGTTCGGACATATTACAAAGTAAAAAGTGCATTTAACTTCGTCGGTTTTTAAAAACACCGAAGTAATTAATCCTTTTCGACTTCATCGTTTAGTATTTGTTGTGAAGTAATATACCTACTTTAACTTCGGTTAAAAATGAAGTAATGGATTATTTTTACTTCGACATATATCGTTAATTCCTGAAGTAATTATCGATTAAATTACATTTAGCTTCGTTCTGGATCGAAGTAATAGATAGATACTACTTCGGAATTTTTTGTAATAACCGAAGTAGTTGATACTATTTTACAGCAACAAATTGTATTGCTTCGAAGTTATAAGTAGATTTTACTTCGGATTTTATGAATAAAGTGAAGCATTTTTTCTCTTTTTACTTCATTATTTTTAGACTTCAGTAATTTTAAGCATCACAAAAGGTAACTTCATAAGCCTTGATTTCAGCATATGTTTATACAAAACAAATCTCCCTAAATATGGTCAAAATAAGCCATAAAAAATCAAAAACATGTACTGGTTCATTCACACAACCTGCAATTCACTCCAAGAACGAATACACAAATTCACTCCATTCAATTCTTACTTCATCATATTGTGTCTGCGTATAGTACTGGTTCTTCACACAACCTACAAACTGCAATTTAGAAAGAACCATCATGTTATGTTTTGTAACTGAAAACTTTAAATCAAAACACAGTAAGTTGACAAAAAAATCATGAATTAAATTAACAAAAGCATGATAGGACAAATAAATATGTATTTTTATATGCACTCTTATAGTAACAATTTTGTTCGAATTATAATATGTGGGTCACTGAAGCCTAAATAAATTTGGGCCTTACATGCTCATTATTTTACTGGACTAAAAGTTGAGGCATTGTCTATCACAAAAGAATATTTTAAAAAAAAATCTACCTGAAGTAAGCTCAGGTTGTGTGAAGTCCAACAACACTTGAAGTAAGCTAACTGGAGACCAATAATACTTGAAGTAAGCTAACTAAAGTAAGCATTATCTATCACAAAAGATAATTTTTGGAATCCTAAAAAAATATGCCTAAAGTAAGCTCAAGTTGTGTGAAGCTCAGGTTGCTTAACATATCTGTAGCTAACTTTTGCAAAAAATCTGTTATGTTTTATAGGCAATTTCTGGAATCCTAAAAATCAAAGAGAAGTATAACCCAGCAACTTGGATGCTTGAAGTAAGCTCAGTGGCTACAGAAGCCCGATTTGGAATGGATTTTGCAGAACACCCCCCCCCCCCCCCCCCCCCCACACACACACACACAAAATATTACTAAGCACACACACACACCCACCCCATTACTAAGCACATACACACTTTGTATAGACAAATAACTAAAAAAAACGTACCCCTATTCACCTTTCCCCTCTTCCCACAGGAAAGTACGCATGTTAGCCCCAAATCAGTTACTAATTTCCCCCAGCTACTAATAGAACTATGCATAACACAGTTTTGTATAAAACCATAAATAGGGTGTCATCTAAGGGCGAGGAAAAAAAAGAATGAAAGAAGCCATATCAAAGCATGAGAAGAAAGCAGTAGCAGGGCGTGAACGATTTGATTCAGTGTGCAACACTATATCAATTTGATTCAGTATGTGCATTCCTATTCAAAATGGAAGAAATTCACACACCTTCCTCTCCAACTGTAGATCCTCACATTCAACAATCTCTTTCATGTACCGCATGACACAATATCCACATTCAACACAACCTTGTTGTTTTAGATTACCCTAATGAATCAAAGTTAATGCAAAGTGAAAAACCAAATATATAAGAACCAGAAATGCATGTTTTCAATAAGACATACCGTCAACTATTTGAAAGTTGGTCGTTTTGGATTACCCCTCATACAAAGGTACGTCCTCACTCCACTACATTGTAAAAATAGAACTTATTTCATTTCATATTTGCTAATCAATCTATTCACAATCTACATAATCTAAAACATACTTGCACATTGTAGTTTTCCAAGCGTTATCTCGGTTCCTATTACCCATTGAGTCCAACAAATAAATTGTATCTTTGTTCTCGTTTATAACGGTCAAGATCCAGTGGTACCTGCACGATTGTCAATATATAGCTAAGCTACTATTGTTGGAATGTATACTGAAAGCCTAAGCTTTGTAAACATTTATTATGAATAAAGAATCACATTTGGTCTAATTGTCTACATTTGTTTGTAGTTGTTCATTTAATTTATATTGTAGATAACATAGTATGTGGTGTCACATACAGAAGATGATGTTATCAGTACCTTATAAATTATAAACAGTAGCTCACGACCAAAATGGAAAAGGAACAAATCATTAGAAGGTCGTAGTGTAATTAGGTATTAGTTTATCTTGACTATATAATTACACTAGTACACTCAGAGTGTATTGAGTAGGACCATTTGAGGTCGTTTCTTTTATACTGACTTTATAAAGAAACAAAGACCTCAGTTATTATGGAAGTGTGTGCTCTTAATCCTAATATAATAACAAGCACATATATTTGATATTTATTTCTTTAATTTATCAATGGGTGAGATTTAGTTCGTTGAATCAATAAACCCGATAAGTTGGGAAATGGTATCACTTATAGTGTGTGTTGTTGATTATAGAAGGAAACTGTGTCCTAGAGATACTAGGTTGATAATGTCCTCAAGAGGAGCTCATAAGGATTGTCATGTTAAACCCTGCAGGTGGACTTAGTCCGACATGACAATAAGGTTGAGTGGTACTACTCTTGGACTTAGATATTAATTAAATGAGTTGTCAGTAACTCACTTAATTAGTGGACATTCGATATCTTAAACACGGAGACTAACACACTCATAATAAGAAGGAGTCCAAAAATGTAATTTGGGATTGGTGCGGTAGTTCAATGATAGTTCTCTAGTGGAATGAATTATCATTGATAAAATTAAGTTGCGTGTTCGGGGCGAACACGGGATGCTTAATTTTATCGGGAGACCAAAACCAATTCCTCCTCTCGGTCCCTATCGTAGCCTCTTATTTATAGAGTTCTATACCCACCTATACCCACCTTCTATACCCACCAATAAGGGGCCGGCCAAGCTAGCTTGGGAACCAAGCTAGGGCCGGCCTAGGTATAGGCCGGCCCTAGCTTGAACCCAAGCTAGTGGGGGCCGGCCAAATTAAATTAAAAAGGGATTTTAATTTTAATTTTTATTATTATGTGGAAGATATAATTTAAAGAGAATTAAAATTAAAATATCTCTCTTGTAAAAGATCTATAAAAGATTAAAGAAAGAGATTAGATCTCTTTCCTTATTTATAGATTGGAGAGATATTTTATTTTTCTTTAAAATTATTCACATGTTGATAAAATTAAAATTATAGAAATTTCCTTTTATCAACCATGAAGAGATTTTAAAGAGAAATTTTATTTTTTAAAATTTCCGGAAACAAATTAGGAAGTTTTAATTGTTGATTAAAACTTGTCCAATTTGTTCTCCAATGATGTGGCCGGCCATTGAAGATTGATTTGGAAAATTTATTTTATTTTTCTAAATTAAATCATGTCAAGGAAATTGAGGAAATTTTATTGTAATTAAATTTCCTAATTTGCCTAAGCCAAGGAATATAAAAGAAGGGGTGAGGGTGCCTTCATGAGACACAACATCTATTATTTCTCTCCCTCTTTTGTTCCTTGGTGTGGCCGGCCAACCTCTCCCTCTCTTCCTCTTATAGTGGCCGAACCCTACTCTTCCATTGGAGCTCTTGTGGTGGCCGGATACTACTCGGAGAAGAAGAAGAAGAAGGAGAGAAAGCTAGCATCTCTTGGAGCTTGGTTAGTATTTTGATTTTCTTCCTTGGTGAAGCTTCCTCTTTGTTGGCCGAACCTAGCTAGGAGGAGAAGAAGGTGATTGGTGGTTTCTCGTCTCGGAAGATCGTTGCCCACACAACGTCCGAGGTTAGAAGAGGAATACGGTAGAAGATCAAGAGGTTTTTCTACAAGGTATAACTAGTAATTTTTATTTCCGCATCATGCTAGTTATTTATGGAAATAATACCAAATACAAGAGGCTTACGATTCTAGTATTTAGAATATGTTTTTCGATGTTGTGTTCTTTTGTTTTCTTTCTTTTCCTTGTGATTTGATTGTTCTCTTTGGTTAACCTAAAGTTATTTTAGGAAATTAAATATTAGCTTTCTATTAAAGGTTTTGTCTAGTCGGTGGTGGTTGCTCCCATATCCAAGAAGGCCATGTGCCTCGCCACGTCAGTACTGGGAACCTTTTATGGAAATTAATATTTAATGGAATTAATAACTTAAGAAGACTTGGGTCGAACGTGTTAAGTTCCGCAGGAGATCCAAGTCAAAACCTAAAAGAACAAATAGATTAAGTTTTGGATCAAACGTGTTAAGTTCCACAGGCGATCCAAAATTTAATTTAAAAGAACACATGGTAGCTAGGAAAAGGTTCAGACCTTTGTACAAAATTTTTGTACAGTGGAACCTCTAGGTTTTCCGAGTAGCAACCAACAATTGGTATCAGAGCTAGGGTTTTGCCTCTGTGTATTTGGTATTTAGTTTAATTATGCGCATGTCATACATAATTTAGGCAGGATAATAGTAGGATGTGCTAACTTTGTGGATGCAGAATCCAACTATTATGGCTTTTAGTTAATTATGTGTGTGATTGGACCCTTGGACATGTCAAGGGCAATTTATATGTGTGTGCATGATTGTATTAAAATACAGCAGGAGCTGTATTTAGTTTTATTAGGATTTTATTTTTGATCTAGATACATGTACATTCCTTTTATGGAATATAGGATCAAAAATGTAAAATTCTATTTATGTCGCGGATCGAATCTTGCAAAGCGTGGAACCTTCTAAGGACCAGAGGCGCAGTGGAACTAGGAGCAAGATGGATGCGACAGCTAGACCCGGAGGCGGTGGCCAAATATGGCAGCAGCTTGGGATGACAACACACGGAGGACAATTTAGAGATAAAAGCCATAATAGTTGAAAATTAAATTTTCTATTTATTGCTTTTATATTGTGCTGTGTGTGCATGTTAGTTTACAAGTTTAGTAGGCTAGCATAGTTAAAATTCCTCATTTATAAATAACTAAGTGGGATAGGGCCTTTTACATAAATCCCATGGTCTCCATTACTGGTTTGCAAGGGATGCAAACAAGCTTGCGTTGGCTCGAGTGCCTTCCTCCATAACGGATGAGCTTGTTTGTGGATCACTAGAACAGACTTCCATTTTGGATGACTATAGGAAATTAATTAAGAGCGTGTGATCTTCCCCAACGGAAGGGCATAATCTTATTAATGGACTTAGTGTCAAGTAATGGTATACACTTAGACACATCTAATAGTATCCTCCCCAACGGAGTCACTATTATTATTTGTGTGACCAAATAATACCAACTATTAATTTTATTTGTCAAAAAGTTAGGTTGACAAGATAATAAAATTAATGGGTTAAAACCCTCCTTTTACAAATGTTGAATTGGTATACGTCCACACTAACGTGGCATACAAAATTCACGGTGTGATGAGGTGTTGGTTAATTTAAAATAGTATTGTTTGAGGAATCAATATTATTCTAAATTTAGAGTTCTGACCAAAAGTTATTTGTGATTCTTAGGATGACTTTCAACCCACTGTCCATCATACTTCAACAAAATAGACTTACTGGACCTAATTACATAGATTGGAAAAGGAACCTGGACATTGTTCTGACTGCTGAAAGCTCTAAATTTGTACTGACTGAACCTTGTCCCGATGCACCCACTGGTGAATCTACCCAAGAGGAGATTGAATATCATAAGAGATGGGTAAAGGCAGATGAGATGGCGCGGTGTTACATTTTGGCTTCAATATCAAATGTATTGCAACATCAGCATCAAGATTTACCAACAGCTTATGATATTATGAACAATCTCAAGGAGCTCTTTGGTCATCAGGATAGGGCTTCTAGACAAGAAGCTATGAGAAAGATAATGACAGCCACCATGCAAGAGGGTACTCCTGAAGGGATCATATCCTAAAGATGATGGCTTATCCGAACGAGATACGGATCCTTGGAGGAGAAATTGACGGGAAACCCAGATCGATATGATCCTCCAAACGCTACCTAGAAGTTTTGAGCGGCGACTGAACTATAATATGAATAAAAGGATTTATTCATTAGGGGAACCACTGACAGAACTAGAAGGATTATTTTGTCACAATTCTCAAATTCACTTTCTTGAAAATGGTTCTACTTCTAAACCGAAAGGAAAGAAGAAGAAGAAACAAGTCGGCTCAGCAAAGAAAGTGAATAAATCTCGAGTACGGGATTTAAAGTTGGAGTGAAGAAGCCAAGGGCAAGTGCTTCATCTGCAAGGAGATGGAAGGCGGATTGTCCTCGTAGGAACCAAAACAAAGGTATATCTCATGCTCGGTTGTTGAAACATGTTTAGCGGTGTTATCTACCAAGACCTGGTGTGTAGATACAGGAGCCACTGATCATGTCTGCAATTCCTTGCAGGGGTTCCAGGAAACCCGACGACTATCTGAAGGGGAGATTACCGTCTACATGGGCAATGCTACTAAGGTGGCAGCTGTTGCAGTGGGAGACGTCTACTTGTCTTTTAGTAGAAATAGAAATTTGGTTTTAAGAAATTGTCTTTATGTACCCAGTTTTAGAAAGAATTTAATTTCAGTGTCTAAACTGTTTATAGATGGATATTCAGTTTCTTTCAGTAACGATGTAGTTATTAAAAGAAATAAAGTGATTATCTGTTCTGGTGCATTAGTTGGTAATTTGTATATTTTAAATCCAATTTCTTCCACAAAGCAAAACATGGAAATTTATAACTCATCTTCTAATTCTAATAAGAGAAAAGAACCTTCAGAAATGAACCAAGCATATCTTTGGCATCTAAGACTTGGTCATATTAATTTAAGTAGGATTCAGAGGCTTATAGCTGATGGACTTTTGAGTTCATTAGAGTTTGAAAATTTTTCAACTTGTGAATCTTGCTTAGAAGGTAAAATGACCAAGAGGCCGTTCAAGGCCAAGGGGTATAGAGCCAAAGAAGTGTTAGAGTTGGTTCACTCTGATTTGTGTGGTCCTATGTCCGGGCAAGAGGAGGTTTTGAATATTTTGTCTCTTTCATGACGATTATTCAAGATATGGATACATTTACCTAATGCGCAAGTCCGAGTGCTTTGACAAGTTCAAAGAATACAAGGTGATGTGGAGAAACGATTAGGTAAAAGTATCAAGACGCTACGATCCGATCGTGGTGGCGAATACCTCTTAGGAGAGTTTAGGAATTACTTATCGGTCGATTCAATCCCAATTGTCGCACTGAACACCCCAATGTAATGGTGTAGCGAGCGAAGGAATAGGACTCTTATGGAAATGGTTAGATCGATGATGAGTTATTCGAATTACCAAATTCGTTTGGGGATATGCTCTGAAAACGAGTGTATCGTTCCGAACTTAGTACCTTCTAAATCAGTTTCTTCTACTCCCATAGAATTGTGGAATGGGTGAAAACCCAGTCTAAGACATATTCGGATTTGGGGTAGTCCAGCACATGTGCTGAAACCAGATGCTGATAAGTTAGAATCTCGTACAGAAGTTCGCGTGTTTGTAGGATATCCCAAAGGAACTAAAGGTGGTTTATTTTATAGTCCTAAAGACCAGAAGGTCATTGTTAGCACCAATGCACAGTTTTTAGAAGAAGACTATATAATGGATCACAAGCCCAGTAGTAAAGTTGTTTTAGAAGAACTTAGAGAGGACATATCTACTTCAGTACCAACAGTACAAGATGAAGTACCACAAGAGACTGCAACACGTGTCACACATGATACACAACCACAGACAGTGCCTCGTCGTAGTGGGAGGGTTGTGAGGCAGCCTGAAAGATTCATGTTTTTGGGAGAGTCTTCGGACTTGATCCCGGGTAAACATGAACCTGATCCCCGGTCATATGATGAAGCACTCCAAGATATAGATGCAGCATCTTGGCAAAAGGCAATGAATTCTGAAATAGAGTCCATGTACTCTAATAAGGTTTGGGAGCTTGTAGAACCACCTGATGGTGTAAAAGCCGTTGGATGCAAGTGGATCTACAAAAGGAAAAGAGGGTCAGACGGGAAGGTAGAAACCTTCAAAGCTAGGCTTGTTGCAAAAGGGTACACTCAAAAAGAAGGACTAGAGATTATATGCTAGTTTACCGAGCAGACGATCTGCTCCCTGTGGGTTACACGGATTCAGATTTCCAATCAGATAGGGATAACAGTAAGTCTACATCAGGCTATGTGTTTACTTTAGGAGGTGGAGCCATTTCATGGAGGAGTATTAAGCAGAAATGCGTTTCGGACTCAACCATGGAAGCTGAATATGTAGCAGCCTCTGAGGCAGCTAAAGAAGCAGTATGACTCAGGAACTTTCTAATGGACTTAGATGTGATTCCTGGTTTGCTCAAAATCATCACAATTTATTGTGATAATAGTGGTGCAGTTGCAAACTCGAAGGAACCACGAGCTCATAAGGCAAGTAAACATATAGAGCGCAAGTACCACCTGATACGAGATATTGTGAAGCGAGGAGAAGTTGTCATCGCCAAGATTGCATCATCGGATAACTGGCGATCCTTTCACTAAGGCCCTTCCGACGAAAGCTTCGATCGGCATGTGGAGGAATGAGAATCGGATGTATGGTAGAAGATATGGCACTTAGTCATTAGTATAAGTGGGAGATTGTTGAATGTATACTGAAAGCCTAAGCTTTGTAAACATTTATTATGAATAAAGAATCACATTTGGTCTAATTGTCTACATTTGTTTGTAGTTGTTCATTTAATTTATATTGTAGATAACATAGTATGTGGTGTCACATACAGAAGATGATGTTATCAGTACCTTATAAATTATAAACAGTAGCTCACGACCAAAATGGAAAAGGAACAAACCATTAGAAGGTCGTAGTGTAATTAGGTATTAGTTTATCTTGACTATATAATTACACTAGTACACTCAGAGTGTATTGAGTAGGACCATTTGAGGTCGTTTCTTTTATACTGACTTTATAAAGGAACAAAGACCTCAGTTATTATGGAAGTGTGCTCTTAATCCTAATATAATAACAAGCACATATATTTGATATTTATTTCTTTAATTTATCAATGGGTGAGATTTAGTTCGTTGAATCAATAAATCCGATAAGTTGGGAAATGGTATCACTTATAGTGTGTGTTGTTGATTATAGAAGGAAACTGTGTCCTAGAGATACTAGGTTGATAATGTCCTCAAGAGGAGCTCATAAAGATTGTCATGTTAAACTCTGCAGGTGGACTTAGTCCGACATGACAATAAGGTTGAGTGGTACTACTCTTGGACTTAGATATTAATTAAATGAGTTGTCAGTAACTCACTTAATTAGTGGACATTCGATATCTTAAACACAGGGAGACTAACACACTCATAATAAGAAGGAGCCCAAAAATGTAATTTGGGATTGGTGCGGTAGTTCAATGATAGTTCTCTAGTGGAATGAATTATCATTGATAAAATTAAGTTGTGTGTTCGGGGCGAACACGGGATGCTTAATTTTATCGGGAGGCCAAAATCAATTCCTCCTCTCGGTCCCTATCGTAGCCTCTTATTTATAGAGTTCTATACCCACCTATACTCACCTTCTATACCCACTAATAAGGGGCCGGCCAAGCTAGCTTGGGAACCAAGCTAGGGCCGGCCTAGGTATATTATTGGGTGGCCCCTAGCTTGAACCCAAGCTAGTGGGGCCGGCCAAATTAAATTAAAAGAGATTTTAATTTTAATTTTTATTATTATGTGGAAGATATAATTTAAAGAGAATTAAAATTAAAATATCTCTCTTGTAAAAGATCTATAAAAGATTAAAGAAAGAGATTAGATCTCTTTCCTTATTTGTAGATTGGAGAGATGTTTTATTTTTTCTTTAAAAATTATTCACATGTTGATAAAATTAAAATTATAGAAATTTCCTTTTATCAACCATGAAGAGATTTTAAAGAGAAATTTTATTTTTTAAAATTTCCAGAAACAAATTAGGAAGTTTTAATTGTTGATTAAAATTTGTCCAATTTGTTCTCCAATGATGTGGCCGGCCATTGAAGATTGATTTGGAAAATTTATTTTATTTTTCTAAATTAAATCATGTCAAGGAAATTGAGGAAATTTTATTATAATTAAATTTCCTAATTTGCCTAGGCCAAGGAATATAAAAGAAGGGGTGAGGGTGCCTTCATGAGACACAACATCTATTATTTCTCTCCCTCTTTTGTTCCTTGGTGTGGCCGGCCAACCTCTCCCTCTCTTCCTCTTGTGGTGGTCGAACCCTACTCTTCCATTGGAGCTCTTGTGGTGGCCGGATACTACTCGGAGAAGAAGAAGAAGAAGGAGAGAAAGCTAGCATCTCTTGGAGCTTGGTTAGTATTTTGATTTTCTTCCTTGGTGAAGCTTCCTCTTTGTTGGCCGAACCTAGCTAGGAGGAGAAGAAGGTGATTGGTGGTTTCTCGTCTCGGAAGATCGTTGCCCACACAACGTCCGAGGTTAGAAGAGGAATACGGTAGAAGATCAAGAGGTTTTTCTACAAGGTATAACTAGTAATTTTTATTTCCGCATCATGCTAGTTATTTATGGAAATAATACCAAATACAAGAGGCTTACGATCTAGTATTTCGAATATGTTTTTCGATGTTGTGTTCTTTTGTTTTCTTTCTTTTCCTTGTGATTTGATTGTTCTCTTTGGTTAACCTAAAGTTATTTTAGGAAATTAAATATTAGCTTTCTATTAAAGGTTTTGTCTAGTCGATGGTGGTTGCTCCCATATCCAAGAAGGCCATGTGCCTCGCCACGTCAGTACTGGGAACCTTTTATGGAAATTAATATTTAATGGAATTAATAACTTAAGAAGACTTGGGTCGAACGTGTTAAGTTCCGCAGGAGATACAAGTCAAAACCTAAAAGAACAAATAGATTAAGTTTTGGATCAAACGTGTTAAGTTCCACAGGCGATCCAAAATTTAATTTAAAAGAACACATGGTAGCTAGGAAAAGGTTCAGACCTTTGTACAAAATTTTTGTACAGTGGAACCTCTAGGTTTTCCGAGTAGCAACCAACAACTATGTATTAGGAATTGAGCAGGGATTAAAAATATACCCAGTGTTGTATGGGATAAGGCATATGCTGTCTCCGTTTGATGCTTTCAACTGATTAGCAATGTGTTGTGAAGAGGTACTGCCATCTTGAGTGGCTGGTATTTTGTTGGGATCCACAAACGACACATACTCAGCCCTGTTTGTTTCCTTCAAGTACTTGTACAAGTAACTGCATTCAAGTAATAAAAAACATGGTTACTTAAGACATGAACTCATGCAAAGAGAAGAATTGTATATAAGACATAACTTACCCCATGTAAATCAAAATTTGCCTGGACCCTATCTCTCTCATTTCCATACAGCGCATGACATCCTCTCTCAACAACGATGTACTCACATTACGTCCAAACATGGCTTCATCAAATTCGATAGGAATGGTCTCCTCCTCAGTCATCAGTCTAACAACATAAGAATACAAAAACTTGCATGGCATTAGTAGAACACTTTCAACTTCCTTGAATTTATTTTCTCATCAGGAACCTCCAAAATAGCAAATGGTGGTGCAGGTTTCTCCTTTTTCTGTAATTTTAAATAATTGTAGCAAAATATATAACTATAGTAATAGAAAAGTGAACTGAAAATACCTTTGTCGTCGGAAATATCACCAACTCTTTTGGCCAGCCAACCACAGTTCCAATAGCATTTACCATTACTGTTGGTCCCGACTTAAGTGGAATTGGAAGCTCCGCTTCCTCCTGTAAAACAACATCAACAGACACCTTTAAGTTGCCTTCCCCAAGTGGAGCATTGTGCAGCATAACATTTGGGCCTCCATCGAATACTATCGTGCCATATGCCACCACATTCCCCTTATTCTTTAGAGCCAAATGACATTTTTTCCCTTGAACAATAAGATATTATCTTTTAATATCTGAAGCTAGGAAACAAATTTAATGTACCAAATATAATACAAAACCTCATTGAATGAATTGTCGCATTCAAAAACTTCCACATCATCTTCCAATCTTTGAACTGCCATGTGCGATGACTTGTTAGATGCTACACGTTCAGAAACTCGATCACTTGTTTCTGGCATAAATCGAGCAAGAAGAGCCTTGAGTTTTTCAACTTCAGCTTTCAAACTCTTTGTTTCCTCCACTTGCTCTTTGAAGTTTTCAACCAAAGCCTTTGACACCAACTCCCTCTTCTTCCTTGGAGTTTTGAAGTAGACTTGGGGCTTCACAAATCCCCCTACACCTCTAACCCTTCCGTAATGTTCTTGGCTCCCTAATGCAGTAGTTAATACGTCATTGCTTCCAGAAGATATGAACTCTCCCCTCTTTTTCTTGTCCAACAAATCGTCCTAAAAATATGGAGGTAACATTAAATATCCAATGAAGACACTTTTTTCACTTATTATGAATGAACTTGAAATAAAACTAAAATAATACAATTTTTTCAGCAACTTCAGCAGTCTCTGTATTTATGATGTTTCCGGATTTGTCCTCGCGGGCCTTACGCCAAAGGAATGACCTATCAACTTCCTCATCCTCCCTGAATATTTTTCTCTGCCTCTACAATTCCAAAAAATGATCATTTAAAACATGACGTACTACATGAAAAGGATAATATAATGTTCCATGGATTACCAATTCAGTCTCCAATCCAATGTAACCCTTGCGAGACATTTTGTGATGATACTTGCAATTGCTCGCCCGTTCCTTTTGTTTTTCATGAGCGACCTATGTCACGTAAAAAAAAAAGTAAATTTATAGAAGAATGTCTAGAATTTAAAAACAATAGGATGGAGTATGATGAACTTATTATATATATTCCTGCTGTACATGAACTTATTATATATATTCCTGCTGTACAGAACTTCATTTTGTTAATTAAATGCCCTAAATGTTTTAAATCTTGGTGCATATAATAATTTAAATATAACATAATAATATCATCAAGTACCTCCCAAGATGGATGTAGTCTCTCATCGACAAAAGCTTTCCAAATTGCAAATGGGATCTGATACTGCTCCGGTGGTGACCTCAGTTTTTCAAGATTATCTCTATATGGCCAGACAAACCTACTGTTGAGTTTGTTTTTGAAGTCTCTCCATTTCTGGCTTGCTAAACTCATCACTGCCGCCTCGCTTTAAGGTGCTAAGTCGAAGACATTCTATAACACACAACAGTAATTGCTATCAGTTTGTATATTGAAAAAATCACAATGAAAAAAAAACATAAGCAATCTCATAAGGAAGTGTATTATTGGATTATACTCACCGATATTTCTTCTCACACTTTCTGTTTCATGTTCTCTGGAACAGTGGGTCATGACTTTATGTTAATTGGCACCATGGATCTAACAACAGAGCCTATGAAAGATTGTAGTGCCTTCCCATTTTCATTGTACACAGGTCGTCCCATGTCATCATATTCAATCGTCGACTTTTTTCTCCATCTTGCAGTAGCAATAAGTCTGCACATTGATGTAGGCCCCTGAGTCTTCTTCTGCCCAGTAATAGAAGGTTCTTCTATTTCAGTCTCTCCTCGTAGCTCTGCAGCGGCTAACCCATTAGCATCTTGGTGTAGTTCGGTGTCCTCAACTACACGTGACTTATCATATTTTGCTATTTTTCGCTATTTTTTAGGACGCATTTTTCTTTTCCCTGCATATAGGAAAATAAATGATGAGATAACGGTATATAAAGTCTGCAGTGACAATATAATAAAAGAAGACGTGATACAAATAATAACATTAACACATACAAACAAGTAAAAATAATACTAGTAAAAACAATAAATATTAATGCAGATGACATAAAAGTGGAAAACATCATTTTTTCTTGTTTGTTACAAAGAACCCCTCTTTAGAAGAAATCCAGGATTTATCTATTATAGTACAACAGAATCCCAAGAAACTTCTTCAGAATTATCGTGCTAAAATTATTTACCGCTAGCTCAATGTGTTCTTTGATCAAAACCTGAAGATACTACATATATGTTACACAAAAGTTAGAGTAAGACTGCAAAAAGGTAGTCAAATTCATATAGAGCAAAGTTCCGTATTTTATACTCATTCCAACAACTGTCAATATTTTCTACTCATCATGAAGAAAAATAATGCGTATTTTGTACAATATGTGGATATATAAAGAACGAAAGCAAGGGATGATTCATAAATCTCATGAAGTATAGTCAGTGCTCAATAAAAATCTATATTTGTGCAGCTGAAATGCATTCTTCTACATAAAAAACCAACAATTTTAATTGGTATAAACTTTCACAACAGAAATCAATCCCATAATACACGTTTCACAACAACAAACCAAATAAAGAGCAATCGAAAACAGAAGTATCTACTCCAAGAAAGCATCATGAATCATCCCTTTAGGTAATGACCTCGTAAACATAAAGACTGAAAAAAAAAGTAAAAAAAATTTCCAAACACTTGTCTTTGTTGGAAGAATAACACCAAACCTACAACAAATTGGAGACCGTCTAAAACATGATTTTGCAAAATAAAGGAGGAGAAAAAGAAGAAGAATAAGAAAAATAAATCGAAGAAAAGAAATCTGGACCTCAGCCTTCCGCCAGCTCTGTCAAATTGAAAACATACGGTATATCTCAAACACTTGCAACCTAAACCTTGCGTAAGAAAGTTCAAGTTGCCAAACCTTATTTTTAGTTGACTGCTGCAAACCTTCGTCTCTGTTGCCTAAGACTCCAAATCGGAAGCCCTAACGAGGGGGAACGGAGAGGACTGAAATGAAGGGGAAGGAAGAGGAGGTCCAACAACTCAATTTCAGAAGAGAAGCATCGGAAGCCCTAACCCAAGAAAACGAAAGGAAGTGGGGGGAAATAAAAGTGGTCAGAGTATCTTTGTAAAAATAAAAGTTAACTCTTTGTACTATTACTTCGGAGTAAACACTAAAAAATGTATTCATGATGTTACTACTTTGGTATTTAACAAATTTCCGAAGTAATAGCTTATTTCAGTTTAAAGCGAAGCCTATGTTTTTAAATCTGTGAAGTCTATATTTGTATATACTTCGTCGGTTTTTGCAGCGAAGTTGCTTATACACTTTTACTTCGTATATTTAAATTGAAGAAGTAAATTGTGGCGAAGTAAAAAGTCATTTTTCACATAGTGGCCGGGTCTGGCCCGGACCCGGCCCGGGCCCGTTGACCCGGTTCGCCGGGTCGAACCGGAACCGGCCCGGCAAGTTGTCGGGCCGGTTCCGGTTCATTAGTTGTAAAATCGGCGAACTGCCGGTTAACCGGCGGGTTGAACCGACGGTTCAGCCGCAATTTTTTTTTTTTTTTTTAAAACGGCTTGAACCGCCGGTTAACCGGTGGTTCGTAGCCGTTGGGAGGGTTTTTTGGATATTTTTTTTCAACGGTTAGGATCATTTGACCATTTTTTGATCAATGACTATGATTTAGTGTCCGTTACTATCAAAACTCTATAAATAGAGAGCTCATTTCATCATTTTTCACACACTTCTTCGCTACTCTTAATCTCATTTTTGTATTCTCTAATCTCTACACGCTTTCGTTTTCAATTTTCAATTACAATGGAAGGAGGCCGCGGAGGTGCATCATCTCGAGCTCGGAAGGGAAAGCAAATAATGAATCCGCGGGAGGAGGACCCCAACATTCAATCCACCGATGATGAGATCGAGCATCTTCCGAATCCGACACCCGAAACACAAGGAAGTACCGATGCAATTACTTCTAAGGTTCGGGAACTTCCTCCTCTAAAGTCTTCTATTTTTACTAAACATTTTGAGAAGGTCACTCTTCCGTCGGGAGAAATGCGTGCAAAATGTAAGCACTGCAATACTTCCTATAAATTCCAAGTCGGCGGTGGCTATGGGTCATTGAAACGACATGTAGAAACGAAGCACCCGACGGAATATGGACTCGACCGTTCTCAAACATAATTATCAAGATTTTCTTCAACTAGCAGTAGTACCGATTCCGGTTTATTTTTATATTCGGATAATAAATTAAGAGAATCATTAGTTAAATTTGTTTCCGTAGAACATCTTTCTTTTAGTTTTGGATCTAAATGCACATTTGAAGATTTTTGTAAAGAATCTCTTAATCCATGTGCTAAACGTGTTGCTAGGACTACACTTACTCGTACAATTAAAAAATTAGTAAAACAAGGAAAAAAGAATTTAATTTATGAATTTAGTAAATTAGATAATAAAGTTTCTTTATGTTCCGATATTTGGAGTGATCATTGGCAAACACATTCGTATATGGGTGTGACTTGCCATTGGATCGATAACTCTTGGAACCTCCAAAAAAGATTATTAGCTTATAGAGTTTTTGATGAATCACATAATGCTCATAATATCGCACAATTATTATGTTTAATTTTAGAAGAATATGGTTTAACTCATAAAATATTTTCAATATCATTAGATAATGCTAGTTCTAATACCGCTTGTATAGATGATCTAAAATTTGTTTGTCAACCTATTATTGGAGGTTTATTTTTTCATATTCGTTGTGTATGCCATGTTTTAAATTTATGTGTTCAAGATGGTTTAAAAATTTTAGAAAGTTATATTAAACCAATTAGAATTGCAATTTCTTATTTATGGTCTCATCCATCTATAATGAAACAATGGGGTAGGTTTTGTAAAATTAATGGAATGAGACCTAAAAAATTTCCACGTGATGTACCAACACGTTGGAATTCAACATACCAATTATTACAAGATTCATTTCAATATAAAGAATTATTATGTTCATTTTTTGCACAAAACACTAATACTAATATATATTTATTTTCACAACAATGGAATATTTGTAGTAATATTTGTGAAATTTTAAAAGTATTTAATGATGCAACCGAACAACTTTTCGGTGTTTATTATCCCACTCCTCAATTAGTTTTAGAAAATTTTTCTAATATAGTATTAGTTTTAAATGAACATATTAATAATGAATCTTTATCTCCTTGCATCTTAGCTATGAAAACTAAATGGGAAAAATATTTTTATTTAATTCCTGAAATTTATTTAATTGCATTTGCTTTAGATCCTAAATTTAAATTAGAAGTTTCACAAGAAATGTTAACTTTATATTATGACGCTTTAATTCTAATTAAAGATTCTCCTTCCCCTGATCCAGTTAATATTATATATAATGTTAGAATTTATTTATATGATATTTATAATCAATATATTATGTAAAATATGGAACACAAATTAATATTTCTGAAATTCAACAAACTACTAGTAGTAATTTAAAACTTACAAAAGCACAACTCTTATTAAAATAACGGACAAAACGTCCACGAGGATCCTTAAGTTCCACACAGGAACTTGAGAATTATTTTACGACTTCTTTTTATTTTAATGAATCAGATAGCGAAAACTTCGATATCTTAAAGTGGTGGTCACAGAAGGCTCAAAGCTTTCCCGTTCTCTCCGTGATCGCAAAAGAAATTTTAGCTTGTCCAGTGTCAACTGTTGCTGTGGAGCAGACGTTCAGTGCCGGCGGCAACATATTAGATGAAGGACGATCAATTTTGTCTCCCGACTCATTGGAAGCCCAAGAATTACCGGACGATTGGACCAGAGCGAAGAAAAGAATCCAAGGAATGCAACTTTCAGATGACGAAGTTGAAGATTTTGATACTGAAGGAACAAATACGACAGGAACAGGAAATGGAAGTGAATGAAAATGTAAAAGAACTACGTGGGCTTTGATTCCCCTAAAGAGATACGTAGGCAACTTAAATAAGTGCAAGCCCTTTTTTCAATAAATTTTAATTTCTAATTTTTAATGTTTAATTTTTAATTTTTAATTTTTTTTAACATATTAATTTTGAACCGTGGCAAACCATGACGAACCGTGAACCGAACCGTGAACCGGCGGTTCTGAACCGTGAACTGTAACCGTCTTGGGCGGTTAAGGTTAAGGGTCGACCTGCCTGGAACCATCGAACCGACTGTTCCGAACCGTCGAACCGTGGCTTCCGAACCGTGGTCAGGTCTACTCATCGCGATCTCGTGCTTGTCGTTGCTTTCTTCTTGTGATGATGAGCAGCGGAAAATACAAGAAATAACACACTACAATGCTAACACATAGATTTACTTGGTATCCACCTCAAGAAGAGGTGACTAGTCCAAGGATCCACACACACACACCCTCCACTATGAAAACCCTCCTTTATGGTAACTACCAAAGGCGAAGAAGCCTTACAAGCTCACAATACAATAATAAGAAAGAAAAAAGTAAAATACAAGTGAATCTTACAAGATTACAATGAAACCCTAGCTTCTTCTTCTTCTTATTATAACTCGCCTCTTGACTTGAACGTGCCTCCAAGAACCTTCAAGATCTGGCGGTGAGAGTGGAGAAAATCACCCTAAGCTGTAGCTGCAGTCGTGTGTCGAAGAGGATCGAAGAAGTGCTGAGAAAAACACTCGTCAACATCTTTATCTGCGCCAACGGTCGAATCCCAATCGATTGGATTGCTCCCAATCGATTGGGGAGGCTTTGGATCGATCGGCTGATCAATCCAGAGCGCCTCTATACTCTCTGGAATCACCCTGAATCGATTACTCGATCGATTCAAGGCTTCTCGAGCAATTTATAGCGCTCCAATCGATCGACCGATTGATTAGAAGTTTCAATCGATCAACTGATCGATTCAGAAGCCTACTGTTCGCTCAGAAACTCTCTCAATCAATTAACCAATCGATTACCCAATCGATCTAGAGCTTTTCTGCACAAACTCGTGTCAACCAATCGATTGAACCCCCCAATCGATTGTCCAATTGATTGAAACCCAGAAAACTGTGTAGAGTTTGAAATTAGCTTCGTTTCACATCTGAGATCACCTCATTCTAATATTCGAGTCAAAAGTTATGACCTTCGGAAGTTTACTACGTCTGAACTTCCTAGTTCCATGCCAACTCCCTATTGGACTTACGACCGCTAAGAGTTCGGTCAACTTTTGACCCATCTGGACTTTCTCTTTGCCAACTTTTCGTTGGACTTCTAATCACCAAGTATGATCCTCCATGACCCACTTAGATTTACCGTCTCATGCCAAGTGTCCGGTCTTCCATGACCTACTTGGACTTTCACCAGATGTTCTGTCATCCTTGAACCATCTGGATTTTCCGTGTCTGGCTTCACTCACCAGGACTTTAATTCCCGATTGTCTGGCTTCACTCACCAGGACTTTCCATCTACCTGACTTCTCACCAGGACTTCCCAATTGCTTGGCTCCTCACCAGGACTTTCTCCTTTGCCAAGATCACACTTGGACTTTCAGTTGTCTGGCTCCTCACCAGGACTTTCTCCTTTGCCAAGATCACACTTGGACTTTCCAATTTGCCTAACCTCCAGTTAGGACCTCCATACGCCTAACTTCTAGTTAGGACTTCCATACGCCTAACCTCCAGTTAGGACTTCTACCACTGCCTAAACTCCAGTTAGGACTTCCACAGTCAAGTCTCCTGTCATCCCTGACCTACTTGACTTGTATTCTAATCAACCTGGTCAACCCTTTGACCATCTCCACAACCGAACGATTGCTTCAGCAATATCCTTATATTTTCAAACATCAAAACTCAACTCCTGACTCAAGCTTGACTCAACTCGAGCTTAGTCAAACTGGTCAAACTTGACCAAGGAAAATTGTCCTAATAATCTCCCCCTTTTTGATGTTTGACAATACCTTTAAGTTAGGCTAAATCTCATAGCCTTAACCTCTTCTATATCATAAGGCTAAATCTCATAGCCTTAATCTCTTCTTTATCATAAGGCTAAATCTCATAGCCTTAACCTCTTCTTGACAAGGAATGAATGAAGGTTTCATTCATTCTTTCCCTTTCCTAAAGGGCAAACTCCCCCTACTTGGGATGAAGGTCTAACTTAACCTTCAATTCTCCTCCTTTGTCACACATCAAAAACTGAAAACAAACTCTTCTTCATAAGAGTTAACTTCACAACCATGACTTGGGGTTCCTAAAAAAAAATCAAGAAAACCAAACTCAAAGTTTTGAGGTTCAAAATTCAATAATGAAACTAAACCTCAACCTAAACTTCACCTAAGTCTACATTAACCAAATCATGCTTACTTTTAGCATGAGAACTCCCCCTAAGTGTATACAAATATACTCCAAAGGGTTAGAAATGGTTAATGACCATTGAAAACTAAAACTTGAAGGTTTAAGGTTCCAAAATTTAGAATTGAAACTAAACCTTATCCTAAACTTCACTTTGGTTTCTCTTAACCAATCCATACTTATTTTCAACAAGAAAACTCCCCCTAAATGTATATAAATATATTCCAAGGGGTTTGGAATGGTTATTGGGACTTGAAGTGACATAAAGTGCTGAAATTAGGCTTTTCAGGCCAAAATCAGACTTCCCAATCGATTGAAGTTGGGACTCAATCGATTGACATCACTTCAATTAATCCATTGATCGATTCCGCAAACTACTGCTCGTAGAAATACCCTCTGAATCGATCGATTGATCGATCCAGCTTAGGTCAATCGATTGGCTGATCGATTCACTACCCTTCTGTTTGCAGGAAATAGCTTCCCAATCGATCAACTGATCGATCGAACCCATCCCAATCGATCGACTGATCGATTGCGTTTCTGATTTCTTGAAATTCAATTTCAACGAAATTCAGAAACTCCCTAAAAATTCTACAAAATTCTAAAAATCATGAAAATTTATGTAGACATTATTTAGGGTATACTTTATCAAGGAAAAATAGTTTTCTATGAAAATATTTCTTATTTTCAAAGATTGACACAAATTTGAAAACTTGTAAAAACTTTAGTGTTTTCTTCAAGTTTGTGTCTAACTATTCAATGATGATCACTATCAAAAGATAGTCTTCACCAAGGTTTTCCAAAAACATTTTAAAATCATTTTTGAAACCAATATCCAACCATGTTCTTTGGGCTTAATGCATATGACTTGTACATTAGCTTTCCCAATGATTGGAAGACACATAACTATGTGTTTTTATGAACCTAAAACTCAACAAGATGTATTAAATCATCATCTTGAGTTTTGTTTACCATCCTAACATCTCACTTGTATCTAATGTGTACTAAAACAGATACAAGTCACCTTATGATTCTTTGTGAGATGTATATTTGGTTTTGCCCTAAATTAAGGGATCATGCATATCTATCTAGGCATTAAGAGACTTATGATCATCCATCTAGGATGTCATTTGGTATAATCCCACTTGTTGGAATATTTACCACTCTTAATAAATGTCTTTTGTTCTTAATTATAAGTAAATTAATATAATGCATGATGATTAATAGCATACATCAAAATAAGCAACTTTCAAAAGAAAATTTCCTATAACTACATGATGTATGTATGACATGACATGATATTTTTATATTTTTCATAATAAAAATGAATGCAAAAATAAATATGATGTCATGACATATGATGGGAAAACAATCATGACATTTTAGCATAGACAAAATATACCTAGATTGTTGGGATCTTAGATGGCTAGAGGGGGGTGAATAGCCTCTTAAAAAACTTAGACAGAGAGTTCTACACAAAAACTAGTTAGCACAGCGGAAGTGGAAAACTAAAACGAAGGAAGAAAAACACACACACAGCAGACACAAAGATATACGAGGTTCGGGGATAACTTGCCCCTACTCCTCGGCGTGTCCGTAAGGTGGACGACTCCTTGATCTTCGGTAAATCGCACCCCGGATAACTTCCGGCTAAAGATGTCTCCTTCTCGGTGGAGCAACCTCTCAACAGAGTCTCAAGAAAGATCTAAATTAAAGCACGAGACTTACAGAAACTCGGTGGTAAAGGAGAATAGAAATGCTTACAACCACGCGAGTATCAGTAGCAGAAAACAGAGATCGCAGTTCACCCGAGAGCTCAAGAACTTCGCACAACAGCACAGACTTTTCTTTCAAGCTTTCTTCGTTGTATTGTTCTTGTTCCCCTCTCGCTGTTTTTACTGCTTCTCAAATCTGATTTCTGCTGTCACAGATCTAGTCAAAACTGCGCAAATCAGCGCTGCAGCCAATCCCTCTTCCTCCTTACCTGGTTCTCTGAACTCACACCAATGATATCGCAGCCAATCGCAATCAGAAACCCAGTGAACGTTGATGCCTCAAATGCATCTGTTGCAGCAAATCACAGTGTTAAGAGCACTTGTCTTCTTCTCTTAATGAAGCTCAATTTGAATTCAACCATGAGAATGTGACCTGCAACCTGCAAGCTCAAAAGACTCACAGCAGATGGTTAAAAACAGATGGTGAAGACAAATTGAATCGAAAAAGTACATGCAAAATAAACATGGGAGATCATCGATTCCACGCATTCATCAACATTTAATCGAACATCAACAACCGATTCGAATCAATTGAAGAAATGCAGCAATCCAAATAGTCCGAAAACTGATGAAGACGAAAGAACTGCTCCGACTTGAAGGCTGCTGTGGCTGGCCAAATCTAGAGAAGAGCTGCTGTGAGGTAGGCGAAGCTGTGAGGTTCTGTCTAGCCTTGATCCGAATGAAGGACGATTGCCGGATCCCACCGATCAGGTGTCAAGGTTTCACTGGATCGGTCTGCCGACCGATCCAGCTTCTCGACTCAGTCCGGGTCGAGCCCTCTCTGACCTAGTCCGGAAAAATGAGCTCCCTAGCCCTTTCCGACTTTATCTGGTCCTAGAGAACGAGCTACCGAACCCTCTCTGACTCCGCATACCAAGTTTCCTTCTTGGACTTTTCATCACCAGATGTCCGATCACCCTTGATCCATCTGGATTTTCCCTTGCCCGGCTTCACTCACCAGGACTTGCACCTAGCTTCACTCACTAGGGTTTTCACCTGGCTTCACTCACCAGGACTTGCACCTAGCTTCACTCAGGTCAACCTAGTCAACCTGGATTAGTAATTAATCTGAGTTAATTATCTGATACAAACTTAAATCAGTGTCAACAGCAAAACAACATCCAGGTCAGACTGTATCAACATAGATAATATATCTAAGTATCCTTAATTCTTAGCTAAACCTTAAAATTAAATCCTAGATTGCCCAATTTCATCAAGAAAGTGTCAAACCCAATTTTGATATTTCTTTTTCCCTTCCTAAATTTGTGCCATTTTAAATTAAATAAATTCCTCAAAGTATGACACATTTTACTCTTTCAAAGAGTAATGAAATCAAATTAAGGCTTAGATTCGCCTTTAACCTTCTAAGAAAATGCCAAAACCCCAACTTGGCATTTCTTATCCTTTTCTAAATGTGTCAATTTAAATTAAGTTCAAATCTTCAAAATTTGACACATTTTACTCTTCCAAAGAGTAAACAATTTGATTAAGGTTTAAATTTTCCTTAACCCCTCAATAGAATACCAAATTTTCAACTTGATATTTCTTTTGATTCTCCAAATTTGTGCTAATTTAATTCAAACATAATTCCATAAGATTTGACACATGTTACTCTTTCCAAGAGTGACCCTACAATCCTTTTCATTTTCAAAGGTTAACAATAATCTTGAAAATACTCTCAAGTGTCAACTTTAACAAGGTTGGGTTAACTACCCTTCCAATTTGAGTTGACACTCTCTAAACCCATCTAGGGTGTAGAGAATATGCTCCTAGGAACCCGAAACCTATTGGTGCTCCTTGGATGCTCTAGGTACTCACTAAGGATGACTTCCCTATATACCTTCCTAAGGACCTTTCTAGGCTTCTTAGAAGCCTTGGTCACTTCCACTAAGTCACTTCTAGGGCTAACTCCCCTAGTAACCTTATTTGTGATTTTGTTTGGCCTTTTTTGAGCCTTAGTCACCTTTACTAGGTCAACTCTAGGGATGGTCTCCCTTGTGACATTCTTTGTGACTTTTTTAGACTTCTTAAAAGTCTTAGTCACATTGGTCTTGTCAAAAGTACTTCTAGGGATTCCTTCCCTAGTATCTTTGACTTGACCTCTAATCCTAGGATTGGTTCCATAACTACATGGAACCCTATGAAAGGAAGTCACATCCTTCTTGACTTTAGTTTGTATGTCAAACCTCTATAGCCATTGGATGACTCTTGTCTAGCTCTCCCTATAGTTTGCTCATTTTGACCCTTAAGAAGATTTTCCATTCTTGCTAGGGTCCTTTCTAAGTTATCAAGTCTTGATTTCAAAACTTGATTTTCCATCATTAAATCCATAGATTTGGATTTTTCTTGACTCATATGAGCATTTCTATATTTAGGCATATATCTAAAGTCCTTAGAGTTATTGCCTAAGTAGTTATCTACCTTCCTAACCTTAGGTGTGGTAGTTATAGCATGAGGAGGCATATATTTTCCCTTAACACTATCATGCTTCCTACTTTCATGATAATTTGCATTAAAATGATAAGTGTTATTTCTAACATGCATTTTATCATGACTAAGAGGAGTTGCACTATTAAAGGTTACCTTGGGTTTGCTCTTAGAAGCTCCTCCTTGATTTGTGCTTCCTCCTTTAACTTTAATTGGCTTCTTTCCTTTAGGGCATTGACTCTGGTAATGCATATTTTGATTGCACGAGAAGCACATAATGTGCTCCTTACTCTTACATTTCGTGGGACCAATTTCCTTAGGCTTCTCCTTGCCCTTAGGTACTACTTGGCCCTTCTTCTTGGCCAATTTGGGACATTTGCTCTTGTAGTGCCCATGCTCCCTACACTCAAAGCAAATGATATGATTTTTATCTTTAATAATTGAAATCTTTATACCTTTGCTTGTAGGGTTGATGCTTGATCCTCCATTTGATTTTTCTTGCAATGTAGAGATGACATCATCTTCTATTTCTTCCTCTTTACTTGAGGATGTGGAATCTTCCACTTCTTCATCTCTTGAGGATGTGGAAGATCTCTCCTCTTCCACCTTTTCCTTTTCCTCCTCAAATGTTGATCTCTTGTTACCATCGGATTGCATCTTTTCTTCCTCCTCTTCTTCGGATGTTGACCTCGTGTCAATATCGGATTGGTTCTCTCTTCTTGGACCAATGAGCCATTCTTCTTGGGCTCTTCCACTCCTTGGACTTGTGTAGGGTCTTCAAGATAGGCAATGATATTTTTCCAAAGATCACTTGCATTTGTGGTTTCACCTACACTCAACAAAATATTAGAAGGTAGTAAATTATGCAAAATTCTCGTTACCTCCTTGTCCGTCTCCGATTGCTCTCATTGCTCTTCGGTCCAATGCCGAGGTCGGAGGCGTTTACCCTTCTTGTCCATAGGAGCTTCAAATGGGTCACTCAAGATAACCCATTGGTTCCAATCCAATTGGAATTATGTCTCCAATCGATTCCTCCAAAAGGTGAAGTCTTCCTTGTCGTATGGTGGAGGAATCCGGATGTCCCATCCAAGTGGACCTCCCAAGTCCATCTTCTTCCTCTACCGGTTGCTCTCTTGGCAGTTAGTCCTCAGAAGAGCGACCTCGCTCTGATACCAATTGTTAGGACCGAAATGTAGCTAGAGGGGGTGGGAGGGGTGAATAGCTCGTTGCGATCTCGTGCTTGTCGTTGCTTTCTTCTTGTGATGATGTGCAGCGGAAAATACAAGAAACAACACACTACAATGCTAACACGTAGATTTACTTGGTATCCACCTCAAGAAGAGGTGACTAGTCCAAGGATCCACACACTCACACACCCTTCAATATGAAAACCCTCCTTTATGGTAACTACCAAAGGCGGAGAAGCCTTACAAGCTCACAATACAATAATAAGAAAGAAAGAAGTAAAATACAAGTGAATCTTACAAGATTACAATGAAACCCTAGCTTCTTCTTCTTCTTATTGTAACTCGGCTCTTGACTTGGATGTGCCTCCAAGAACCTTCAAGATCTGACGGTGAGAGTGGAGAAAATTGCCCTAAGCTGTAGCTGCAGTCGTGTGTTGAAGAGGATCGAAGAAGTGCTGAGAAAAACGCTCGCCAACGTCTTTATCTGCGCCAACGGTCGAATCCTAATCGATTAGATTGCTCCCAATCGATTGGGGAGGCTTTGGATCGATCGGCCGATCGATCCAGAGCACCTCTGTGCTCTCTAGAATCACCCTGAATCGATTATCCGATCGATTCAAGGTTTCTCGAGCGATTTATAGCGCTCCAATCGATCGACCGATCGATTGGAGGTTTCAATCGATCAACTGATCGATTCAGAAGCTTACCGTTCGCTCAAAAACTCTCTCAAACGATTGATCAATCGATTGGAGAAGTTTTGATCGATTACCCAATCAATCTAGAGCTTTTCTGCATAAACTCACGTCAACCAATCGATTGAACCCCCTTATCGATTGGCCAATCGATTGAAATAAAGAAAACTGTGTAGAGCTTGAAATTAGCTTGAAATCTATA
The DNA here is from genome assembly GCF_018446385.1 of Zingiber officinale. Lineage (NCBI taxonomy): Eukaryota > Viridiplantae > Streptophyta > Magnoliopsida > Zingiberales > Zingiberaceae > Zingiber > Zingiber officinale. The sequence goes on from NC_056000.1 coordinate 1,077,793, forward strand.
GGACTTCCATACGCCTAACCTCCAGTTAGGACTTCTACCACTGCCTAAACTCCAGTTAGGACTTCCATAGTCAAGTCTCCTGTCATCCCTGACCTACTTGACTTGTATTCTCATCAACTTAGTCAACCCTTTGACCATCTCCACAACCGGACGATTGCTTCAGCAATCTCCTTATATTGTCAAACATCAAAACTCAACTCTTGACTCAAGTTTGACTCAACTCAAGTTTAGTCAAACTGGTCAAACTTGACCAAGGGAAATTGCCCCAATACCAAGGAGACGCTAAGGGCTTGCATCAAAAAATTTAATTAGGTGGCCATGAATGTTCCCTCGGCCACCCTAGAGATTCTAGTGAGCTCCTTCTCTCAATGGCTCATTGATGGTGATTTCTTCCGGTCCCTCATCAAGAAGCCTCCAAGGGACTTTGATCATCTGCTCGGACGGGCGACCAAGTACATCAACGTAGAAGAAGCTCAGTTTGCTCAGAAAAAAGAAGTGGTCACACCTGTTCCTGTCGCTGCTCCCGAGCGTCGAGCTCCTCCTCCTATTCTCCTGCCTAAAGGGTCCTGATCGAGTTAACCATCACATCACCACAATCAGAGGCCAAATGCAATCCAGCAGGTAGAGACTGCGCATACGTGATTCCCCGAGTCCCGTTGATGGACTCTGATATTTTTTACCTACCACCAGTCGGGAATGCACAATATTGAAGATCGCCATCATTATAATCTAGAAATACACCGAACAGCTAATCAGGGGTTTCGCCAATGATCGCCTTCCCCAAATCGTTAGCGTCATCGCCAACCAAATGGGCCCACAAGGAGAATCCCTAAGAGGGCCGATCGGAACCAATAGCGGCCCTGGTAAAGAAATGGTTGAGCGCCAGCTCAGGCCTCTGCAGAACATCCCCACCAACTAACTCAAGAAAAAGAAAATCGTAGTAATACTACTCGGGGCGACATTGGTATGCTAGCAGGCAACCCAACCGATGATGATTCCAATCGGGCTAGGAAGCCACACGCCCATCGACTAGAGATTCATGCAATCAAGTGTAGTTAAGAGAAAGCACAAGGGCTTGTAGTCAAGAGAAAGCATAAGGGCTTGAGATCAATTTCGGTCCTAAAGATTTGGAGGGGGTGGAGATGCCCAATGATGATGCTTAAATTATTAAAATTGTTATAACCAATTATAACATATATCACACTTTTATTGATACAGAAGACTCTGTAAATATCATCTTCAAGAAAACATTCGAACATTTGAAGATAGATAAAAGCGAGCTCCAGTCGATTATAATGCCTTTGTATGAGTTCACTGGTAAAGAGGTGCAGTCGATCAGACAAGTCCGATTGACTATCTATCCAGAGGAGGAGACCCTAATGAGGACCCACCGGTCGAACTTCATTGTGGTAGATGCATCTTCAGCTTGCAATGTAATTTTAGACCGACCGATGTTGAATGAGTTCTGAGCCATCATCTCTATATTCTGCCAAAAAATTAAATTTCTGGTTGACAACTCGATCGGTGAGGTAAAAGCTAAGGAGATCAACAGGTAGCACGTAAGTGCTACGTGGAGGTGGTGAAGACTGAAGTTCGTGTCACTCGAAAAATTGAGCGAGTGGAAGTTAACGTCATTCAAGAAAGTCTCTCGACTTTAGTTTATGAAGAAAAAGAAGAAATACAAATTCATCCCAGTCGACCAAAGGCCACCACCCAAGTAGCAGCTGATCTAAGTCCGGAGCACAAAACTGAGTTGATCACGTGTTTAACGTGCAATTATGATGTCTTTGCTTGAACACCTCAAGAACTCATGGGTATCTCGCCAACAGTAATGGAGAATGAGCTTCATGTCCACCCGGACGTTCAGCCAGTTAAACAGACAAAGCGAGATTTCATAGCCGAGCAGAATCAAATCATTCGAGCAAAGGTGAACAAGATACTCGAAGCCAAGCATATCCGGGAAGCATAATTCCTAAGCTGGCTAGAAAACATGGTGTTGGTGTCTAAGTCCAGGAATAAGTGACAAGTTTGTGTGGATTTCTGAGATCTAAACAAGGCACACCCAAAATATTCCTACCCTCTACCATGCATTGACCAGGTGTAGACTCAACTACCAGTTGTGAGTTGATATGTATGTTGGATGCATATCAAGACTACTATCAAGTCCCTCTGGCCAAAGAAGACCAAGAAAAAATTAGCTACTATGAAGAAGTTTACTGTTATAATGTTATGTCGTTCGGACTAAAGAATACAATAGCAACATACTAACAACTTATGAACAAGGTGTTTTGAAGGTAGATCGATAGAAATATGGAGGTACATATGGATGATATACTAATCAAGCCCCTCCAAGCTACCCATCTATGAGAAGACATCTAGAGGAGATGTGTCGAACTCTGAGGAAGTATGGACTCAAGCTGAACCCCAACAAATGCTTATTTGGGACCAAAAGAGGACGCTTCCTAGGTTACATCATGACAGAGCGGGGAATTCAATCTAACCCGAGCAAGGTGAAAGCTCTTCAAGACATGACCACACCGCGTAATTTGAAGGAAGCACAACGCCTGACTAGACAAATCACGGCTTTATCCCGATTTATCTCAAAGTCATCCTATCGGAGTTTACCATTCTTCAAAATACTTCGCTGAGCTATCATCTTCTAGTGGGATGCTAAGTATGATAAAGTGTTGGGGGAGCTTAAAAATTATTTGTTTGCTTTACCTGTACTTGCAAAATCCATAGTTGGTGAGCCACTTTGGGTATACCTATTCGCCACCGAAAGTGTCGCCGGGTCGGTGTTGGTGAGTCAGGATGGCAAGGAGCAACAACTTGTATATTTTTAAGCCATTTATTAAAAGATGCTAAATGTCGCTACACTGCTCTCGAGAAGTGTGAGTATAATGAGCTGATCTTAGCTGCTCGGATGTTACGCCCTTACTTCCTTTCTCATCCCATAATTATATAGATTAACATCACTCTGGACCGAGTGCTCTGTTGGTTGCTACTCAGAAAACCTAATGGCTCCATTGTACAAAAATTTTGTACAAAGGTCTGAACCTTTTCCTATATACCATGTGTTCTTTTAAATTAAACTTGGATCGCCTGCGGAACTTAACACGTTTGATCCAAAGTTTAATTTATTTGTTCTTTTAGGTTTAGACTTGGATCTCCTGCGGAACTTAACACTTTCGATCCAAATCACCTAGGTTATTAATTCTATTAAATATTAATTTCTAAAATTGGCTTCCAGTACTGACGTGACGAGGCACATTGCCTTCTTGGATATGGGAGCAACCACCACCGACTAGACAAAGCCTTTTAAGGAAAACTAATATTTAATTTCCTTAAATAACTTTAGGTCAACCGAAAAGAACAATCAAATCACAAGGAAAAAGAAAAATAAAAGAACACAACATCGAAAATAAATTCGAAATACTAGAATCGCATGCCTCTTGTATTTGGTATTATTTCCAAAAATAACTAGTATGATGCGGAAAGGAAAAATACTAGTTATACCTTTTAAAAGACCTCTTGATCTTCTACCGTATTCCTCTTCTAACCTTGGACATTGTGTGGGCAATGATCTTCCGAGATGAGAAACACCAAGGCACCTTCTTCTTCCTTCCTTCAAGTTTCGGCCAAGCAAAAACTTCCAAAGGATGAAGAATTTTTTCCACCAACCAAGCTCCAAGGGATGCAAGAAACAAGACTCCTTTCTCTCCTTTTCTCCAAGCTAGATCCAGCCACTTCTATGCCTCCAAGAGATGATGAAGTCTCGGCCACAAGAAGGAGAAGAGAGAAGGAGAAGGGGAACCTCTAGGGGCCAGCCACACCAAGGAAGAAAAGAGAGGAAGAAAAAGAATAGAGTCGTTTTCCATGAAGCCTCCTCTACCCCCTCTTTTATAATCCTTGGTCTTGGCAAATAAGGAAATTTAAATAAAAATTTTCTTAATTCTTTTGCCATGAAAAGGAAAATTTATTTAATTAAAAATAATTTTTCTCTTCTCCAATTTATTTGGCCGGCCACCTCTTTCCCCAAAACAAGGAGAGTTTTAATTAAAACAAAAAATTAAAACTTCCTAATTTGTTTCTTTTAAACAAGGAGAGTTAATAAAAAGAAATTTTATAAATTAAAATCTTTCTTTTAAACATGTGGATAATTTCCAAAAAGGAAAGTTATCTCTAAAAATTAAAATCTCCTTTCAATCTACAAATAAGGAAAGATATTAAATCTTTTATTAATCTTTTGTAGAAACTAATAAAAGAGAATTTTTAATTTTTAAACTTTCTTTTAAATCATGAACATAATTAAAAGGAAAGTTTTTACCAAAATTAAAATCAACCTTTTAATCTACAAATAAGGAACGAGATTTTAACTCTTCTCTTAATTTTTTATAGAATCTTATAAAAGGAAAGATTTAAATTTTTAAACTCTCTTTTAAATCATGTTATCCACATAAGAAAAATTTTAAAATTAAAATTCTTTTTTATTTTAATAGGGTCGGCCACCTAAGCTTGAGTTCAAGCTAAGGCCGGCCACATGAATTCACCCATGAACCAAACCATGGCCGGCCCTAGCTTGGTCTCCAAGCTAGCTTGGCCGGCCCCTATAGGATGGGTAAGAAGGTGGGTATAGTACTCTATAATTAAGAGGCTACGATAGGGACCGAGAGAAGGAATTGGTTTTGGTCTCCCGATGAAATTAAACATCCTTGCTCGCCCCGAACACACAACTTAATTTCATCAATAATAATTCATTCCACTAAAGAATTATTATTGAACTACCGCACCAATCCCAAATTACATTTTTGGGCTCCTTCTTATTATGAGTGTGTTAGTCTCCCTGTGTTTAAGATAACAAATGTCCACTAATTAAGTTACTGACAGCTCACTTAATTAATATCTAGCTCCAAGAGTAGTACCACTCAACTTCATCGTCATGTCGGACTAAGTCCACCTGCAGGGTTTAACATGACAATCCTTATGAGCTCCTCTTGGGGACATTCTCAACCTACATTACTAGGACACAGTTTCCTTCTATAATCAACAACACACACTATAAGTGATATCATTTCCCAACTTATCGGGCTTATTGATTTATCGAACTAAATCTCACCCATTGATAAATTAAAGAAATAAATATCAAATATATGTGCTTGTTATTATATTAGGATTAAGAGCACAAACTTCCATAATAACTGAGGTCTTTGTTCCTTTATAAAGTCAGTATAAAAGAAACGACCTCTAATGGTCCTACTCAATACACTCTAAGTGTACTAGTGTAATTATATAGTTAAGATAAACTAATACCTAGTTACATTACGACCTTCCAATGGTTTGTTCCTTTCCATCATGGTCGTGAGCTACTGTTTATAATTTATAAGGTACTGATAACATGATCCTCTGTGTGTGACACCACACACCATATTATCTACAATATAAATTAATTGAACAACTACATTTATCATAAATATAGACATTTTACCAATGTGATTCTTATTTCTAAAAAATATTTATACCAAAAGCTAGGCTTTTAGTATACATCTTAACATGCTCATCAACTCAAAGGCTTTGGGAAGATTGATCAACTGGACAACGGAGCTAAGTGAATACAACATACAGCACTAACCTCGATCGACCATCAAAGTTCAAGCCTTAGGCAATTTTGTGACGGGGATACAAAGCCTCGAGCTAGAAGAAACTTGGAGAATTTATGCAGACAGATCATCCACTCGGTAGGATAGTGGAGTCGGGATCCTTATGGTATCCCTGCGTGAAGATAGAATGCAACTGTCCTTAAGGTTAGAGTATCGAGCCATCAACAATGAAACTGAGTATGATGCATTAATAGTCGGTCTGTAGGCGGTGAAGCATATGGGGGCTTCCTGAGTCTTGATCTACTTAGACTCTTAGTTAGCATATCAACAATTGGCAGAAAATTTTGAAATAAAGAATAACCTTTTAAGATTATATGTAGAAGTGTTTGAAAAGTTAAAAGTAGGGTTTCAGGAGGTGGTGCTATGGAAAACTCCCCGATTGGAGAATCAGTATGCGGACAAGTTAGCCAAGTTAGCTAACTCTCTAAGACCATGGACTCTGTATAAGCCAGTTAAGCAAATATTATTGATAGCTCACATTGAATGACAAAATGAAGTATAGATATAAAGTGATTGACGAGCGTCTTTGATTTTATTCCTCTAACAAGGAAGTTTATTGGTCTATCGGGAGCAAACACATATGATAAAGAAGAGGGCCGGTCGTTTCATAGTGATTGGTGATCATTTATACATGAGGGGTTTTTTCTCGCCCTCTACTCAAGTGTGTCAGATCGGACGATATATAGTGCATTCTACAAGAAGTGCATCAAAGTTCATGTGAAAACCATCCAAGCGGTGGTCACTCTCTCGGAAGATTATACTAGCCGGGTATTTTCAGCCCACTCTACAAGAGGACTCGGCTCGGCTAGTAGCAACTTATTTATCTTGTCAAAAATACCAAAACATTCCGCATCAACCCACAGAACTATTGAAGATCTCAGTAGTCTCTTGCTCGTTCGACCAATGAGGTATGAATATTGTATGACTCTTTCCAATGACGTCCGGTTAAAGAAAATTCTTCCTAGTTGTTGTGGATTATTTTTCCAAATAGTGGAAGCCGAGGTACTGACCAAAATAACTGAGTAGATGGTCATCAAGTTCTTATGGCAAAACATTGTGTGTCGGTTCAGTATTCCTTATAAACTTTTCTTGGATAATGTAGGACAGTTCCATGGATGAAAGATCCAAGAATAGTACTCAAGTTCTGACATTCTATAAGCTTTTACATCCGTATCTTATCTTCAAAGCAATGGTTAGGCGAAAGTCATCAATAGGAAAATCATCAGAGGACTCAAAATTAGGATCGATTATCTTGGCGGAAGTTAGGTTGATGAATTACCCAATGTATTGTGGGCTTACCTCACTACACCCCGAAAGACCACGAGTATAATCTGGTGTACGGTGGAGAAGTAGATGTACTGGTGGAGATTGACATAGAGGTCGATCGGATGCAATTGTATGATAAGGATAATATTGATCAGCGCTCGATGGAGCTTGATCTTATAGACGAAATTAGAGATAAAGTAGTCACTCGGCTGATGACATATCGGTAGTGAATGAAGCAAAACTACAACAAAAGAGTCATCCCCAGTTTTTTTAGGTTGGTGATTTAGTCTGGAAGCGAATCAAGCCGATCGATGATGTTAGTAAGTTGGAGCCACAATGGGGTGGATCATAAAGAGTGGTGCAAAAACACGCCTCCGACTCCTATTATCTTAAAGATAAGGAAGGAAAAAACCTAGACAGTTCATGGAGTGTGAATCATCTACAGTCCTATCGAGCTTGAGGGTATGATTGTAATAAATTGGTGTATTTTGTTGAAAATTCACACTTAATGAATGCATTCAAACTCAAATCAAGAAGTCTAAGACTTAGACTCTCATGTCGTTCGACCAAGTTATAAGTGAGCTTGCTCTCACGACCAAGTCCCAGACTGTCAGACCGTTATACCGAGTTATAAGTGAGTTTGCTCTCACGATAAGCCCCAGACTCTCAAACAGTTCGACCGAGTTATAAGTGAAATTGCTCTCCCAACCAAGTCTCAGACTCTCATGTTGGTGCAATCAACCTCTAGGGTTTCGATATTTGATATATCTTAGTCTGGTCAGTTTGACCAAGGGTTAATCCAAACAAGACTTGATATTTGGAAGAGAAAAATCTAGTCAGGACTAGATGACTAGTAAGGGTAAGTCCTAACTGAAGGTTTGTAGAGGGAAGTCCTAGTAAATGAAGCTAGACCCTAGTGAGTGAAGCTAGGTAGTGGAAGTCCTGGTGAGTGAAGCTAGGCCCTAGTGAGTGAAGCTAAGTAGTGGAAGTCCTGATGAGTGAAGTCGGGTCCTAGTAAGTGAAGCTAGGTGGTGGAAGTCCTGGTGAGTGAAATCAAGCAATGGAAGCCCTAATGAGTAAAGATGGACATCCCTAGGGGAAGGTAACCCTAGGTAGTATGTGATCGACTGGCTTCTGGTCGACCACGCCCGATCAATTGGACCAGCAAATTATTAATAATGCTTACACTGTTTTGTCTTTACTATTTTATATCTATGGTACTAACTCAGTGTTGCAGGCAAGTCTAACTAGATTAGCTTGATCAGATATTAAGCAAGACCAAAGAAAGTCCAAATAGGTCTGAAAGACCATATGTTTGGCAGGTGAGTAAAAGTAAGTCACTGGAGGAGAATGACTCGGTCAGGATGTGTCCTGGTTGAGGGACAGTAAATCCTGATACAGTTTAGGTCCATTTCACATCCCTAAACTGAGACCTTGACCAAATCCTTATCTCAGGGGAGACAGGGTCTAATTACTATTAATATTATTATGTTAACACTTGTCTTGTAGGTTATTATTTGGTTTATTAGAGTAACACATTTTGCAAGGAAAGAAGAGCACAAAAAGCCTTGGGTGAACAATACTTGAGGATCTTTCCAGAGGATGGAAGGTGCCTTCATGGAAGGCGCCTTGGCACTATTTATAGAAGGCACCTTTAGTGCATGGAAGGCGCCTTTAGTAGGATAAAAGTTGACCTCTTCGGCGATAAGCACAAGCAATTCTTGAGATCAAATTTTACACGTTGGAGGCGCCTTCAGCCCTATGGAAGGTGCCTTCCACAGCTTATAAAAGAAGTACATGCCCAAAGCTTTCAACATAACTTCTATACGAGCTTCCACGCTATCCTTTGGGCTTTCGAGTGCTACTACTTCATCCTCCTGCTATGCTATGAAGCTGCTATGCCCGACAACCATTCCGAGGACTTTTGATCGTGGATGGCAGACCGACATCGATAAACAAGCGTTCAGATTTCAATTCTTACTTATCAGTAACGAAGCGATTTTGTTATATTTAATTCTTGATAAAGGAAAGTATAGCCTGCTACACTTTTTTATTTCTTCTCTTTGTACTTGATTTTCTCTTCTGGAGGTACTAGAAGAGGTATTTTAATGGATTATCCATCGATAGGTTAGCGGAGCCTGAGTCTTGGAGTAAGAGTCGTCGAAGGCTCTGAATCAAGTAAAATCAAACTCGTGCTTTATTGCCTACTTTTCTACTTCGCTTTCTAAATTCTTTTTCCGCTGCGTACTTTGCTTTTAGTTTTAAAAAGTAAAAACAAGTTTTCAAAAATCACGTGATTCACCCCACTCTCAGGTGTGTCTCGATCCAACATCTCATACCCATCGGCTAAGTTATAATTGAGCTTGCGCTCACAACCAATGTTGGGGATCTTTTATGGCTGGCTAGAAGGGGAGTTGGATAGACAGCATTCCTAAATCGATTGCTTCCTACGTATTCGTTAGTGTGCAGGAGAAAATACAATACTAATATGAATATGAAAGATAAAGAACAAGAAAGAACAAGTAAACAAACTGACACGCCGATTTACGTGGTTCGAAGATAAAGCTCTTACTCCACAGTTGTCCGTAAGGTGGATGATCCCTATCCGTCGGTGGATTAGTCCCCGAAAACTCCGGCTAGCACAATCCTCCTTGTCGGTGGAGAAACCTCACCACAACTCAATCAAGAACACCTAGATTGCAATGAGAGCTTGAAGACTCTAATTAGACTTTAACCAAGTCCAATTTCATCACCATGGCCAGCCATCCTAAGCTCCATCTTATAGAGCTTGGGAAGAAACAGCCATGTTGTTTTACTGTTACTAGTCGACTGGTCCTTGCACCAGTCGACTGGTGCTTGGCCAATAGCTCTCCAACGGCTCTTTACCAGTTGACGGGTGCCAACACCAGTCGACTAATCCCAGCCGTTTGAGCACAGAAACTCTCTGTACTTACCCCTAATCGACTGGTCCCAGTACCAGTCGACTGGTACAACCTTAAACCTAGAGTTTCTCTTTCCAAGTACATTTATCTCGCACTCGGACTCTCACGAGTCACTTGACTTTTCTTTGCAACTTTGACCTCTTGCTTTCAAGCTTACTTCCTTTGTCTCTTGTCCCTCAGATGCATTCAAGCCTACGGCTCATCCCCAATGTCATCCTTTGTGTATGCCTCGAAGTCGCTTCCCTCGGCCCTTGTCCTTGATGTCTTGTCCACAGTCCCTCAGATGATCCATCCTTCACTGAACCCGAAGCCATTAAGCTGAGTCATATGTATATCCTACAAACCTATATGTTGGAGCAACCCCAATGGTTCGTGTGGTACAACCTTAAACCTAGAGTTTCTCTTTCCAAGTACATTTATCTCGCACTCGGACTCTCACGAGTCACTTGACTTTTCTTTGCAACTTTGACCTCTTGCTTTCAAGCTTACTTCCTTTGTCTCTTGTCCCTCAGATGCATTCAAGCCTGCGGCTCATCCCCAATGTCATCCTTTGTGTATGCCTCGAAGTCGCTTCCCTCGGCCCTTGTCCTTGATGTCTTGTCCACAGTCCCTCGGATGATCCATCCTTCACTGAACCCGAAGCCATTAAGCTGAGTCATATGTATATCCTACAAACCTATATGTTGGAGCAACCCCAATGGTTCGTGTGACCATGTGTTTTAGTGTTTGGGCAAAGAGTTTAAGTTATATTCTCCCTTGTATTTGATATGTGTATGTGAGTGTGCAGGTTTGCAGGATACACATATAACTTAGCCTGATGGCTTTAGGTCCGGTGAAGGATGGAGCATTCGAGGGACCGTGGACAAGGAAACAAGGACAAGGGCCTAGGAAAGCGACTTTGAGGCATACACAAAGGATGACATTGGGGACGAGCCGCGGGCTTGAATGCATCCGAGGGATGAGAGCCAAAGGAAGTAGGCTTGAAGGCAAGAAGTCAAGGCTGCAATGAAGAATCAAGTGAGTTGTAGGGTGAGGGTCCGAGTGCTGAGAAACTGTACTTAAGGTACCAGTCGACTGATGGAAATGACAGTCTACTGGTATAGTCGACTGGGCAGTTGACTGTGAGCGAACGGAATGCTTCTGTTCGCTTGACCAATGTGGAGTAGTCGATTGGTACTTTCACCAGTCGACTGGTATCGAGCTGTTGAGTTGTAACGATCAAATCTCCATAGAGGGCAGTCGATTGACACTTTCACTAGTCGACTGATAGGCGAGGTTTTCCAACCCATGACTTATATAACCAAGGCTTGGAAGCTTGGTTAAGTTTGACGAAATTAGTGGTGGTTAACCCTAATTAGTAGCCAACAAGTGCTCAAGAGTTCTTTGTAATTTAAGAGGTCTTGGTGAGTGTTGTGGTTAGGTTTCTCCACCCACAAGGAGGCTTAAGCTAGCCAGAGTTTGCCAGAGACTAATCCACTGATGGATTGAGGGATCGTCCATCTTACGGATAGCCGTGGAGTATGAGCAAGTTATCTCCGAATCACGTTACATTGGCGTGTCGGTTTGTTTGCTTGTTTTTTAGCTTTTGTATTCATATTAGTATTGTATTTCCGCTTGCGCACTAATGAATACATAGGAAGCAATCAAATTGGGGATGCTGTCTATTCAACCCTCTTTTAGCCGGTCATACACAAGATCCCTAACACTGCACACTCACATACACATATCAAATAACGAGGATAAACCTAACTTAAATCTTTTGCCCAAACACCAAAACACATGGTCGTATGGACTATTGGGATTGCTCCAACAACCAATTCTTAGACTCTTGGATCGTTCAACCAAGTTATAAATGAGCTTACTCTCACTATCAAGTCCTGGACGGTCGTGTCGATCGACCAAGTTAAGTGAGTTTGCCCTCACGACCAAGTCCCAAACCCTCCTGTCATTCGACTGAGTTATAAGTGAGTTTGCTTTCATGACCATGTCCTAGACTCTTATGTCATTCGATCGAGTCATAAGTGAGATTGCTCTCATGACTAAGTCCCAGACTCTCGTGATATTTGACTGAGTTATAAGTGGCTTGCTCTCACAACCAAGTTCCAGACTTTTAGACCATTCGACCAAGTTATAAGTGAGCTTGTTCTCACATCTAAATTATAAGTTATCCCCGTGCCTTCTAACCGTCGAGTCGCATGTCCAAAACTTCTCTACCAACCAAGATAATACTTACATAAGTATCAAGGAACAAAGGCACAACACATTGCTAAGGAAAAACTTCAAAGGTGAAAGAGGCAAAGGAAAAATATATACATTAGAAAAACATAAGTTTTGGAGGCATTACAAGGCCAGTAGGGTAAAACCCTCAAATGAAAAGTTTCCTCTAAACAAATTATGCGAAATTGGGGAAGCCATTTGCTAGGATATTATCCAAAATCTTCTAACAATGTATGAAGTTCCTTGGGATGCCTACCGTCAAGTAAACACCCTCCTTCAGTTGCTTAATAGCCCCCTCTGCTCCATAGCTAAATATATTGGAAGTCCGATCGGCAAGCATTTGATTGAAACTCTATGAAGATATTCTACTTTGAAAGTTTCTAGCTGCTCGGACTCCCTTGTCTTGTAGCTTCTCATCTCTGCCTTTGAAGCTTCCAGCTCGGCCTTTAGGGTCTCTAGCTCGGCGTCCTTGGAGGTGAGTGCTTATTGTTTTTCTTTAAGCTGAAGGTCCTTCACGGTAATTTTTGCCATTCGGCCGGTTTGTTCGGATATGAGGGAAGTCTCTGCTTCCTCGAGTTTCTGAGCATGGGCTCGAGCTTCCATGTTTTTTAGATCCATGTCTTCTATGGCTCTAATTTCCCGATCATCTCCGAACGGAGACAAGCATCAGAAGTGTGCAGTTGTTTCTTGAGCCTCTTAATCTCAACCTCCTCGTCATGACCTTTATCCTTTGCTACAATAATAGCCCACTTGGCTCTTAATCGTAGCTCAGATTAGTTCTCTAGCTAACTCTTTAGTTGAGTTGCTTTTGCTTCGAGCCCACCGACTGGGCCTTCAGAAGTGCTTGCTCCCCTGGTGAGTTCTTCAGAAGTTGATTTTCATGGCTTGTGCCTCTAGCGATGTAGTAGGGGCTCATTCAAAGTGGTGGACTCAGAAGGAATAGCCACCGACAATAGCGATGGTCGAGGAGGCTGTAGGTCCTCAGTGTTTTCAGTCGCGTCACTGCCTGTAATTCAGTTGGTTTCCTCCTTGTTGGTCGGTTCTTCGCTCAGGCCGATCGGCGTAAGTCCATGGCTCTCCATCTCATCCACGCCCTACGGGTCCATCTCCTCATCATCCAGCTTCGTGGAGTTACTCAGTAAAGCATTCAACATGGTTTTGGTAGTAAAACAGAAAAAGAAATTAGTTAAATTCAATAGTGAATGAGGCGGAATTGCTTACCAAAGCTATCGGGTAGTCAGACTCTGATGAGACATAGCCGACATATATATAGTACGCCCTCAACCAACAACTTATGGATGTAGAATTTTAGACTTGACAGTTGAGCAGATGTTGTGATGTAGACCGACTCTTAGCGATACATGCTCAGCTCGGGAGGGTTGGGCAATTCCATTTTCTAATCGGTTGGGAAGGTCATTGGAGGGGCCAGTCAGAGATAGAAGTAATGAGACTTCCATCCTTTATTGGATGAGGGTATCTTATTGAAAAAACACCGCACCCACTCAGACCTGGAAAATGAAGACGTTCAGCTGGATTCTTTGGGTAATAAAAGTAGTAGAAGACTTGGGAGTGTAGTGAGACTTGTTATAGACAAAATAGTACGATAACCCCATACAGTAATCTAACGGAGTTAGGCGCTAACTGTTGTAAGGGGATATGAAAGTAAGAACAAATTTCCGAGAAAAAAGGGGGTGCAAGAGAAAGTGAAGGCCAACAAAGAATTGGTCCTTGAATAAAGTAAGATAGACAGCAAGAGGAAAATTGGGGCAGTCGTGGCCAGATGAGATAACGATGCGATGGTCAGAAGGGATATGATAGGTGAGACACATCTGGTCAATCTCCCTGCCATTGAAGGCAGAGGTGGTGGAGGTGTACCAGAGCCCATACGTGGACGATGATAGGGGGAGCGGAAGCCATGTAAGAGAAAGAAAGTTAAATGAAGTGTGTCCCAGTGCGACCAGCAAGATAGAGGTGAATTGACCTGAAATTAGAATTATAACCTTCTCGTTCTTTCGACTTTAACTAAGACACACTTGTTAATAAATAGAAATTAATTGCATAAAAGAATAAACGAGGCCACCGGATTTATTTGGTTTGCAACCGAGGAAGTTGATAATCCAAGACCAATGAAGCGCACTATCGAAACTCCTGTGATCAAGATCAAAGGTGAAAAATCCCTGTACAACGATTAACATCTCAAAAGTGAAAACAAAATTTTAAAATTTATATAAAGTGTTGTGTTAAAATGAAGAGAATCAGGACTCTATTTATAGTCTGCTGGTCAAAAATGTCTGTTGGCTGACATGGTATCTCCGAGTGCCTGGAGTGGGTATGGGTGCCCTAGCGATGCATTCTATCTTCTTCACAACAGCTTTTTAACGGCTTCAAGATAAAATTTTATCCTTGCCCGGGCGCTTGGGCCAATCCGAGCTCCTAGAGTGTTGCTGACGTGGACTCCAACACTTATCTGCAACAACGTCTTAAAGAGAGGTGCATGTTCAGTATAGACTGGTCAAGGAGCCCAAACTAGCCTGTACTGAATAGACGCCCACAACAACGTCTTCAAGAGAGGTGCCTGTTCGGTACAGGTTGGTATGGGCGCTTGGATAAAGTCAACACAGTTGCTTTTCTTGGGTCATTTTTCGGCCATCCAGAGTTGAGCTCATCCAAACTCAACTCCGACCTTTTCTCCTTGAGTAGTCTTCTGCTCCGACTTCTTGTTCCTTGGAAGCGTCGCGCGCATCCTTCTCGCTCTACCAATATACTCTTCCGTAGTTTTTCGTCCCTTGGATGCACCGAGCTCGTTGACTCGCTTCTCGTGTAATCCTTCTCATCCGCTGCGTCTTCTGCTCGGCTTCTTGTGTTCAAGCCCCTGCACACTTAGATACAAGGCATCAAAAATATAGAGCCTATCTTAACCTGGTTGATCACATTAAAACTCATCCAGGGTACTTACAATCTCTCCATTTTTAATGTGCATCAACCTAAGTTATGTTAGGGTAATAACAAACAATAAAATGAACGTTTATTGCAAGTAAGTACAATAATTTTGCAATAAAAAAAAAATTTATACTCCCCTAAACTTACTTCCTAATTTCTCCATTTTTTATCGCATAAAAAATAGGGGTATTTATAAAAAAATATTAAAAAAACTTCTAAGAGGGATTGAAACAAGTTAGCAAGTTTGAGAAAATTTTTCAAGAATTATTTTTTGAATATCCAAATTTCTAAAAACTAAAACCCAGATTTGCCAAAAAAATAATTCAAAAATTATTTTAAAGTGTCAAAAAATTTTGAAAATTTTTATTAAAAATAATCATAATATTTTAAGAACATAATAAAAATTTTAAGTATAGAACATATTTTTGTTTAACCGTAGAAAATATTTTAAATACAGAATTATTTTTTAAAATAAATATTTAAAGATAGTTTTACCATCCTAAATATCTGGCTGATTTTTCTAAATATTTAAATACAACGATAATATAAAAAAAATCAGGTTTATAAAAATTCATCTTCAAAAAGTTTTAAATTTTAAAATTATATTTTTTAATAAAAAATCATAAAATATTATATAATCATTGAAAATTTTTTAAAAAAATATACTAACAGATTATTTATTTATGTAACACAGGAAAAAATTTCAACAAAAAATTATGGAAAGCAAATAAACAAACTAATTAATTTTGTAAATCGAATTAAAGTAAATTAAAATTAAAACATGCACAAAAATTTATTTAATTTAAGCATGATTTAGAAACTCAAAATAAGTTTTTACCTACTGGATTAACAAGATATTTTTTTGAAATATGTTTTCATATCATTTTTCTAATTTGATCCTTGTGAAATCTAAAATACAATTAAACCTTTGAGAATTTCTAAAATATGAAACATTTAAATATGAATGCTTCAATTTTTCTATTTGATCCTTCAATTTTTTATTTCCTACCTTCAATTTATCGAAATATTTTAGTAAGCATGATTATGGTAAGGTAACTCTGAATTGTAAATTCTCCTTTCTTAATTGTTTATTTTTTTCTAGTTTACATGAACTTCTAGAAAGTATTTTAATAAATTTATACAACATATCGGGAGGTTGAGAGCATACCTCACTTACCGAGCCGGTCTCGTTATTCGACGCTCTCCATTGATCGCTGCTTTCTTCTAGTGTCTCCCCCTCCGTTGATGCTCATATCTGAGGTACTTTCATCGTCTTTCTGGTGATCTGCTATTAGTGTTAGTCTTGCATACGCTTCCAGCTAGGACTCGGATGATGACTCATCCCACATTGCTCTAAGGTTCTTATATTTGGTTTTATTTGGTGCTTTATCCTTCTCTTTTGTCTTGTTCTTCAGTTTTGGACAGTTATCTTTTGTGTGACCTTCATTGCAATTGTAGCATCAGATTTTCCTTTTGCCTTGAAAAAACTTCGTTGCCTGTTTCTTACCAAAGTTATTAGACTTATTTTTTAAAAAAAATCCCTTACCATAAAAGTTGTTTTGTCTTTGTCGAGTGATGTGTCAGAATCCGGTTCATCCTTCTTGGCATGCAAGACTAGGTTCTGACTTAACTCTGTTTCTTTTGTAACTCCTGAACATCGAGACTCGTATAATTCAAAAGTTGAGAATAATTCTTTTAGGGTATTTACCTCCAGGTCTTTAGAGATGTAGTATACATCTACTAAGATTGATTACTCTTGTGTTCTCAGAAAGGCGTTGAGCGCGTATTGAATTGAGTCTCTATTCATTACTGATTCTCCAAGGTTGTTGAGCTGGATGATCAATTGTTTGATCTTCGTATAGAGTTGAGCCACCTTCTCTCCCTTGTTCATTCAGAGGTTTGTTAAATAATTTCAGAGGATATCCTATCTTGCCAGCTTGGCTTCCATGGTACCTTCTTACAGCTCTAGGAACTTCTTCTAAAGTTTCCAAAGTTCTTTTGCTGAGTCGTAAGTTTTGATCTGGTTGACTTCTTAGGCCGATAGCACGTTAAGTAGATAGAAATTCTACTTTGTCATTGGCTACGAAATCAACCTACTCCTTGTCCAAAGATACTCTTCTTTCTCTACTCCATGTTGATCTTTGGGTACTACAAAATTATTTTTTTAAGTTAGAAATATATCGAAATTAGTTTTAAAATATACATCCATTCTGCACTTCCAAAGTGTAAATTTTTATTTGAACTTAGGTGGATTAATGCTGGATTTGGCTATAGTCTTGTTACTTTAGTCGGCGGTTAGTCTTTCTGAATAGTTCGGGTTCTGATATCAATTGTTGGTTCCAGTGCAATCGACAAGAGGGGTTGAATTATCCTGAAATTATAATTATACCATTCTCATTATTTTGACTTTAACTAAGATACACTTGTTAATAAATAGAAATTAATTGCATAAAAGAATAAATGAGGCTACCGGATTTACTTGGTTGGTAACTAAGGAGGTTGCTAATTCAAGACAAGTGAAGTACACTATCGAAACTCCTTTTTTGATCAAGATTGGAGGCAGAGAAGCCCGATAACATCTCAGAAAATGAAAACAAAATTTAGAAATTTATATACAAATGTCGTGTTAAAATGAAGAGAATCAGGGATCTATTTATATCATGCTAGTCAAAAATATCTGTTGGCTGATGTGGCATCTTCAGGCACTTGGAGTGGGTCTGAGCACCCCCTGCGATGCATTCTATTTTCTTCGCAACGACTCTTCAATAACTTCAGAATAAAATGTTATCTTCACCCAGGTGCCTGGATCGGTCTAGACACCTGGAGTGTTACTAATGTGGACTCCAATAGTTATCTGCAGCAATGTCTTGAAGAGAGGCACATGTTCGATATAGGTTGGTCCGAGTGCCTAACTTGGTCCAAGTGCTTAGATAAAGTAAACACAAAGTTGACTTTATCTGGCTACTGCTCTAGTCACTTGGGTGATTTTTCGACCATCTAGAGTTAAGCTCACTCGAATCCAATTCTGACTTTATCTCCTCGAGCAGTCTTTCGCTTCAGCTTCTCATCTCTTGAAAATACCACGCACGTCCTTCTCGCTCCATTGGTGTGTTGGGACCTTGGTGCCACTAGAGGGGGGGTGAATAGTTCGTTACCCAAATCATCAATTTCTACGCTTGTTAGTGCACAGCGGAAATATGAAACAAAACTAACAAATAAAAAGTTAAATCTAGAGGCAATAACCAAGACAATCAACCTCTAACACATTTATGTAATGTGGTTCGGGGATCACTTACTTCTACTCCACGACTGTCTGTAAGGTGGATGATCCCAATCCATCGATGGATGATTCCCCAAAGAACTTTTGACTAGATCATGTAGCTCCTTGTGAGTGGAGAAACCTTACCACAACTCACACAAGATCACACTAAATCACTTGAGCACTTGGAGACTCTAATTAGGGTTAATCACTACTAATTTGGTCACCTTGCTTAAGCATCCCGAACTCTATTAAATAGAGCTCAGATGGAAACATCCAAGCAATGTTTTCGCCACCAATCGACTGTCATACTTACCAGTCGATTGACTTTCATGAATTTTGACCGTTACAGGCCAACGACTTGATACCAGTTGACTCATGAAAACATCAGTTGACTGCTATAGTAATGCTACAGTATGCTACATAACGCTACAGTAACCTGGAATTTTACCCTGAGTATAGTTTCTCATGCACTCATCCTTGCCCGCACAACCTAGACCTAGCTTTCTAGCCTCCTCCATCAGTCTCACATCCCTCAGATGACTCCCCATTCTTCACGCCTTTCCTTTTGAAGCTTCCATCGGTCTTGTTATTGTTGTTGGGTCTTTCTTTTCCAAGAGATCACGCTTTTGGGACTTCATCCATTACCAAGTCACTTGGACTTACGTACATTGCTAAGGCTACATGCTTGAACTTACACCGCCAAGATTCACCCTTGGACTTTCCTCCTTTGCCAAGATCACATTTGGACTCTCCTTGTTGTACATGTATCTTACACATTCATAATGCATATCAATTACAATAATAAACCTAACTTAAACCTTTGCCCAAAAATAAAAAACTAGGATACCCAGATTGCTCCAACATGGTGTACTCTTCTGCAGCTTCTTGTCTCTTGGATGCACCGATCCGGTTGACTCGCTTACCATGCCATCTTTTTCGTCTACTGCATCTTTTGCTTGATTTCTTGTATTCCTAAGTCTCTGCACACTTAGACACAAGTTATCAAAAACGCAGAACTTAACTTAACCCGGTTGATCATATCAAAACTCACCTGGGATACTTACATGAAGGATGGAAGAAAATGAACTTACGATGAAAATGAAGAGCTTGGAGAATCGCCGACGATAAGCAAAAAGGAGAAGGCGAAGAAGAAGAGGATTGGGAAAACGATAAAGTTGTGTCAAAAGGTGAACCTTAAAAACTCTAGTGATGGTTGCTCACAACCGTTCGATCAAGGGGATGGAGGAGAGAGATTTAATCCATGTCGTTGAATTTAAATTGCTAGCAGTCATATGACAACATATATTCTTTAGCGCAAGCATGCAACATGTGACAACAAGACACAAGATGCATTTATAAGGGATGAGAAACAATAAGCAAGCTTATTATAAAAAGATGTGCTCATCATATCAAGTGTTAATTAGTAAAGGACGTGCTCTATTTCCTAGGTGCCAAAATGATGTCAGGCGATGATATAAAGAATGAATGCCCTATTTGGAAATAAGGGACGCTAGAGGCCCCAGCAACCAGGTATAACATATGTTGGAGCCGACTGGTAGAACAAAGTGTGAATGCCCGATTAGAGGACAAGGGACACAAACAACATAAGTATCTAGTCAGTCAAACCTGTAACCTCTTTTGACTAGATTTGAAGGGGAGACTTGTGATACGGTGAATAAGATGAGGCCCCCAAGTCAGGCCAAAGTTCAGGAGGTCGGCTGACATGACAGTCAAAGTCAAGAACCAACACTCAGGGCCAGCATGGTCGGCCATCTCGACCGAGCGATCATCCGATCAGATTCTTGGTTTGGTCGGAGCCTGAGTCCCTCAATATAGACGAAGCTCGAGCTAAGCCAGTGCCATTCAGAACAGAGTCCTCTTCGTCACTCAAGATAGCGTGAGCTATTGTCTCGATCAAGTGATCTAGATGATCGGATCATACGTCCAATCGGACACACTTGATACTTGATCTTACCGAATTCATTGACCAAACTAAGAGGTTGGGCGAAGATTGAGTTCCCAATGGCTTTCCTTAAATCTGATTTGACTGCTCTTCCATACTACAACTGATCAGACTGTCGAAGGGAACCCGATCAACTTGCCAACTAACCATACTAAGGGCCCCTCAATCCAACGATCTCATATTCCTTCTTGTTGTCTTGTGTAATAGTTGTCAGAAAATCAAGGAAATATTCCCTATGTCAACCGTATGGCAGAAGCTTCTACACAGAAATTATGTGTCTATTTTAGGAAAGATGTCAGAGCATTTTTATGGTCGTTCCTTTTTTAGAAACACTTTGAGAATCATGCATAGACAACAGTAACACTATAAAATGAATCTCCATCTACAGACGTAGATACGTGAGGTTATATAATTTTACGCATCCATAATCATTGTTTGTTCTGTTGTTCATCGTCTTCGATCACTGACTTGAGCGTCGAAATATCTACACTGGGACTCATCCCTAACCCAATTATTGATATTTATTTTGACACGCAAGACCGCTTAGAGTTAGTTTTTCTATCTAAGAGTCTTTGCCCAGTACACTATCTTTCCGCTTTAAGACATCATCCAATTAAAACTTTGCGTTCTATGGTGATCTTCTCCAAAATGATTGAAATGCCACCTTTCTGAACGATATTGCAATCGGATTAATATTTCCTGGGAAAATGATGGGTCCACTTGTGTTTTCTGTGGCCCATTTGATCTAAAACCCAAGTGGCAGATCATCAATATTGCTTCTGGGCCCGCATTCGTCTTATCCTAATTACTTTAGCGGGCCCAACCGGATCTACACGCAAACTGACGTCACGAGCGCTTCCATTAGTTTTTTTTAATGGATTCATTTATAATTCCATAATTGCCACCTCCATATCGGAGATGGCTACGAGTGGAAGCGCCAACTAAAAACTTTCCGACATATCGATACGATTTCTTTTAATTTTTTTTATTAAAAAAAAAGGACTATGGTGAAGTGAGATACATGATAGAAGCTAATGACAGGCATATCACTGATAAATATATAATAACGTGCTACGGCATATAAAAAAACGGAAGGTGATTATGACTCTATAAAACGGTTCGTTTTGCACGCTTGCCTAACCCCACGCACGCTTCCTCGCATCGCCTCCTCGCGCCTTCCCTCCCCTTTCAATTTCGACCCTTTTCGCTCTCTCCTTGGAAGTTGGATCCGCAGATCTTGCATCGATGTCGTCGGGGTCGCCACCGCAGGGCCGCGGCAGGGGGGAGGGAGAAGAGGAAGGCGCCTCCTCCTCGAGGCCCCGCTTCGGTCGCCGCCGAACCGACTATCCTTCTTCGTCGCGGCCGCGATCCGCCGACGCTGTCTGGCCGGAGCACTTCGTGGAATCCGTCTCCATTCGTGCCGCCGAGGAAGCTGCCCGATTCGCAGGCCGACTCGCCGCTGCGCCCGCCGTCGTCGCCATGTTCCAGGTTTCCAATCCCTTCCCTAACTCGATTGTTACTTCTGTTTAGTCCAAGAAGATCATTATCATTATCATTTTTAAATGTTTAGGATCTCGAATTTGCTCCCGTCGTTGAATAGTTTTCGAAAGAGTGAAACCCAAATGAATATTCTATTCGGATGAGAAGTTGTTTTTCATAGAATGCTTCCATTTTAGGCGTAAATAAGGCTGGGTTTTTGTTTGTGATACTTTTATTTTCCTTATTTTGGGCTTTTGGCTCGAGTTTGGTCGGTATTTATGGGGAACAGTACCTCCCTCCCTATATGTGCTACGGAAGTAGGAGGAGGAGTTCCTTCTGCTACTATACTACTGCTCTTTCTGATATCCACCTCCCCATAGCTACTAGCTGTTGCTCCGCCATTACTTTTCCTCTGCGTTTCTTCCTTCTTTATTTATTTTTTCTCCATTCTCTTTCTGCACATTTGTGGTCATTCTCTTCCTGCACATTTGTGGTTGGTTAAATCATAAATGGCCATCTTTCGCGGCTCGGGTTGCTCCTTACAAGGGATTTATTTGACAACGGGATTCGAGACTGCATCGCATCTTCCACTACTCTCTGCCATTGTTCATTATTAATGTGGTTGGTTGCTCTCTTTATCTGTGTGTGTGGGGGTGGGGGTGGGAAGACGTTCTGTGCTCTGACGACGGGACTGAGCAGTAGAAGCAGGGGGGGAGGGGAAGGTGAGTGGGTAGCGTGTGGTACTCTGTTATCTTTTGACCCTCGCTTCGCTCTGCACCCGCCTTTACTCAGCCCTTGACCCATCCCCATCGCTGCTTTATGTACTCGCGTTCATGCTTCGCCTTCTGAGGTGCTCGCGTCCGGCCTCGCGTCCTGAGAGGAAAGGAAACAAAAAGAGAGCAAGCTCGGGGATGGCACACCGCGATGTGATGGGATTAGACGGGAGTAATAAGCTGCGATGGCGCAGGCCCAGGCGCCGTCACCAGACGCGCGTCCCTTTCAGTTCCGTTTTAGTCCTTTTTTATTGGGTCGAGGGGGGAGAAGGATACAAACACAGACCATCTTTTCCTGCCCCTTTTATTTTGCTCGCCACTGTCCCGCTAATGCTCAGCATGCACCTTCATAGTATCCGTGACAGTGATATCTCACTCTAATACTATAATAATTTGTCTCGAACGAGTTCAAATTAATAAAAAAAATCTGTTTTTTCCCCCTCAATCTGTGTGTTTACGGATTGAGGATTTGTTGTCCCGTTTCCATTGAATCGAGAAATAATAGGATGGGGTGGCTTGGAGGGATTGGTCTTCTTTTCAATATAATGGCGTCCATTGGAAATGAAAATGTGGGGGAAAGAAGCGGCAAACGGGCTGCCGGTTTGCTTTTTCACTAAACCTGCGCTGCTTCCGACGACTTTGATAGGTTCCTTCATTGCGCAAATACTCAATCCTCCTCTCTGCGTGCCTGAGCTCTTCCCTGAGATCGAGAAGCCATAGGACGGTTCGGCACCGGGGACTTCCCATTTTGTCCTCCCATCACCCATCTCCACACAATACTGACGTGGCATATCTCTTGGTCAGCCAAATCCATCCATCACTTTGATCCAATATACATGTGCTGGTTGTGATAGTGTGTGATCAAGTACGTTTACATTTTACATGTGGCATTAATTATGTGGAGTGGCAAATCAATGGTCTTGGTCGAGTACATCATAGCTAGTTCTAAGTCCCATCACAGCCTCAGTGTACATCGCCTCGTCGCGAAATCCAACTCTGTGGGGGTGTTGTCGTCTAGCAATATTTGCTTTTTGTTGATGGGATGCGGTAGTGTTGTTCATCACAAAGGAGAGATGGACTGAGATTGTTGTACATGCCTTTGGTACCGTTTACTTGAGGTGCAGCTACCATTTATGGTCGGTCTGTGAATGATGCGGCCCGTGGTGGCTGGGGTAGCATGGTTGTAGCGACGAAGCGTAGTACGCCCCATGGGAGCTCTAAGAAGCAAAAACATCAAACACCTTTTGGCCTATTCCATCAGATCATGTCTCTCCAAAGTATGAGATCAGCCGCACACACTGAGTAGGATTTTCAACGTACGACGACCTGCATAATGTCGAGATATGGATTGCTGGAGCAGCAACATTGCAAGATCTGTAGCAGTACGTAATGGCGTGGTGTGGTTTAAAAGTGGCGAAAGTAAGGGTGAAAGCTGCGGTTTATGTGCTTTCGATTTCATTTGCTGTTGCTCTTTGTTTTGTTCGCTCCATGATTGAACTCGGTGTATAGAATATAAAGAAGAGAAGGTGGAGTGCTGAGGAGCTGAGGTGTGGGTGATCTCTGGTCTTTAAGGCATTCTGACAAGGAATTGCAGAGGGATTCACGGGGTCCTATTATAACAGTGACAAAACGACGCAAGGAGCGAGTGGATTCTTCTTATGCCAAAAAAAAAGATTACTTTAATGAGCATTCCTTTTATGTCCTTGGCCTGCCCTCGCCTGCCGTGGCGCTTCTCTTTCCTGCGACACGAATGGGGAAAGATATTAAAAGCTGCTGCTGCTGCCCCTGCTGCCGCTGCCTGCGTTGATGTCCCCCATATTTAATCGCAAGTTACGCTGGACCTTGAACGCTGAGCTTCGTCTCTTGACCAGCGGAGTGGAAGCAGAGGATCTGCTGGTTCAACGAGTGTTTTGGTTAGTTAAGTGAGGTCCAGCTTCGCTTCGTTTGCCGAAGCTTGCAAGTACATGGCGAGAGCCTCACGATCTCGAATGCGAAGCTGATGTGTTTTATCGTCGGACTTGCTTCTTTGTAGATCTAGAGAGACGTGCAGCAATACATACATGGTACGGTTAATAAATTGAATATATTATCTAGAAGGAATTGCATAATTTGTATATAAAAAATTGCCAATGTTATTCACATATTTCCTGCTTTAAACATTTACCCAAGTCGACCCTTGCAAATAGGACGTCAAGTTTCTTTTTATCATTAAGGACATTACAGTCGTCATTTAAACTTACATTACAAAGGTTCTTGCTTTTATGTTTTCCATGAAAGAGAATCCTCGAGAGTCAAGACTTCAACCCTACCCCATGCTGACAAAAATGTCATTTATGAGTTAAGGGGCGGGTAAATGTTTGCTTTCTCTAGCATTAATTAAATATGGGGAACTTAGGACATCCACGTTCGAGCTCCCACTGCTGATATGGCAATAAGAAGAAGCTCCCTCTTATAGCTTCTTCCCCATTTGGAAAGGAGCGGCTCAATAGGTATGGAGCCGCTTATTCATCCTTTTTTTTTAATTTTTTAATTAAAATAAGTTTTTTAAATTTAAATATAATATTTAAAATGTTTTTTAATTTAAATATAATATTAGAAATGTTTCTTTAATTTAAATATAATATTAGAAATATTTTTTAATTAGGAAAGAGATATATATGATGTGGAGGTTTAAAAAATGTGGGACTCATGAAAGAGTTATTGAAAGGTATTTTTGATAGTAGAAAGATACGTGAGATTTTTTTACTTTTGATG
Source organism: Zingiber officinale (assembly GCF_018446385.1). Classification (NCBI taxonomy): domain Eukaryota; kingdom Viridiplantae; phylum Streptophyta; class Magnoliopsida; order Zingiberales; family Zingiberaceae; genus Zingiber; species Zingiber officinale. The sequence goes on from NC_056000.1 coordinate 1,103,046, forward strand.
TGGCGCGGATGTGACAGCGAAGGAGCTCTCTAAGAGGTTCAATGACTGTGGATGCACTAATGCTAAACAATACTTTCTAATTTATTTATTGGATAATTTGTATACAGTTTGACTCACTTAGATACGACAAAATCTATAGTAGCTTAAGATCTCAAATGATTAATTCTAAATTAATAATAGTCTACTTAACTATACCTAATTAATAATACATAAGGCTTCTACCGTCTATGCAGATACTTCTTATATTTTAATATTTTTAGAATTAGATTCATTTGTATATGGTGTAGGTTTTTTATTTCACAAACACTTATCCTAGTTAGAGGGTGATAGATTTGTTATAATGGGACAGAGATTAAATTCTGACAGACACATGCTCTCAAGAAAATATTCTTTCCACCCTCTAGTCACTTGATGGTTGGTTATAAATTGATCATATGATTTATCTCCCTTCACATAATCTGAGGATGAACGATGAAGGATGTCTTAGATGAGCATAATTACCTTTTGCTACAATTTATTTTACTAAACACTCACATTTTTTCTCCATGCCTCAAATGTTCAACAAATTGATCATATGACAATATTATCTCTTGGCACCTTGCACTCTATTTGCTCTCCATCCAAACTGTACATTTTGCAGGCAATTGTATCCCAATGGTGCCAAAGCAACTTATTTTAATTTTTAGAATCATCTTATCTAGGACATATTTGCATATAATGCAAAAGCTGATTTTGAAATCATTTATCATAACTCTTTGCTTGAAATTTCATGTGTATTTTTTTCATTTAAAATGTAAATGTTAGTGATGCCCTTATTCTAATTGTGACTAAATAACTCATTCGGCCTTAACAAGTTATTTTAAAATCAACTTGAAAGATGATTCTGAAATCAACTTTGTGTAACATTTATGTGAAGGTATATTGGAAATAAAAAGGTACCTAGGATTTGATCATAAAGTTTTGTAGATTCAATTATAGTCAGGCCTTAATGTAACATGAATTTATCAGGAATTTGTCTTTGACAAGTAATATTACAAATTTGAAACAAATGCATTAACATTTAATATAAAGTTTAGTATTATTACATATAAAATTGTATTCATCTATGTCATTTATATTTCAAATCAAACTGTTATTAAAAATATATAAAAAAGAATTTAGTCTATTTTACATAAAATATATGATAAAATCAAGTTTGGAAATTACCTATTTGCATTCCCAACTTTTTATCCAATACCTGTAGCATGTAGCTGATAATGATTGTTAAAGGCAATCAGTAAATTTTTTAATGAATCTTTAGAATCTTATTGTCCATGAAGAAAATCATCTCTTGTTTTTATAATCAGTTAAAAATGTCCATTTGCTTAACCTATAAATATGATTATTAATTAGCTTCAACTACTATAAATTCAATAAATATTAACTGCTGTAAAAAAGAATAAATATAAACTTTTTACGTACTTTGCATTTATTTAAACAGCTATAAATTCAAGAAGGCATACTATATAAGCAACCAAACAGTTACGTTTTATTTGCTTTTGCACTGAACATTTTCTTGCGAGCAAATTTTTAAATTGTATGAACCAAACACCACTACTATGTTTAATATCTCATTGTTAGAAATCTTATCTGTCAAGCAATGTATTTCATCGAACTTGTATATTTAGGTATCTTTAACGGTATTTCCTATACATTTGTTTTGGTACACAAACTAAGGGGTATACTAAAAATTCTGGGATTATTGGAAATAGTCTTTTCAATGGTTTGACGAAGGGATTTGGATTATTGTTATTTCTTGTCTCATATATTACAAAATATTGATAAATATTCTTATCAGTTTGGAATTTTGGTAACTCTCATTCCATGGGTAAATCTTCCATTGATTTTGTATACTGTGCCACTGTGGCTTTGATTAATGTTGCTTGACGATCAACCCAAACATGATTAACTTTAGCAGAGTAAACAAATATTAGTCAAGCTTTAGCTTCATGAAAAAGTGCATTAGCAAATGAAAACTCTATTATTGTGTTATTAATTGCACTTATTATAGTCAATTGTGAGTTGGTTAGCCTATGATCATAACTGTCTTTAGATTATCTGTTATTGTAGTTGAATATATAAATTAATTGGTATGAAAACTATTTGAGTGGCATTCCACTCAAATATTGTATACTCACACAGGGACAAACTCAGATTGACAAGGGTGATTATGATTTTGTAATCTTGCATATATGAGAAAACATTTATCAGATTAAGGGATATGCTTTTAATTTGAGCAATTGAGAATCTTATGATTAGTCAAAAGGATGTAATTAAGATATAAGCACAATATGACTTTGTCAGCTTAATTACAATGGATCGCCACAAGATTTATTGATCATATATCAGTCTCCATCGTCATTGTTAAATCCTTATATTAATTAGGGAATTTGAATTATATTTGCACGAGCAGTCCCACCAACGCTGCATACCGCAGCACTCAGTTCAGTTCCTACGCTGAAGTCTTCATTAAATATGTAGCAGTAGTTCTGATGCTTGCTTTTAATTTCTTCTCAGGCCTGAAATGTTTCTAGCTGGCAATTTCTTACTTTTACTTTTTTTTTTTTTTATAATTTCATTATATAGAGCATTTGATATATATGATCCAATATCTGCTCAAAATATTGGTTAAAATTAATGCAAATATATTTTGCAGGTGTGCTCGACGTGGAGAGCAGTTTCCCGGTCGGAGTTCCTTTGGCAAGTTCTTTGCCGCCGCATATGGTCCTGCCGCCGCCGCTCCCTTCCTTCCTGGCGCGAGGAATACATCCGTCTCCACCGCACAGCTGCCAATTTCCGTGCTGGCCGCTCCGCCTACTTCTCTCTCCTTTCTCCCCCCACCGACGACCTGCCCTGCTGCCGCCTCGCCCTCTCCGACCGTCACCTCGCCGCCGGCTTCCTCGACGGCTCAGTCCGCCTTTTCAACGTCCCTGCTGGGCGGCTCCTCGCCACCTTCAGAGCGGACCCCCACCGCGACCGCCTCGGCCGCTTCTCCCAAGCAATCTCCGGCATCGTACTCTTAGACGACCGCCTTGCCTTCGCCTCGCAGGATGGTGATGTCCACGTGGCGGAACTCAGCTCCCCCAGGGAGGCCCCCCGGCGGGCGCTCGTCGGGAACCTCATGGTGGACGGCACGATGGTGGACTTCACCGGGAACGCGCGGTGGTGGGTGGGTCTCTTTGCAGGCGCACCCGGTCACTCATGGCGTGTGTGGGATGCGGCCATGGAGTTGCTGATTTTCGTCGGCGGGGGCCTGATGGATTCCGCGGCTGTCGTCGGTTGGCACATGCTCACCGACATAATGAAGCCGGTGGTCGGCCGCGCGCGGATTCTGGAGCAGGGTGTCGTCGTGGGGTGCTCGACGTCCAGCATGGAGGTGCTGGACCTCGACGGTGTCACTGGAACCATTCTAAACCAGAGGGAGCTCCGGCACGGCGGCGCGCTGGTGGAATCTTTCGACGCGGGGGATGGGCGGGTGATGGTGGTGGACTCGCGAGGGGTGGCGACGGTGAAGGAGGTGCCGGCGCTTACAGAGGTGAGCCGGTTCACGACTCTCCGACGGTCGGAGAGACAGCATGGGTCGCCGAGCCTGGAAGGGTGCATGAACTGGGGCTACGCGCTGGTTTGCATCTCGCGCGGAGTACACGTGTGGGACGCTATCACCGGCGAGTACCTGTACGTCTTCCGGCAGCGGATAGGGATGGCCACTGCCATGGCCGCCAGCGACAGATACGTGGCTGCGTGGGCAAACGATACTGGATTGCACCTCTGGGATTTCGGGGCATTATGATCTGAGGGATGGATGGTGCAACAAAAGGTTACGATGGGATGGGAGAAAGATGATTAGGGTTTAGTAGTTTTCTGGTTAATTAACTAATCATTCGGTAGGCGAATTTGTTATCAATATGACGACGCTAATTCTATAATTATCTATTCATGGAGGATCTATTTAACCACTCGTTTTTCCTCCTACCATGCATTTTAATAATTTTCAACATGACTAATATTTGGTTTTACTTTTTATCTTTTTAACTCATCCACTTCGAATTGTTTTTAAATATATCATTTTATTCACATTTTTTATTTATTAAATAAAATAAAGTAAAATGTTTTTATGATTTTTTTAGAATATACTTATATATTTTTTATTTAACTTATAAGTTAATGAAAAATTATAAAGATTTGGATACATTAAATTGGTTAAAAAAAACATGATGAGTCATTTATTTTATTTTAGCCCGCTTAATTAATTTCTATTCCTTGAGCGTCCCATAGTCAATCGTGGAGAGACATAAATCAGAAACCAAATATATTATCACATGAGAGGATATTTTTGTTGACTTTATCGGAAATTAATGTTTATCCATTTTTACAAATTTATCAGTGATGACCAGCTTAACTATGTCCTACAGCTTGTGTTATTTTATGTAGACAATTATATCATGAAATAGTGATAATTAAAATGTGGCTGCTATATCAAATGGTATAAAATGAGAGGTTAGACCCTTTAAGTGGTTAATTAGATATGTAAGATTTAGATCCCAGTAATGTTGTATTATAAAGATTTTTCTCTAATGAGATGATAAATTTAGACCTCCGTGAGTGTTTTCCAATTTATATACCTAGTGGTATGTGGGAAATTTTCATAGAACAGAGCTAATTACCGTAAGGATTAGTGAGTTTGATGAGTTAGATATTTGGATTATCAACAAAATTTGATTATGCAATATTTTTGGTTAGAGGTATGACATTTACCCCAAATAATGAGGGCTCAATTCTCATGTAATGCGCATTTGTAGTGATTGAATTTTTGATGACGCATGGGTGTCACGTCAAAAGTGCTTCTTGGATTTACTTTCTATATCAAATTGTACAATATTCAATGATAATGTAAAATTGCTGTGAGCAACCTAAACACTCATGGTTTAATTTCTAGTTACAGTACAATGCAGGAATTTTTCTTCTTATGATAATCTAGGTGTCTAGCTTTTACAATCTGAGTAATCTTGGGACGAGTCTAGTCCCATTAAAAATAAAAAAAAAAGTTAAAAAAAGAAAAACGCCTCTTTCTGAATCATTAAGATGACGTCTTATATTGATTTTTATAAAAAGGATATCCCATCCTCGTGGACAATTACCTAACTACCTTCCACCATATATTAGCAATTTATTCTTATTATTATCTTTCTTTTATTTTTTTTCTCACATAAATTGGTGCATTATAGTAGCTATAAACCCATTGCAACTATGATTTTGTAGTGTAGCTGTTAAAATTAAGCTGTCATACAGTTGTAGCAGCTACAGCTTTGTAGTTACTACAATACATAATTTTTTTTAGATTAAAATTATTTGGAGCTTTGGAGAAAAAAGTAAACGCTTAAAACTTGGTCGTTACAAGTTTCACTCCGTAATCAGTTGTAGATTTTTTAACGAACTTTAATTTGATATATTGTGTCTTCTGTGCTTTAATCCAAGTCAAAAGTTATGACATTTCAAAGTTTAGGGTTTAACGTTTATGTTGTATCAGTTATGAAATTGTAGTTGTTACAATTGCACTATCACATAGTTATAGCAACTACAATTTTATAGTTACACAGTTGTAGTAGCTATGGTTTCGTAGCTATTACAATGTGAATGTTAAACCATAAACTTTGAGAGAACATATCTTTTGACTCTGGTTGAATTGCACAACATATCAAATTGAATTTCGTTCAGAGATTTACAATTGATTAAGAGGTGGAATTCGTAATTGCCAGGTTTCAAGCTAAAAAACATTAAATAATTTTCAGAATCTCTGAACAATTTTAGTTGTAATTTTTTTTTTCCATATTGTAATAGCTACTAAATCATAGTTGCTACAACTATATAGCAACTATGGTTCTATATTTACTACAACTGTGTAACATCTGAGTTATAATAGTTATGAAACTATAGTTGTTGCAACTATCTAGTAATTACGACTTTGTAGCTGCTATAATGTATTCGACAAATTCAAGCTTTAGATGGGAAATGAATAGTATTGGATGACAATTGCGTCATTTTAAAAATGGTGGGATATCTTTTTGATAAAAAAAAATTAATATTGGGTGTCCCTTTGATAATTCGATAAAAAAGGAACGTCCTTTTGACTTTTGTAAAAAAAAAAAAAAAATACAATGATAATGCAATACTAGTCCCCGGGGGATTAGTGCGATAGTAATGAACGGATGAGTTTCTCAGATAACGAGATAGGTAACAAGAGTTCGATTCTCATACAATATTTGTAGCGCTCGAATTACTCATGGTATTAAGAGCATCCACATCAGCTACCCTATTCAAAAATTTTACCCTAAATTTTGGATAAGATAGCTAAAAAATCTTTGCATCAGCTACCCTATTCATTTCCTAAATTTAGATTTGATGAATAGTGATTCTCTAAATTTAGGGAATGAAATCTCTACCCTAAAAATAAAATAATATTTCTTTTTAATTTCTCTCGTTCCACTCATTTCATAAATATAATAATAAAAAATAGAAGAAAGAGAAGAAAATAATAAAAATTTAAGGATGATGAAAATTTTTGGATAGTTGATGTAGTGTGTAGTAAAAAATGATGGTCTAAATTTAATAAAGTGAGTCATTTACCCTAAATTTTAGATATAATAATAAGAAAACTGATGTGGATGCTTTAGATGATCCATAATCGGCCTAAATCTTTTTATGGGACTCAATCATAGATACTGAATGAATGCATGATAAAAACATTTGAATATGTTTTCTATGCAAAATTATTTTTTATCATTTGTAATAATATTTTTTTTAAAAAAAATATGGCCCACATTCGTAAGTCTAACGTGGATATATAATTATGTAGATCTAACTAGGGAGATGAGATCCTCTCTCTCGAAAATATTGTATCCTCATGTTCCAGCGCCAATCGGACGAATTAAATCACATCTCAAGGATACAGTGTACATCATAAAAATATTATAATCATCCGATCGATGCTGAAATACGGGGACACAATATTTTTAAGTAAGAGGATCTCATCTCCTAACTAGGACACAGCCACTGATCAACATTTTACAAGTTAAGCTTTAAAAAACAGACAAGAAGTACACTACGACGATCATGAAGACCACCGGCCTGCAGATGGAGCATGCCATTCCCTGCCAATTACTCAACGACAATAAAGTCGGAGAAAAGTTGTGAGCCCATGTATAAAAGAAATAGCCTAGTCTACCCTATTCCTCGCTTCTCCAGACAGACAAGACAGACTCCACCGGAACTCAAGTGCGGTCAAATTATGACTTGTGATTCCATAGAAGTGAAGCGCCTATCCAAATGCTAAATCCATCGGGCCTTCTTAGACCTTGCACCTCCAAATATCCAATGGAATTCTCACGAACCGATTACAAAGGAAACTTGCGAGGGTATATATATATATATATATATATATAATCATTGCTGAATCAGTTTTTGCATGAAATGACTATGATGTCAAGGCAAAATAAGGATGCTCTCGTCCTCCGTTGCACTGCTGCAAGAGAGGTTCAACAGATCAAACAGATGAGGGAGGAGAGGCAGATCCTGCAAGTGCTTGCTGAAGCTGCACAGCGATCGACGCTACTGTCTTCAGATGGAGAACCATCTCGCATTACATTACGCTCGCAATCCATGGCATGCATGCGGCATGCCTCTACGACGTCCAATGAAACAGAAGTCGACACTTCTCTGCACCTGGCTGTAAAAATGATCCTCTAAGCTTAAGCAACTCACTTTTTTCCTCTGTTTACCTTTTTTTTTCTCTTTCTCTTTCTCTTTCTCTTTCCCTTTCTTGATATGTATTAGAAGAAGGAGCCTTGGAGTTTGGGGATGCAAGGAATTAATATAATCCTAGTCCCTAGTGATCATCGATCATGGTCACCAAGCTCCCTCTCCACTGGAATATTGACAAGAAGTAGGATTTTGTCCTGCACCAGAACTGTCTGTCTCATGGGAGTACCCATCTTCAGCCTCACCTGATCTCTCGTCACAATTGTTTGGTTTATATGATCTCATTTTTGTAATAGTTAATTGGCATAAAAAACGAAATCATAATGGCCTCCCTCCGTGATTCTTTATTGTTTGGAAAGGAGGAAAATCATGAATATTTATACTTGTTGAGAATTAATCTCAAATCTATTGATAGTAAGGACATCTTCAATCGTTAAAGTTTTGAATGAATTTTTTTTAGAATTTAAAGGTTTGAGTGAGTTTTTTTTTTTTTTGTAATTCTCTCCAGTTGCATGGCTCATGCATATTATATCAATTTCAATACAAATATACTATTCTCTTCATAATTTTTTTTATAAAAAATCTACATACAATTTTTTCATTTAATATCTTTATATACTTTTCATTTGATATTTTAATTAATTATAATCTTAAATTTAATTTATTTATAATTAAAAATTAATAAATTAATTAATTTATAATTTTTTTAATTTAATATAATTTTTCATTTTATTTAATATTTAATTATTTTATAAATTTAATTTAATTATAGTCACTTGTATATTTTTTAACTTATCTCAAATATATTTATTTTTAAAAGAAATAAATATATAATTTTAATTATTACTAATTATTTATAAACCGAAACATTATAATTAGTTCATCAAATAATATATTTTTAAATTATTTAAAAATGGTGTACATTAATTATTGACTCCACCTTCAAAAGAAAAAATAGATTTGAAAACTTAAATCTACTCTTGAATTAAAAATCTCAAATCTCACCTATACCATCATAAAAACTTTTTAATAAGATTTTTTATTTTACAAATTTTTGATAAATCTTACATTGGAGATAGAGAGAGGAACACCCTTATATGAATTAACTGCATCAGCAAATAAGAACACCCATTTTTGTAATACTTATCTCGTAAGAGAAAGAGAGAGGAATAGAGAGAGATAGAGAGGAGGATGACTGTCTCAAACACTGGGAAGAAATCATATTAAAACTTAAGTTAGTTTTTAATTAAATTCTTTCTTTCTGATTATTTACACAGCAAGAAATTGTTTAATTTTATTAAATATATGAATAATAGTAAATGGATTCTTTATTGAATGAATGATAAAGGAAGAAGATATGCAATTTAAATAATGAAAAATCCTAATATTTCGGTACAATTGCATTTAGGATTATTGAAAATCCTAATATGTATATTCTGACAGGCGCATGGATTAATTTGACAAAATGCGTAAATAGTTGGGACGCTCTCACGTCGGATGAGAAAGTTTCCAAGGACGGACAAGAGGCGGGCTCCACTCTCGAGGCGGCAGCTCGACGATCGAGAAAGCTTCGGTGCTACTGTGGGGATTTAAAGAGGGTCCACATTTGAAACGGGCGGTATATTTCATTATTATCACCCAGCAAATACCAGACTGATGACTAATTGCACCTCTTAAACTTACCCTACAATGCACCCAAGCCACGTCGAAAATTATTACAACCCAGATCGTGACATGGTCTGGAAATCTCACTTGTTTATAAGCGAGGAGATTAAAAGGCGACGGCCCTCGTCAATTCGCTCTGAACCAATATGAAATAGATAAATTATGATGACACACCAAGAAAATTGAAAGATGAGTTTAATGATATTTTTAATTCAATCGTCAAAATTATAATTATCCGATTGTTATCTATAGCTGTAGTTCTAATTGACCAATACAATAATTGGATGTTTTCAATACTTTCCTTTATGAACACCTTAAAGAAACTGTTTATATGGAGCAACATTCTGAATTCATTCACTCACAACTTTCAATACATGTGTGTCAACTTTAAAAGTTTATATATGATTTTCGACAAGCACCTCGTGCATGGTTTCATTGTATATCTACCTAGCTTCATACTCAGGGATTTTCTGACTCAAAAACAATCTCTTCCCTATTTTACAAATGTAATGAGAAATTTTTAATATTTTGTTCTGATTTATATGGATGATATATTAATAACTGGTAGTGATCAAAACGACATTACTATTTTACTACATTTACTCCGTTAAAAGTTTCATATTCAGGATCTTGGCAATGCTAATTTTTTTCTTGGCATAGAGTTTCTCTCACATTCTGAAGATTGTCTTCTTTCTCAGAGCAAATACATTACTGGGCTCCTACAACGAACTGAAATGGATGGTGCACGTCATATCTCGAGATCAATTATTGAAGATGGTTTTACTACACCTTCATCCTCCTCTTCGATGTCTGCCCCCAGATATATCGTAGTATTGTTGGTGTCCTATAATATGTCATAATTACACGACCCAATATTGCTTTTGCTATGAATCGTGCATGTCAATTTATGCATGCTCCTACTGAACATCATTGAGAAGGTGTTAAGAGAATTCTTCGATATCTCAAAGACACTATTCTAAATGGTGTTCTTTTATATCGTCAATTTTTACGAGAGTTGATTACCTACAGTTATGCAGATTGAGCTGGATCTCCCGAAGATAGATGTTCTACTAGTGGATATGCTATATTTCTTGGGCGAAATCTTATTTCCTGGCTTTCAAAGAAGCAACCTATAGTCTCTCGCTCGAGTACTGAAGCTGAATATAAAGCTATCTCAAATGCAACGTCAGAAATTATTTGGCTACAATTTCTTCTTTCAAAATTATACTTTTTCCCAACTGCTATGCCTAAAATATGGTGTGATAATATTAGAGCAACTTATCTTGCAACAAATCCTATTTTTCATGCTCGTACCAAGCATGTTGAGATTGATTTTCATTTTGATCGCGAGCGTGTGGCGACTCGACAACTTTTAATTTCTTATATCTCTACAAAAGATCAAATTGCTGATATATTTACCAAGCCATTATCTAGACACCGTTTCACCAAGTTAGCACTCAAACTCAACATTCAGGCACTCCCGTTGAGTTTGTCGGGGGTAATGATAATAATGAAAATAATCTCTAATTGATTTCAATCAATTGAGATTTATTATATTTAACACATAATCAAGATTGACATGAATCAAATAGTAAAAAAAATATTTCTAAGTTTATTTTATTACTATATTTATAATTATTATGATTATATGTCTTATTTAATCTTTTCATTATTATTTTGAACAATTTATATAAATAAATCTATTGATTTTAGTAATAAAATTATGAAAAAATTTTATATTATTTATTTCCTTACTTTTTGATTTCTAGAATAGGAAATACAGGGAATACAGATTTACGTCCCTACACTTAGCACCTCAACCATGGCATAAGCGAGGCGGATTAGATGTCTCTTCGTCGCAGATCTTAGAAGCGGATTCCTCTTTCTTCTCGTCTCCGCATCTGATAAGATTGCGTTCAGATCGGTGAGCAAACTCGCCCCTCATTCCTCTTTGTTTGATTATACTTGGTATTCCCGCCGATCGATTTTTGATTGAATAGGTTTGGTGCGATCCAATTCACGGTGAGATTTCTCTTTGTTTCTCGTGGTTTTCTCAATTTAGTGTGTCTTTTGGTTTATTTGGTTCCTTAACCATCGGATCCGCGAGTATGTTGGCGTTTGAATCATTGCTTTGCTCTGTTGAGGTCTATACGACTTGTTGGCTAGTTCTTAAAATCATTGCTTTCCTTCGTCGAATTGGCGCCAGATTCGATCTATTCCTGATGACTCGTTTCAGCTTAAAAATTTGGTTTTATGAGGAGAATTGTTGGATTTGAGTGTCGGGGATTCGGGATTGATAGGATCAGACAATGATGTCTCTTGGCGGTGGTTGATGCAGGAAAGGGAATGGAGATGGATCACAGGAAGCTCTTCGTCGGCGGAATCTCATGGCAGACCAATGAGGATGGACTTCTAGAGTACTTTAGCAAGTACGGGGAAGTTATGGAGGCGGTGATCGTGAAGGATTGCAACACGGGCCGCGCCCGTGGCTTCGGATTCATTGTGTTTGCAGACTCTGCAGTTGCTGAAAGAGTTGTAATGGAAAAACACACAATAGATGGTCGGATGGTAACTCTTTCGACTATGCCTCGCCGCATTCATTCGTTTCCACTTAGTTTTTACTGATGATTCTTGGTAGTTTGACAGGTAGAGGCGAAGAGGGCTGTTCCTAGAGACGATCAGCGGATGATTACCAAAAACAACGGTAGTGTTCCAGGATCTCCTGTCCCTGGCCGTACGAAGAAAATTTTTGTCGGAGGTCTTCCATCTACGCTAATGGAGAGTGACTTCAAGAAGTACTTTGATCAGTTTGGGATAATCACTGATGCTGTGTTGATGTACGATCATAATATTCAGAGGCCAAGGGGGTTCGGATTCATCACTTTTGACTCTGAAGATGCTGTGGACAGGGCATTAGTCAAAACCTTCCATGAGTTAAATGGCAAAATAGTGGAGGTCAAGAGGGCTGTTCCTAAGGAGCTGTCCCATGGGCCTACCATTCGCTTGCCAATCAATGGATATAATTATGGTATGAATCGTGCAAACAACTTCGTAAATGGGTACATTCAGGGATATAAGCAAAGGATGATCGATGACTATGGAATGCAAATGGATGGTAGAATAGGACCCCTGGCAAATGGCAAGAATGGATTCAGTTCAGTTGTTCCTGGATTTGGAATGGAAACCGATTATAAGCAGACCATGAACTCAAATTTTGCAGGGGATTCAATATACACTAACCATCCTAGTTATGGGCAGACTTTGAACCCCTACTATGATGGGAATTCAATTGGTCATTGTAGTTCCACTACATATGGTGGTCGTAATGAAAATAGTAGTTCAATTTTCAGCTCAATAGATGGCAATGCATGGGTAGATTTTATGCTTAACAATGCTAATAAATCTGCCACTTCAAATGCTTCGAGAGCATCTGAGAGTGGTATTGTTGGGTCTGGCAGTGGTAGCTTGAAATGGGACAGTTCGTTTTCATCTGAATTAGGAGGGACTGGTTCTGGCTATAATAGTGGGAATCCAGGCTACCAAGGCAGGGATTATATTGTCTTTGGTAGCAGAACTACTGAAAGAAAAATTTCTCCTACCTTTCCTGATGCTAATCTTACTACAAATTGGGGATACCATGGGAGTTATACCAAATTGTTTGATAATACTTCAGTTTATGGAGACCCAACGTGGCAATTATCTTTATCAGAACTTGTTAGCACTGCCCCATTCAGTTATAAGCTTGTCAAATCTGAGCCAGATACAGCAGATGAAGGTTTTGCAGATTATATGGCTTGCTATAAAATGAAGAATAAGCAACCAAATCAAGGTAAGCAGTTTATGTGCATATATTGCCTCAGATGTAAAATTAGTAGCATGCGTATTCTAAACCGTTCTAAGGAAATACAAGATATTTCTTTGGAGATCAACTGATAATTTGTTAGCTTATGAACACTTCTATAAAGGTGATACATATTAGGCTTTATGGAGCATCTTGGTTTATTGAGGCAAAATTTATTAGTCATATTTTCTTAAAGGTAATTTCTTGAATTTAAAATTTTCACATAGTATAGTTGCTTATTTTGCAGAAAAGAGATATCTTAACAAAAAGAATACCAAGAAGAGGTATTTTTTTAAAGATGTGCTTCTTAGTGATTATACAATTTGATTATTAACTTATAGTTCATATCAAACCATTTTTTAGTTTTTTGGTCTCATTCGAATTCTTGTAGACCTTTAAAATCCATCTCTAGAAAATGATAAAACTCAGCTAACCCTGGGGTTGACCGGCCCGGCGGCCCCATAGAATTTTCTCACTAGCCACTAGGGTAAATTGGGAAGTGCTCGCGGCGGGCGGCCCAGAAGCCCAGCATCCTTTGATTGCACTCCCCATTTGGTGGAAAAATTCCTACAAAATCACCAAAATATAATAAATTAAATTGAAATAAGTTTCATAAGAAAGTTGTATATTTGATATCCAATTAGAAAAATAGTTATTCTAGTTGATCGTGAACACAGTACAGAATTCCAAAGTACTTGGTGAAGGAAAGAAATAATTCCATTGTAAAGCTTCATCAATGTTAGGATCAATGTTTTAAATGTATTCTATGCCAAAGTTTTGGTCTAATTATGCCAACACTCACACACTTCAAAGCTTTCTGATAATCAAATGAGTTTGAATATTCTAATCACCTTCTACTTAACTTGTTGTCCTTCAAATATTAGCATATAATAATCATAAAGCCAATTGAATTAAAATTTTAAACCTAACAAGTTAACAATAATTTAACAAACATTCTAACTAGTGGTTATACCTTTGTAATACTAAAATGAGTAATCGTGCATCATATGAGACTATTAATTTTTTAGCATCCTATTGAGATATTACTTCTAGATTTTTTTTTTAAGACTTGTTAAAACAATGCTTGTAGGACACGGGCTATTGGAATTGAATTTTTCTATATGTCCATAAAGATATCTCAATGAATCACTAAGTTGAACTTGAACTATCATAATTGAAACTAGAACAACTATAGGTACAGGGTATGTATATATTTTGATTTTTATGATTCTCGTGTCACTCCACTTTGTTATTTTTTGTGCTTTAGTGCACCTTTTTTACTCTCCTTACTTTTAACTTTTAAGTATTTTATCTCCTCCCCATGACTGATAAATGGAATAAAAAATGTCATGGAATTGAATCTTTTTGGCTCATCCAATATAGTTCGTTGGTGCATTTGCTCTTCCCCTCTCCTTTCTTTTAGTATTTCACCTCTTCCATATGATCGGCAAATAGAATCAAAGTATAAATCATGGTTATATAATTTCCTATTTTGATCTGTACCTTTGAAATTGTATTGGCACTATGTCGTAGTGACATTTAGTAGTGCTACACAATATGGACTAATATTGGCCAATACCTGAAACTAAGGTTAGGACTGATAAATGTGTTGTTTTTAACTAATTTGTACAAGAAAATGGATATTCATGCTCCTATGAAGGTTATGATGGATGTATGAAAATATGAAATATTGCTGCAACTCTATGTTAACCTACTGTAAATCAACTAACTGTTGAAACTTTAGATAAGGTAAAGCATGAAGCATCTTTTTCTATTGATTGTACTCATGTAGTGATAACCCCTGACCAAGAACAAACCAAATAATTTTTTGAGGAAGTTCTTTTTTTCTGGTTCACTGAAGAACATAAAGCATGCACTTGTAGTCACAACAGCTTCATTTTCTATAATACCTTCCTGAACTGGATGTCCCTTCTAGACTTCTTAACTATATTAACAATTAGGTCAATATCTCATAGAACGTGCAATGCCCTTCAAATCTTGTAAAACAGTTTGTTTAATTATTGCTTTGGTCGAACCAGTGCCTGGGCAAACTAGGCAACAGAGTCGTTCCACTTGGAACGTGCTATGCAATTATTCTTCAAATTTTTTTATCAGAAATTTTTTCTTGAAATTAATTAGAAATGTATAATTATATTAAGAATCTCAGGATTACACTGATTTAACCTTGAGAAATTTAAGTTCTTTTTAATTGTCATTCTTTTCCTAATCATCTAATTTGATTGGTGTCTCATTTTTCATTTGCCTTTAAGTTCAAGTCCTACCAAAGTCTGCATGATTTTTTACTTTCTTTTTTCGATTTTTTCCGAATGACTTTTACATTACAAATCAGGCAGCATACTCTTACTCTCAATAGAAAAAAGTCTAATTAGTATCAAGGAAAATAATCTTTGCGACATTCTCTGTTGCTTCTCTGTGAATAGTTTCTCCTCAAGTATTCCCTTCCTTGCTTCTCATCTAATATATTCTAATATGTTATAATTTATTTTTGCAGAAACCTAAATCCTTGCCTGCATGTTTTCCCTGTTAGATTTGTTCTTATGAAGAATGGAGCAAACTTAGTGTGAAAATGTACAAACTTTTTTTCTCCTCTTGCATGATTAGGAATCTCAATTTCGCTGTTATTTGACATGCTAAAAAGTTTCCATACATTTTGACTACTGGAAATTGCTTTATGCAGGAATTGCTACCTAGATATAATTTTCCATCTTCCCTAGGACTAAGCATTGACTACAGCCAGCGAGTATGATACAGATTGAGAGTTGTACATGTTAGGTGCATTCTATGCATTGTAAATATACAAAGCTAACAAGAAGTCCACAGAGTAAAAGAGTCTTCGAACACAGTGGGTTTTGTGCAGTGATTGGGATTGGATATAAATTCCATGTGTAGGCTTTGTGTTGCTGCGTTTGTTTGAGGTGTAAAGTGTGTGATTGTGAGATACTTTCATATCAAAACCCCTAGATTCATGCTGGTATTAGTTCATATAGAAATTTAAAAGTATATCAGAAAGATGAAAGAAAAGGTTTGCTTTTTGTGCCACTCAGTTATTGTTCTCTCTATTACTATCATCATCATCTCGGTTACAAGTGTGTAACTTTTGGGATTTCTGTTTGAATATCAAAAGAAATAGAGTTTCCAAATATTGAGATCAACACTCAATGTCTGAAACTCTATTTATTATGCTAATAGTTCAGGCGCTTCTGGTAGCATCTTACCAGTTAAAAATAGTTCGGTTAATTCAAGGCTCGGCCTTCCCCTTAAATAGTTGCATGCATATACTGCCTATCTTATTTCTGAGTTCAAATTCTGCATTAATAATAACTGGTTATTCTTTATTTATACATGTTCAGTGACAGATCATTCTTCATAACTGTGACTTGTATTTCAACTTTCACACAAGTCGTTCAGTAACAAGAAGTTATTTTTCTTCGTGCATCTGTTTCTATTTTGTTCACTAACAGTTTTCCTTTTTCCAGAAAAAAGAACATGGAGAACATACGTTCACCCAAATACCCAATTAGTTTAATTAATACATAGTTTTAACTCATCTTGTTGGCATGTTTTACAAACCAAACAAGAACTTGATCTTATTTAAGCAACCCAGGCTTGTGCCGATATATATCACAGGAGAATTCAGACTTCATCATGCTTACCGTTCTCACTCCATATTATTCATATATATATTTACATAAACAGAATAGTTATCTGTTCAAATCTTTGATTTTGGAAATTTAACGAAGTGATTCGTTCATATGTGTGATTCAATAATTGATCCATCACTAGAAGAAAGGGCGTTTAGATGGAGCTCTGCCAATGGTTCTCATGAAATTTGCGAGCTCGAGCACCTTGGCGACCTTGGTTCCCCTCTTGGCCTCCGCCGACGCCAGCCTCTCCACCGCCTTCTGGTGCGCCTTTGCCACGTCGTTCTGCATCTTCTCCATCGCCTTCGCACGCTGCTCCTCCAACCTCCTCTGTTCCAGTTCGATCGAAATTAATTCATTATAAATTTGTCTTAGAGAATAATAAAGATTCGATCTTTTTCACTTGGAAACCGAATGAAAATTTGATTCTCTTTGTTGGAGAAGAACCGAGATTCGATCTTTGATTGACGATCGATTGTTTGATTGGATGAAAATCTTATTACCTCGAGTTTCTTCCAACAAACCGTGGCTTTCTCGACCTGCTCGCTCTCCCATCCGTTGATCTCCACCTCCTCGCGCTTGAATCGGTTGTTGATCTTCGCTACCTCCGCGATCTGCCACGCGGCGATCTTTGATTCCGCCTCCTCTTTCTTCACCACGTGGATCGGGAGCCCATCGGCGGCGGCGGCGGCGACGGCGACGGCGGAGGAGGAGGAAGACTCGCCGCCTCTGCTGCCTGCTTGGGGAAGGCGGCGGGGGGAGGGGAAAGGATTATTATCAGGTACGATGGCGAGTGGGTTGGTCTCCTCCAGCTCGTCATCCCCGATGCGGTTGAGCTGCTCAGCAGGAGCGGCGGCGGCAGCGCCGCCGCCGCCACTGATCTGCTGCTGGAAGTTGGAGCCTGCGACGACCATGGCGTCGAACTCCCTGCTTACAGTCGTGAATCCGACCTCGCTGACGCCGTCGACGCTCCCGATGGAGAGCGAGGCCAACGAGCGGACGCTGCCGCCCTCCCAGGCGTCCCGGTGGCGGGCGAGGCCGGGGTGGGAACCCGGGGTCGCTAACGGGTGGATGTCCCGGAAATCGGAGCTGTTGGGGGCGGAGGCGGCGTCTTCCGGGTCGGCGGAGGCGTTGCTGTGCCGTGGATCATTCAGCATGTCCAAGTTAACGTGATGGAAGAGATTGGGATGAGTTTAGCAGAGTGGGTGGAAGCCGGGCGTCGATTTCGATTAGATTAGTGAGAGATGTAATTGATACATCGCGTGGAATCAACTAAGTGATCTTTTGTGTCCTCATCAACTAAATAATTGCAACTTAATAATGGAATATTCAAATCTGCGTCGTCGTCGTCGGTGGGAAAAAACTCCCATCACCTCTTGTGATTTATCCCCTTGGAAACAGGCACACTGTGTTTTATGTTTTTTTTAGTTAGGGGAACGCGTGGAAGCTCCAGGAGCGCAAGTTAATTCTTGCGCAGCCGCATTTTCAATTATTGGAAACTTACATTAAGAAGATATCATGAGGCGGATGATGCACAATTAACATTCTGTTCGTTTTTTGCCCTATTAATTATTGGTACGCACACTCAAATGTTTGTTAACATGGAATATTTTGTCACCTGTAATTTATCAAAGAACATCACAAGACGCAATTTGCATCCTACTCTTTTTTGCCCTATTAATTATTGGTCCGTACACTCAAATGTTTGTTAACATAGAATATTTTGTCACTTGTAATTTATCAAAAGCGCATATAGATTTATGAATCGATCAAAAAATATATGTTGTTTTAGTATTTAAAAAAAGATGTATCTTTTCTCATGTTCTTCCTGTTCTAGCCTTATGATAAATTTATTTATTTTTTCTTTTTTCTATCATTTTTTTTCTCTCTTTCTCATTTCTCTAGCATCTCTCTTACTTTTTCTCTCTTCTCTATTATGTCTCTTTTACATGTACACATATACAAATCATTCACATTTTAAGTTAATCAATAAAATAAGAGTTTCTCTAAACTAAATCAACAAGTTTTCAAATTCTCTGAGCATTCTAAATTTTAATTAAACCAAAATATATATATTAATGCATTATGATTTTTTTTAAACAAAAATTATTTTCATTATTGGGTATTATCATTTTATCCATGTTACAAATAGAAAAATATCACATTTTTCATATTTTAGCCTAATTAAGAAATCTAATATTCTTCCGCTCCTTTGGTGGAACTATTTTAAAATTCTTTAAACATTCTAAACTACAATAAATCCAAAAGAATATATCTAATTTTGATAATAATCTAAACTTTATGTTTTTTTATTTGCTAATCACAACTATTTATCATTATTAACAATATCTCTAGTTAATTATATTTAAATGAATAAAATTCCTTAAAATAATAGATAAGACAAATTAAGATGGAACTAAAAGAACCAAAATTTAAAGGTCATATCAGACCCAATATGGGCCTGATATAAGTTCATATCAGACTCAATGTGGGCCTGATATGATTTATATCATGCCCACATTAAGATTTTTTAACCGATCCTTCCATTAATATTTTAACACCTTTCGAGAAGTTTAAATAAGCAATGGCTAGTACTGTTTGACTTCTTGAAGCCTCATGAATTCACATGACCTGAAATGGATCCAATCAGACATGTCTAAGTCCATTAGTGGATTTTGATCGAAATCTACTAATGGACCAAAACAAGTCTGATTGAACATATTTCAGGTCTTGTGAATTTTTGAGGTTGCAAGGAGTCAAATGGTGTTATCCATTATTTATTTCACCTTATTGGGAGATGTTAAAATGTTAATTAGAATAATAGGCTAAAAAATCTCAATATGATTATGATATGATTCATACTAGCCTCAATGTGGACTTGATATGATTCATATCATATTTTAATATCTTCTGAAAAGTTGAAATAAGTAGTGGATAACACTATTTGACTACTTATAGTCTTAAGAATTTATTACACCTGAAATGAGTCCAATCAAACATATCTAAATTCATCAATAAATTTTAATCGAAACTAAAATATGATTTCATATAAGGTCAACGTTAAACTAAAATATGAATAATGTAAAAAAGAACACATTTTTAGAGTTTCTCTTGTAAGAGTCAAACTAAAAAAAATTTAAAATATTACATCATTCATATTTTAACTTAATCAACAAATAAGAATTTCTCTAAACTAAATCTCCATTTTAGTATTAAGTTCTCTGTCCATTTAAAACTTTAATTAAATCCAAAAACATATATTAATGCATTATGAATTTTTTTTAAAAAACAATTTTTTATTGTATATTATCTTTTTATGCATGTTACAAAGATCAAAATATCATATTTTGTATATTTTTGCCTGATTAAGGAATCTAGTATTCTTCTTTTTTAAGACTACTTTAAGGTTTTTTAAACATTCTAAACTACAATTAAATCCAAAAGAATATATACAATTTAGGTATTTTGATAATATTCTAAATTTAATATTTTTTATTTGCTAATAAAAACTATTTATCATCATTTCCAATATATCTCATTAATTATATTTAATGAATAGGATTCTCTAAAACAATAAATAAGATAAATTAACTTGGAATCAAAAGAACCAAAACTTAAATGTCATGTTGAACCAGATATAGATCATATCATGTCCAACATGTGCTTGATATAATTTCATATTAGGCGCAACGTGAGCTTGATATAATTTATATCAAGTCCAATGTGAGCTTGATTTGATTCATATCATATTTTAATACCTTTGAGAAGTTGAAATAAGAAATAGATTGCATTGTTTGACTCCTTGCAATCTCAAGAATTCATAGGACCTTAAATGAGTCCAATCGAATATTTTTAAGTCCATCAATAGGTTTTAATCGAAATTAAAATATGATTTTATATCAGGTTCACATTAAACTAAATATGAATAATGTAAAAAGGTTACATTTTTAGAGTTTCTATTCAATAGTTAAACTAAAAAAGTTAAAATATCACATCATTCCCATTTTAGCTTAATCAACAAAACAAGAGTTTCTCTAAACTAAATCTCCTTTTTAGTTTTCAAGTTCTTCATGCATTCTAAACTTTAATTAAATCCAAAAAAAATATAAATGCATTATGATTTTTTTTTAATAAAAAATTATTTTTATTATTGTATATTATCTTTTTATCCATATTACAAAAAGCAAAATATCATATTTTTTATGTTTTAGCCTAATTAATAAATCTAGTATTCTTCTTTTTTTGGACTACTTTAAAATTCTTACATATTCTAAACTACAATTAAATCCGAAAGAATATATACAATTTAGATCTTTTTGATAATATTTAAATTTTATGTTTTTTATTTACAGAACTATTTATCATCATTGTCAATATGTTAATTATATTTAAATAAATAAGATTCCCTAAAATAATAGATAAGATAAATTAAGATGGAACTAAAAGAACCAAAACTTAAGGTCATGTTAGCCTGATATGATTTAATATCAAGTCCTATGGAATCATATTTTAGTTTCAGTCAAAACCCTATGACAGGATCAATTCTCATTTTAACTTAACGTGGACCTAATATGGAATTATATTTTAATTTTGATTAAAATCTATTGACGGACCTAGACATGTCTGATTGGACCTATTTCAAATGCTATAAATTCCTGAGACAGTAAGGAGTCAAACAGTGTTATCCATTGCTTATTTCAACTTTTCAGAAGATATTAAAATATGATATAAATCATATCAAGTTCACGTTAGGGTTGGTATGAATCATATGAGACCCACATTGAAATTTTTTGACCTATTATTCCATTAACATTTAACACCTCCCAAAAGCCGAAATAAGTAATAGATAGTATCATTTGACTCCTTGCGGCCTTAGAAATTCACAGGATCTGAAATGAGTTCAATCAAACTTGTTTTAGTCCATTAGTGAGTTTCGAATAAAATCCACTAATGGACTTAGACATGTTTGATTGGACTCATTTCAGGTCATGTGAATTTATGAGGCTTCAAGAAGTCAAACAGTACTAGCCATTGCTTATTTAAACTTATCGAAAGGTGCTAAAATATTAATGGAAGAATCGGTTAAAAATTTTTGACGTAGGCCTGATATAAATCATATCACGTTGAAACTGATATAAACTTATATCAGACCCACATTGGGCCTAATATAAACTTATATCATATTCACGTTAAATCTAAAATGAAATTATATCATACCCATATTGAATGTATATAATTTCATATCAGGCTGACCTTTAAACTTTGGTTCTTTTAATTCCAATTTAATTTATCTTATCCACTATTTTAGGGAATCATATTCACTTCACTAGATTATTTAGTTTGGCTAAAACATTAAAAAAATATATATAATATTTTTCTCTTTCACATGGGTAAAAAGATAATATACAATATTAAAAATATTTTTTAAAAAAAATTATAATACATTAATATATATTTTTGAATTTAATTAAAGTTTTAATTGCGCAAAAAATTTGAAAACTAAAAAGGAGATTTAGTTTAATTGTTGATTAAGTTAAAATACGAGTAATGTGATATTTTCATTTTCTAAACGTCATAGGTCTCATATGATTTTCATATTAAACCCACATTATACATGTATACACGTAAAAGAGAAAAACGCAGAGGAGAAGAGAGGGAAAAAAAACAGAGGTTGAATACATAAAAGAGAGAAAAGCAAAAAAAGATAAAATTAACTAAAAAAAATAAAAATCAGAATGATTAAAAAGATAGAACGAAAAAAGCATACTTTAGAAATACTCAAATAGTATTATGCGCCTTTAATCGATTCAAAACCGACATATGGTGCGCTTTTATAAATTTCTGTTTTATCACAGAACAAACCATCTTTGTCACATGACAAGACATGGGGACGGGACGGGACGGGACGGGACGGGATCCCTATCATCTCGATAGAGGACGCTCCACCGCCCGTCTGGTAAGCCGCCTGTTATGTATGCCCCACAGGCTACCACTAGAAGCCACGTCTCGCCCGCGCAGACCCGGGGCGGCGACCTCAAGTGGAATTCCCAATATTAGAATGGGTCGATTTGGAGGGGATATCTTGTACGAATAACATAATTCACAATGTTTAAGCAGGAGGTTAAACAATAACATATAATATTTTTAAAATGATTTAAGTACAAGTTCAAACAATTACCATATAACTTCGAATGCGACGTTGACAAGGTCATCACAATCGACAATATACTCCAGTTGGAAAATAGCCACCTAATCCGAAATGCAACGCAGAAAAATACAGTTAACATAAATAACACAGAGATTAATGTCAGAAAACAAGGAATTGAATCAGGTAAACACCAGATTACGATAAGATTTACATGGAATGTTTGACATAAAACTTAAAGAAATATTGACCTTATAAGACAAATTCCTCCCATTCTGAACCATTTGCAACTTTTTCATAGCAGATGACATGGTGGGACCCTATTAATAGCATTTGCAACATTTTCATAGCAGCAAATAAATGGCTTTTGAAGCTAAGCAACTATGAGCTCTGTAAGAAAAAATAGTTCACAAGTTTACAAAAGTTGTTAGTTGATTCATACATTATATTTTCACCATTCTATCACAATACACCCTTATTGATTGACATTGCAATTTAAATAGTGCCGAAAATAAAGCTTCTCCTCCGTGTACCTAAGTCGGACAAGAGGCAGCTTGTTCTTTATCTTATGGTCCGTGTAAATCAGTGAATTTCATTGGGAAATGGTTATCGAAATGCATTAATCAAATCTCGTAATTCCATGTGCTCTCGGCAATCAATTTTGGAGTTTTTTGTTGCTCTGCTAAGTTGACGATTGCACATATCTGTAAGAGGAGCAATGGTTACAAAAATAGCATTTAACTGCATATCTGAAACAAAACTAAGAAACTTACAATTGCAAACCCAGTGTTATTAAATGTGCATAGGAGACCCGTAATCGGAGGTGCCCAGTTTACAGGGAGACTAATGAAACTATAGTAGTTTATTTTGATAAAATGGATATCGAAATTGCTTCTCCATAATGATCTCAGAGCACTTATGGGTGGTAGTGGGTTAGCCATAGCTCAAGGGAAGATAAGCGCAAAGCTTAATTGTCTTTATGCAAATACTTTATACAGAAAATTGAAGCTAATTAGACAAGAAAACAACAAGATGGAAAACATAATCAACTTTAATGATGTAACCAATGAACCGGCCCTAAATAGATGAGGCATATTCATTTACTCTTTTCTATTCCACTGATTTAATGTATCCTTTTTGAATTTTTGTGCAACTTCAGAGCTCTTTTGACATGAATGCCACCTGTACCATTAACAATAGTCTACCCTTTGGTCCTAATTATACGACTAATCCTCAGTTTCTCACATCTTGTCTTTAACAGTTAGTCCTACCAATTCAGCCTAAAAGACTGGCCCACACGAGATCAGCTAATCTGGTAAGATCCCAAATAAATATCTAGCCTCTAGGGTGATCCAGTAATGGTGATCAAGGAGTGCCTTTTCAATATTATTAGTAACAATAAATTTAACTTGAAATACACTCAATGGAGCCATTACATGTTCAACTATGGGAGAAAGAATTCGGAATATTGCAAGCATTTATCTTTGATTCATAGAAACCAGAACAGCTCTAGACATGTGAAATTTCCTTTCTCCATTTTGGATGATTTCCGGAGCATGTTGAGCTTATGTTAGCCAGGCATAAGAGTCAACACAAATGGCCTACACTTTAGATTATTCATTTCCTAGCTTGGAAGTCCACAAAATTTTCTAGAATATCATATGAGTAACGGCCCAGTTCATAGATGTCTTAGATAGCCGCTCAATTAAGCACAAAGATGATAATATCCCATGACTTTCACGAATTCAACCAGAAGTTTGAAATCAAGGTAAATTTCTAGTCTTCTTTGCATTCAGCTTCAACAAGGCTATTTAGATAATAAATGTGAATTTTACAAACAACAGCAAGAAATTGTGCAACATAAGTCCGAACATTTTGAAAGTTCAAGGAAATTTCATGGTGTTAGGCATGCTAAGAGAATGACAGCTTAGAGTACAATTAAAATGCATCAGGTGAACTTTAATTAATATGATTATGCATCAAAGAGGCATGGTTGGGTCTTGAGACTGTGAACTTAGCAGAGGTACATTCCCTAACTCACTTCAACAGTCTTCATGATCTGAATCATGCTATAGATAATTCTTATTTCAGATCAAGCTGTAAGTTGAAAGGATACTTTCAAGAAAAATGATACTGTGGTTTTTTCTCCAGAAAACTTCACATTTATTTCAAGAACTTTGTCTCCTTTTATATACAAATTACATACTCCTATTTAAGGAATTGAAATCACATAATATATATTAATCAATTACAGCTATTATCAAATCATCCTAATTATACAATATCAAATCAAATCTGTAATAATCAAATCTGTGCAATAAATATGCAACAAATCTCTAATAATCTGCCTAGATTGGTTCTCCACACTCCCTCTCAATCTAGCGGTAGATGCTTTCCAACCCAAGGATCGTGTTCATCTCACTTAGATTAGGTATGAACAAGGCATTGGTCAGGATGTTCTTGATGCTTTGATGGAATGTAGTTGAGAGTGATTGACTTATCTTCAATTTTCTCGCGATGAAATGTCGATTAATCTCCACATGTTTAGTATGATCGCGATGGACAAGATTCTTGGCAATTGCGATAGTTGACTGGAGATTTGAGTAGGGTCTGATGTCTCAACTTTGAAATCGTTTAGTTGCCACTTTAGCTATATCCTCTCGTGAATACCTAAGACTAGTGCTCAAAACTCAGCTTCTAAACTACTTCTAGTGACCACAGTTTGCTTCTCGCTTCGCCATGTTAATAGGTTTCCCCAGATGAAAGAGCAATATCCTGATATAGACCTTCTATCATTTGGAGACCGTGCCCAATCAACGTCAGTATATACTTCTAAAGATCTACTACCTGATTTGCTGAACATAAGACCTTTCCCTAAATCTTTCTTTAGGTATTTCAATATACGATTCACTACCTCCATGTGATCCATAGATGGATTAATTAGAAACTGACTCACTCGACTCACTAGAAAACTTATGTCCGGACGTGTATAAGTTAGGTAGATTAGCTTACCTACTAATCGTTGGTATTGTCCCTTGTCAGCTGCTAATTCATCGGTTCAAGGAATAAGCCTAATATTGGGATCCATGGGAGTTTCAGCCGGATTGCACCCACTCATACGAGTATTCACACAACAAATCAAGTACTTATTTGTGTTGGGAAACAAATATGCCTTTGTTACTTCGTGCCATTTTCATTCCCATTAAATGCTCCAAGTTTTTGATCTTGAATTCTTTGGACATGAAAGACTTGAGTCTTCTAATTTTGTCACCTTCTTGATTGGACAAAGTCATTAAAATAGAGTATCCATTATTCTTTAAGACTTTTGTAAATCTATCAAACCATGCTCTTGGTGACTGTTTCAGCCCATACAATGCCTTTCTAAGTTTGCATATTTTCCTTTTGTATCACTTGTCTCAAAGTTGATATAATGGTCACTCCAGGTTGGTAGCAATGGACAATAGAACACGAACTATGTTGAATTTAGCCATTGGCGCAAAATCTCCTGATAATCAATTTCATATAGTTGAGTATATCCTTTCACCAATAGGCATGCTTTATACTGGTCTATGCTCCCATTTGCATCAAGTTTAAATGAGAACAAAAGCTTACACCCCACAGTTTTCTTAGCTTTGTTATCACCCACGTGCAATTCTTTTCTAGTGCATTATATTCCTCGAGAGTTACCTTCTTCAATTCAGGAATTTTAAGAGCTTCATCCACAGAGTTAGATACTGATGCTTAAAGCGGTCACAACTGCATGAAATGATGGTGATAGCTTCATGTAGGAAATGCAACTGTGAAGAGGGTGTTGAGTGCACGATCTATACCTTTTCTGTGTGCAATTGGTAGATTTAATGTAAAATCTGACGGTGGACTAGAATTTGTTGTCTCTTGTTATGATTCAGGTTCAACTTGGCTTGGGGAATTCTCTTGGTAGTGTTGATGTTTCCTTCTTTCATACGCCGAGTAGGAGAATCATAAGGGTGACTATCATGATTTGGAGATGGTGGATCACCATATTTTGAGGAAGGCTGAACAGAAGACTCAAATGATGATGAACAAACAATGTTGTCCAAAAGGGATGTCCACTCCCAATACTGCAATTCACAAGTATTGTTCTCCCCTTGAATTGTAGTATTAGAGTAGTATGGGATAGTCTCAAAGAATGTAACATCCATAGTGTTGTAAAAATTTTTGGTGACTAGTGAATAACATTTGTATCCTTTTTGGTTAGAAGAGTAACCAAGAAAGATTCATTTACGAGCCCGAGCATCAATCTTCCCTCGGTACTAAGAGTGAATATGCACAAAAGCGATACAGCCGAAGAGTTTGAGGAGAGTCGGAGATAAGGCAAGACTGGGGAAATAATTTTTGAAATGTCTGCAATGGAGTGCGGTGTTTGAAAACTCCAGAGATCAGGCAATTTATGAGTGGTATGTAGTAGTGAGGATTGCTTCTCCCCAAAAAGTGGTTGGGGCATTAGCTTGAAATAGTAGGGATTGAGCCACCTCAAGAATGTAGTGATTTTTCCGTTCAACCACACCATTTTGTTGCGGTGTGTCAACACGAGCTTTGTTGGACAATTTCATGAGATTTGAAATATGAGCCAAGATCAGAATTGAAAAACTCTTTGGCATTGTCGATCTTGAGTATTTGAATATCACTTTTGAATTGGTTTTTGACCCTAACATGGAAGTTTTGGAAGATGTGCTTGGCTTCTGATTTGTCTTTCATTAGGAATGTCTAACATAATCTAGTGTGATCATCAATCAATAGTAGGAACCACCTTGAGCATGTGAGACTTAGGGTACGAAATGGTCCCTAAATGCCACCATAGATGAGAGAAAAAGGATGTGTAGGCTTATATTGTTGGGAGAGTGAATGTTTTGAGTATGTTTTGCAATTTGACAAACATTGCACTTAAACAAACTCAGATTTTTATTAATAAAGAGTGAAGAAAATAAGTACCTTAAATATGAAAAATTGAGATGACCAAGTCGAAAGTGCCACATCATAATCACTTTCTGTATTGGATTGACTACTATCACCGGAACTCAACTGACATTTGTGACTAACTAAATGACTTGAAGATAGATAGGCATTAAAGAAGTAAAGGCCTTCACAAAACTCAACACTGTTAATCGTTTTCCCGGTGCTCAAGTCCTGAAACATCCAAGAGTTAGAAAGGAATTTAATCTCACAATTGAGATCTTTATTTAATTTACTAACATGCACAAGATTACAATCAAGGTCAAGAACAAATAGCACAGAATGTAGAGTTAGTATGCTTGAGAGATGAACAATTCCTATCCCAATTACTTTAGCACATGTCTCATATGCAATACACACTGATTGGGGTTCGTCACATAGTGAAAACGTGGAGAAAAGTGAACTATCACCTGTCATGTGCTCTAAAATGCCAGAATCCACAATCCAAGGGAAGTGGGTAGATGTGTGCATTGTTGATGGAGGAATATGTTTGCCTTCTAAATGAGTTGTTGGAGAATATCAAGTTGTTCTTAGAGAAAGGAACCAAGTTGTCACACTATGTCGTGCGTGTGACTACACCATTTCCCTTTGCTTCGCGATCCTAGGAGGGCTTCTAATCTGTCGATTTCCCATGCAACTTCCAACACATGTCCTTGGTGTGCCCTTACTTTCAAGGGTAGTCACACCATAGGTGCCCCTTCTTTTGGTCGATTGTCATTTGTTTTGTCAACGGGATTCCGGGCAGCTAGAGCACTTGCTTCAGTTGACTTGAGGGCTGAATTTTAGAGTTTGGTTGTTCCAACATTACCCGCATACAACTTTCTTTCCCTCGGACTTCTGAAAATGCCACCCGAAGACTTGGCAGTGGTTTTGTCCGGAGGATTCTGCCCCTTCCTGTATCCTGAGACTGATCAAGTCCTATCAGAAACTTAAACACTCTCTTGTCTTCACAAATCTCTTGAAATACGTGTGGTCTTCAGAACACTTCTAATTATGGGTTTCAAAGAGATCCACTTGTTGCCAATAGCAATTAAGAGTTGTAAAATAGGTAGTTACTGAATGATTACCTCGCCTAAAGTCTTGGAGAGAACTTTCAACATGAAATAATTCGGCAATGTTGTCTTAGTTGGAGAAAGTATCACGAATTGCCTCTCATATATCTTGGGCAATCGTGAACAATAGAAAATTTTCACCAATTTCTACATTCATATAGTTGATTGGCCATGACATAGCAAGTTTGTTTTTGGCCCTGCAAACTCGATACTCCAAACTAACTATTTCTAGTTCTGGACTACCCATAAGATAATCAATCTTTCCTCATCCACTGAATGAACATTATTACTGATTGTGACCAATGAAGATAATTGTAGTCATTCAATTTGTGAATGGTAATTGAAATAAGATAATTTCTGATTGAATTCGGAAGTGTGGCATCATGGGATGATTTGGAGCAGAGTTGACTATGGAAGAGTTCGCCAGCATCATGGGGTGATTTGGAGTAGAGTTGACAGTGGAAGAGTTCGCTGACATCTACTCGAAGTCCGACATGAGTGGAAGAGATGTTCTGGTCGAAAGTTGTCGCCCTCGAAGATCAGAATCCCCGATGGTTTATGAAGACTAAAACCCTAGAGCGGCCGGGCAGCAAAAGGAAATTTCGCTCTAATACCATGTGGTTTTCCTCAAAAAAAAAAAAAAAACTTCACATTTATTTCAATAATCTTGCCTCCTTTTATATACAAATTACATACTCCTATTTAAGGAATTGAAATCACATAATATCTCCTAATCAATTACAAATATTATCAAATCAAATCTTCCTAATTATACAATATCAAATCAAATATGCAACAAATCTGGATTCTGATGAACCTTTAAGTAATATCTCAGTATTTGAACACAGCTTCTAGTTCTACTCCATATAATTTGCAGAAATAGTCTAGCATTGTTGCAGGACTATGACTTGGGTTTATTGTTCTAATCATGGGGAATGTGCAGGAAAATGAAATAAAGAAATTTTTCAGATGTAACTAATAGCAAATTTTGGAAAGAAAAAATCTCACCCAACTTTAAATTTAAACAAAGCATCATAGTTATCTGGAGTTATGCACTTTGTATTTTGAGAAACAAATAACATATCCAAGAAAAAAAGCAAGTTGATAATTTGAGCCAGTGTTTAGTTGTGAGTCGATTTACAGACCGTTATTACCGTTGAGTCTATACTAGACATATCTCCTTTCACAAAACCCGGGGACGGATTTTAAGGGGCACCGTAATCATCTTTTACTACAATGGGTCTCAGGGCGACCAAACGATCAAGTAATCACCAAATCTAACTCCTAAGTCGTAACTACATAACTAGAGATATTAAATTGATTTGCTATGCAAAAAATAGTATAGGTGGAGGATTTGGAAAGGACTCCGACTCTCAGAGTATGGATTACCTTGAAGGAGCCACTGTCCTTGGGATCCCTGCACCACTCGAGGTCAAGATTATTAGTGGAGGTATGGTATGTGGCCTTGAGGGAGTCTCCCTCCTCGAACTTCCTGGTGACGGCGAAGTCCCAAGCGTTCTTAGACACATCATAGCAGGGCTCTAGCACCGTCCTGCCCAATTCCCCGTGCGCGTACACGTACTTAACCTTACAGGCGCTCGGTTCACCAAAGGTATAGCTCACGTTAACCTTGTCGGAGGGATTGAAGGCAACGGACCCGTCTAGAGTCGTCCGATTACTCCCCTGGGCGTGGATGTAGGTCAAATTCACCGTCTTGTCCATCAAACGGACGGAATTCATGAATTGGAATCGCACATCCTAAAGCGAGATAAACATAAAAGAGTCAATCGATGAATCAATTAAGGCAAGCGATGGAAGAAGAAGAAGGGAGAAGAGGCAGACGTTGGCAGGCAGGTGGTAGTCAAGTATGAAGGCGCCTGGCTTCTCGACGGAGAGTGCGAGGCCGTTGAGGGAGGGGCCACGGATGAAGGTGGCGTCGGTCATGGATGCCTTGATGCGGACATCGCCAGCATTGACTGCGAGAGTGGAGACAGCGGTGGCGCCCTTGTTAGCCTCGTACCGGCCCTTCAACGTCGCCTTCATCTTCCCTGCCCTCTCTCTCTCTCTCTCTCCCCTCAAAGTGATTGAAGGACAGATGGGATTTGGCAGGAGTGGCGGCGGCTACAGACGATGCCTTGCGTCTTCGCCGGGAGATGAAAAGATAAGCTAAAAGGGAGGGCAAGCGCTGGCGTTCGACTTTGAGAACTGAACGAACCGGAAAGTAAACGGTCCGAGTCATCACGAGCAAAATTGAACGAACCGGCAATTTACATCCCAACTAGAAATATCAAATATATTGTTTAATTTAATTCGAATGACTTGATTGGTCATACTCATCGATTAATCCTTGATTAATTTTATATAATTAAACAACAAAAAATGGCAGTACACAAGTTCCGTCTGTGACTAACGGATTGAAGAACTTAAAACTATTATCATAGTCTGGTACAAATAGAATCTGACCTGAAAATAAACAGGTTATTTCACCAACACAGCCAGATACTACAATTTGACTGTCACTCGTGACAATTTAAAAGTCAGAATCTACTTATTAAATAGTAAGACTTGTGACTCTGCAGCAGGAAGCTCTTCCGAGTCTTGAGGGGTTCTCTAGGGAGAAAGAAACCCTAATCATCACAATGATATGGTTTTTAAATGGAATTGTGAACCACCAATTCTGACATGTAAGCCAGTTTATGGAAGAAATCATATAATCTGGTATCAAGTTCAAGCAGCTACAGCTACTGCTTCTTCCAATGCAACAACTCCCGGAAGCTCTTTTCCTTCCAAAAGCTCCAAGCTAGCTCCTCCACCAGTTGATATGTGGCTCATTGCATCAGCTACTCCAACTTTCTCGACAGCAGCAACAGAGTCTCCGCCTCCGATGATTGTTGTCGCCCCTTTTCCACTGAGCTCTGCTAACTTTTTTGCAATGGCCTGCCAAGTTTCAAAGAATAAAAAATTTGCTTTCCGGTGCCATAATGAATCACACAGAAAACTCAATGAACTTACAAAGTTACAATTGAGAATCTCCATCGGTCCGACTAATATATATTAACGAGAAGAGAAAGTATCCTTACCTCAGTTCCAACAGCAAACTTGTCGAACTCAAACACTCCCATTGGACCATTCCAAATAATGGTCTTGGTTGTATCCAGTGCATCACTAAATGTTTTAACTGAATCTGGGCCAATATCCAATCCCATCCAACCATCAGGAATTCCAGATGCTGGCACGACCTGAACAAAAATTAGTTGCCCTTGATCGCCACTTTGTTTTTGGCATTGATAATATATGTACAAAAACTACAAGTCTATACAAGGATAGAGAGGACAAGATATGTGATCCACAATAGTTTTCCCAAGCAACTAGTACAAGATTAGCAAACCTTGCTGGCTGCATCGGGTGCAAATTTATCAGCCACAACAACATCAGTTGGCAACAAAAGAGAGACACCTTTGGCTTTGGCTTGTGCAATAAGAGTTTTTGCAAGCTCGAGTTTGTCATCCTCTACTAAAGAAGAACCCACTGAGAAGCCTTGTGCCTTGTAAAATGTGAATATCATTCCTCCACCCAAAAGGAGAACATCACATTTCTCTAATAGTGATTCAATCACTCCAATTTTAGATGACACCTTTGAACCACCTACGATGGCTGCAAAAGGTCTCTTGGGGCTTGAAACAGCACCTACAAGATAATCAAGTTCCTGCAAATACATGGAATGAACAATTTTAGCAAAGTGAACATAAAACAGGAAGCAAAATAAGGAACCATTTCAGGTTTACAAATAAAGAGGCATATATCTTCAATTTTTTTTGCACGGTTCAAAATGTGTCAATATTATTTTGCAAAACCTCAAATATACAGATGCATAACAACAGACCTATAAGTTGTTTTCAATGTTTATACCTACCTTTTGCAGTAGAAAACCAGCGACAGAGGGCTTTAAGAACTTGGTGACACCCTCGGTTGATGCATGTGCTCTATGTGCTGTTCCAAATGCATCATTTACATAGAGATCCGCTAGTGCTGCAAGCTTCTTTGCAAATTCAGGGTCATTTTTCTCTTCTTCTTTATAGAATCTTACATTTTCAAGAAGTAGAACACCACCTTCAGGAAGTTCATCGACCAATTTCTCAACTTCTGGACCAATGCAATCGTCAGCTTTCTCAACCTATTCATGCAAAGAAAGCATAGTTTGAAATAAGAAATGCCCACTGGTAGAACTGTGTGCTTGCAATATACCATACAAGATAGAGCAAGATCAAACCTTGATTCCGAGAAGTTCAGAAAGCCTAGGCACAATAGGGGCCAAGCTGAATTTCGGTGTGACACCCTTTGGACGTCCCTGATTATCCAAATAAATAATATATAAGTACAGTGGCAATAACTCTAAAACATATACAACTTAATTAGTAACCATATGACAAAGTGTAAACATTATCTATTATAGCATGTAACAAAGCAGAACTCACTTTTTTATAATGCAAAAGGACAATAATAACTAGAATAAATGACATTATAATAATCCTTGCAGAGGCAACTTGAAATTGCAGTTCATTGTAGTATTCTGATAATTCAATCAAACATCAAGGAAGCCAGAAAGTCATCACTTTATAGTCAGGATTCTTCCATATCCACAGAGATCAACTCAAGAATTGCTAGCAAAAAATTCTGCAAAAGCAAATATTGGAATCCGAGATGGAATTGTATAAATTGTTGTACATCTACTTTTATGACAAAGATCATATAACTTGCAAAAGGTTCGTTTTAAGATGGATTTGATGTAGAATAAAATTCCAAAATGTTTTGAAATAGTAAAAGAGAGAACTAAAGAGCATTATAATTTAGTCTTCCAGTACCATGAGATTACAGAGGTGGAAAACATCATGGCTGATGCGACATCATAAACTCCACTAAAATAACAAACTTAGGATTAGCAATTTTGTTAGAAAATGGTAGAATTATAAGAACAAGAAACTAATAAAACTCCCTTGCCAGTCCAGCATGGAATAATTGCCATTATAGTTGAATTAACAGCATATTTGGAACCAATTTCTATCGAAAAGAATCACAATGCAGTTGAAAAAGACTTCCTCACTTCTAACTCTTGTGTTTGAATTTAAATGAGAAAATCAGAATTGAAATTCCTTTTCTTAGTTCTTACGTCTGGAATTGTTGATTAAGGATATGCTTGGCATTATATTGTAAATTTTTGTAGTCTCGGAAATTCTTGAGAACTTTCAAATGTAAATGCATAGATTTCTAACAGAATTTATTCGATAACAAAGTTAAAATTTTCTTTTGCCAACAAAGACAGGAATCTGCTACAATATTAGACAGAATTCAGATACCATAAACCTTGATGGTTCCAAACAATTTGTAAAAGAAATAAACAGCAAATATCGAGTTGACAGCATGTGCATTGCAGATCCCGTTAGCTAAAAGAATAACATTTAAGAACGTCTATGATTATGCAAACGGGTATTGTCGCCATGATATCTGATAGAAACCCGAGTTGCAAAATAGTTCGACCAAGGAAAGACGCTTACCAGATGGCTGGAAAGGATGACCTTGGCCCCGTTGCTGATCAAATGCTTGATGGTCGGCACAGCCGCCCGGATCCTAGTATCATCTGTGATGTTACGGTCCTCATCTAGGGGCACATTCAGATCCGCTCGGACGAACACCTTCTTCCCCTTGAGGTCAGCCGCGGCGAGGTCACCAACGCTCTTCTTTGCCATCGACACCACTCCCCGCGTCCCTCTTCCGCTCTTCCCAGCCACTGCCTGGATCCTGTCGGCGACGTGGGCAGTGAGCAAACGATCATCCGTGGCGCAGGCGAAGCCCAGCCGTCGGAGCGAGGGTCGGAGAGAAACCGAAGCGGAGGCAGAGGCCGCGGCCACACGCCGGCGTGATGAGGAGGTCGGGAGGAGGGAGAGGGCGGCGGCGGCAGTGGAAGTCATGGGTGGCGAGCGCTGATCAAGAAATTAAAGACGGAGAGGGGAAGCGGGGAAAGGAGAGAGGGTTAAAAAAAACAAAGGAGTTGGGTCTGTGGAGGAGAGCGTGAGGGCGTGGATTTTGCTTATCGAGGAGGAGCGGTGGAGAGAGGATGATAGTGGTTCGATCAATCATATGGTGGTTGATTTGGGCGGGTGGCGGATTTTGGTGGCCGTTTACGGGAAGAGATGACCAAGGGGTGGGCTTTAAAATATTGATATACTTCTGACGTTGTTCCAATTCTACCATCTGCTTAAGAAACTTTTAATTTATTTCAATTTTGAATTTGTGGGCAATTGTGTCAAATCAAGTTGGAGACATGCCCCGCCGGGGCTTCGGTGCAATGATAAGATAGGGGACGGACTCACTAGGTAATGAGCTAGGATTTTAATCTAACTTGGGATTTTAATCTAACTTGGGACGAGAAGTTCAAATTACCTGTGATATTGGCCGTCCATCATGATCTGCTTTCCGAATTACCTGTGATATTGGTCGTCCATCATGATCTATATTTTTTTGATTTATTAAATTCTAACAACTAATGAAAATTTTCGTGAAATCAGAACGATGATCTTCAAAATTAGTCATATTATAAAAAGTATATTCCTAGATTATAAAAAAAATGGATATTTGAAAAATAAATAAATAAAATTAGAGCACGGGTGCAATGGAAAAACACTTCAATGAGAAATAGGAGCATCATGATTTGAATCTTGTCATGAAAGCATATGTCTAAAGTGGGATTATGGATGGTAAATGCTTGACACCGAGTGCATTTGCCTAAATGTCTCTTTTTTTTTTATTGTTAGGCCTGATATCTTCCCATATCAGATTCACATTAGACCTGATATGGAGAGATATCAGGCCCAACATGAGCCTGATATGAAGAGACATTGGGCCTAACAGGCTCATGTTGGGCCTCATATCAGACCCAATAATAATAATAATAAAACAGAGGATTTAAGTTTTTCAAAACCTCTGTCCACCATTAGGAATGTCGAAAATAACAATGGAGAGTATATTTGGACTCTTTACAATTTTAGAGAATCCACATGCAACGCCCGCCCCTCCACTGCTACTAAAAAAGGGACGGGGTTACTTGTACTGAAACATACATACATGTATATGCATTTGAACTCATGGCAGCGGAAGTGGGTTGTCTAAAATTTAGTTTAATCATATGCATATGGACTAAACATGATATGTGAACCATATCATCATATAACATAGTAAACATGCTTAACATACTAATCCTTCAAACATAACATGTAACTTGATTTATCATCACTACTTAAAACATGATTCATGATATCATGAGCATACCAACATGAAACAATAAAACATAAGAACATAATCTATCCATGCTTTCAAATAGTTATCAAGCATATAGTTAAACATGGTTCACATAAAAGGTCAAGACATAAATATAAGTTCTGAAACACAAAGGGATCTATTCCACCATGTCACTTCCACACACATTCTTGCCCTTCCTGCTGCTCCTCTTAATTTAGTCATTCCTTTCCTTTTTCTGCAGTACAAGGAAACATAAAACTATAAGCACATAGGCTTAGTAAGTCACTTTCCTACTCACAAAACCACGAATCATGCAAAATCCATAAAGTAGTAACATGTTCATTTGGCAAATCATAACATAACATGTGAAAACATAAGCCTAAAGTCATATCATAGCATGTGGGAGCATAAACATATAATCATAACATAGCATGTGAGAACATAAACATAAAATCATATCATATCATATGAGAGCATATCATGAAATCATATCATATCATGTGAGGGCATAATGATCATATAAATATCATAGACATATTTTCAAGAGCATCTTAAATAAGCATAAAGGAAACCATATAACATGAACTTGTAGATGTAAAATGTTCTTTTGAAAACATGTATCATGAAATGAATATATATGCAAGATGTCCTTTTGAAAACATATATCATATACATACTTAAACATAATCTCAACATGAGCAGCTTGTACCACATACATACATACATGAATGCGCGCATCCTAAGTAGATTCGAGGTAGCTAATCTTGAACCTACTAGGAACTAGGCTCGTTTCATAGACCATCGACCTAGGGGCAACTTAGGAGCACATCCCTTTTACTAGGCCCGTTTCATAGACCATCGACCTATGGGCGCTTATGGAGCTCACCCTTGGTACAAGCCATACAAAAGTAAAATATCATATCATGTTTCTTATCATATCATACATATCATGTTCTTGTCATATCATGACATATCATGTTCTTGTCATATCAGGAAGAGTGCTCTTGATCCCAACTTAAGGGAAGCATCTCTTTGTCATATCATAAAGAGTGCTCTTGATCCCAACTTAAGGGAATCATCTCTTAGGCTTTCCATCTTACATAAGTCTTTCATAAACATATCATGTTCTTAGCATATCATGAAACATAGCATGTTCTTATCATATCATGAGCATAGCATGTTCTTATCATATCACGAGCATAGCATGTTCTTATCACATCATGAAACATAGCATGTTCTTATCATATCATGAAGCATAGCATATTCTTGTCATGTAAAGCATATTATTTTCATGCATAGTTAAGGGTTTTGAACTTTCTATAAGCCCTAGTCATACTTGGCCGAAACTTGCAAAGTAATGGTCTTGGTTCTTAAGCAACTTTAAACAAGGAAAACATCATATTAGTATCACATGGTACTTATCATAACATAGGGGACCTGTAGCAACCATAAACCCTAGTTTTCTTGGTTTGGCCAAAACCAACATGTCATGGTTCTAGGTTTTTAAGCAACCTAAGCATGAAGAATTTAAACTAACATCATATAAGAGATCATACATCATAAGGAATCATGAACAAGCATAGTTGGTTCCAAAAGTTTTCTCTAACCCTTTTATCTCCTCTTGGCCGAAACCTAAAGGAGGTGGTTCTAAACTTTTTAAGCAACATATAGCATGAAACTTTTACAACATTCATAGCATAGGAAGAGAGGTTCTTAGTAAGCATAATTAGGTTTCTAACCCTAATGTTCAACCTTGGCCGAACCCTATAAGCATGTGCTCTAGGTTTCTTTTAACAACTTGAAGCATGAAACTTTTACAACATACATAGCATAGGAAATGATTCATAGTAAGCATAATTAGATTTCTAACCCTAATGTTCATCGTTGGCCGAACCCTATAAGCATGTGTTCTAGATTTCTTTTAACAACTTGAAGCATGAAACTTTTACAACATACATAGCATAGGAAAAGATTCATAGTGAGCATAATTAGGTTTCTAACCCTAATGTTCATCCTTGGTTGAACCCTATAAGCATGTGTTCTAGATTTCTTTTAACAACTTGAAGCATGAAACTTTTACAACATACATAGCATAGGAAGAGATTCATAGTGAGCATAATTAGGTTTCTAACCCTAATGTTCATCCTTGGCCGAACCCTATAAGCATGTGTTCTAGGTTTTTCTTTCACAACTTGAAGCATGAAACCCTTACAACATACATAGCATAGGAAAAGATTCATAGTGAGCATAATTAGGTTTCTAACCCTAATGTTCATCCTTGACCGAACCCTATAAGCATGTGTTCTAGATTTCTTTTAACAACTTGAAGCATGAAACTTTTAACTAATATCATACAATGGGTTACTTATCAAGAGAAATCATAAACAAGCTTAGTTGAGTTTTTAAACTTCCTCTAATGCCTTGGTTTCTTACTTGGCCGAAACTCTAAAGCATGGATCTACCCTTTTATGCAATCTAAATGATCCGGCGGTAAGAATGGGGGGCCCACCCTCTGAAGGGTCCCAGCCTAAGGACGGATGGAAGGCTGGTCAAGCGGGTAATGGTCCGAGCGGAGCTAGAAATAACCCATCCATGGGCTTGGGTTTCCGACGCCAAGGCAGGAGGATCGAAGGGCCGAGCGGGG
This sequence comes from Zingiber officinale, assembly GCF_018446385.1. Lineage (NCBI taxonomy): Eukaryota > Viridiplantae > Streptophyta > Magnoliopsida > Zingiberales > Zingiberaceae > Zingiber > Zingiber officinale. Next base: position 1,142,134 of record NC_056000.1, read on the forward strand.
GACCGATCGGCTGGGATCGAAGGGCCGAGTGGGTGGTCCGTTCGGCCAAGATAAGGGCGAAGGTACAGAGGTAGCCGATCGGCCTATCGCTTGTCTCGGGATATGGGATGTCAGAGAGGGCATGTCTGATGATTAGGCCGTACACAAGATTGCACGATGGAAGATCTCGCCGTCACATCAGGGAGAGGCGGATACAGTAGCAGTATGGCCTCATGGACGTCTTCCTGACAGATCCATATCTGGGCATGGCCCTTCTAACAGACCCATACCTGGGCATGGTCAAAAGCAGGTGGTTGCTTTGATTGGCGCGCCCAGGCTTCTTTGAGAGGTCTATATAAGGTCTCCATTTCTTCACCGGAGGTACACGAGTCTTCTACTTAAAAGCCACTTCTTTGCTATTTCCTCGCCTGACTTGAGCGTCGGAGGGCCGTCGCCGGGACACCCCTCCCGGCTCGGTTTTGTTGCAGGTTCGTCGGAGCACCTGAGGATCCAGTAGGGAGCGCCACGTCCCCAGCGTTCGTTGACCACTGGTTCGGACAGGATCAATTTGGCGCCGTCTGTGGGAACGCTCCTGCATCTGAACAGAGACAATGGACGAGGCTGGAAGAATACACAATGTGGCACTCTCACAAGAAGAGTTGGACGCTCTGGTCGAGATGAGAGCCGCCAAACTTGTGGAGCAAAAACAAAAAACATCAGCCGAACGGCCGGAGCAACAAGCAACATCTGCGTCTGGTCGCCGAGCGGAAGCACCTCAAGCCACCGTCGCATTCCATCGGGCCTTATTTCGCACCCCTGAAGCCGCACCAGCTCGAAGAGATAGAGGCTCTTCTTCAGACGAAATGCCAAGGCGGGATGACAGAAAAGGGAAAGCTCCCCGGGCGGACTCATCCCCCGAGCGGATCAATCGCCAATTCTCGGAGGCTATTCTACGAGACCCTCTACCCAAGCACTACGTGCCTCCGACGATCGGCGAGTACAACGGAACAACGGACCCGGATGATCATCTGGGTAAGTTTGATAACACAGCTACACTCCATCAATATACAGATGGAGTAAAGTGTCGCGTCTTCCTCACAACTCTCTCGGGATCGGCTCAACGGTGGTTTCGGAGGTTGCCGGACGGATCCATCACTAGCTTCAAGGACTTCCGAACGGCCTTCCTCCACCACTTCGCTAGCAGTCGGCGTTATCAGAAGACAAGTGTCAGCCTGTTTGCCATCAAGCAGGAGTCGAGAGAATCGCTCCGAGCCTACATCCAGCGATTCAACCAAGTGGCGATGGATATCCCAACGGCCACATCGGAGACGATGATGAATGCCTTCACGCAGGGCCTTGTGGATGGGGACTTCTTCCAGTCGCTCATCCGAAAGCCGCCCCGAGATTATGATCATATGCTACATCGGGCCAACGAATACATAAACGTGGAAGAAGCACAAGCCGCCCGGAAAAAGGAAACTCCTACCGAGCGGGCACCTATTCATGCCGAGCGGAAACAGAACGCCGCTCAGCAGCCACCTAGTGGACCGAGAGCCGAAGCAATCCGATCCCCCCACGCCAGATCGCACGTACAAGAAGTGGCTGCCGCTCGGCCCAAGCCAAAGAAGAGGTGGACCCCTATGTTCTGCTCCTTCCACCAGACGGATACGCACAACACGAAGGATTGTCGAAGTCTTCCCTTCGTGGCCAATCCCGTTCCTAGGAGAGCCGAACGACGGTCACCTCCCACCGACAGGAGACAAAGGACTCATGAAGCTGACCGGACCCACACCGAAAGGCGACATCAACAGACACTCGATCGGCACCGATCTCCGAGACAGGATAATCGCCGGGCGTCCAGAGAACGGTCACGACCGTCCGCTCGGGAAGAGGAGAATCGAAGCAATATTGCCAGAGGCGAGATCAACGTTATTGCGGGTGGGCCTACCGGAGGAGACTCCAACCGAGCCAGAAAGGCGGGCGTCCGGCAGCTACAAATTCATGCAGTTGGTTGTAGCCAAGAGCGGGCAAGTGGACCGGAAATCACTTTCGGACCCGGAGACTTAGAAGGAGTCGAAGTGCCCCACGACGACGCGCTGCTCATTAAAGCGGTAATAGCAAATTACACTATTCATCGCATATTTGTTGACACAGGGAGCTCGGTCAACATCATATTCAAGAAGGCGTTCGATCAGCTGCAAATTGATCGAGCCGAGCTGCTTCCCATGACAACCCCGCTCTACGGGTTCACGGGTAACGAAGTCCAGCCGGTCGGACAGATCCGGCTGGCTACCTCGCTGGGAGAGGAGCCGCTCAGGAGGACCAGAACAATAAATTTTGTGGTGGTCGATTCTCCCTCGTCATACAACGTCATTTTGGGCCGACCGGCGCTCGGCGAATTCCGAGCAGTCGTCTCAACCTTCCACCAGAAGATGAAGTTCCCCGTCGAGGACAAGGTGGGAGAAGTACGGGGAGATCAGTTGGCAGCTCGGCGGTGTTATATAGAGATGGTCCGAGCAGAATCCAACTCCGCTCGGAAGGCGCCTCGAATCGAGGTAAATACTATCACTGAAAAGCCACCCGCCTTAATTTATGAGGAAAAAGAGGAGGTGCAGATTCATCCGACCCGATCGGAGACTACAACTTTTATCGCCTCTGATCTGGAGGAGAAGCAAAAGGAGGAGATGATCCAATGCCTCCGACGAAATCATGATGTGTTCGTCTGGTCGACACATGAGTTGCCTGGAATCTCGCCGAGCATAGCACAGCATGAGTTGCATGTTCGACCGGACGCTCGGCCGATAAAGCAGAGAAAAAGAGATTTCAGCGCCGAACAGAACTCCATCATCCGAGCGGAAGTGGAGAAACTTCTGGAGGCCGGCCACATACGCGAGGTGCAGTTCCCGAGCTGGCTGGCTAACGTAGTATTAGTCTCCAAGCCGGGCGGCAAGTGGAGGGTTTGCATTGACTTTCGAGACTTGAACAAAGCATGCCCCAAAGATTTTTATCCCTTGCCCCGGATAGATCAACTGGTGGACTCTACGGCCGGTTGCGAATTAATCTGCATGCTTGACGCCTATCAAGGATATCATCAAGTGCCGCTCGCCCGGGAAGATCAAGAAAAAGTAAGCTTCGTAACGACCGACGGCACATATTGCTATAATGTGATGCCGTTCGGATTGAAGAACGCCGGGGCCACCTATCAACGCTTGATGAACAAGGTGTTCAAGGAGCAGATCGGGCGTAATCTGGAAGTCTATGTGGACGACATTCTTATCAAATCCGTCCGAGCGGCCGATCTCTTCAAGGACATGGAAGAAACCTTCCGAACGCTACGCAAGTATGGAGTTAAGCTAAATCCCCAGAAATGCTTGTTCGGAGCAAAAGGGGGGCGTTTCTTGGGATATATAGTGACCGAGCGGGGAATTGAAGCCAATCCCAGCAAGGTGAAAGCTCTGCAAGACATGCCGCCTCCCAGAAATACAAGGGAAGTGCAACGGTTGACCGGTCGGATAACTGCTTTGTCCAGGTTCATCTCCAAAACCGCCGACCGGAGCCTACCGTTCTTCAAGATCCTGCGCAAGACTACTAAGTTTCAGTGGGATGAAGAATGTGACCGAGCCTTCGAAGAATTGAAGACATATCTTAATTCTTTGCCTATTCTTGCCAAGCCGATCGGGGGTGAGTCACTTTATATTTATCTGTCGTCAACTGAGCATGCTGTGGGCTCAGCACTTGTAAAGGCGAGCGGCGAAGAGCAGCCGGTGTATTTTCTGAGCCACATTTTAAAAGATACTGAATCTCGCTACACTGGGCTCGAGAAGTTGGCCTTTGCTTTGGTCCTAGCTGCTCGGCGCCTTCGACCGTATTTCTTGGCTCACACCATCATTGTCCGGACGAACAGTCCACTCGGAAGAGTACTGTTGAATCCAGAAGCGTCCGGACGGCTCATCAAGTGGACGACAGAATTGAGTGAATTTGACATCCAATATCAACCCCGCTCGGCGATCAAAGCCCAATCTTTGGCTGATTTTGTGACCGAAGTGCAAAGGCCAGAACCGGAAGTTATGTGGAGAATATATGTGGATGGGTCCTCTACTCGGCTCGGAAGTGGGATCGGAATATTGCTGCTCTCACCTCAAGAAGAGAAGATGCACCTATCTGTCCGGCTGGATTATAAAGCTACCAACAACGTAGCAGAGTATGAGGCCCTCATAGCTGGATTGCAGGCGGCCCGGCATGTGGGTGCCGGTCGGGTGACCCTCTATTCGAATTCCCAGTTGGCCGCTCAACAACTTTCTGGCACCTTTGAAATCAACAGCGTTCGGCTTAAGCTCTACGCTGAGGCCTTTGAAAAACTCAAAGCCACTTTCCGAGAGGTCCTTATTCAAAAGATTCCCCGAACGGAGAACCAGGCAGCCGATGAGTTGGTCAAACTAGCAAGTTCTATAACGCCGGTCGCCATTCAGCAACCAATTGAAAAAGTACTGCTGGTGGCGCACGTCGACCGGATGGAAGGCCTCACATTTCCAAGCGACTGGAGGACACCCATCATAGAGTTCCTCCGCTCGGGAGCCACACCGGCCGATCGAGATGAAGCCCAGCTGCTCAGGAGGAGGGCCGGTCGGTTTACACTCATCGGAGATCAGCTTTACAAGAAAGCTTTCTCGCGCCCGTTGCTGAAATGTGTAAGCTCAGAGGACTCAGCTTACATCCTCCAGGAAGTACATCAAGGATCATGCGGAAGTCATCCGGGCGGGCGCTCATTGGTCAAGAAGATCCTCTTGGCCGGATACTTTTGGCCAACTTTACAAACAAACACCGCTCGGACAGTATCTACATGCCTTTCGTGCCAGAAGTATCACAACTTCTCGCACCGACCGGCAGAGGAGATGAAAGCATCAACCGTTTCATGTCCGTTCGATCAATGGGGAATGGATATCGTGGGTCCGTTCCCGATGGCGACCGGGCAGAGGAAATTTTTGCTGGTGGCGGTCGATTATTTCTCCAAGTGGGTGGAGGCCGAGCCACTAGCTAGAATCACCGAACAGATGGTCAAAAAATTCATATGGCAACACATCATCTGTAGGTTTGGTATTCCTCGCCGATTGGTTTCCGACAATGGGCGGCAATTCACAGGGAGAGTGCTGGAAGATTGGTGCAAAAGCTACGGCATTGAGCAACACTTCACATCCGTAGCTTACGCCCAAAGCAACGGTCAAGCCGAAGTAGCCAACCGGGAAATTCTCCGTGTTCTGCGCGCTCGGCTCGACTACGTGGGAGGAAGTTGGCCGGATGAAGTGCCGGGTGTTTTATGGGCCATCCGAACAACTCCTAAGGAAGGAACGGGCGTTACACCTTTTCACCTGGTATACGGCGGTGAAGCGGTCATTCCGGTTGAAGTCGGCGTCGAGTCCGTCCGGGTCCAGTGTTATGATGAAGGCAACGCCGAGCGGAGGAATATGGAGCTGGATTTGGTTGACGAAGAACGTGCCAAGGCAGCTGTTCGGCTGATGGCGTACCGTCAACGGATGAAGCAAAACTACAACCGGCGCGTCATCCCTCGATCATTCCAAGTCGGCGACCTTGTCTGGAAGAAAGTCAAGCCGGTCGGCGACGTTGGCAAGCTTGAAGCTCCGTGGGCAGGTCCCTTCAAAATCATCGAAAAGCTCCGCTCGGGCGCGTATTATTTGGAGGATGAGGACGGTCGGCAGTTAGATAGGCCATGGAGCGCGAACCACCTCCAGCCTTACCGGGCAGGATGAAAGGTGTACCACTGTAAATCATTCTGTGTACTTTTTTCAACTAATATTGGAAACGCAGAAATGAAGAATCAAGAGAACAAATATAAGGCATTGGCGAGGAACGAAGGCCCCGCGCCGTTCAGCCGGAGGTAAATGGGTCGAGCCAAGCGCTCGAAGATCGAAGACCCAGTACCTTCCGGACGGAGATAAATTATCCGAGCCAAAATGCTCGAAGCAGACCCTGAGCCGTTCGGCCAGGAGTACGTTCTCCAAGCTGGGTAAAAGGGGCATATGGATTATCCGAGCCAAGCACCCGAATAGTGAAAGCCTCCCAGCCGATCAGATTCGCAAGCGAATGACCCGTGCTGTTCGGCCGGGCATAAATATTGTTCAAGCGCGGATAGGAAGGCCAAGGTCACTCGACCTGGTAAGGAGTTAGCCTCGAAGGCCGTCTAGCCCAGACGTTAAACCGTAGAGCCGCGCCGACCGGCTATAAAAACCGAGCGGATAACCGACGAGCACCGTCGTTAAAAATCGAGAGCCGCGCCGATCGGCTATAAACATCCGGACCGACGAGCACCGTCGTTAAAAATCGAGAGCCGCGCCGATCGGCTATAAACATCGCGCCGACGAGCATCGTCGTTAAAGATCGAGAGCCGCGCCGATCGGCTATAAACATCCGGACCGACGAGCACCGTCGTTAAAAATCGAGAGCCGCGCCGATCGGCTATAAACATCCGGACCGACGAGCACCGTCGTTAAAAATCGAGAGCCGCGCCGATCGGCTATAAACATCCGGACCGACGAGCACCGTCGTTAAAAATCGAGAGCCGCACCGATCGGCTATAAACATCCGGACGAGCACCGTCGTTAAAATCGAGACCGATCGGCTATAAACATCGGGCCGAGGAGCACCGTCGTTAAAAATCGAGAGCCGCGCCGACGAGCGAAACATCGCCGAGCACCGTCGTTAAAATCGAGAGCCGCGCCGATCGGCTATAAACATCGCGCCGACGAGCATCGTCGTTAAAATCGAGCCGTACCGATCGGCTATAAACATCCGCGACGAGCACCGTCGTTAAAATCGAGAGCCGGCCGATCGGCTATAAACATCCGGACCGACGAGCACCGTCGTTAAAGATCGAGAGCCGCGCCGATCGGCTATAAACATCCGGACCGACGAGCACCGTCGTTAAAAATCGAGAGCCGCGCCGATCGGCTATAAACATCCGGGCCGACGAGCACCGTCGTTAAAAATCGAGAGCCGCGCCGATCGGCTATAAACATCGCGCCGACGAGCACCGTCGTTAAAAATCGAGAGCCGCGCCGATCGGCTATAAACATCGCGCCGACGAGCACCGTCGTTAAAAATCGAGAGCCGCGCCGATCGGCTATAAACATCCCGGCGACGAAGAGCGTCGTTAAAAAACGGGGAGCGGACCGATCGGGTATAAACATCCTGGCCGACGAGCACCGTCGTTAAAAATCGAGAGCCGCGCCGATCGGCTATAAACATCCGGACCGACGAGCACCGTCGTTAAAAATCGAGAGCCGCGCCGATCGGCTATAAACATCGCGCCGACGAGCATCGTCGTTAAAGATCGAGAGCCGCGCCGATCGGCTATAAACATCCGGACCGACAAGCACCGTCGTTAAAAATCGAGAGCCGCGCCGATCGGCTATAAACATCCGCGCCGACGAGCACCGTCGTTAAAAATCGAGAGCCGCGCCGATCGGCTATAAACATCCGGACCGACGAGCACCGTCGTTAAAAATCGAGAGCCGCGCCGATCGGCTATAAACATCCGGACCGACGAGCACCGTCGTTAAAAATCGAGAGCCGCACCGATCGGCTATAAACATCCGCGCCGACGAGCACCGTCGTTAACGATCGAGAGCCGCGCCGATCGGCTATAAACATCCGGACCGACGAGCACCGTCGTTAAAAATCGAGAGCCGCGCCGATCGGCTATAAACATCCGCGCCGACAAGCCCCGTCGTCAAACATCGAGTCGGTCCGGCGACTATAATACCCCGGGCGGATGAACGAATATCAGAATAAGAAACCACGGAAACTACGAATATTAAAACATTCAGGCCCGATCGGGGGTTGGTCCTTTGATACTAGGCGTTAGCTGAATTCACGTAAGCCAGATACGTGCAGTGCGAGTAGTCTTTCCCGCTCGAAATTTGTTTAAGGGATTAAGCCGATCGGCCGCGTGACGGAGAACGCTGGAGAGCATGACTGACTCTAAGCATAAACGTTAAGCAAACAGAAGAATATTATAGATAATGAGTACGAAGACAAAGGCAAAGGAGCAGCATTTCATTAGAAGAAAAATTATGCCGACCGGCACGTACAAAAAGTTTGCATCCGCTGAGCAGATGAAATACAGAATGCACTTGAAAGAACTCGCCTCACTCCGGATCTTCAAAATTAAAGAAGGCGTCAGGGATGTCATCAATCATGGCCGCTAGGTCGGAGGCGGGAATATGCATTCCCTCGGGAAGGTGGCCACCCTTCTTCAAATACGTCATGGTGACCTTGACCGCTTCGGCGAAAGTAGAAGAGACGTTGCCGCCGAATTTTGCGCCGAACCTCTCCGAGCGGAGGTATTCTTGGCGCACTGCTGCTAGGCGGTTCGGCTCTCCCTCCTTATATTTTTTAAGTGCCGCTCGGGAAGCGGTTAAGGTATCTTGGACAGCCTTCAAGTCCACCTCGGCCTTTGTGCGTTCTGCCGAACGGTCCTCTCGCTCGGCGTTCAGCTGGGCCTCCAGATTCTTAGACTGCTGATCTAGGGCTCGGACTTCAACTTCAGATGATCGGTGGCCTTGGAGCGCCACATGACTTCAGCTGCAGTAAAAGAAATTAAAATCAATTAGACAAAAAAGACTAAGAGAGTAAAGAATCCTTACTCATGCGGAAGGGGAGATTTGCCCGAACGGGAGACAATCCGAAAATATACAACACCCCCTTGAGAAGCAACTGGTCGATCTTGTATCGCTGACCGGATAACCAGTTAGCTGCATGAAGATAGGCTGGGTTGCTTCTGAACTTGCCGAGCTCCGGCTGAGTCGGCACAGCGGTCTGCCATTTGGTTCGAAATGCCGGCCGCTCGGGAAGTCGGATGTAGAAGAAAAATTCTTTCCAATGCTTGTTGGAGGTCGGCATATTGTCAAAAAATTTAAAGCCTATTCTACTTTGGAAAATAAAAGTCCCCAGCTCGGATTGTTTAGGGTAAAAAAAGAAGTGGAATATTTTGGGGTCGAGAGGGACACTGTGCAGCTTAAAGAGGACGACCACCCCGCTCAGCAGTCTAAAGGAATTCGGCACAAGTTGGCCGAGCGGGATGCGGAAATAATTACAAACCTCCAAAATGAATGGATGGGTAGGAAATCTGAGGCCGCCCTGGAATTGGTCTAAAAAGAAACAAACGGTGCCGATCGGCGGGTTATGGGGCCGGTCAGACGGGTCGGCTAAAACTATTTCATAGTTATCGGGAATCTCATACGTCGGAACAAGGCGCCGAGCGCCCTCCTCATCAAATCGGCTCTCCATAGTCAGGTACCAAGGGCCATGAACTCCAACAGCGGGTTCAGAGGAGCTTGCCATCTCGAAGGAGCAAAAAGACAGCGAGAAATAGAAGGAATAGGAACAAAGGAGGTAGAACAAGTTGGGAAGGCCTTGTAAGGGAAGGGAGAAGCTTACTGAGGGAAGGTAGACAGAAAGGATCACCAAAAAGCCGAAGACCACCAAGAGGCAAGAGCTGGGACGATCGGAATGATGCAGCAGCAGCGGGCACCTTCGACGGAGAATACGCGATGAAACAGAGAATGCGGCGTAAAAGGCGAAGACGAGGGCTTTATACGAATGAGGCTGGTCGGCCTCGTCCGTCGGATGCAGGTCACGGAAGATGAAGTCATCATCTAGCCGTCCGTTTCAAAATGACCAGCGTCCCATCGTACGGATCATCACCGCCACGCAAGAGGAGCCACGTGGCGCTCTGTCGCCAGGCACAATTAATGCGCCCATACCGCGCATGCTTCGACTTAATGGAGAGGATTTGCGTGATTTTCGAGAAGATCTAGACAAGCAAACATCCATGTTGAGCGACAAGACAACCGAAATGAAGAGCCGAACGGCTGAATTTGGCAGAAGGGCCGAACGACCCTAGAGATATTATAAGCGACTGGAAGGCGACGACCGCCCGCTCGGACATATAGTCCAGTCAGTCGGACTCACTGCCTCCTTCGACTAGACTTGAAGGGAAGACAAGTGATCCGGCGGTAAGAATGGGGGGCCCACCCTCTGAAGGGTCCCAGCCTAAGGACGGATGGAAGGCTGGTCAAGCGGGTAATGGTCCGAGCGGAGCTAGAAATAACCCATCCATGGGCTTGGGTTTCCGACGCCAAGGCAGGAGGATCGAAGGGCCGAGCGGGGGACCGATCGGCTGTGATCGAAGGGCCGAGTGGGTGGTCCGTTCGGCCAAGATAAGGGCGAGGGTACAGAGGTAGCCGATCGGCCTATCGCTTGTCTCGGGATATGGGATGTCAGAGAGGGCATGTCTGATAATTAGGCCGTACACAAGATTGCACGATGGAAGATCTCGCCGTCACATCAGGGAGAGGCGGATACAGTAGCAGTATGGCCTCATGGACGTCTTCCTGACAGATCCATATCTGGGCATGGCCCTTCTGACAGACCCATACCTGGGCATGGTCAAAAGCAGGTGGTTGCTTTGATTGGCGCGCCCAGGCTTCTTTGAGAGGTCTATATAAGGTCTCCATTTCTTCACCGGAGGTACACGAGTCTTCTACTTAAAAGCCACTTCTTTGCTATTTCCTCGCCTGACTTGAGCGTCGGAGGGCCGTCGCCGGGACACCCCTCCCGACTCGGTTTTGTTGCAGGTTCGTCGGAGCACCTGAGGATCCAGTAGGGAGCGCCACGTCCCCAGCGTTCGTTGACCACTGGTTCGGACAGGATCACTAAACATGACAACTTTAAGCTAACATCATGTAGTGAGTTATAAACCATAAGGGATCATAAACAAGCATAGTTTACATTTTAAACTTTCTCTAAACATCTTATCTTCTCATGGCCGAAACTTAAAAGAGTGGGGTTCTAAGTTTTAAACAACATGAAGCCATAAAAATTTTTAACAACCATAGATAACCAAGAACTAATGGATGACATGTTTCTAACTTTCCTTATCATGGCCGAACCCTACAAGGTAACTTCCTAGGTTTTTTTTTTCAAATCATTTTTAAGTGTAGGAAACATAGGAGCTACTTGTACTGCAGGTGAGGGGGATACTTACATCCTCTCGCTTGATTTACTAGGAGAAGTGACCTTACTTGTGAAGCTTTCCTAGAGAGAAATCCTTTTGGTTGAGTTTCGGCAATGGTGAGGAGAGGGAGGCTTGATTTCGGTGGAGAGAAGGAGGAGGAGGAAGAGAGAGCAAAAATGAAATTTTCTATTCTCTTTCTCCTTTTATTCCAAATGAAAGGAAGAAGGAAAAATGAACTTTTCATTCCATTTTCTTTTACTCATCATAAATGAAGGGAGAAAGCAAAACCCTCTTTTCATTGGAAGAAGAAGAAGAAAACTTGAACTTCTCCTTCTTAGTGAAGAGAGCCTTCACTTTCCTTACCTTTAACTATCTTGTCCCTTTCCTTTCTAACATCACACCTTTGTTGGGGCTATTGGTTATGACATAGAACTACTTACTAAGAGGTCCAAGGTTCAAATCTTGGTTATGCCTCTTTTTGGTTCTATTTTTCTTTTATTTTTGAAAATATTCACATAAGGCTTATTCTAATCATGCAACAATTCTCATAAAATAACTTAGGGATCCTATGGGTGTTACACCACAGGACCTTAAATGACTGCAATATGAGATTTCTATGCCGATCAATGGATTTTGATCAAAACTCACTGATGGACCTAGAGAGCTCCGATTGCATCCATTTCGATTGCATCCATTTCAGTTCTTGTATATTTTTGATGTTACAAGGAGTTCAAATATGATATCTATTATTTATTTCAACTTTTAAAAGATGTTAGAATATAATAAAAAAGAATCAACAAAATAATTCTCATACGTTGGGCCTGATATGAATCATATCAAGCCCACACATAATGATTTTTGTCAATTCATCATTATTACAATTTTACACCTCCGTAGAAGCTGAAATAAATAATGGATCATTCTCCGTTAATTTATGGGGTTGCAAAAAATTTAAATATGTTATCTATTGATTATTTCGATTTCTCCAAATGTATTATAATGTTATCAAAAAATCAACTAAATTTAAACGTTGTAGGCCTTATATGATTTATATATCAGGTCTATGTTATGCATGCACACATGGAAAAAAAAAAAAAAAAAGAGGAAAGAGAGGAGCGGAGAGGAAAAATTAGATTGGTTGCATACATAGGAGAAAATAAATAGAAGAGAAAGTGAGAAACGACAGTGAAAAGAAAAAAGTCAGATTTGTCAGAATGATAAAATAGGAAATGTACTTTAAAAAGTATGTTTTTTGATAAATACTAAATTAGCGTACGCCTTCTGATAAATTGAGATCTCTATATGCACCCTTTGGTAAATTACTGTAAAAGTTATATTCCTAGATTATGAAAAATGAAGCTGGATATCTGAAAAATAAATAAATAAAATTAGAGCACAAGTATAATGGTAAGACACTTCAATGACAAATAAGAGGATCATGATTTGAATCTTGTCCTGAAAGTATTTGTCTAAAGTGGGATTATGGACGATAATTACTTGACATCGAGTGCATGACGTAAGTACTTTCTGAGTTTATCTTAGTAATCGACGAAATTTTTTTATAGAACTGATTAGTCCATCTTAGAATTAATCAGTTCAAGAGAGTTGAATATTTGAAATAAAAAATAATTAAAAAATAATAATGAAGCGTAAGACACGTATTGATGATGGTAAGTTTCATGCGTCTTTATCTGATGATCCTGTTCGTGCAAAGCTTCTATTGCATTGGACGTGGTCAATGGAAAGACACAATGGCCCTCCCAAGATTTGCAATTTCCTAAACCTAATACTAAGTAGCTTCATTTGACCATCTTAGCTCTGAGAGATTGTAAATAATTCCCATTGCTAGCTCTTCAAGTATGTTAATTATGATACTTCTATGTTGCCTCAGCATTTGCTGGTACTTTCTCAACTAATTAAATGGGAAGAACCAAAGGGAGCCAAAGGTAGATCAATGAAGTTCGAATGATTGAAGTTTATTGTTGATGTGCGCAGTTTGCAACGTGTTTCATAGCTATCATTAACTTCCAACTGTTGGTTAGACTTCACTAATATGTCTTAAAGTATATGCTAGTTTTCTTAAGTGCAACTTGGCTTGTTATTGTAGTTCCTTTCAAAAGAGAATTAAACTGAACCTGTGACAATTCTGTTATGTTTTGACATTAAAAAAACAAGAAGCAATCCATAAGTCTCCAGAGTCCTGTCCTTTAACCATGCAGATTATCCTCTGATCAAGAAATATTTCTAGAAAAGTTCATTGGTCAATTGTAATGCTTCTCACCAGTATCATAGTTACTGGAGAACCTTACTGTTCAGTGGGCAATTTTGAATTTGTATCAAAACTAATTTTGATGAATACCACACGATAAATCCACCACTCCTGTCTCTCTGTTTAAACACTTTACTAATACATTTATTGGTTCAAATAATTTAGTCTCAGAATTTGGAAAATTCTTTGAGGACTTTGGATGAACAAAAGTCATCGAATGTTTGAGAAAATTTATTCCGGCAAGTTTTCTGTGAGCTTCTTGAATTGTGTTATCTCTAATTATTTGCGTGGTAACTTCACAATCCTGATTCTTGATTTGCTAGATTTGAATTTCCATGTTTTATATTCGAGCTAAATTACCTGGAGCTGGAAAGCACCAAAACAAAAGAAAGTGCATAAGATGAAGATTATTCAGCAGATATTCAGGGAAACAAAGCAAAAAAAAAAAGGTATACATTTACATGCCAACCAATTTGAAATTCACATTCTACTTTCTTTTTTTCAACCTTTCTTAAGCCACAAATTCACAAGATTGGTGGCATTTCGCTGCCTTGACACCAAACCTTCAAGCAAGTTACACAAGCACAAACTTAAACAGAAGAAAAGAACTACAAATTGCCACATGAGCAAGGAAAGCAATTGCTTGCTGGTTATTAAATATTCTTTTTCCCCAATGGCATGATCTGCAAGGAAGGTGGGTTGGATGATGACTCTAGGAATAATTGAGGTTGTAGTGATCAGATCACATGGCAACACATAGACATTGCTGTCAACTCACATGCCATGCTCCCTCAGCACATGCAATTATGCAATCTCCTTCCCTAGCATTCCTATCATTGGATTTGAGAAAAAGAAAGAAAGAACACCTCAATCACACTCTTGACAACCATGTTACACAAGTGGTCACAGCTCACTAGATTCCTCTATTACAAATAAGCAGAGGGTACTAATCACACTTAGCTAATCAATTTACAATGTGATAGTTAGAGTGGAAGCATGGTGGTCGCTGGCATTGGTGGTGATGCTGGTGGTGGTTGTCAGGGAGGAGCAATGAAGGTGGCGGGGGCATGAGACTAGGTGGTCGTTGGTCAGACCGGCAGCCTGCATGAAGGAATGGATCACGGTCGGACCAACGAACCGGAACCCCCGGCGTACCATGTCTTTGCTAATGGACTCTGATTTGGATGTCTTAACTGGGATTTTCCTGCATGACCTGTAGTTAGGTGAGAGGGGCTTGTGGTTGATGAACCCCCACAAATAATTGTCCAGAGATGGGAACTCTCTCCTGACCTGTCCAACCAGCCACATGTGCTGTCTGATTAGAAAATTCAAATTGAAGAGAAGCTGAACTTTAACAAATAAAAATCCTAAGGCAATAACTTTTATGAACCCAACACAGATAGAATTTACACGTGTAACAATCTGTCATAGACGTTTTTAACCAAAATCTTCTACAAAGAAACACACAATGGTGAAGGGAATTTTAGTGGCGTCTACCAAATCATGCCATGGATATCAATTATAGAAACAATCATTTGTTAAAATTGGCAGCCTAGAGTACTTAACAGAGTGATTATAACTTTTCAGAGATTTGGCTGCAAAATTGTAAGAACAAAAACAGTACAACAACAACTTTAAACCTTTTGTTATATTCACCAAGTTTCTATATAGTAAATCTTGTAAATTGGCAACACTGATTATGATACTTTTTTTCCTCATTAGTGATTTTCAGAGGGAATTAAGAGGCTTCTTTTGTGTTTGATTAGGATTGTTTTGGTAATTCCTAGACAAAACATGGATAAGTGTCATTTCAGAGAACAAGTAGTTTGGCTGATGTAGAATTTTATATTATGAAAACATGCAAAATAAAAAACAATGCAGAAGAGTACAAAATTAGCATTGCAGTTATTCGAGTACCTCAAGAATTCTCTTGCCGTTGCCGACTATTTCTCTAACCTTTCCTATATCTAACCCACAAGCTGCACAAACTGAAGCCATTTGCCTCTCAGTGAACTTGGCCACCAACTCTGCGTCGAAATCTGCAAAAGCAGCCCTGCAAAACCAGTAGGGCGTTTCAGCAAACTTGAACCGTAATTTGTTTTACAGATTCTACATTCAGAAAATTTTGTTTTCCTCACCTGAATTCCTCCCTTTTCTTCAATATAGTTGTCCAATCCAAACCAACTTGAATTCCTGCCAGTACTAGTAGTTCAAATAGCATCCTGTGAAAAACAAGCGACCAACTTTCTTTAGTTTAGTCTATGCACAAACAGAGAGATAAAGAAAGGAGAGAAGTAAGCTTACTTGTCATCATGGAGGGGCACTCCCCACTCCTCGTCATGGTATGCAACGTACACAGGATCTAAAACGCAGAGCAAGAAATTATTTACAATTTAAAAGATCTCGCGTAAGCGAAATGAAGAAAAAGTCAGTTTGTCACCAGAATTTGATGTGATGAAACTGCATCTCTTCTCCTCTTGGCTGTTGGCATCATTGGGCGTGGAAGAATCGACAGGAACCACCTTTCCGTCAAGCTTCGCCGGCGTGCGCCCGTAGTGCGCAATCCGCATCTTGCGCTGCGCTTGAGCGAGCACGGCGTGCTCCCTCTGAGCCGCGGCGATGCTACCGGGCGCCCTGTCAAAACCAAGCAAGGACATCGATTCCGGCGACACAACGAATTCGCCGGCTCCAACGGAGCTCATCGACCGCTTTATCACCGGACGCGTTAACTTGGTGAGCGGAAGCTTCGCAACCGCAAGCTTATCGCCGCTCGTACTCAACCCGTTCGACTCACTGCCTCGCGGAGGTGCAGCCTTGGGCTTCTTCGGCTTGGGGGACACCGGAGGCGAGAGCTTAGTGGGAGTCGCAGCAGCAATGTGATCCGCATCAGGCCGAGCTGCATTTTTGGTGAAGGAGGAGGGCAAAGAGAGGGACTTCAGAAAGGTCTTCTTCAGCGGCCGAGCAGCCTCCGGCGGGGCGATGCGGTTGGAGGGCGGCTGCAGGACCGGACGGCCTTCGATCTCCGCCACCTGCCTTGCGAGGGCAGACTTGATCTTGGAATTGCACATGTCGGTGGAGGGATTGTAAGGTGAAGAAAAGGAGGCTAATCGATTCAGATATCGCAGTTGGGATGGGAAGGATGGAGGAGGGAAGGTTGTTTATTTATAAGGAAGGAAGGAAGGAAGGAGCGGAGAGGAGAGGGGAGGAGGAAAAGAAAGGCGGGGACAGGTAACTAGTTAGATGGAGGAGGAAAGGAATGAAACATGGAGCGAAGGGATAAGGAAGAAGGGGGTCTGCGGTCTGCCACTGCCCAGGACAGCGCACTTTAGGTGGGAGCTGGGGATGTCTCGCACAAAATGGCTGCTTTGTAGTTTTTTTTTTTTTTTTTTTTGTAATACAGTATCCACCTTTTCGGATAAATCAAGCAGCATCAAATTACCAACATCAACATTCTTAGGCCAGTTTTTAAATTTTTGTTAAGGAAAAATTATTCAATAAATTAGTAAATTAATTCAGTTGAATTATATTTTTTTATCATTTAGTTGAAAAAAATGGTAAGTTAATTGATACACCTATTTCGGCACCACAGTGCCTTCACTTATGGGATTATAGACGCTTAAATATTAATTTAGATGCTTCACGTGGACTAACGCATTGTTAGTTTAACGTGTTAAACCGATAGAGTGCAAAGTGCCTTCACTTGTGGAATTATATACGATTAAATATTAATTTTCATGCTTCGTGTGGACTAACGCATTGTTAGCTTAATGTCTTAAACCGATAGAATGCAAATTAAAGTGCATTCACTTGTGGGATTATATACGATTAAATATTAATTTAGATGCTTCGTGCGGACTAACGCACTGTAAGTTTAATGTCTTAAACAGATAGAATGCAACTTTAAGCATCTGTTATAGCGGAATTGCTTATGGGTTCAGTGTACAATATAACTAGCAGTTAAATAGTATAACACGTATTAGTAAGCATGTGATAATAATATGTTATAAATTCTGCAATGTGGAATAACAAACATATAATTTGAAATTCTAGTTCTATGCTTGAAATTACTATTATTTTGTAGGGTTGGGGAAATAGCTGAATCGGTGGATGGGATGTTGTAATCATAGGGGACTCGGAGTCGACGGTCCTAGGCCTGCGAGCAGATGTAGGGTTAGCAGTGAAGACATTTTATTTATTCATGCCCACCAGGAACAGGAGGTGCAGCCGTGCAGGCTGGGAAAGAGGCAGTGAAAAACCCAAGATTAGCATAATAAGTACATGCTCGTGTGTCCATTGCGATGAAACTACATCCCAATATTAAACTTAAAACTGTTTTTTTTAAATAAAAAAAAGTCTTTTGACACGCCAGTTTTGCCACCACTGAAAGGTTCTAGAAATTCTCCTCCATTTCATAACAATGAACATGAATTTGGATCATCAATGTAAATGCATCTCCCTAATCAAAACTTGTGTTCTTTTTGACACATGTCATGTGGCAGTCTGCGTGTCATAATCACTATCCAAATGGCCGAGGATGATTAACAATTGACTTTCGAAGAGAATGCACAGTACGATATACTGTTAGAGCTCACATGCCATGTCTTTCGGTGGAAGTTGGCACAAGGATGGATGTGTTTGGAAGTAAACGAAGGAGCTGATGTCGATGGCAGGTACATGTTGAGTCTTTTCTAATCTTTTTGGAAGCATTGATTAGGCTATCACTGCTCCACCAACAATTTGCAGTTTGCAGCAAAGTGAGAATTGACAAATATCCATAATGCATCAAATGAAAGTGCAGACTAACAGAAATTTCTAAGAATCAGTCTGGAAATATTTAGAGAAGTTGATGATTCTCATTCTCTCTCTCACACACACATCTTTGTTACCTCTTTATTTAGAACAACAAAGTTTATTTATAAGATAAATAATAGCAAAGTACATGTTGTGAATTAGTAATTTTCCACAAGGACTAGCTTGTTCATAAGGTGCATTTCCTATACGAGTTTCATGAAACTTCTTTCCAAACACAGCCACAGATATGTCATCAGTTCAACTACAAAGGAGTCTTGGAAGACAAACAAGAGAATGCACCAATATAGCAATATGATACTGTACTTTTTTAAATTGAAACTAGATATCCAATTTACACCGATTAATCATAACTAATCTGGCCCCATGCAAATTTTCCATTTGCCATCAAAATAAATCAAGAAGCACTTGCAACAGACGGTCTATCAACCTAACATTTTTAGGTCAACGACTCATTATAAAAAATTCATTCGTTAATTCGTCAAAATTGAAACTTGATCCTTATTGCCTCGGGGGCATAGTCTGCATTTTCCAACTATATATGATAGGGGACAAATATTGAGATATTGATGGGTTCATCCACCTCTGTGTTTGGTCTCCTACTCTAATAGCAAAAAACCCAAGGGACCCTGGCTTGATAATTGTGTGCTGGGGAGAAATGTTAACATGGAAGGGACAATTAATTCTTTGTAGTACACAGTTGTCATAAATGATACTAAGCAAGGCAGAGCTGCTATGGTCTCAATAGTATCATGCAGACAATGTATTCCAATCAATGGTCTAGATTTAATGTTTCTGACCAAAGTATGCAAGTAGCTGCACAGTTGTCCCCAAAGAAATACTAGTGTTAATCTTTACATACTATTTGCCAATCTGCGAGTTATATCATATCATAGCATATGCCTTGATTGTGTTCCGCAACACAGTTTATCACTATTGGCAGAAAGAAACCAGTTTGAACAAACAGATTAAATTGAATAAATAACAGTTATATACACTTCAAGCTGGTCTGGCACAAATGTCAAACAAGGCTAAATAAGTTAGGAGCAAAAGGTGAAACCATCATCTTAACAACCTCTCCAAACCCCAGACTCTCTGGAAAGGAATAAATTACGGTAGACATTTGCCCTAGCGCAGCGCCCTTTGCATGAGGGAGGTCCGTCAGGCACCCGGTGAGACATTTTATACCCATTGGGAATTAACCCTAAGACCTATTGGAGTAACCACTCATGCAGGTATTAACTGCGCCAATACATAGGGCTAAATAACTTCATCTAGACACTAGAAAAGAATGATATCTGCATCATTAATAATATATTTGGGAAAATGTGGTACTCGAACTACTGCAAACTAAATTGGCAGTAGCTTAACTTACAATTTGTTAAGACAAACTGCTACTGCAGAGAATTATAAAAGAGGATTAACACAACTGACACAGCAATTATAATTGGCAATGCAGTGACCAAGTAAAGGGCACCGTAGCCCTGCACGGACAAATAGTTCAGGTCAGTAAAAACATAGAGCAAAAAAAGATTACTAAAACATGGGCACAACAAACAGGATAGAGATCCTGGTGAAACCACAAGTAAACCTAGCATGTATGTCGGTTTTACTTGTTCTTAAGATAATATCAAGATATCAGCAGACTCCAATCATTAACTAAGATGTCTGTTAAAGGTATTAAAGATAGTAGGTGCTAGGTGCTCCGTGTTAGTACTTCTAGGCTTATGGGTTTATCATGAACCTTACAAGTACTACATAAGTGTTTCCCATATTCTAAATGGTATCTGAACCATTGTTCTTTTAAGGTTAGATTTTTATGAAGAATATCCTGAAGGAGGAACCCACTGACTTCAACGACAACTTCCCTTCATCGAATTTCTCTTCGATCTTTGTCTAATCTAGTTAATCTGCTTCTGCTATTCTCGATTTCTCAACATGAAGTATAATACTCGATTTTGTCTTTAGATTAATGTCTATCAGTGTTTCAAATGTACTTTTTTAGGAGATTTATTTCTCTCCGTTTCTTATACATCTCAACCTTGTTCTTGGTTGCTTGCTTTCAGGTGGAGAAGATATGCTCGCTAGATACAGACGTATCCATCTCCTTAATTTCCTTTTATGATTATTCCTTCTTGAACAAAGCAGAAAGAGGGCTTCTATACCTTGACTTCACGTGTTCCCATCATATTGTTCACGACCTTTCTCTTTATATTTCCTTCTCCTATTCTTCTCTACCCATTGATCCAGTGACTTCCTTTTGCATGTTCCTAGAAACACTCAGCTCATTCTTACTTCCATCTTCATTGACTACCTAAACAGAGAAAACTCTCCTTTCTTAGGTTACTACTTCTAACAAAAGCTGAGTTGCACTATCCATCTCCGACAAAGACCAGATGAGAAAAACATCTTGTTCTCATTTCTAATTCCAACAAAAAATTAAGTTGAGATATTCGTCTTTTATCTGGACCCTCATGTGTGTTCCTTGTCTCTTTGTCTATTATGTGCTATTACATGCGGCACTTCAAGCAGAAATAATAAGAGATTTGTTTCTGATCTCTCTTCATCCTCTTTATTGACATGGTGATATGGAGTCATCGCCACCATGTTCCATCAAAAGTTTCCATAGCTTTGATTAGTTATGTTTTCATTCTAATTGTCATGGTCTTGATTAATATTTGTGAGAGCTTTTCTAATTTATTTAACAAGCCAAAATAGACAGAATCTATGCTCAAGCTTGGAGAGAGTGGTGATGGTATTATACTTATTAAGTGTAGCTAGTTTACTCCAGCATTGATGCTTCTAGATTTTTATGCCTTCGAATACTATCATATCCAATAAATACTATAAAGTGTTTTTTATCATGTCCTATAAATATTATCAGTGTTTCTTATTGGAATGAACAATACAATATCTTCTTTTGCCAAACTCTAGAATGTCAAATAGTTGAGGGCCCAAGAACAATAAAACCTCAAGGCCATATAGGCAGCTGTTTAATTTTACAAAAATATTCTATGTTCTGAAATATTGAGGAATCAACTCTACTAACAGAGGAAATAAAAAAAAATCACAGAAAATATATTCAAAAACCTAGCCATTTCATAAGTCTATTAAACTACAAAAGAAAATTCTAAAATAAGAACTAAAAAAGGCAGTTATTTGAGAAGTTTTCCTTAAAAAAGAAAGAAACAAATAGGATCACCATTCTCAAAGGCATGAGTGATTTATAGATATGAATGCGTGACGGAGAATAAAAAAAATATTTACCACAGCTGGGGGCACATCTATATCATCACCATCACCATCCTCATCTTCAGGATCTATGTCAACAGCTGAATCCCAATCTATGTTAAGTCTCTTAGCAGCCTGGGGATCAACTCCTGTATCTGTGGCCTTTGCATAAAGAGATTTTCTAGGCCTGCCCTTCTCTAGTGATTCAACCTTTATGCAAAAAGGTAATTAAAAAAACAACCAGTGTTATCTGACATATCCCATTTACATATGGATCTTTGATAAATGAATATACTTTTGCTAATAAAAACAATTAAAATACATATACATATTGCTCAAGAACATAGACCCTTATGTCAATATTAAAACCAAGATGGCTATAACATGAAAATTGGTACATGTCTAACAATCATTTAACTAACAGTTATCAATCATTAGGCAAACCACAAGTTGCCAATTAAGATGATGCGAGAGAGAAAAAAAATTCAAAACGCAACATGGGGGTTCATTCCCATCACTATGTAAATGTTTTCGATAATGTAATGCTCGTAAGGTTTTCACCTCCCATTCCCTTCACCAAAGACATGCAAAATAGGCAAAACAACAAAAATGAGAATTGACTGCAGTGAATAGGAAGTACATCAAAATTCTGTTTCTAAAATTCATGCTACTGGAGGAATTAAATTTTGGAGATCTATGTGGGGAAAAAAATGCCACAACAAAGCAGAACTACCCAGATATGAGTATAAATAAAAATTGAACAGTGTAACAAGTTCTTCCTAGGTAATGTTAAAATTTGCACCTCAAGATTGGGCCATTCAGTCATCTCCTTTGCAAGCAACTTAAGAGCCACCCGGTTTTTAGGAATTCTCCCTTCATTCACCTACAGATAATAGAATCAAAGTTAGTTTTCTAAATAAACAAAACTCACAACATACACTTCATTTTTTTTTAAATTACTAACACCCTATTAGTACAAAATGATGCAGCCAACGATAAATATATTTGTCTCCCTAGGTTAATCCCTTCTGCACACAATGGCCTATTTAAGCATTGTTTCATACTTTTATTGATTGAGTAAACTTCAGATAGTTGTACTATATGGACGTCCTGCACAACATTTTGAAAGAAGCTGACTCTCTTGGAAGAATAAGCGTCAGTGTATCCAAGCATCAAGCATGCATAACATAAACAATAGCAATCAACTATTATAAATCTAGAATTATCTTGGTGGATCACTGGGGTCAATATATATTAGTGGATGAGTGATTGAAGAAAGCCACCACTTGTTTGTACGCAGATGTATTGTCCCAATATTCAGTCTCACCTAGCAGCCAAGCAAACCACAGAGGCAAACACATTAGCTCTTGTGAGTTCAACCACAAAAGATTGAGTAATGATGCATACTGATAATTTGTGCTTAGCTATACACCTTCACAAGAGTTCTATCCCAAATTTGCAATACAAATTACAAAAGTCATACATCTAACTGAGCTGAAGCACATACATCTTCCAGAGCAGTAACCAAATCATCCCTGGTGATATCCTCTGCGTCATCTATACCAAGCAATCTCTTCCGTTCGACATCCCTAGGGTCCTCGATCATTATAGTTAACTTAACCTAGAAATGCCAAAGAAGAATAAATATAGCTAAGTTTTAGATCAAAGGGAAAAAAAGGGACTAAACTCCATGGTTTCTATTATTAAGATGATAACACAGAGTTTTCTTTTTTTGTATAAATGACAAAATTATTATGACCAATAATTGAGATAAAATATAAAACCTAAGTGGGCCAGCACAACTCTCTCCAAACATAATTTGTTAAGACATTTAACCATGCTACACTATAAAAAAAATAATCAAGGGTAACCGTTTTAGAAACTCTAGGCATCCAACAAAGCAACAAAATATAAGAATGCAAAGTAAATGTGCTTCCTCAGGTATGTGGCACTAATGTCACGCACAAATAAATTACTTGGCAGCCTAAGTAAAGAAAACTTGTGTATAAAAATTTAAGGTTCCAGGCTCAGTTCTTCTATCCATCATCCAATTGTACTACATTTGTATAAGAGCTACAAAGAATCATACCTCTCCGAAGATCATGTCTCTATTCTTCTTCAGAAGCTCCAAAACCTGTCCAAAAAATTGAGATTCATTCACAATATCAACGGAGAATGCATCCGAATCATAGGTTTGAGCAATTTTCTCAAACAAAAAGTGCTACGAGAAGCAATAAGAAGTAAACAAATGGCGAAGTAAAGATACTCTCTGGATCTCCCGGACGCATTCGAGATCCTCAGGGGATACATCGGACTGATCCTCTTCGGAGACGCGTACGTCGGTTTCTTCCTTGCCGACGGAGGCGAGAACAGGCAGCCCTCCGCGTCGGCGGTGGCCAGGGAAACGGCGAGGTAGGTGGGAGACGGAGGGACAGCGACGTGCGAGGGAAGAAGAGGGAGGCGTCCGGGAGGACAATCGGGGAACGAGGAGGGCGAGGGGTAGTTTGAGAGGAGGCGATGGGAGATAAAGAGCCATGGGCGTCGGATTGCAGCGCCGGATTGGGAGGCGAGCACGATAGTGAGTACGGTTTATCGCACTCTTAATGGGCCGAGCTTGGTCGTATTACGGATCAGCCCAGTAACTAGTTTGGATGATCTAAATGGCTAGGAAAAATTGCACATGATATGAGTGATCTAGACCATCCAAATATATACCTTAGTATATTTATTTTATTTTATCAATAATTTATTTTTAATTGATCAGAAAGTACAACGCCCATCGCGGTATAATGATTATAAGAGCCAGCCACATTTTATTATGCTGCATCAAAATGTACAACGACAAGCAACGGAAATTATTCAAGCTATTATGACGGCTTAATTCTAACCTGAGACAAAACAATCTCAGAACAGCAAACTAGTTCATGTAGTTCTCCATCTTCCTAGTCCTGCAGCCTTGCCGGAGTGGCTCTCCAAACTCAAGAAGTCCTCCTCTGTATTATCCACACCAAGCACGGCATCACCTCCGTTTCCATGGATACTCGAAGCGTCCAGAACACCCTTCACCTCGTCACCATTGCCATAAAGGTTCGTTGGAGAATGCTGATGTGCATCTATCTTCTCTCCCATCACCTCGGAGTTGAACAAAAGCTTGGCGTCGTCGGCCGTTCCTGTGAGAGCGGAAAAGAAGGAGAGGCCATTGGGCCAGCGTACGTCCGGCTCCGGCTCTTCCAGTTGAGCTCCTGAGGCGCGAGGGAGGAAGAGTAGAGTGACGTCCTTGTTGTTCGGAGATCCGCCATGGGGAGAAGGCTGGTAAATTGAGGAAGAATTCAAAGAGGCATAATGGTTCCAGTTGTAGAGCAATGGTGGATTCGGAGAGGGCGTATGCTTGAATGGAACAGAGGAAGCGGTGCTGCTGTTCCTCGAGGAGAAGAGCTGAGAGAGGAAGAAGCCGGATTGGTGCCCCAGTGATTCAAACATATGCCTCATTCTCAACACGAAATGCAGATCTTCTGCTATCTGACACGTTCCCAATCTTGAATTTTAACGTGATTATTTTTTAAGAACAAAAATCTGCCACTAAGACTTACTATCTTGCAGGAACCAAGTTGGAGGAGGCCATGGCCTGCTTGAATCACAGCTATAGTCTGCTCCGGAAATCACAAATTAAACATAAAAAACAGTTTTAAAGATTATAAAAAATGAAGAGGGAAATGTGTGTTGCCTGAATGCCAGAGGCAAATTGATCAGTCCATTCGGGAGGAAGCTGCCATTGACAAAGTATAAAACAAGGAATAAAGCTCCAGTCACAATGATTTAACGCTTGCAAATGGATGGCAAAAAAGAGTAGCGCGATTAAAGTTTAAAGGGCATCCAATTCTCATTCTTTTGCAGTACAAAGTGTAAGCTCTCTACACTTTTGTCAGCTGGCGCAGTGGTGTGCTGTCTACTAAAAGGTAAAAACAAGGAACAAAAGCACAAAATAGTGCAGGGCAGGCTACTACTTACAGAATCAAAGGAGCTCTGCCAGTAGTTGCTGATGCTTGCCTCACATTGATCCGAAGGTTCCTTGAACACCCATTTGTGGCACTTATCAGAAGCAACCTTCCCCATCAAGCTGCACAGTTCAATCAACTTCTTACGTCAAGCCTAACCAAAACAAAAGGAACAAAAAGAAAAGCCACGCAAGCTCTCATCTTTTGGAAATTCACAGACCGAAGACTGACAGGAGTAGTCAAAATCGCTATTTTAACAGAAAAAAATATATCAAGATAGCTTTTTTTTTGTTGTTCCTTGAATGGAAAAGGATTGAAGAGTTCCTAAATTAAAGGAGGGATTGGAGGGTGCTAATTAAGATTGGAGTCATGTTTCATCTATGGTTAATGGTTATCCCTCAACACCTAGCGATTACCCACCCTTCTCCGTAGTTATATAGTTGAATCGACATCTTGCTGAAGACCTTCCTCACAGTGTCCTCCTCTTCCATGCACTCTGCTGTGCTTGTCCGGCAAAATCCATCCTCCCACATCAACATCCTGCAGTTAATTCCCACGTAAATTAGCTAAAATTTTCACGAAAATTTATATCTTTACGAGGAACTTTAGAAGAAATTAGTGGTGACGACTCACAGGGTGCCATTGTCGTCTCCCACCACCTTGCAGACATTGACACCCCTGCTCCTCCTGATTACCAAGTGTAAAAATGGGAAACAATCGAATAACAACAAGAGAAACGAAAGAACAAGTTTGCGAGCGTAGTAGAGAGCGTACGGGCGAGGGCGTATAGTCCAGAAAACAGAGTAAGTCCAATCCGAGTTGAGGCAGACGTTCCTGAGAGCCTCATGAAGAGCCATCATCCCTATTGCATCCTTGCTCCTGCTGTCCCCTCCTGCCGAGCCCACCATTTCGTCTACCTATCTCTCACACTATTTCTTCTTCCTGCTAAAACAAAAAGCCTCAAGCTACTCTTGCACTTTCCAACCTCAGTAGCTCTGTTCGATTGCAAGGCTAGGCAGCACGAGAACATATAGCACAAAAGAATTTTCCTTAGGTATATGATCATATAATGTCGGGCTGCTAGCTACTTTCCTTCCAACGGCCTCTCCATCCACCACGAGTGGTCCTAACTTTTACCATTTGGTTTAACTATATTCACTGAATACAGAGCTACCGAACGTTATTTATCTGATCAAATTTGACAAAAAAGTAGCGGCGAGGACAGCAGCAGCGAATAAACTAAAGCCCGCTGCACGTGAGCACGTGCCGTGGCCGAGGACGGTGCCTCGTGAGGCATAAACAAACGAAAGTGGCTTTGTTTAAGCAGAGGCAAAGCAGATTAAGTTAAGCGTGGCACCAGTGCGTGAGATGATAGAGACAGGCATATGCGGAGAGGAGAGGAAAGAGCTTTAACTTGAAGATAGGGAGATGAATTCAAGAGCAAGTGCTTAATTTGCCCAGTTGCAACTGGCGGAGTTAAGAGCACCGATTGCGGGCCAGTGTGCCCTGCCCCTTGGACAACTTTTACCTATAAACCTTCGGGGGCATTTGGTACGTGCGTTTTTTATTTTCATTTTCTGGAAAACGCGCGTTTTCTGAAAAACGATATTTGGTTTACGTTTTCCGCGCGCATTTTTTAAAAAATTGACTATCGTTTTCTAGAAAAACAGAGAATGATAAAAAGTCGTTTTCTGTTTTCTAAAAAATGCGCATTTTTCAAAAAATGAAAATGAAAACGGTGCAAACCAAACACACCCTTCTCTTTCTCAGTTCTCACTTTGACCATCGGCCATGAGCTCCAACGGCCCCTTCGCTTTATTAATTTGTGTGTTCCCTGAGATTGAGTTGAAGATCCAGCAAAATCTACGATAACTGTTAACTATATAGTTTCAGTATGCTTATACGTCGAGAATTTTGATTAAAAGTCAGAAGTCAATGGTTAATCAGTAAGAGATCGGAATTCAGTATTGAAGTCTATTCTCGACTCTTGAGATTGCAGGATATGATTTTGCCCCACTCCTTGCACTTCTTCCGCTGGTCCCAGAATCAAAATCTATCACTACTGCGGTACTGCCATCAAACTCATAACATAAAATCATCATTAATTAACGACATGTAAATCCCAATGATATATGATCTCATCACTACGCAAGCAACAATTCTCAACATCTATTTTTATTTGAGATTAATTCCATTTCAACACTGATCCGATAATGACGAGGGATCCCATCGAGAAAAAACAGATCGATTGATAAGATAAGGTCAAATAAGATGTCCAAGTGAGTAGAGTAGATTGAGTATGGCCGAGTGGATCGAATATGACCGAAGAGACTGTATAAGTTTATGAGACAAGTCAATTGAGCATTTTCTGACCGGGTAAAGATAGCCCTCCGACCACAAAGAAAGCTAAGCAGTAGCTAATTTCACTAACCGAGCTTCAATTCCGATCATCTGGAGACAACCGAGGATAGTCAGGAAGTAAGGAAAATGACGAGCTCGTAGGTCCGGTGGACACTGCCGAGCGAGGGTAGCTCGGCCGAGCGAGGGTAGCTCGGCCGAGCGAATGCCGATCGACCGCGCATGACCCCACCAAATATCTTATCATATATTTTTGGGAGTTTGTATCTCTGACAGCAGGGCATATCTAGCAAACAAATCGTACTTTAGAAGCTTCAAGGCTGTCACATCAGAAGATTGCATGACTACTTAAGGAATTGTATCAGTGACACTTTTTCGACTAGTATTTTCCTAGGGCACATAGGAAAATGTGCATACGCTTTGAGATGCGTGCATAAACTCTACAGTGACACTATAAAAGGGGGTTCCTATCTACAGGCAGAGGCACATGAGCAACTTCATTTTCTATACACTTCATCTATAATTTCCCATCCTTTGAAATCATCGGAGACTGACTTGAGCGTCGGAGAGCTAATGCTGGAAACCCCTTCCCAGCCCTGCACTAATGCCTTTGTGTTGCAGGGTCACGTGGAGTCTTTGCCGCATCAACTTTGAAGTCACATCCCCTCCCTAGCTCAACGTCATCTCCGTTTTCGAACTGAGTCATATTTAGTGACATCTGTGGGAACATTACCTGTAGCCGAAACGTGAATATGGAGGACGTTGGATAACTCACCACGGTGATGTTGGCACCAGAAGAGTTGGACATATTGATACAAGCGTGAGCTACAAAGATGTTGGAATAGCAGGAAGCAACGGTCGGTCGCCTAGCAGACAAACTCCTGGCATTAGCGACAGAGTAGTAAGCAGAGCATAGAGGTTGAGTGGAAAATCCTATTGCTCGCAAGCCCCATAGTAAGTCGACCGGCACATTCAGAGATGCACCGAATGTATCTATCCCGTATCATCGAGTATTGTTTCGCATCCCTTTGGAGGAACAGGACAGAGCAAATAGGACTCAAGTGTTGGATCGAATTTAAGGTAGAGGGAGGGGTGAATAGCGATTTAAAAATTAATTTTAAAGAGATGCAACGGAAAAAGAAAAGACACAGAGAATCAAGAACACCAAGATTTTACTTGGTTCGGAGCCTAGGTCGACTCCTACTCTAAGGCCCGCGGTCGTTAACCGCTTTCGATGGGCAATCACTATCAATCCGTAAAATGGTTACAACTTGAAAGTACAAGTATTAAATGAAGAACAAGTATACCGACAATACAAAGGGTGAAGAAAATTAGAAGTCGGATGTCGGAGTAGCAGAGCGCAGTTGAAGACTTTGAAGCAGCGTATAGGAGCACACGATGTTCTGTTCGAATTGATTGAAGTGGCTGCACCTCAAGGCTCCCTTTTATAGCAACTGTGAGACTGATCCAGATCCTCGATCCTCACAATCAGCTTTGACCCGAAGCGGATCGGTCGACCGATCTCCGGTCCGGTCGACCAATCATATGATCTCCACCTCATCTGATCCGCTCGCTCCGCTCCGCTCTGGTCAAATCCTATCCAAGGTTCGGTCGACTGATAACAGGTTCGGTCGACCGATCAGTCTTCTCTGACCCGATCATCTCGGTCCACTCTAGTCGATGATCATCCTTGGATCAGTCGACCGATACCAAGGTCCGGTCGACCGATCCCCTGGTCGAACCCGGTCCATCCGCTGGAGCTTTGACCTGCCTAACCCTGCATAAAAATGTTAGTTTCCTGCAAAACAAAGTTAGAACAGAAAAAAGAATAGTAATTAGATTTCGTCTCACCAAGACCGGAATCTAGTCAAGATCTCGACTTAGAGTTCTGAAATGTCTCTAAGTCGGATCGGTGCCTAAGTTCCCTTCCCAGAAACGTGTCCTCACAGTCACTCAACTTCAGTGACTTACCTTCATCCACCTACCAGACGTTCGGTCAGCCCTTCGACTCGTCTGGACTTCGCGTCAGCTATCCGGTCAGTCCGTCGACCTAGCTGGACTTCATGCCAAACGTCCGGTCGGCCCATCGACCCGTTTGGACTTCGTGCCAGCTATCCGGTCGGTCCGTTGACCTAGCTGGGCTTCGTACTAGACATCCGATCAGCCCGTCGATCTGTCTGGACTTCTCCTGCACACTCAATCAAAGTGTTAGACAACACCAAAATTAACTTAATCTAATTTGTCATTTATCAAAATCTGAGTTAAACCGTTAGTGCTAACCGCACCAACAGCAAAGATCCTCTTCTGACGATGCACCCGTCTAGGACAACGGAAGGGTAAAGCGCCTAAGCTCAATGACTCCCCTAAATGGATAAATAAGCAGTTTTCTTAGGATATCCTGGATAATCAACTATCGTGGCAATACGCGCCATTGACGATCGGAGAGTACACGGGGGCAACCGACCCTGAGGACCATCTAATCAAATTCGACAACATGGCCACGCTCTATCAATACACTGACGGAGTCAAATGCTGAGTCTTCCTCACCACACTCTCCGAATTGACCCAAAGGTGGTTCAGGCGACTGCCAATCGGATCTATATGTAGCATTAAAGACTTCCTAGCGGCGTTCTTACAACACTTTGCAAGCAGTCGCCGCCATCAGAAGACAAACGTCAATCTGTTTGCGGTCAAGCAAGGGCCTAAGGAAGCATTGCAGACCTACATTAAAAGATATAACCAAGTGGCTATAGAAATCCCGTCAGCCACTCCTGAGATCCTTGTAAGTGTGAGACCATTGGCGATCGGTTAGAGGGGGTGAATAGCCCTGACAAATAAAAAGAACCTTTCTCGAATTTACAACTTCATTAATTTAACATTTACATAAATAAAATAAATGACCGAAAGAAAAGAGGCGCGAAAGGGTTACTTGGTTATAACCGGGAGGTTGTTAATCCAAGGAAGTTGGAGCTTAGTAAACAATCTCCTTCAGGCGAAGAAACCTCTTACAGCAGTTGAAGTACTCAATTACAGAGCAAAATAAAACTAGAATGAATCATAAGTGTTGTTTTGAACTTCTTGGACTAGAGCTATATTTATAGCCCTGGTCGGGATACTTAGAAGGGTTTTAGACGCCTGGAATGGGATAGAATTCTATCCCCGACGTAACGGTTAAACGTCACATCAATTTGGGGTAAAGTTTGGGTTCCGGGAGCCCGGAAGGGTTCCGGGCGCCCTGACCTGGTCCGGGCGCCAGGACCAGGAAAGTCAACATAGTTGACATTTTTGTCCGGGTCTTCCACTCCAATTCCGTTCGCCTCATTCCAGGTCTTCCACTCCGGCTTCGCTCGCTTGGATGATTTCGACCATCCGAAATAGGGTTCACCCGAACCCAACTTCCGGCCTTCTTGAGCAGCCTTCCGCTCCAACTTTTCATCCCTTGGAAATGTCACACGCCTCCTTCTCGTCCGCTCGCGTACTCTTCCGCCGCATCTCGTCCCTCAGATGCACCGAGCCCATTGGCTCTCTTCCGTGTCGTCCTTCTCGCTAGTTGTGTCTTTTGCTCGACTTCCTGTGCTCCTAAGTTTTTGCACATTTAGACACAAGGTTAAACCCAATAGGACTTAACCTACCTTGTTTGATCACATCAAAACTACTTTGCGGTTCAAACAATCTCACTCTTTTTGATATTAGTAACCCAAGTTAAGTTAGGGTAAACCAACATAAGGTAAAAGTAATAAATTTGATATTAAGTGCAAAAAGTAAAAAATTTAAGCTACCTTCCCCTAGATTTAATTTTTCCTTCTCCCCCTTTGATTACATAAAAAAAGGGATACCTCAAAAATCTAAGGCAAAAAAATTTGAGTTGATAAAGTTTTAAAAAATTTTGAGATAGATAATTTTTAAAAACTTTAAGTTTTACAAAAAATTTCTAAAAAAATGCAAGAAAAGAATGTTTAAGTAATTTTGGCAATTATTTAAAATACTATTCATCACAAGTAAATGATTTATCAGTTAGTCAATTAAATATTTTATTTCATTAATTGACTTCCAGGTTGTGGCGAAGCACTAGGCCTTCTTGGTTATTAGAATAATAACCACTTTCTAGAGAAAACTCTTAAGGAAATTAAACATTTAATCTACTCTCTGAAAGCCCTAAATTTAAATATCTAATCCAAATATGATTTTAGAACTCAATATAGGTTCCTTCCAACTAGGTTAATCAGAAATTTCTTAGGTACATATTTTCTTGACAGTTTTCTGATTTTGCCCCTATGAAATCTAAGGTGCCAATTTAAATTATTATATCTTTTAATATGTGTGCATGCACGATTTTTCAGCTCTTCTATTTCTGTTTTCAAATTTTTATTTTCTAATTTCACTTTTTCAAAATATTCTAATCGACAAGAAATAGCTAATGTTGATTTTAACTCCTTATTTTCTACTTCAAATTTATGAGATGTTTTAGTCAGAAACTTTATAAATTTAAATAGCTTATCAGGCGGTAAGGATCGTACCTGACTTACCTTGTCAATTTTATCATCTAAGACTCCCCCTGTAAAGCTGCTCTCTTTTGTGGTTGCTCCTCCTTCATTAATGATCTCGATGCTCATTGCGGAAGAGCTTGCTTCGTCCTCTTTGTCTTGATGACTTGCCATTAGTGTGATTCCAGCGTAGGCCTCGATTTATGATTCTAATGAGGTTTCGTCCCACGTTGCTTTTAGGTTATTGTGCCTTTTCTGGGTTGGTCTCCTGCCTGTGCTTGTGTTCTTATACTTGTCCTTACTTCTCAGTTTTGGGCAGTTGTCTTTTACATGTCCTTCTTCATTGCAGTGGTAGCATTTTATATTTCATTTTCGTCTCTTACCCTGGACTTGATTAAACTTATTGGATTTAAATAAAATTTTAAATCTCCTTACCATTAAAGTCGTTTCGTCATTGTCAAGTGATGTCTCAGAATCTGGTTCTTCCACTTTTGCTTTTAAAGCAACATTTTGCCTTGATTCGTTCTTTAGACCTGCATATCTTGACTCATGAATTTCAAAAGTTGAAAAACATTATTCTAAGGTGCTTACATCTAAATCCTTAGAAATGAAATACGCATCTACTAAGGTTGACTATTCTGGAGTCCTAAGAAATGCATTAAGCGCATACCTCGGTTGGATACCTTTTCTCCGAGATTCATGAGTCCGGTGATTAGCTCCTTGATTATTGAGTGGATGTGTGCGAAGGTTTCACCTTCTTGTAACCGAAGGTTGCTGATCTGATTCTGGAGCAAGTCCCGTCTTGCTAGTTTTGCCTCCGATGTTCCTTCATATAGTTCCAGGAATTTCTCCCAGAGCTCCTTGGCTAACTTGTAGGATTTGATACGATTAACTTCTTGAGGTGGTAAAACACTAAGCAGATGAAATTCTGTTTTGCCATTTGCCACGAAGTCGGCTTGCTCCTTCTTCATCCACTGATATTTTTCTTTGTCTTTCAAGACTACGAAATCATATTTCATAATTATTAATAATTCAAAATTTATTTTAAAAATACCTTCATCTTCTTTTTCCAGTTCACGAATTTTCCCTTAAACTTCGGTGGATGAATGCTTGATTCGGCCATCTCATGTGCTTCGTTCGACGATTAGTCCTCCTGAAGCAAACCCACACTGATACCACTTGTGAAACCATTGGCGGCCGCCTAGACGGGGGGTGAATAGCCCTAATAAATAAAAATAACCTTTCTTGAATTTACGATTTAATTAATCTAACACTTGCATAAATAAAATAAATGACTGAAAGAAAAGAGGCACGAAAGGATTACTTGGTTACAACCGGAGATGTTATTAATCCAAGGAAGTTGGAGTTTAGTAAACAATTTCTTTCAGGTGGAGAAGCCTCTTACAGCATTTGAAATACTCAATTATAGAACAAAACAAAACTAAAATGAATTACAAGTATTGTTTTGAACCTCTTGGACCAGGGTTATATTTATAGCCCTGATCGGGGTGCCTGGAAGGATTTCAGGTGTCTGGAATGGGATAGAATTCTATATCCGACACAACGGTTAAATGCCATGTCGATTTGAGTAAAGTTTGGGTTCCGGGCGCTCGGATGGTCTAGGCGCCCCGGACTGGTTCCGGGCGCCCCGACCTGGTCCGAGCGCCCGGACTAGGAAAGTCAACATAGTTGATTTTTTTTGTTCGGGTCTTCCGCTCCGGTTCCGCTCACCTCGGTCAGGGTCTTTCGCTCCGGCTCCGCTCACATGGTTGATTTCAGTCATTCGAAATAGGGCTCACCGAATCCAACTTTCGACATTCTCGAGCAACCTTCCACTCCGACTTTTCATCCCTCAAAAACGTTGCGCGCCTCTTTCTCGTTCGTCCGCATACTCTTCCGCAACACCTCGTCCCTCAGACCACCGAGCCCAGCAGCTCTCTCCCGTGTCGTCCTTATCGCTAGCTGCATCTTTTGCTCGACTTCCTATGCTCCTAAGTGCCTGCACACTTAGACACAAGGTTAAACCCAATAGGATCTAACCTAACTTGTTTGATCACATCAAAACTATATTGGAGTTCCAATAGTAAGTTCATTCTCACAAGAGCTTTTAAAGGGCAAATTCTTCCACTCGCTCATCCGAAGCCCCCCCCCCCCCCAAGGACTTTGATTATCTACTCAGGCGTGCTACTGAGTGCATTAATGTTGAGGAAGCCCGGGCAGGTCAGAGGAGGGAAGTGATCCCTGAGCCAACCATTGTCCCCAAGCGTCGAGCATCCCATACTCACCAGCTGCCGAAGGGACCCCAAGCCGGTGTTGCACAACCACAGCCCGAGCCCAGAACCCATGTGGTCCAGCATGTGGAAGCCGATTGAGCGAAATTAACCGAAAGACAATAATAGACGCGCCACTCTTCTGCTCTTTTTATTGGGTGGCAACACACAACACTAGAGACTGCTACAATCTAAAGCCAAAGCTCCATTGAGTGACCTCACCAAGATCACACTGTCGGTCCCCATCTCCTGACTAACACCATCACAACCGATCAGGAGGGTGACGTGAAGAGAGAAGGCCATCAACCGAAGAGCATCGATAGCCGAAGAGCATCGGCATCAGCTGAGCGGCCACGTCCATCGGCTCGGGAAGAGGAGAATCGCCATAACGCTGCTCGAGGCGATATAGGGATGATCGCAGGAGGCCCGACCAATGGCGACTCCAATCGAGCCCAGAAGTCACATGCCCAGAGCCTCGAAATCCACGCCGTCAGGTGCAGTAAAGCAGCAACAAAAGGACCAGAGATTAGTTTCGGTCCGTGAGACTTAGAGGGAGTGGAGGTCTCTCACGATGATATCCTAATCATCAAAGTGGTAATCACTGATGATCCTGTCCGAACCAGGAGTCAACGGACGCTGGGGATGTGGCGCTCCTTGCTATATCCTCGAGTGCTCCGGCGAACCTGCAACAAAACCGAGCCGGGGGGGGGGGGGGGGGTGTCCCGGCGACGGCCCTCCGACGCTCAAGTCAGGCGAAGGAATAAGAAAGTGGCTTCGAAAATGTAGACTTGCGTACCTCCGGTTGAAGAAGTGGAGGCCTTATATAGACCTCTCGAAGGAGCCTGGGCACACCAATCGAAGCAATCACCTGCTTTCGACCATACCTAGGTGTGGGCGTGTCAGAAGGGCATCCATAAGACCATACTGCTACTGTATCAACCTTTCCGTGACGTGATGGTGGAGCCTTTAATAGTGTCATCTTGCGTACAGTCTAATCATCATGCCTTTGCTGACATACCATATCCCGAGCCGAGCGAATAGGCCGCTCGGCTAACCATTGTTCCCTCGCCACGATTCCGGCCGAGCGGACACCTCCGCTCGGTCACTCTGTCCTCGGCCGAGCGGACACCTCCGCTCGGCCACTCAGCTCCGGCTCTCCTGCTTTGGCGTCAGAAACCCAAACCCTTGGCTGGGTAATCTCTGGTTCCGCTCAGATGGGACCCCATCTGTGGGTCCCCCATTCTTACCGCCGGATCACTTGCCTCCCCTTCAAGTCTAGTCGAAGGAGGCAGTGAGTCCGACTGACTGGACTGTGTGTCCGAGCGAGCGGTCGTCGTCTTATCGCTGATGCTGATATCCCTTGAGTCGTTCGGCCCTCATGCCAAATTTATCCGCTCGGCTCTTCGCTTTGTATGCCTTGACGCCCAACGTGGATGTTTGCTTGTCTAAATCCTCTTGAAAATCGCGCAAGTCTTTTTCATTAAGTCGAGGCATGCGCGGTATGGGCGCATTAATTGCGCTTGGTGACAGAGCGCCACGTGGCTTGTCTCTAGTGGTGGTGACGCTCCGTATGATGGGACGCCCTTTGTTTTGAAATGAACGGCTAGATGATGACCTCGTCTCTTGTGCCCTTCATCCGACGGACGAGGCTGAGCGGTCTCGTTTGTATAAAGCCCTCGTTCTGGCTTTCACGCCGCACTCTCTGTTTCATCGCGCGACCTTTGTCGAAGCTGCCTGCTGCTAGCTTACTCCGGCGACTCCCCGTGCTTGCTTTCCGGTGGTTTTCGAGTTCCTGGGCTCCTTTCCTTTGATCTTCCCTCAGTAAGCTTCTTCTCTTCTCTCGTCCCCTTGTTTCCGAGTATTGCTAGGCTTCCTTCTCTTCTTTAGTCATGGCGAGCACTTCTGCCCCCGCTACCGAGGTTCACGGTCCGTGGTATATGAGTATGGAGAGTAGGTTAGATGAGGAGCATGCCCGGCGCATTGTTAGGACCTACGGGATCCCGCACGACCATGAAATAGTTATAGCCGGCCCGACCGACCGGCCCCATAACCCGCCGATCGGTACTATTTGTTTTTTTTCTGGACCAATTCCAGGGCGGCCTTAGATTTCCTACTCATCCATTTATTTTGGAAGTTTGTAATTATTTCCGCATCTCGCTCGGCCAACTTGTGCCGAATTCCTTTAGGCTACTGAGTGGGGTTGTCGTCCTCTTTAGGTTGCACAGTATTCCACTTGACCCCAAAATATTCCACTACTTCTTCTACCCCAAATAATCCGAGTTGGGTACTTTTATTTTCCAAATTAGAATAGGCTTCAAATTTTTTGAGAACATGCCGACCTCCAACAAGCACTGGAGGGAGTTCTTCTTCTATATACGACTTCCCGAGCGGCCAGCATTCCGAACCAAATGGCAGACCGCTGTGCCGACCCAGCCGGAGCTCGGCAAATTCAGAAGCAATCCGGCTTACCTTCATGCGGCAAATTGCTTGTCCGGTCAGCGGTACAAAATCGACCAGTTGCTTCTCAAGGGGGTGTTGTACATTTTTGGATTATCTCCCGTTCGGGCCAATTTCCCCTACCGCATGGGTAAGGACTCTTTACTCCCTTCGCCTTTTTTGTCTAACTGATTTTAATTTCTTCCACTGCAGCTGAAGTCATGTGGCGCTCCAAGGCTACCGATCATCTGAAATTGAAGGCCGTGGAAATTGAGGCGGCTACAAAAAAAGAACTCGCCGAACGGGGTCTTATCCCCAGCCGCCCGGCAGATGCAGGAGAGGGGGGGACGCAGTCCGCCCCTGAAACAGAAGTTACCCAACCCGCTTCAACGGAGGTTGAGGCGGATCATGTTTCCTCTGCTCCAGCCAAGCTGGGAGTCCCCGAGGTCGGGGATTCACCACTGGAAATTCGGCGAAAACGTCGAAGAGACTCCAGCCTTTCACCGACCCAAGAGGGCGAACCACAGGCGCCGATCGAGATCGCTTCGCCGGATCGCACGCCGTCGCAGATCAGGACCCCCGTGGCCTCGCCCACCGCCCAGCCCTCTGGCTCTCCTCCACGGACTCGTCGTCGCTTACGACGGTTGGGCGAAACTTCAACCATAGGGGAGTCCTCGGGCCAGGCGACTGCGGCTGAGGAAGTGCCGGCCGGCCACCCGACCATCAAGACTACCCTTCGATTCCCATCGGAGGAATATTTATTGTCTGCCGATCAGCCATCAAGCCCCGTTCATGAAATAACCTTGACGGGTCCGCTCGCCAAACTTTTCGAGGACGCCCAGATTCGGGTGGCCCTCATGACGCCCAAGCAGCTCAGCGATAACCACATGCAGCAGGCCACTCAGGTAGGTTCATTTTTCTTCCTGCGCCATGCTACTGTTTGGTTCCTGATTTTATTATTTCACTTACAGCATTGGGCAGAGCAAATCGCCACTAGCCATCGGCTGGCCGAGCTGGAGGATCTCATGGAAAAACTCCAAGTCTCGGGGGGTCCCTCGGCCGAGCGGGAGAAACAAGCCCGCGAGGCCGAACAGAAGAAGGCCGCCGACCTGGCTACAGAGGTGGCTCGACTTGAAGGCTTGGTGAAGAAACGCGACGAGGACGTGAAGCGCGCCAGTAGCCGGAAGAAGCGGGCGATCGCTGATCTGGACAAGATGAAAGTCGAAGTCCGAGCCCTAGATCAGCAATCTAAGGAGCTGGAAGCCCAATTAACTGCCGAACGGGATGGACGCTCAGCTGAACGCACTAAAGCGGAGGTTGACCAGAAAGTTCTCCAAGATTCACTAATTGCCTCCCGGGCGGCGCTCAGAAAGTACAAGGAAGGGGAGCCGAGTCGTCTGGCTGCTGCACGTCAAGATTACCTCCGCTCGGAGAGGTTCAGCATGAAATTTGGCGGCAGCGTCTCTTCAACCTTTGCCGAGGCCGTTAAGGTCACTATGACCTACTTGAAGAAGGGTGGCCACCTTCCTGCGGGAATGCACATTCCCGCCTCCGATCTGGCGGCCATGATAGACGACATTCCGGATGGTTTCTTCAACTTCGAAGACCCCGAGTGAAGAGTGTTCCTCGTCTCTATCTTGTTTTTGCGTTTCTTACGTCCAGCGCAACCTTTTGTACTTGCCGTTCGACATGCTTTCCCTTTAATGCAATTATGTCTCTGCTTGCGTTTTCCTGATCATTATCCATAATATTCTTCTGTTTGCTTAACGTTTATGCTTAGAGTCAGTCATGCTCTAAGTGTTCTCCGTCACGCGGCCGATCGGCTTAACCCATTAAACAAAGTCCGAGCGGGAGGGTCTATTCGCTCTGCACGTATCTAGCCTGTGTGAAGTCAACAAACGCCAAGTATCGAAGGACCAACGCCCGAGCGGGCCCAAATGTTTTAATACTTGTGGTTTCCGCGGTTTCTTATTCTCTAATATTCGTTCGTCCGCCCGGGGTATTTACAGTCGACGGACCGACTCTCAATTTTTAACGATGGTGCTCGTCGGTTTTCCGCTCGATTTTTATAGACGCCGGCTCGTCTCTCGTCGGCGCGGATATTTATAGCCGGTCGGCGCGGCTCTCGATCTTTAACGACGGAGCTCGTCGGCATGGATATTTATAGCCGGTCGGCGCGGCTCTCGATCTTTAACGACGGTGCTCGTCGGCGCGGATATTTATAGACGGTCGGCGCGGCTCTCGATCTTTAACGACGGAGCTCGTTGGCACGGATATTTATAGCCGGTCGGCGCGGCTCTCGATCTTTAACGACGGAGCTCGTCGGCGCAGATATTTATTGCCGGTCGGCGCGGCTCTTGATCTTTAACGACGGAGCTCGTCGGCACGGATATTTATAGCCGGTCGGCGCGGCTCTCGATCTTTAACGACGGAGCTCGTCGGCGCGGATATTTATAGCCGGTCGGCGCGGCTCTCGATCTTTAACGACGGAGCTCGTCGGCGCGGATATTTATAGCCGGTCGGCACGACTCTCGATCTTTAATGACGGAGCTCGTCGGCGCGGATATTTATAGCCGGTCGGCGCGGCTCTCGATCTTTAACGACGGAGCTCGTCGGCGCGGATATTTATAGCCGGTCGGCGCGGCTCTCGATCTTTAACGACGGAGCTCGTCGGGCTTTTAAGCCCAATTCGGACAACGTTTACCTGGCCGAACGGCACAGGGTCTTCGGAATTGAGCATTTGGCTCGTACAATATGCCTCCGGCTGAGCAGCTCGGGGCCTTCGTAGTCGAGCGCTTGGTTCCGATAATTTACCTCCGGCCGAGCGGCACGGGGTCTTCGGATAACCAACTGTTCGGTTATTAACACAGAATGCCTTAGGAATAATTTGTTTCCTGCGATAAAAGGAGTACAGCTATTTTGAATTTACACAAAATAGAGCAAAAGCACACCTCTCACCCAGCTCTATATGGCTGAAGGTGATTTGCACTCCATGGCCGATCCAGCATCCGACCTTCTGCATCCTTGAGGTAATAAGCGCCCGAACGGAGCTTCTCGACCACTTCAAAGGGTCCTGCCCAGGGAGCTTCCAACTTGCCGACATCTCCGACCGGCTTGACTTTCTTCCAAACTAGGTCGCCTACTTGAAAGGCTCTGGGGATCACGCGTCGGTTGTAGTTCTGTTTCATACGTTGCCGGTACGCCATCAGCCGGACGGACGCTTTAGCTCTTTCCTCTTCGACCAAGTCTAGCTCCATGCTCCTCCGTTCGGCGTTATCTTCATCATAATTTTGTACCCGAACGGACTCCACCCCAACTTCAATCGGGATGACTGCTTCGCTTCCATATACCAAGTGAAATGGAGTGACGCCCGTTCCCTCCTTTGGTGTCGTGCGGAGAGCCCATAGGACGCCCGGCAGTCCCCAGCTGCCTCCTTCATGGTCGAGCCGAGCCCGTAAAATTCTGAGAATCTCTCGGTTGGTTACCTCGGCTTGACCATTACTCTGGGGGTATGCCACCGATGTGAAGTGCTGCTCGATGCCATAACTTTCGCACCACTTCCCGAGCAACTTCCCAGTGAATTGACGTCCGTTGTCGGAGACGAGTCGTCTTGGTATGCCAAAGCGGCAGATGATATTTTACCATATGAACTTTTTAACCATCTGCTCGGATATTTTTGCAAGTGGCTCAGCTTCTACCCATTTTGAGAAGTAGTCGACCGACACCAATAAGAACTTCCGCTGCCCGGTAGCCATGGGGAAGGGTCCCACGATGTCCATCCCCCATTGGTCGAACGGGCAGGCCACAGTTGATGCTTTCATCTCATCTGCCGGTCGGTGGGACATGCTGTGATACTTCTGACAGGATAGACAATTTGCAACGGTCCGGGCAGCATCCTTTTGAAGTGTTGGCCAAAAATACCCGGCTAGCAAAATCTTCCTGGTTAACGACCGTCCGCCTGGATGTCCACCGCACGAACCTTGGTGCACTTCTCGAAGGATGTACTCGGCATCTTCCCAGCTGACGCATTTTAGGAGCGGACGGGAGAAGGCCTTCTTGTAGAGTTGATCTCCTACGATGGTGAACCGACTAGCCCTTCTCTTCAGTAAATGAGCTCCTTCCCGGTCGGAGGGGGTAGCTCCCGAGCGCAAAAACTCCACAATAGTTGTCCTCCAGTCGCTCGGGTATGTGATGCCCTCCATCCGATCGACATGTGCTACTAAAGATACTTGCTCGATCGGCTTCTGAGAGCCGACCGGGGATAATGCGCTTGCCCGCTCGGGGGATCTTCTGAATAATCACCTCCCTAAAGTTGAGCTTAAGTTTTTCAATAGCCTCCACATAGAGCTTGAGCCTTGTACTATTTATCTCGAAAATGCCCGAGATTTGCTGAGCAGCCAACTGGGAATCTGAATAGAGGATGACCCGGACGGCTCCAACTTGCCGAGCGGCCTGCAATCCAGCAATAAGGGCTTCATATTCTGCCTCGTTGTTGGTCGCTCGGTAATCTAGCCGGACGGAGAGCTGCATCCGCTCTCCTTGTGGGGACAGCAAAACTATGCCAATTCCGCTCCCGTGTCTAGTGGACGATCCATCCACGAACACTTTCCACACAGCTTCGGGTTCCGGGTTCTGCACCTCCGTCACAAAATCGGCTAAGGCTTGTGCCTTGATAGCCGAGCGGGGTTGATATTGGATATCAAATTCGCTTAGCTCGGTTGTCCATTTGATGAGCCGTCCGGAAGCTTCTGGATTTAAAAGCACTCGTCCCAACGGGCTATTGGTCTTGACGATAATCGTGTGCGCCAGGAAATAAGGACGAAGTCTCCGAGCGGCCAGGATCAGAGCAAAGGCCAACTTCTCGAGTCCGGTGTAGCGGGTTTCAACATCTTTCAAGATATGACTAAGGAAATATACAGGTTGCTCCTCACTTCCCGACCGGACTAACGCTGATCCCACTGCCTGCTCGGTTGAGGATAAATAAATGTACAACGGTTCACCGACAGCTGGCTTGGCCAGCACAGGTAGGGAGTTTAAGTACGTCTTCAATTCTTCAAAGGCCCGATCGCAGTCTTCATTCCATTGGAACTTTGTAGCTTTGCGGAGGACTTTGAAGAACGGAAGGCTCCGGTCGGCAGTCTTGGAGATGAAGCGTGATAGCGCTGTAATCCGACCGGTCAGCCTCTGTACTTCCCTCATGTTTCTGGGCGGTGGCATGTCCTGAAGAGCCTTCACCTTGCTAGGATTAGCTTCAATACCCCGTTCGGTCACAATATAGCCCAAGAAACGTCCTCCTTTGGCGCCGAACAATCACTTATGAGGATTTAGCTTGACCCCATATTTTCTGAGTGTACGGAAGGTTTCTTCCATATCTTTGCATAAAGTGGCCGCTCGGAAGGATTTGATGAGGATGTCATCTACATAGACCTCCAGGTTGTGTCCGATTTGCTCGCGGAAGACCCTATTCATCAATCTTTGATATGTTGCTCCGGCATTCTTCAGTCCGAACGGCATCACCGTATAGCAATACGTCCCGTCCGGTGTAACGAAGCTTACTTTTTCCTGATCCTCCGGGGCGAGCGGCACTTGATGATAGCCTTGGTAGGCGTCCAGCATACATATAAGCTCGTATCCGACTGTAGAATCTACGAGCTGGTCGATTCGGGGCAGAGGGTAGAAATCCTTCGGGCAAGCTTTGTTCAGATCTCTGAAGTCGATGCACACCCTCCATTTGTTGCTCGGCTTGGAGACGAGCACCACATTTGCTAACCAGCTTGGGAATTGAACCTCCCGTATGTGGCCGGCCTCTAAGAGCCTTTCTACCTCCGCTTGAATGATAATATTCTGCTCGGCGCTGAAATCTCTTCTCCTTTGTTTCACTGGTCGAGCGTCCGGCCGGACGTGAAGCTTATGTTGGGCTATGCTAGGGGAGAAACCGGGCAGCTCATGCGTCGACCAAGCGAAGATGTCATGATTCATCTGGAGGCATTTGACCACTTATTCTTTCTGTTCTTCCTCCAGGTCGGCGGCAATAAAGGTTGTAGCCTCCGATCGGCTCGGATGGATCTGAACCTCCTCCTTTTCATCATAAATTAAAGCAGGAGGTTTCTCGGTTATGGCGTGTACCTCGATCCGTAGAGCCTTTCGCGCGGCGCTGGATTCGGCTCGGACCATTTCCACATAGCATTTTCGAGCGGCTAACTGATCTCCTCGTACTTCACCGATTTTGTCCTCGACCGGGAATTTGATCTTCTGATAGAACGTCGACACAGCAGCTCGGAATTCGCTTAACGCCGGTCACCCCAGTATCACGTTGTAGGCTGAAGGGGAGTCGACCACCACAAAGTTTGTTGTCCTCGTTCTCCGGAGCGGTTCTTCCCCTAAGGAGATAGCCAGTCTTACCTGTCCGACCGGAAGAACCTCATTGCCCGTAAACCCGTAGAGGGGGGTTGTCATGGGCAGCAGCTCGGCTTGATCGATTTGTAGTTGATCAAAGGCCTTTCTGAAGATGATGTTGACCGAGCTGCCAGTGTCAATGAAGATACGGTGGATGGTGTAGTTGGCTATCACCGCTTTGATGATAAGGGCATTCTCATGCGGCACTTCAACTCCCTCAAGATCCTTGGGCTCGAAACTGATCTCGGGTCCGCTCGCCTTTTCTTGGCTGCAACCCACCTCATGGATTTTGAGCTGCCGGGCGCTTGCCTTTCTCGCCCTATGTGAATCTCATCCGGTCGGCCCACCCGCAATAATATTGATTTCTCCCCGGGAGGTGTTGTTTCTGTTCTCCTCTTCCCGAGCGGACTGCCTAGGTCGCTCATTGGACCGAGAGCGATCTTCATGGCTTAGAGGGAAACGCTGTTCGGGAGATCTTCTATATGTTCGCCGACCGGACTCTTGATGCCGCTGCCGGCGGCCGGGTGAAGGCGATCGACGAGGGCCACCCCGTCGTACGGGATGGGTGATTGAAGGCAGGCCCCGACAGTCACGGGTGTTGTGGGAGTCAGTATTATGGAAAGATCAAAACATTGGGGTCCATACCCTCTTTTTCTTCATCTTTGACCACTCGGCCGCTACCTCTTGGACCACCGGGGACTTCGCATGATGTGCCCGAGATGCCTCAACTCTTGGTCCTCTTGGTAGCTGATGGGCAGCGGGCTGCTTCCGTTCGGCATGGGCCGGACGCTCGGCATGAGTTCCCTTCCGCCGGGCAGCCTCCGCCTCTTCCACATTTATATACTCATTCGCCCGGTGTAGCATGTGGTCGTAGTCTCTGGGCGGTTTGTGAATGAGCGCGCGGAAGAAGTCCCCTTCCGCGAGGCCTTGTGTGAAGGCGTTTACCATTATCTCCGAGGTGGCTGTGGGGTTGTCCATCGCTACTTGATTAAATCGCTGTATATACGCCCGGAGAGATTCTCTTGGTTCTTGTTTGATGGTGAACAGGCTGACGCTTGTCCTTTGATAACGTCGGCTGCTCGCAAAGTGATGAAGAAATGCCTTTCGGAACTCCTGGAAACTAGTGATAGAGTCGTCCGGCAGCCTCCGAAACCACCTATGTGCAGATTCCGATAGAGTGGTGAGAAATACCCGGCACTTTACGCCATTGGAGTACTGATGCAAGGTGGCGATGCTGTCGAACTTCCCCAAGTGGTCGTCGGGGTCGGTCGTCCCATTGTAAGCTCCGATCGGCGGTGGTGTATAGTATTTTGGCAACGGATCCCGATGTATGGCTTCAGAGAACTGTCGGTGAACCTGCTCGGGTGATGCCTTCGCTCGGGGAGCTTTGCCCTTCCTATGATCCCGAACGGGAGGCTCATCGGATGAAGATCCTTGCTCCCCGTGAGCGGGCGCGATTTCTGGGGGAGTACGGAAGAGTGCCTGAGGGAACCCTCCTGTTGAAACATATTCCGGGCGGTCTGCTTGCGCCGCCCGGCTCCTTTTGCTGCGCCACTGTCTTGACTGCCCTCGCCTCGACTATAGCGTCAAACTCTTCTTGTGAGAGTGCCACGGTATGTAGTCTTCCAGCCTCGTC
Source organism: Zingiber officinale (assembly GCF_018446385.1). Taxonomy (NCBI): domain Eukaryota; kingdom Viridiplantae; phylum Streptophyta; class Magnoliopsida; order Zingiberales; family Zingiberaceae; genus Zingiber; species Zingiber officinale. Next base: position 1,187,029 of record NC_056000.1, read on the forward strand.
CATTGTCTCTGCTCGGATGCAGGTGCGTTCCCACAGACGGTGCCAAATTGATCCTGTTCGAACCAGGAGTCAACGGACGCTGGGGATGTGGCGCTCCTTGCTGTATCCTCGAGTGCTCCGGCGAACCTGCAACAAAATCGAGCCGGAGGGGGTTCCCCGGCGACGGCCCTCCGACGCTCAAGTTAGGCGAAGGAATAAGAAAGTGGCTTCGAAAATGTAGACTTGCGTACCTCCGGTTGAAGAAGTGGAGGCCTTATATAGACCTCTCGAAGGAGCCTGGGCACACCAATCGAAGCAATCACCTGCTTTCGACCATACCTAGGTGTGGGCGTGTCAGAAGGGCATCCATAAGACCATACTGCTACTGTATCAACCTTTCCGTGACGTGATGGTGGGGCCTTTAATAGTGTCATCTTGCGTACAGTCTAATCATCATGCCTTTGCTGACATACCATATCCCGAGCCGAGCGAATAGGCCGCTCGGCTAACCACTGTTCCCTCGCCACGATTCCGGCCGAGCGGACACCTCCGCTCGGTCACTCTGTCCTCGGCCGAGCGGACACCTCCGCTCGGCCACTCGGCTCCGGCTCTCCTGCTTTGGCGTCGGAAACCCAAACCCTTGGCTGGGTAATCTCTGGTTCCGCTCAGATGGGACCCCATCTGTGGGTCCCCCATTCTTACCGCCGGATCAACTGACTATAATATTCACCGTACTTTCGTAGATACTGTTAGAACCCCAAAGTTATTTTGATGTGATCAACAAGTTAATTTAGGTCTTGTGGTATTTTAACTTTGTGTCTAAGTGTGCAGGAGCTTAGGAACAAAAGAAGTCAAACGAAAGACGCAGCTAGCGAGAAGGACGACATGGGAGAGAGCCGACGGGCTCGATGCGTTCGAGGGACAAGGTGCTGCGGAAGAGTACGCGGGCGGACGAGAAGGAAGTGCGCGGCGTTTATGAGGGACGAGAAACCGGAGCGAAAGATTGCTCGAGAAGGCCGAAATTGGTTTGGGTGAGCCTTATTTTAGTTGGCTGAAATCACCCAAGTGAGCGGAGCCGGAGCGGAAGACCCGGACCGAGGCAAGCAGCATCGGAATAGAGGGCCCGGACCAAAAGTCAACTAAGTTGACTTTAGTGGTTCGGGCGCCCGTAGCGATTCAGGACTCCCGGAACCCGATTTTGACCGGATCGAGTTCGACCGTTGCTAAAGGGATAAAACTTTATCCCCCTTCCAGGCACTTGGAATCCTCCAGGCGACCTCGACCAAGGCAATAAATACAGCCTTAGTCCAGAAGCTTTTCAACACAACAAGAATTAGCAATACAATATTTGTGAGCTTCCATTTCTAATATAGCTTCTCTTTTTTGCGCTTTCACTGTTGTAAGAGGCTTCTCCGCCTGAAGGAGATCTTTTTAGTGTGTGATTCATTCCTTGGATTAACAACCTCCCTAGTTGTAACCAAGTCAAGTCTGTGGGCCTCTTCTTTTGGTTTATTGCTTTCAATTTTATGCAAATGTTTAAGTAATAAGTTCGAGAATAATATTTTGTGTTTATTTTTTTTAGGGTTATTCAACTCCCTTCTAACCGACCCAATGGCCCCAACAGATACAGGTAACTTGGTGAATATTATCTTCAAAAAGGCATTCGATCAATTACAATTCGAGTGGAGTAAGTTGCAGCCCATGATAACTCCCTTATACTGGTTCACCGGCAACGAAGTATTGTCGATCGGCCCGGCGCGGTTAGCCATATCCCTCAGAGATGAGCCACTCAGGAGGACAAGGATGATGAATTTCATTGTGGTGAATGTCCCGTCCACCTACAACGTCATATTAGGTCGATCGACGCTAAATGAATTTTGAGCGGTCATGTCCACATTTTGCCAAAAGATCAAGTTTCCCGTCAAAAACTCAGTCAGTGAAGTAAAGGGTCATTAGCTGGTCGTTCAACGATGTTATGTCATGTTAAGACGGTCAAAGTTGAGTCAAAAGCCGCTCAAAAGTCCTAGCTGCTGGAGGTGAATGCAATTTTGGAAAATAGTCAAGCCAGTCGACGATGTAAGCAAACTGGAGGCCCCATAGGGAGAACCCTACACAGTGATTCAGATGCTCAGCTCGGGGTCTTGTTATTTACAAGATGAAATGAGGAGAAACCTAGAGCAGCCTTGGAGCTCGAACCATCTGCAGAAATGTAACCTGTGAATTATGACTAAAATTACCAAGTGTAACCTGTAGAAATGACTAAAATTATGTAACCTGTAGAAATGTTTACTCTATGAATGTAGAAAGTTCTGAATGAAAAATTACCAAGTGTCGAAAACTCTCCACCCGAGTGGGCGAGTTATAAGCGAGCATGCTCTCGTGCCTCAAGATAATTAGTCATGGGGTCTAACTGAGCATGTTAAAGACTCTTGACTTGATCGGATGAATTATAAGTGAGCGGAGCTCTTACAATTCCAGCCTCTTAAGTCATTCGGCCAAGCTATAAGCAAGCTAAGCACTCGTGCCACGTGTCGAAGACTCTCGACTCGAGCGGGCGAGTTATAAGTGAGTGGAGCTCTCATAATTCCAGACTCTAAAGTCGTTCGAACAAGTTATAAGCAAGATAAGCTCTCGTGCCACGTCTCGAAGACTCTCAACCCGAGTGGGCAAGTTATAAGCAAGCGTTGTTCTCGAGTCTGAAGATAATTAGTCACGGGGTCTAGACCGGGTGTGTCAAAGACTCACCTGATCAGGGAGAAAGGCTCAAGAATATGTTGGAGCAATCCCGATGGTCCGATGTGACCATGTGTTTTGATATTTGGGCAAAGAGTTTAAGTTTGATTTACTTTTGTTATTTGATATGTGTATGTAAGTGTCCAGGTTTGCAGGATACACATATGATTTAGCTTGATGGTTTCGGGTCCGGTGAAAGATGGAGTATCCGAGGAACTATGGACAAGGCAACAAGGACAAGAGCTAAGAGAAGCACATTTCGAGGCATACGTGAAGGATAACATTGGGACAAGCCGCAGGTTTGAATGCATCCGAGGGACAAGATCCAAAGGAAGAAGACTTGAAGGTAAGAGATCAAAACTGCAAGAAAAGGTCAAGTGAGTCGTGAGGATATGAGTACATGAGAGATTGTACTTAGGGTAAAATCCCGAGGGATTATTGTAGCAGTCAACGGAGCACTATAGCAGTCAATGGAGTACTGTAGCAGTCAACGGTACTATGGCAGTCGACTGGTACACTGTAGCAGTCGACTGATGCACTATTGCAGTCAACTGGTGTACTGTAACAATCGACTGGTAAAAAACCGTTGGCAAAATCATGGATTTTTTGGATTACCGTTGGGCTGTCACCAGTCGACTGGTGCAATGACCAGTCAACTTGTGCACTGTAACAGTCTCTGTTCATTACTATTTCTCCGAGATTTATGAGTTCGGTGATCAACTCCTTCAGTTTGACATGTAGTTGTCCAACCGTCTCTCCTTTCAACCGGAGGTTCGTCAATTGATTCCGAAGTATGTCCCATTTTGAGAGCTTGACTTCGGAGGCACCTTCGTGCAACTCTAGGAATTTTTCCCAAAGTTCTTTTGTTAAGTCGTAGCTATGATCTGATTAACTTCTTGAGGTGGAAGAACACTCAACAGATAGTATTTAGCTCTCCTATTTATCACGAAGTCATTCTGCTCCTTCTTTTTCCACAAATGTTCTTCCTTTTTTTTTCTTTATGTTGGTGTTTGGGTATTACAAAATCATATTTGATTATTACAAGAATTTTGAAATTAATTTTGAAAAATACCTGCATCCGACATTTCTTGATGGGAGACTTGTCCATGAAAAATGGGGAACTGAGTCCCAAAGGTCCGTCTGGCTTCATAGCTGACCGGTCATATGCTGAGTGCCTTGGCGTTGAGAAATGGAGAGCTACACCTATAAGTTCGACTGACTCTTGCTCCGATCGATTATATACTAAGAGTTGTATTATAAAAATGGGAAGTTGGATCCCGTATGCTCGACCGACGTTGTGACCGACCAGATTTATTTTGTATATTTTAGCATTGAGGAGTGAAGCGCTAAGTCTCTTAAGTTTGACCAACTCTAAGGTCGACTGACTATATATTGTGCATCTTAGTACTGAGAAGTGAAAATCTGAACTCCGATGAGAGTGACTTATTTAATTGCATATATTATCAGTATATCCAAAGTTTTAATATAAATCTTATATCAACATTAAAATTTTAATTATACCATTAAATCAATATATTTAAATACGTAGCATATATTAAATCTTTGATATTTTTCTTCTACACCTGTTCTGTTTCCTAATAGCGAGCGTGGATGCGGCATCATTTCCGCGGGTTGAATGGGCCGCTGAGATACGAGACCAAGATGCGAGTGCGGCTCGTTACCTTTGACACGCGCAGAAATGAAACTGAGACTAACAACGCCTACCGCCCTAATCCCTAGCCGTCCCCACCGCCGCACCTCGACTTCAACCTCTCCGTCCATCTCTGGCTCTTCCCGTCATAGGCTAATCCATCGTTCTCAGCCACTTAGCCGTCTCCAGCTATTCAGGTCTCGGTTTCATCTTCTGCCATTTCTCTGTGTTGGGATTTAGTTTGCGATATCCCGTTCCATCTGAACGAGTCATCATCAACGTCGTCGCTGATGATTAGTTAACTAATTAGGCAGCGATCTGGTTTAATTCAACTAGTCTCACCGTTCTCTTCCGCCGTCTCCTGTCTCCTCTCTCCTTGTTATTATGTACGTTTATGTCTTAGCTGCTGTGGAGAAGTTGAGACTGCAACTATATGTTGTTTAACCTTAGCCTTTTCTGCATACCGTCCTAGTTGACAATCAAGAACAAGGATCGAACATTAATCAGGACGACCCAGGGGCCAGGGCTATACATGGCAGCACGCTTGCTGCTTTTGCCGTATTTTAATTGCTCACAGCTGCCGCCGTTTGCGTATTGGTTTAAGTGAAGGGATTGGTAACGCTGTGCGGCGGCCGCATGCTGGTGCCCTTTAATGCGTTGCCTCTTCTCTTTCTTCTTTAAGAGCACCCAAGGTAACGTTTATGAGAAATTTGTAAAATTAAAAAAGCAGAATAAAATGTCCTGAATAGTTATAGAGGTCAAGTTTGAGGTTTTTAATTTAAGAATAGTAGTGAAAATATAAATCTATTTTTTTATGTCAAATTTAATACAATATGCATGAAGTCATGCAACTCATGTTATAACATCGATCATAAGAAAGCTCATTTAGAACTTTAACTATTGCAGATATTTTAATGAGCTTTTATATTGTTGATGTGGTAGATTGAGATCTTGAAAATAACTCATTTAGAGTTCTAATCATTGGAGATATCCTAAAAAAATGATTAGGATTACTAGAACAGATCTCTGGGTCCTCTGATTTTAGATTAGGGGATAGATTATTTATAATTATGATCATATTATAATCGTTATTCGATCATAATTAGTTATTCGATAATAATTAGTTGTGATTTTTTTCTGAATTCATCTTTTTCTTCGTATTATAGTTTGATTCGGAGAGGGCGATCGAAGATCACCCCGAGACTACCTCTCACTCGGCGTCCAGTAACCTGATCACTTGTCCACTGCGGGTGGTCTTCGGGTGACCTCCGGACGACCTTCGAGCGTCCTCTCCGAACCAAATTATAATCTAAAGGGGACGGTGAATATAAGAAGGGATATCAACTAATTGTGATCGGATCGCGGTCATAATTCGATTATAATTATGAGTGATCTATTCTCTGATAAAAAAAATGGACTAATAGATTTACTCTCGTAGGATTAATATGTAGGATCGAACTTATCAACTTCACGATAACAAATGGGACCTTAGAGCATCCGTATTGCCATTAACTTGTTCATGCATTAATGACAACATTTTACTTTTATGTTACAATAACAAAAAAGTAAACTGCATTATAGATGCTGTTAATGGTTCAGATATAAACTGCATTATAGATGCTGTTCGAGTAGTGAAGCGAAAAAACGGAATAAATAAGGGAAAAAGGGTTAAGAGTGCCCTATTGTGACAGTTACTTTTGCTTTTCTGTGCCCGTTGCTTCGACGGTAGGTCACGTACCTTACCTAACCTTGTAGCCATTGGAAAAACTACTGTAGCTATCAGAAGGTAATCAGGTTTTATTCGGCAATTTTAATTTGACAAGATATCCCCGCATAGCATTTCCAATTTTTTCAAATTTAATAAAAAGATGAAGAGTTAAATGAAAATGGTAGAAGATAAGATAAATTAAATGGAGTAATGGTTTTAACATACCCTCAATCTCAAAGTGGTTGGCGTTGCAAAAATCAATCAGACTAGAATATATTTTACACTATTTTTCTCAGTTTTAGAAGCAATCAAATTGTGAATAACTCTTATTTGAATCTTTGCTTTTGAAGTTGAACTAAGAAAAAAAATTAAAATGGATCCCGGGTTAAAACTCACATAGGCTAACACCTCTTTCCGCTCTTGATAAGAAGAGTAATATTTTCTACATTTATCCTCTATTTGGATGGAGTGAGGGAAGGTTTATTAACAGAAGGTGAAAGGAAGGGAAGTAAAATATTTAACTTCTTCTTATTTAGGATAGATGGAAGGTTCATTAACGTAACATGGATTACTTTATTTATGATGAAAGAAAGAAAATGAAGGTTAAATAGATAAAGTTATAAAAATATCCTTACATTTTAAATTAGACATTTTTCATAATATTAATATTTATTTTATAAATATAAATTAGATATTTTTTGATCCTGTCCGAACCAGAAGTCAACAGACGCTGGGCACGTGGCGCTCCAAGGCTCGCTGATGTAGATCTCCAACTAGTGTCGAGATGCTCCGGTTATCCTGCACAGAAGTCGAGCCGGGAAGGGGATTCCCAGCGACGACCCTCCGACGCTCAAGTCAGGTAAATCACGATGAACAAGGTGGCTCCAGAAGTCTTAGAGTACGTACCAGAATCCCCTGTCGATGAAACCTGAGGTTCTTTATATAGAGCTGTGAAAGGTTTGGGCACGCGTACCAAGGTGCATAAGTGTCCTCTGTCCTATCCTAGGTATGCGGCTGTCAGAAAGCTTACCTGTCCTTTCCTAGGTACACGGCTGTCAGAAAGTTTACCTGACCCATATCGCTACAGTCAAAGCATGCCCTCGATGGGACAGCAGAATCCCCTGTCACAAGATTTGGAGCATGACACACACGTGAAACCTACAGGTTGTCAAAGAAAGAAATCCTCTGGCCTTTTCCTTTGCTCCAAACTTGTAGTCCGAGCGGACAGATACCTAAACATCCGACCGGACATCCGCAGTGGTTTACTTGTGCTTTGTGGAGACTAACAAACAGGGGTGCTTTATGACTGCGGTCGGTCAAAAGGTCAGCTCGGTCCATGACCTTTTTAACTGAGCGTCGGAACCCCGATTTGACAGGGTACTCGATTCCATCGACCGGCCGGCAGTCCAATCGGACCGACCGTCTACGGCCGTCCGTCCGGTCGGACCACACTCTCCTCTGGGTGGGCGGCTGTTCCGGTGACTTCCCCTTGGCGTTGACTTTGCAAGAAAAGGGGGGGCCCACTCTTACTACCGGATCACTTGCCTTCCCTTCAAGTCTAGTCGAAGGAGGCGCATAGTCCGACTGACTGGACTGTGAGTCTAGCCGAACGACTCATTCATGATGGTGTTCTCCGCCCGGTCAGCCGTAGAGATGTCCTTGAATGAGTCAGCGATGGCCTTCACCGGATCTCCTCGCGTTCTGCGCCAATCTTCGCCATCAAGGTTGATCATACCTTCATTAAATGCTCCGAACGATTGACTGCCACGTGGAGCGATGCTCTCGGAATACGGAGGCGGCAGCGTGATATTTTGATGTGACCGAAGCAATTCGAAATATACGGCTAGATGTATGCTTTGATTCCCGTGACCTGGATCCGACGGTGGAGGCCGCCCGGCCCTCACCCTATAAATTCTTCATTTCCTCCTCACCTTCACACGCCTCCGTCACCTCTACTGTTGCTTTCTGCGCTCTGGAGCTCCGGCGATCTCGCTTTTGCCCTTTGACGCTATCCGGTGCCTTTCTTCGATCCCTCTTCCCCCAGTAAGGTTTTAGATCTTTCCTTTTTCCTTTCCGATATCTAATTCGCACTTCTGCTCTGGTTTTTGAAACTTCATTTCCTCGTCTTTGAAACTTCCTTTTTGATTTCTTCTGTCCCGATCATGGCCAGTTCTTCTCATCCCGAAGAACAATCCTTAGGCCCATGGTATACTACCATGCGATCTCGCTTCGAACAACGGGATTTTGATATTTTGGCTGACAATTTCGAAATCCCCGAGGATATCGAAGTTCGCCTAGCTGGTCCTGCCGCTCGGCCTCACAGACCACCGCGCGGCGGTTTCTGTGTCTTTCGCGACCAATTCATCGCCGGTCTGCGGTTCCCCGTACATCCTTTTATAGTAGACGTCTGTAACTATTTTAGCGTGCCGCTCGGCAGTTTAGTACCAAATACCTTTCGTCTGCTCTGCGGCGTTGTCGTTTTGTTTAAGATTCACAACATCCCCCTCCGACCGGAGGTCTTCTTTTACTTCTATTATCCTAAGCAAGCCGAGCCGGGCACCTTTATGTTCCAAGCTCGGCCCGGTCTGGTCTTCTTCAATAAACTACCCACTTCCAATAAACATTGGAAGGACTATTATTTCTACCTCCGCATGCCCAGTCAGCCAAACTTTCCGACTCAGTGGCAAGTCAGTCTACCTCCCCCTCCCGAACTGAAGAAATTCAAGACCCGACCGGATTATCTTCACGCCGCAAATGTACTAGCCGGTCTACGGCTTGACATCAACAAGCTTCTTCACGAGGGAGTGATGTACATTTTTGGGCTGAGTCCTATACGGACCCCACTTCCGACCGGCTTCGGTAAGAACTTTGCTTTGGCACTTGCTTTAATTGCTAACTGATTTCTTTTTCTCTTCCTGCAGCTGACATCGTCATGGACTCGGTGATGGCTGGCGTTCTAAAGAGAAAGGCAGCGGCGCTGGAGGCCGTGGCAGCCAAGGAAATGACGGCGCTGGGTATTCAGCCGGTCGGTTCTCACGAAGGAGAAAGCGGCACCCAGGCTGAATCGGCCGCTCAGGCCTCTCAACAGCAGGTGGACAGCGGAGCTACCCCCTCCAGGGAACCAACGGCCCCCGAGGAAGGGTCCGTTCGGGAGGAGGATCAGCCACTGCAAAAGAGACGCCGAGTGGAGACCCCGCTACGCTCGGCTACCTCCGCGGTCCAACCCTCTGACCGGGCCGCCTGCTAAAGGAAGGCGCCTGTGCCGAGACCATTTCGTCCGACCGGACGCCTCCATGCCACTCCGGTCGAGGCCACTCCGGTCGAGGCCACTCCGGTCGACACTCTCCCCCCCGTTCAGTCCAACGTTCGACCATCCATTCGCGATCTTCTGCACCAGCTTCTGATCCCGGTCCCTGGTCATGGCCGCACAGTACGGACTACTCTTCATCTCCCTATGAAGAGTTGCGACAACCGTGCCCGAGCATACTATTACTTTGAAAGGGCCCTCGCCGAGATGTGGGCCGACGCGTGGGATCCCTCTCCGAACTTAGCCAACACCACATGCAAGCGGCTACGGGGGTAAGTTCTTCGTTGTTTTTTGTTTTGTTTTGCCTAAAATATTTCCGCTCGGCTTCTAACAACTGCGCCTTCTCGTTTCAGAGGTGGGTGGAAGAGATAGCAGTTTCCAGCCGTCTGGCTATGGCGGACGAGGAGATAAGGCAACTGCGGGCGGCAGGTGGTCCGAGCGGCTCCCAAGGACCTTCCTACTCAGAGCTGCAAAAAGAGCTGAAGAAAGCTCAAACTCTGCTGGCTGCTGAGCAGAAGAAAATAGCTGACCAGGCCCACGCCCTACCCGAGTCCGAGCGACAGGTCAAGTCGCTTGACACAAAGATAACTCTGGCCACCACTCGGAAGAACACAGCCATCTCCGATCTGGAGAAGAAAAATGTGGAGGCCCGGGGCCTGGAGTCGAAGATAAAAGAGCTGACGGAGCAGCTCGATCGGGAGAAGGCAGGCCGCTCGGCTGATGCGGAGAAGATCGAACGTCTGAATGAGGCCCTCACAAGCTCCCAGGCAACCTTCAAAGAATACCAGGATGCCGAGCCGAGCCGAGTCGCCGCTCTCCGACAAAGCCACATCCGATCGCCCGAGTTCTCGGAGAAAATTTGCGAGCGGATGTACTCGGCTTTCGACTTGGCCATTACGGCTACTATGACCTATCTGAAGTCGAAGGGCCTTCTTCCGGAGTCCACCAATATTCCGGCCGGCGATCAGGTGGAGCTTCTGAGCAATATTCCGAGGGACCTCTACGACTACATCGAGTAATTCTTGTAATTTAGCCGCTCGGCTGATCATGAACCTTTTTGTATTTAGGCCACTCGGCCTAAGGTTTTAATTTTAATGAAATGCTTTCCTTTCGTGTATTTTATCTTCTTGCACTGTCCCCTTGCTAACACTTGTGCTGTCCGCTCATCTCCTGTCACATCACACCTTTGGAGAATCGCTGGAGTATTTTCTCCAGCTCTTCCGTTCGGCTGCACATAATTCTGTGTTGCTACCAAGAATCGTTGGTTATGAGACGATCCGAACCTCTCGATGCTCAACCTCGGAGCTCGACGGTTGGCCTGCTCGGATTATTTATAGACGCCGACTCGTCTCTCGATTTTTAACGACGGAGCTCGTCGGTTAGTCCGCCCGGACTATTTATAGACGCCGGCTCGTCTCTTGATCTTTAACGACGGTGCTCGTCGGTCTTCCGCTCGGAGGGTTTACAGACGCCGGCTCGTCTCTTGATCTTTAACGACGGTGCTCGTCGGTCTTCCGCTCGGAGGGTTTATAGACGCCGGCTCGTCTCTTGATCTTTAACGACGGTGCTCGTCGGTCTTCCGCTCGGAGGGTTTATAGACGCCGGCTCGTCTCTTGATCTTTAACGACGGTGCTCGTCGGTCTTCCGCTCGGAGGGGTTATAGGCGGCTCGTCTCTTGATCTTTAACGACGGTGCTCGTCGGTCTTCCCCTGGAGGGTTTATAGACGCCTCGTCTCTTGATCTTTAACGACGGTGCTCGTCGGTCTTCCGCCGGAGGGTTTATAGCGCTCGTCTCTTGATCTTTAACGGTGCTCGTCGGTATTTATATCGGTCGGTAGCGGCTCTCGATCTTTAACGACGGTGCTCGTCGGTCTTCCGCTCGGAGAGTTTATAGACGCCGGCTCGTCTCTTGATCTTTAACGACGGTGCTCGTCGGCGCGGATATTTATAGCCGGTCGGCGCGGCTCTCGATCTTTAACGACGGTGCTCGTCGGTCTTCCGCTCGGAGAGTTTATAGACGCCGGCTCGTCTCTTGATCTTTAACGACGGTGCTCGTCGGTCTTCCGCTCGGAGGGTTTATAGACGCCGGCTCGTCTCTTGATCTTTAACGACGGTGCTCGTCGGTCTTCCGCTCGGATTATGGCATTCTGCTCGGCGCTAAAATCTCTTTTTTTCTGCTTCACTGGCCGAGCGTCAGGTCGGACATGCAACTCATGCTGCGCTAGGCTCGGCGAAATTCCGGGCAACTCGTGTGTCGACCAAACAAAGACATCATGATTTTGCTGGAGGCATTGGATCAGCTTCTTCTTCTGTTTTTCCTCTAGATCCGAGGCGATGCAAGTGGTGGCCTCCGATCGGGTCGGATGGATCTGAACTTCCTCCTTTTCATCATAAATTAAAGCAGGAGGTTTCTCGGTTATGGCGTGTACCTCGATTCGGGGGGCCTTCCGAGCGGAAGAAGATTCTGCTCGGATCATCTCTATATAGCATCGCCGAGCTACTAGTTGATCTCCACGCACTTCTCCTACTTTGTCTTCCACAGGGAACTTTATCTTCTGGTGGAAGGTTGAAACAACCGCTCGGAATTCGCCGAGCACCGGTCGTCCCAGAATGACATTGTAGGATGATGGAGAGTCGACCACCACGAAGTTTATTGTCCTGGTCCTCCTGAGCGGCTGAGGTGGCCACCGGATCTGTCCGACCGGTGAACTTCGTTGCCCGTAAACCCGTAGAGCGGGGTAGTCATGGAAGCGGCTCGGCTCGATCAATTTGCATGATCGAACGCCTTCTTGAATATGATGTTGACCGAGCTCCTGTGTCAACGAATATGCGATGAATAGTGTAATTTGCTATTACCGCTTTAATGAGCAGCGTCGTCATGGGGCACTTCTACTCCTTCCAAGTCTCCAGGCCGAAAGTGATTTCCGGTCCACTTGCCCGCTCTTGGCTCCAGCCGACCGCTCGGACGTGCGCCTTTCGAGCTCGGTTGGAATCTCCTCCGGTCGGTCCGCCAGCAATAACGTTGATCTCGCCCGGAAGTATTGCTCCTATTTTCCTCCTCCCGGCGGACGGTCGGGACCGTTCTCTGGACGTCCGGCGACTCTCCTGTCTTGGGGATCTATGCCGATCGGGCGTCCGGTGATGTCGCCTCTCTATGCGGGTCCGGTCGGCTTCCGGGTCCTTTGCCTCCTGTCGAGGGAGGAGACCGTCGTTCGGCTCTCCGGGAACAGGATTGGACACAAAGGGAAGCTTCGCAATCCCTCGTGTTGTGCGTATCCGTTTGGTGGAATTTGCGAACATAGGGGTCCACCTCTTCTTTGTCTTGGGCCGCTCAGGTACGTGCGATCGGCGTGAGGGATCGAATTGCTTCGGCTCTTGGTCCTCTGGGTGGCTGCTGAGCGGTGTGCTGTTTCCGCTCGGCATGAACAGGTGCGCGCTCGGCTGGAGTTTCCTTTTTCCGAGCGGCTTGCGCTTCTTCCACATTTATATATTCGTTGGCCCGATGTAGCATGTGATCATAATCTTGGGGCGGCTTTCGGAGTGACCGGAAGAAGTCCCCATCCACAAGGCCTTGCGTGAAGGCATTCATCATCGTCTCCGATGTGGCCGTTGGGATATCCATCGCCACTTGGTTGAATCGCTGAATATAGCCTCGAAGCGATTCTTTCGGCTCTTGCTTGATGGCAAACAAGCTGACACTTATCTTTTGATAGCGCCGACTACTGGCGAAGTGATGGAGGAAGGCCGTTCGGAATTCCTTGAAGCTCGTGATGGATCCGTCCGGCAACCTTCGAAACCACCGTTGAGCCGATCCCGAGAGGGTGGTAAGGAAAACTCTACACTTTACTCCATCTGTGTACTGATGGAGCGTGGCTGTATTATCGAACTTACCCAGATGATCATCCGGGTCCGTTGTTCCATTGTATTCGCCGATCGTCGGAGGCACGTAGTGCTTGGGCAGAGGGTCTCGTAAAATATCTTCCGAGAATTGGCGATTGGTCCGCTCGGGAGATGAGTCTGCCCGGGGGGCTTTCCCTTTTCTGTCATCCCGCCTTGGCATTTCATCTGAAGAGGAGCCTCTATCTCTTCGAGCTGGTGCGGCTTCAGGAGTGCGAAACAAGGCCCGATGGAATGCGACGGTGGTTGGAGGTGCTTCCGCTCGGCCATGAGACGCAGATGTTGCTTGCTGCTCCGCCCGCTCGGCGGATGCTTTTTGTTTTTGCTCCATGAGTTTGACGGCCCTTATCTCGACCAGGGCGTCGAGTTCCTCTGTTGAAAGCGTCACCGTGTGTTGTCGTCCAGCCTCGTCCATTGTCTCCGATCGGATGCAGGAGCGTTCCCACAGACGGCGCCAATTTGATCCTGTCCGAACCGTGGTCAGACACGTGGCGCTCAAGGCTCGATCCAACTAGTGTCGAGATGCTCCGGTTATCCTGCACAGAAGTCGAGCCGGGAAGGGGATTCCCAGCGACGACCCTCCGACGCTCAAGTCGGGTAAATCACGATGAACAAGGTGGCTCCAAGTCTCGAGTACGTACTGTAGATCCCCTGTCGATGAAACCTGAGGTTCTTTATATAGAACTGTGAAAGGTTTGGGCACGCGTACCAAGGTGCATAAGTGTCCTCTGTCCTATCCTAGGTATGCGGATGTCAGAAAGCTTACCTGTCCTTTCCTAGGTACGCGGCTGTCAGAAAGTTTACCTGACCCATATCGCTACAGTCAAAGCATGCCCTCGATGGGACAGCAGAATCCCCTGTCACAAGATTTGGAGCATGGCACACACGTGAAACCTACAGGTTGTCAAAGAAAGAAATCCTCTGGCCTTTTCCTTTGCTCCAAACTTGTAGTCCGAGCGGACAGATACCTAAACATCCGACCGGACATCCGCAGTGATTTACTTGTGCTTTGTGGAGACTAACAAACAGGGTGCTTTATGACTGCGATCGGTCAAAAGGTCAGCTCGGCCCATGACCTTTTTAACCGAGCGTCGGAACCCCGATTTGACAGGGTGCCTCAGGTACTCGATTCCATCGGACCGACCGTCTACGGCCGTCCGTCCGGTCGGACCACACTCTCCTCTGGGTGGGCGGCTGTTCCGGTGACTTCCCCTTGGCGTTGACTTTGCAAGAAAAGGGGGGGGCCCACTCTTACTACCGGATCATTTTTAATGATAAAATTTAATTTATTTATATTATCATTTAAATTAGTTGTTTTTAATAAAAAATTAATCTATTTATACAATTCATAACAAAACAATGAATTATCATAATCAGATAATTAAATGAGAAATAATGAAAATAATAATTTTAGAAACCTTAAATAAAAAAATTTTAAAGGATAACTAATGAGAATGTTTATTCTTTAAAAATTTATTAAATTTTGATGACAAAATTAAAAAATAGTAGATATCCTTTTAAATTTTGAGAGCAAAAATAATTTCTACTTTCAATTTAGTTAGAAGACGTGTCAGATCCCCTCCTCTAATGATTTGACAGCAAGCGAGCTGTGAAGAAGACAAGGAAATTGGACTCCAGCGACATAGCAAAATTAGAAATTAGAAAATTTCTTAAACTATTAATAACAGGAATAAAATTGGAATAATTTTTTTTTTATTTTCCCTTCCCCTTCCCTACACCACAATTTAGGTTAAAACTTACCTTTCGTTTCCTTTCCTCACTCCTTCCCAAAAAAGATTCAAAATTTTCCTTCCCCTTATTTTCCCTTTCTTCCCCTTCCCTCATCTCTTCCCAAACATATCATTATAGGCTTGGTACATTTCTTATACGAACAAATATTTATATTTTGTTATTTATTCTTGCGGTGGAGGTGAGTTAGAGCTGTAGCAATATTAATTTTGACTTTAAAATGTGACTTAAGATTACGAAGAATTCAAATATCTTTCTTTAAAAGGAGACCTCAACCCGGCAATATATGTTAACCCAGCAATATATGTCATTGTACAGATAATTATAAGTGCGTGGGAATCACCAGCTGGAGCGGATGGAAGAGAATACAGCTGTTGCTCGTTGCCCTAAAGATTTTGTGCTAATTTAAGTTCCTATATATCTTATATTTTACACAAACATGATCGGTCTAATCAGTATAATAATATCAATATGTTTACAATTAAAGTCTCAATCTTTAATGTGAAGATTCGCGTTATAATTTCAAAAATTCACACTGTATTATTACTAAGTTAGAACGACAGATCCGTGAAATGAGATGGATCTTTTCAAACAAAAACATCTGACGGCGATGGCGATTGCTGACAATTTTTTAACACCAAACAGCATTAATATTTAAAGTCCAATCTTCCTCTTTATGCTAAAGCAAAGGCCAATGCGGCATAGCATTTTCCTCGTCCAGCTAATGGAATAATTGCCGTCGCACGGTTTATTTGTCCACATATAAATCCCTGACCGTGCTGCTGAAATTGGGTGATATTCCTCCTACTTGAATTTCAAGATTATTTGTTAAAAAAAAGTAAAATAGTAAATAAATATGAAATATCCCGATTGCATAATAACTGCTCCCTCGAGTGAGGTCCGCCATGCATCATGCCCCTGTCGACATAGATCGTCTGTATTATAGCATTATGCGGACGTACTCGTAGACCCTTGACGTCCGACTTCGTGCGCCACACACGCGGCGGGCAGGGGATGTGGGGTGGGGTTGGGGACCGAAAAACCCGATAGCGCTGCCATCGACGCAGCCAGTAATAAAAAAATCACAGCAAGATTGGCGGAGAGTACGCAACGGCGTGGGGGCCTGGGGGGGCTACCCCTAACAAGCCGACGAACAACCCGCATCAATTATGTTCGGAGCTTTGCAGCGTTGCATGCCCCAGCGGTAACCGCACCATAGTACGATACTCATTACTTCCGCCGCGCCAATCCCCCATTCCTGCTTATGTCGGTAAGCCATTTATTTGACTCGTCTCTCTCGCCCCGGCTTACGTGATCGAACCGCCACGGGGTCCGACCTCGGCTCCAGACATGGAGGATTTGAAATTTGTGGTGTTGGCGAATCGATTAAGGTGGTCTGAAATTTTGCACCGTCTGTCAAGTAGACAAGTTTCCGATAGAGGGCGAGCCTGCCTCATCCCGTTCCCGTGAATACGGGTCCATGGAGCTTTCTCCGCGCCAATACGCTGTGGGGCCGCCGCTGTCGGGCAGTCGCCCGCAGCCGTACGCGCGTCTGCCACTATGCGGGGCGGCGCGAGGATGGGTGGTGCGGACGCCTTTTTGGACCGGAGTCGGCGACGGCTGCGACACACGTATATACGGGACAAACGTCGCCAACACGCTTACAATAATGTGAGCAAAGTTTCCGAGCCCATCTCATCTACCCGAATTCTTCACCAAACTCCGCATGCCGGTTTTTGCTGTTTCCAGAGAGAGGGAAAGGTGGTTTTAACGCGGGGAATCGCGTTCTGCGTCGGATTAGAGCGTCGCTGGAAGCGGGGCAGCGAGAGGTGGTCCCTCAACACAGTTTAGGGCTCGAATAATGTTATTTTAATAATTAAAGAAAAGTGGAGGCGAAATGGATTGGAGTGAGAATGTGGCGCGCAGGAAAGGGACAAGGGACCTGCCGGCTAAGGCAGCCGCACCCACTCAACACGCTTGCAAATTGATAATTCAACAGGAAAAAAAAAAAGGAAATATCACCGGGGACGGGATCTGGATTCTGGAGTCTCGAGATTACACATTACAGCCTTCTTCTTTCTCGATCTGATGGCAGAGGATAAAAAGAAGATACAAAAAGATCTAAACTAATTTACAAAAAAAAAAAAATAACTCTCCTATTTACTGCTCTTGCTTCTCTGAGGCAAGGAGAGGTTGAGAGTGAAATTCGTACAAACGGAAAAAAATAATAATAAGGGAAGAAGATTAGATAATTGTTTCAGCTAAAGGGGCATCGGCATCAATTGAACTCCGGAAGAGGAAGGAGGTTAAGGTCGAAATTGTGGGGTTTCTTGTGCGGGATGGATGGATGGATGTTAGGGCGGAGATCGATGATCGAGGAGGATTCAGAGTCGCTTTGGACGGCGCTAGGCATTGCTTTTGGTAGAGCGGCGACGAACACTGGAGGGCAGATGGTAATATGGTGGCGATTCATCGTGGCCGCGGGTTTGTCTGATTTGACTATAGAATGTAAGAAAGAGGACGGGCAAACCGTTGGCATGGCCGGAGAGACGGGATAAGCGGGGAAGGAGAACCGCGCGGCGTAGCGGCCGCGTTGGCGGAGATCGAGGTCGAGAGACGACGCGAGTGGGATCGCCATAGGCGGCACAGCTGCCGCAGGAGAAACCATATTCTCGTGGCCGCCGTTTGACTCCACCGTGCTGCTCGGGCTGCCGCCGCCGGCTGAAGTTGGTCCGACGACCACGACGCTCGGGCTCAGATAAGCGTCAGGACACGGGAAGTTGGTTTTAGCCTTCGATCCGCGGAAGCGGCGGGCGGCGGCATCGTACGCCCGCGCTGCCTCCTCTGCGGTGTCAAAGGTTCCCAGCCAAACCCGGCTTTTCTTCCCGGGGTCCCGTATCTCCGCCGCGTACCGTCCCCATGGCCGCTTCCTCACTCCTCGGAAATGCATATCCTTCCGTCCACTACCATCAACGTCAATCCTTCCGCCGCCGCCAACTATCGGCATGACGACCATGGGGAAAAGGTATAGCCACGCTCCTCTTCCGTTCGAGTGGATTAAAGGAAAGGGCGCAAGGCATTTATTTATAAAATCACAGCGAGATTTGGACGGTGTGCAGGAGAACTTGAGATCGTATCGGAGGAGTCAACAACGTTGTTTGACTATACGCTGCCCACCGCTCTCAAATTCCTTAATGATTTGATCCCACGATTTTAACCCAAGTTCTCACCACTCTACTAAGCTCCAACGGGCCCTCGGGTGGCGACGTAATAAGTGTAGACATTTAATTTGGTTGAGGGTCGACGAGGGTGACGGGCGGAAGGGTTACGTGGCGCGAGGCTGGGTGCCCCAAAGAGTTGTGAAGAGGGCGGCACGGCTTTCTCTCCCGTTTCGTCGCACTGACACAGTAGTTAATGGATGAGGCCGTCCCTGTCCCTACGGCGAGCGCGTGACGCGAATAATTCAACATCAACGTGGAAACTAACGGCGTCGCCGTGGGATCCACCATCTGTCAGCATCGGCCGCTTCCGTGCCGCATAACATGGATCGCGGCGCCAGGGCCCGATCTCCCGCCTCCGGCCTCGCGCTGGCCCCTATGCAGCGTGGAGGTGCGGCTCGTTCCACTGCTCCCGCGTACAGACTGTCACGTAAGACGAAACCCCAACAAAAGGGCGACACGTGCTGGGAGCGGACGCAATTAATGGGGATTAATTGGTCGAGTTTAGGTTTGTTCGTTGTGACCGTCCGTGGAGTGGACGGTCATGATGCCGCGGTGATGTAGGCGCACGTAATTGCACTGCATCACATCTGCTCCCAGACAGCAGTAAAGAGAGATAAGTAGGAATCAGGGAAGATCTATGACACAAGGATACGGTCGCTTGACTTCGGACGGCGCATCGGTGTGGACACGGACAGCCCAGACTACGTGGGCGGGTGTGCCGACGCGATGCGTGTGAGTTGCGCCGAAGCCAGTATAACTACCCCACTCACGCAACGGACTCACTGCCTGGCCATTCAGAACTCATTCGAATAGGCTTAGGCTTCTGGGTAATGAACTAGCGCTGCACGAATGTCTCTGGTGGGGACACCACCGGCTTTGGGAAACATAAAATAAGATTACAAAATTAAACGTAGACGGATTTGAAACATTTTTAAATTGCTCCTGCTCGATGTCGTCTGAGTCACAGAACATTTATAAATTTTCATATAGAATTATTTCTACTCTACTCTCACTTTCATTTCACTTGATTGCCACGATTGTACCTTTAAAAATCTTGTTTTGTTTTTCTCGCGGTGTGATGCTAGGTGTTCTTTAGAATCCTGTGGGGGCGATTAGGGAATGGGCCTCGCTTGCTGCGTTAGACCTACTGCGTTTCCTAATGCTCCTCTTTAAAGTTATGGCGCTGCGAATTTATTGACAGGAGAACGATAACTGACGCCTTTAAAGGAAGTTATGCTTTGTTTGGCAGGTCTACACAGTTGAGAGTACCTCAGAAAACACTCCTCGGACTAAAAGGGCTGGCAATGAAAGTAAGTTTACAGTAGATTATACATTTGAAACAGAGAATGAAATGGAGAACGGAAGGTCTGAATCTGATAGTGTTGGGCTGATATAGACTATAGGTTCCAGCGCATATATGGGCACCCAGTGAGCTGCTGGCAGTTTTCTGAGGGCGCAGCCCAGTTACAAGAAAAAGGAACAGATAAGAGGAAGAAGATAAATAGATTTTTATGTTTCACATGCCAGTCAAAGTTCAGAGGAAGAAACTATGATTCATGACAAGAAAAAAATACCGTCTCTTAAGAGGTGAAGACGACTTTACTCTTGAAACCTTATTGACAATAAGATAATACAAAAAAAAAAAAAGGACTCAATTTAGATTTTTAGATTCTAAAGCACAAAAACTCGACACTTTATTGGTTTGGGTACAATTAAAATTTAAATGTGATGGTGTCACGCTTGAAAATTTTATACCTATTGTTAGATAATTTATTGGAGATTTTGAAAAATTAGTTGAATTAAAATTATATAAAATAAATTAATGACGTAAGTGGATAATCTCAGGATTCCAGTAGGGTTGATTCTACCAAACTTCCTGTGGATCGATTCGCGGAGTCAATACCGTGTATAGCATAATCGATAGTCGATCGTCGAGTTATGAAGAGAATTCATCGAGTAAGATGTCGAGATCTACGCTCAACACAGTTTCTTTGAAACATATTCGCCTCACCTCCGGCTGTGCTTTGAGGTTCTCTCGTGGTGTCTGTTTTCCGAGATACAATGACAGAATCACGCACACAACCAAGCACTGGTTATTCGTGACGAACTAAGAATCCATCTGAGTATTATCACGAGTAGTTCAGTTGAACGGATGCACAGCTTAGAGAATTTTTTGGAAGAACACATGTGTACAAAAGTTCGCTTCCTACTCTTACTTTCGCTCTCTATTTTCTGCTCAAGATTTGAGCTCCTTATATAGGGGCTCAACCTTTGACCATAATAAATGACCGATTAATAGTTATTTATTATCATTAATTATCGATAGTTTCAATTAAATGAATTAATAACCATTCATTATCATTAATTATCGAAAGTTTCAATTGAATAAATTGAAATTAATTCATCTGTAGTAGTAAAAAAATATGGCAAAATATTAGTTTATTCGCTTGGATAAATTTTACCTCAACCGATCAGACATTTGACGCGCACAAGTCATGCTCGCATGTGAGTCAACTTGGGTCAGTACAATCCGGACTTTGAATTTGCACTCACCCCTACACATCCACGCGTGAGAGAGTCTCTTCTCATGCATATGTTTACAACATCAATGCATATGCCATAATTTAAACCAACAATAAAGTCAAGAGACTTCTAATGTGAGACTAAAAACTTATGCATAATAGAATTTTTTCGTCTCCACATTTTTATTCTATTCACATTTCCAACAATCTTCCACATGAATAGAAAACAGGGTATGTGATAGCATTTAGTAGTTGAGTCTAGTATAGGGTAGGTTTTACCCTTTGAACCTTCCCTTGCAAATATTTGTTTGCATACTGCTGACAATAGACATGATATCCTTAAATTGTTATGTCGTCTATGTAAGTATTGACAAATCTTATCTAATACTCTTCCTGATACAACTCAGTTCTCATGAATGTGTTTATTTTTGACGATGAACATACCTGGTTCTATGATAAATTCTAAGAATTATGCCTCCAATTCTCTTTTAAGCGGTCACACTTCTTTCTCACATAGGTAATCTCTTAATAGTATTCCATATTATTTTACTGGATCATTGAAAGTTGTGTGCATAACCTCCATCCTTCACTGATCTATTGGATCATTCCACCCATAGTGAGCAACTTTATCGGTGTAGTTAAGTTGTCCTTTTGAACCTAGTTATTGGGATCTCCAATCTGCATAGTTTGGATTTCCTTTGCACCAATATTTCTCATCGGCATGAAGCTCATCCCACTCAATGAACTTGCAACTAACTCTCTGTTTATCCCTTTGATTATCGGATCTGTTAGGTTATCCTTTAACTTCATATAGTCAATAGTGATAACTTTCATGGAGAATAGTTGTCTAAAGGTATTATGTCTACAACATATATCTCTAGACTTACCATTATGCAAATGGCTCTATACCTGACCAATTGCCGATTGACTATCGCAATGTATGCAAATTTCTGACATAGGTTTCGGCCATCTCGAAATATCTTCTAAGAGTTATCATAGTCCTTCAACCTCTTCACCACATTTGTCAATAGTTATAAACTCAGATTTTATCATTGATCTAGTTATTATGGTTTGCTTAGAAGATTTCCACAAAATGGTTACATCTTCCAGAATGAATACATATCCACTCATAGACTTAGAATCCTTTATGTCAGATATCTAATTCGCATAGTTGTATCCTTCGATCATAATAGGATATCTCATATAGTCCCGTTCATATTCACGAGTATCCTTCAAGTACTTCAGTACTCTTGTTATCCATTTTCAGTACTCAACACCGTGATTCCTTGTATATTTACTCAATTTACTTACTGTGTATGCTAAGTTTTGTCGTGTACAATTCATAGGTACATCAGACTTCCAATCACTTGAGAGTACTTTATCTAAGAGATACTTTCTCTTCAATTTTTTGATAGATGTTAACTCATATCTATTGCCGTTCATACCAACGTAGTATCACCTTTGATGAATTTCTCAAGAATTTTATCCATGTTATGTGACTAACTAAGAACAAGTTCTTCTGTTGTTCTATGAATTTTGATTCTTATAATCACATTAGCTAGACCCATGTCTTTTATGTCAAATCTTGAGTTCAACAAATCTTTAGTGGATTTGATTATCTTATCATGCCATCTACATATAAATACAAGATGATGTAGTCATTTTCTGTGACTTTCATATATAAACATTTATTACACTCAATGATTTTGAATCCACATTTTCTTATAGGATTGTCAAATTTCTCATGATACTGCTTTGATACTTGTTTAAAGCCATATAATAACTTCACCAATCTATAAATCTTATTTTTCTATCATGGCACAAGAAACCCTTTAGGTTGCTTCATATATATTTCCTCTTCAAAATCCCCATTTAGAAAGACTATCTTTAAATCCATCTGATGTATTTCTAGGTTCTATAGAACAACAATAGCTAATAACACTTTAATAGAAGTTATTCTTAACACCGGAGAATACGTATCAAAGTAATCAAGGCTTTCTCATTGTCGATATTTTTTGTTTACTAATCCGACATTGTTCTTATTAATTATGTCATCTGACTTCATTTTCATCTTGAAAATCTACTTGCCACTTAGTGGTTACTTCCTGGAGGAAGATCCACAAGTTTGCAAGTATGATTTTGCAAAATAGATTATCTCAGATGTAATTGCCTCTTTTCAATGAGGTTTATCAGAAGAGCTTACTGGCTTTGAATAACTACGGGGCTCACTTTCCAAAATAAAAGTGATAAAATCCATTTCATAGGATTTTTCACCCGAGCTCTTTTATTCCGTCTAAGCTTAACCTCGATTGGTTCCTCATAATCTTCTTCTTCTTGTGTCTTTATGTTCGTTTTAAGGAGCTAGCATCCTTTTGAGTCTTATACGGAAACACATGTTCAAAAAATGAGACATTTCTCAATTTTATTATTGAGTTCTTGTATATATCCGATATTTGTGATTCATACACAAAATACTGTTATATGTATATCCAATAAATATGCAATCAATATTCTTTATTCTTATCTTAATCTTTTTTTAATCAGACACCAAAACTTTGGCAAGACACCCCTACATTCGTAAATATTTATAGGACAGTTGTTTTCCATTCCACAACTCATAAGAGTTCTTATCTATTTTCTTTTGATGCACCTTATTTAAAAGGTAATTAGCTATTAACACAACTTCTCTCACATAAACTCTGGCAGTCCAGAGTTTAATAGAAGAGTGTTCATCATCTTCTTTAGAGTGTGGTTTTTCTGTTTCAAATTTTGACCATGCCCGACTACGTTGGTTTTTACAGTAGCTTGAGAGAATAATTTTCTCTCCAAACTCTTGTTGTCTTATTCAATTCGAAGTCTAACCACGAGTTCTTCTACGTTCATCTCTTTCCGCTTGTGCTTGAAGTATTTCTTGAAGTGCGTCTAGCCGGTTTCTCAATGATAGAAATCCATATTCGTAAATATTTATAGGACAGTTGTTTTACATTCCACAATTCATAAGAGCTCTTATCTATTGTCTTCTGATGCATCTTATTTAAAAGGTAATTAGCTGTTAACACAACTTCTCTCACATGAACTCTGGCAATCCAAAGTTTAATAGAAGAGTGTTCATCATCTTCTTTAGAGTGTGGTTCTTCTGTTTCAAGTTTTGACCATGCTCAACTATGTTGATTTTCACAGTAGCTTGAGAGAGCAATTTTCTCTCCAAACTCTTGTTGTCTTATTCAATTCGAAGTCTCACCACGAGTTCTTCTACGTTCATCTCCTTCCACTTGTGCTTCAAGTAATTCTTGAAGTGTGTCTAGCCGGTTTTCTCAATGATAGAAACCACCTAGAAAGTTTTACTCAGAACCATCCCTTCTGAGTAGATCTTGTGAAAGATCACCTGAAGCTCTTGGACTTTGCTGATCACCATCTTGCCCGCCGCATCCTCCTTCTTATACTTCTTGATCCTGTCGGGAAGCTGAGAAGACGAACCTGCCGGGATGTGACATGGCTGGAATGTGGACCGCATCCTCATGATCCGGTGGTGAGCTGCCCGCTGCGTTGACCAAGTCGTCTGAAGTCCTCCGAGCAACTGTACCTGCAGCCAGTGACCGGGTTGCCCCGGTCTCTGGTACCTCGGTGCTCGAGGCGGATCCCACAGATGCATAAGCAACCGCGTAATAACATGATAATAAAATAAGCATGAAACGAGTGCAATGACGTACCCTGGCCCAGGGGGGCGCCCTCGGATGGATAGATGAGCTGGTCGGGATACTGACCGAGTCGTCGCAACCCTGACAAGTGGAGGGGTGTGAACCCGCTAAGAAGCCGAATATAATGGTGGCGGCACAGAATCCGATGCAGCCTGGATCCGGAAAGCTACATGTAGGTCGAGACATAATAGCTCGTAGGCCGATACGCGGCACGCAGGCCGGATAACACAAATAGCTCATAATCATTATAGAGATGCACAGAGTAAAACCCAACGGCTCAATGGCCGGAACCACCTCGGCTCGATGGCCGGAATAAACAAACCTGAGTCTGCTGAATGGCGGCTGTCCTGTGGGGGACGGGCTGCTACAAGAAGCAGCGGCGTCACTCACACTCACCGAAGGCGGCAGTGATGATGGAAGATGACGCTGGCCGCTGGGGGAAGGGCAACGGTGACTGCCGGCGACGGCTGTGGCCGCGGGAAAAGGCAGCAGTGGCTGCCGGCGGCAGCTATGGCCGCGGTGGAGCAAACTACGATGAGGGGAGTAGAAAGCAAGGCCTCTCTACTGTT
Source organism: Zingiber officinale (assembly GCF_018446385.1). Lineage (NCBI taxonomy): Eukaryota > Viridiplantae > Streptophyta > Magnoliopsida > Zingiberales > Zingiberaceae > Zingiber > Zingiber officinale. Next base: position 1,212,063 of record NC_056000.1, read on the forward strand.
GTTGGCAGCCGTCCTTCCCTTCCTCACAAACCTGCCCCCTTTTCTCTCACGGTAGCTACCGAGTGCTCAGTGAAGAAGGGAAACGGGAAACAGCGAGGCGGCGACGACGGACGATGGTCCTGGCAAACAGTGCGATATAGGGAGGAAGAAAACCTCTCCCCCGTTTTCATGCTGGCGATGACTCTCTCCCCTCTCCTAGCGGCAGCGTGGGAGTGAAAGGGAGGTAGCGAAGAGGTGGGCGGTAGCGTCGGCGGTTTAGCTGGCGAAGTACATGAGGAGCCTGCCTTTCCATGGCTGGCGGCGGAAAGAAAAAAAAAACCCCTCCTCTCCTTTCTCATGAACCGGCTCCCAAATACCCCCAAAACCCTCCACCTTAGAAATGACCCATGTGCCCCCTCTCTTCTCCCTAATCCCTTCTATGCCATCACCTGTGATCCAGATCACAAGCCTCCCCCTCAAGTCCAGTCGAAGGAGGCGTGAGTCCGACTGACTGGACAGTCTATCGTTGAGGCTGCATCACTCTTCATATCGACGTCGAATCGTTGAACTCCTCGTATAATGCCTCCCGCGCGTTCGCTATAGCAATGGTGTCGCCTGAGATAGTAACGATACCGAGCGGACCAAGCCTGTAACCGAACCAATGTCGAGTGCGCAGCCGCGAAGATTCCGACCGGATGATCGAAGTGCTGTCGATCGGATGGATAGATGCTAGACGGACGCTGTCGTGCGAGCGATCGACATGATGCCGATCGGATGAATAGATGCTAGACGGACGCTGTCGTGCGAGCGATCGAAATGATGCCGATTGGACGGCTATGAAAGTGCTGACCGCGCAGCCTCAAGAATAGTCCACGGGCGATCGTAAGGTGCCACCCAGCAATCGAGTGAACTAAATGGAATGATGCCGAGTGACTGCATCACTCTTGAGTCGATCGGAAGTGTAGCCCGTGAATCGAAGGCTCGTGGAGGCGAAAGTCACGAGCCGAACGGGCGCATAACCTATATTCTGGTTGAAACCAGTAGAGATACTCTTTGTTCGTAACCATCGGAGATAGCTCGACCCCGATCGGGGGAGATAAGAAATACGATATGCTGATAAGCTGGCTCGAGGCCAGTGATAATCGCTCGACCCCGAACGGGGGAGATAGAATGTCTGAAGCTGGTCCTAGACCAGTGGCGACCGCTCGACCCCGAACGGGGGAGATAGAATATCTGATAACTAGTCCATGCAGCGGTCTTCAAGCCGGAGTTTTATAGTCGCCGGTTCGACTCTACGGTTTAACATCTGGGCTAGACGGTATTCAAGCCGGGATTTTTATAGTCGCCGGTTCGACTCTACGGTTTAACGTCTGGGCTAGACGGTCTTCAAGCCGGGGTTTTTATAGTCGCCAGTTCGACTCTACGGTTTAACGTCTCAGCTAGACGGTCTTCAAGCCGTGGTTTTTATAGTCGCCTGTTCGACTCTACGGTTTAATGTCTGGGCTAGACGGCCCTGAGGGCTAATTCAAACCCGGTCGATCGGCTCGGGGGTCTTCACCATCGAGCCTGTGGCTCGTATATAATCCGCCCGGCCGATCGGCTCGGGGGTCTTCACCATCGAGCCTGTGGCTCGTATATAATCCGCCCGGGCGATCGGATCGGGGGTCTTCACCATCGAGCCTGTGGCTCGTATATAATCCGCCCGGCCGAACGGCTCGGGGGTCTTCACCATCGAGCCTGTGGCTCGTATATAATCCGCCCGGCCGATCGGCTCGGGGGTTTTCACCATCGAGCCTGTGGCTCGTATATAATCCGCCCGGCCGATCGGCTCGGGGGGTCTTTACCATCGAGCCTGTGGCTCGTATATAATCCGCCCGGCCGATCGGCTCAGGAGTCTTCACCATCAAGCCTGTGGCTCGTATATAATCCGCCCGGCCGATCGGCTCGGGGGTCTTCACCATCGAGCCTGTGGCTCGTATATAATCCGCCCGGCCGATCGGCTCGGGGGTCTTCACCATCGAGCCTGTGACTCGTATATAATCCGCCCGGCCGATCGGCTCGGGGGTCTTCTCCCGATGAACTAATGCAAATCATATAACTGACAGAATAAATAACGGGAAAACTAACCGGGGTCATGAGAATGGCAGAACTCTCCGGCATCGTCCATCTTCACGTTCCAGATCAGACGCGTTCCCACAGACGGCGCCAAATTGATCCTGTCGGGAAGCTGAGAAGACGAACCTGCCGGGATGTGACATGGCTGGAATGTGGACCGCATCCTCATGATCCGGTGGTGAGCTGCCCGCTGCGTTGACCAAGTCGTCTGAAGTCCTCCGAGCAACTGTACCTGCAACCAGTGACCGGGTTGCCCCGGTCTCTGGTACCTCGGTGCTCGAGGCGGATCCCACAGATGCATAAGTAACCGCGTAATAACATGATAATAAAATAAGCATGAAACGAGTGCAATGACGTACCCTGGCCCAGGGGGGTGCCCTCGGATTGATGGATGAGCTGGTCGGGATACTGACCGAGTCGTCGCAACCCTGACAAGTGGAGGGGTGTGAACCCGCTAAGAAGCCGAATATAATGGTGGCGGCACAGAATCCGATGCAGCCTGGATCCGGAAAGCTACATGTAGGTCGAGACATAATGGCTCGTAGGCCGATACGCGGCACGCAGGCCGGATAACACAAATAGCTCATAATCATTATAGAGATGCACAGAGTAAAACCCAACGGCTCAATGGCCGGAACCACCTCGGCTCGATGGCCGGAATAAACAAACCTGAGTCTGCTGAATGGCGACTGTCCTGTGGGGGACGGGCTGCTACAAGAAGCAGCGGCGTCACTCACACTCACCGAAGGCGGTAGTGATGATGGAAGATGATGCTAGCCGCTGGGGGAAGGGCAACGGTGACTGCCGGCGACGGCTGTGGCCGCGGGAAAAGGCAGCAGTGGCTGCCGGCTGCAGCTATGGCCGCAGTGGAGCAAACTGCGATGAGGGGAGTAGAAAGCAAGGCCTCTCTACTGTTGTTGGCCGCCGTCCTTCCCTTCCTCACGAACCTGCCCCCTTTTCTCTCACGGTAGCTACCGAGTGCTCAGTGAAGAAGGGAAACGGGAAACAGCGATGCGGCGACGACCGACGATGGTCCTGGCAAACAGTGCGATATAGGGAGGAAGAAAACCTCTCCCCCCGTTTTCATGCTGGCGATGACTCTCTCCCCTCTCCTGGCGCCAGCGTGGGAGTGAAAGGGAGGTAGCGAAGAGGTGGGCGGTAGCGTCGGCGATTTAGCTGGCGAAGTGCATGAGGAGCCTGCCTTTCCATGGCTGGCGGCGGAAAGAAAAAAAAACCCCCTCCTCTCCTTTCTCACGAACCGGCTCCCAAATACCCCCAAAACCCTCCACCTCAGAAATGACCCATGTGCCCCCTCTCTTCTCCCTAATCCCTTCTATGCCATCACCTGTGATCCGGATCACTTCTTATCCAAAAACTCCCACAACTCCTTAGTCGTTCTTTTTGTACTATATACAACGTACAACGAGTCGGCAAGGCAGTTGAGGATGTAATTTCGATAAAGGAACTCAGAATGAGTCCAAGCCTTTACTGTATTGATGGTATGAACATCAGCATCCTCAGCATGCTTGGGAGGGTCTTCGGTCAAGAACCAAGCCAGATTGAGTGTGGTCAAGTAGAAGAACATCTTCTACCGCTACCTCTTGAAGTTTAATCCATTAAACTTCTCTGGTCTTTCCATGTGGTTAATTGACACAATTTCAATCGGGGAGGAGGAGACCTTCATGTGTTGAGTCTGTTACACCTCAACACTTTATTATATGGTCGTCTCAATAGAACCAAGTCTGTTTGAAGATTGTTGGACAATCTGTCAAAGACTTTAGAGAGTTAGCTGAATTAAAATTATATAAAATCAATTCTAACTTATTTATCAAGATGACTTAAGCGGATAATCTCAAACTGCTAGTGAAACTGGTTCTGACAATCTTCCGGTGGTTTAAGTCACGAAGTCGATGTGATGTGTAGCAGAATCGGGAGTCAATTGTCGAGTCGGGAAGGGAATTCATCGAGTAAGATTCGGAGGCTTGCGCTCAACGTAGTTTCCTTAAACAAATTCGCCGCATCTCCGGCTGTGCTTCGAGGTTTTCTCGGATTGTCTATTTCCCAGGATACAATGGCAGAACCACATACACAACGAAGCATTGGTTGTTCATGGTGAACTGAGAATGTACCTAAGTACTATCACAAGTAGTTTAGTCGAACGGATGCACGGATGAGAGAATTTTTGTAGGAGAACACGGGTGGACAGAGGTTCACTTCCTACTCTTCCTCTCTCTCTTTATTTTCTGTTCAAGATCTGAGACCTTTGATCTTAATAAATGATCAATTAATGGTCATTTATTACCATTAACTGTCGGCAATTTCAATTAGATCAATTAATGGTCATTTATTGTCATTAATTGTCGATATTTTTGAATTAATAACCATTTATTATTATTAATTGTCGATAGTTTCAATTGAATAAATTAATGATTATTTATTATCATTAATTGTCGACATTTTCAATTGAATGAATTAATGACCATTTATTGTCATTAATTGTCGACATTTTTAATTGAATGAACTAGTGACCATTTATTTTCATTAATTGTCAACAGTTTCAATTGGATTGAATTAATTGAAATTAATTCATCTATTTCACATGAACAGTAAAAAATGTGATAAAACATTGGTTTATTTGTTTGGGTAAATTTTACCTCAACAAGTTCGACATTTAATGTGTGCAGGTCGTACTCGCACATAAGTCAACTTGGTTCAGTGCAATTAGGGTTCTGGATTTGTACCCACTCCTATGCACCCATGCGTGAAAAAGTCTCTCCCCATGCATATATTTACAACATCAATGCATGTGTCATAATTTTAATCAACAATAAAGCCCAGAGACTTTAAATGTGAGACTAAAAAATTATATACAATAGAGTCTTTTCATCTTCACATATTTATTTCATTCAACTTCCAACACCTATATGAGAGATAATCTTCTTGCTTAGACAATATGTTGGAGCAATCTGGGTACTCTAAGTTTTAATGTTTGGGCAAGAGTTTAAGTTAAGTTTATTGTTGTATTTGATATGCATTGTGAGTGTGCAGGATACAGGTACACAAGGAAAGTCCAAGTGTGATCTTGTTAAAGGAGGAAAGTCCAAGGATGGGTCTTGGCGATATAAGTCCAAGCATGTAGTCTTGGCAACGTAAGTCCAAGTGTGACTTGGCAATAGACGAAGTACCGGAGGTGTGACCTCTTGGGAAAGGAAGACCCGACAACAATGACAAGGCCGATGGAAACTCCAGAAGGCAAGCCGTGAAAGATGGGGAGGCATCCGAGGGACGCAAGGCTGATGGAGGAGGCTAGAAGGCTAGGTTTAGGTTGGTCGGGCGAGGATGAGTACTAAGTGAATGTACTCGAAGGTGAAATCCTAGAATTAGGGTTTTACCGTAGCGTTACTGTAGCAGTCGACTGGTGTAGTCGACTAGGCAGTCGACTGGGAGTGAACAGAATGCTTCTGTTCGCTCGGTCAGTGTGGAGCAGTCCACTGGTACTTTTACCAGTCGACTGGTATCGAGCCGTTGGGATGTAACGGTCGAATTTCCACAAGAGGGTAGTTGACTGATGGTTTTGGCAGTCAACTGGTAGGCGGAATTTTCCAACCTGTGACCTATATAACCAAGCCTTGGGAGCTTGATTGAGGTTGACGAAATAGAGGTGGTTAACTCCTATTAGTAGTCTACCTGTGCCCTAGCGTTTCAAGTGTTCTTGTGAGAGTTGTGGTGAGATTTCTCCACCCACAAGGAGCTACGTGAGCTAACCGGAGTTTGTCGGGGAGTCATCCACCGACAGATCAGGATCGTCCACCTTACGGACAGCCGTGGAGGAGCCCTGATCTCCGAACCACGTTAAATGATCGTATAGATTGGTTTGCATTTGTTGCCTTGTATTTAGATTAGCTTTCTACTTGTTTGTTTGTATTTTCACTACACACTAACCATTGTAGGAAGCGACGTTTTGGGTGAGACGTTATTCACCCCTCTAGCGGACGTCAATGTCCCAACACAATATTCATTCTTGCATTTAATTTATAAATAATACCTGAAAAGGGTACACCAAGCTGTACGAAAATGAACATACAATACTTTATTAAATCAAGAAATGTAAACACAAGACTCTACTAGACTCATAACCCGATTCGGTAGAAATCGTCTCTATAACTATCAATGAGCATCTCTGAACAACCGTGCAAACTTTATTGACCAAAACTCGAAAATCACTTCAAGTCTATGAATTAGGAGTGATGCGGTGATATGGAGATGAAGACACATGGGCAAAGGGGGGCATTTTGAGGATTTCAAATTTGTGGGCTTTTTAAGGGTTTTAGGGGGTTTCTTCGAATCGGAGGTGGGCAGCTTGAGTTTTCCCCCTTTCTCTTGCCATCACCGCCAACATGAGCACACCGCCGAAGCACCGCCTTCAACACCGGCTACCTCCGCTTGGCCACCTTCTTCCTCACGGAGGTCCCCATTTCCCCGTTTCTCTCCTGTGACACACCATCCTCGCAGGGGCACACACCACCTCCCTCCTCGCGATGTCGTTGCCTTTCCTAGCCGCACTTTTGTTGGTTGCACCTCCTTCATGTGAGCATGCTCCAAGCATAGGGCTTGCCACCTTCACCTTCTGGCAAACCTCCAACGCCTCATGCCTCATGCTGACGCTGGGATGGATAGTGCTGGCAACAACATCCTCTTCGTTTTCTCTGTCGAACGTACGTCGCCACCCTCTGATACCGATTGCAGAGACAGTCAGGTTCGCAGTCAACCCTGCGCCTCTAGTGGTTGCTGCCCGCACCTCCAGCAGCCGACGCCACCCTTCGACACCGCCTCCAATGGCTGCCGCACATGCCTCCCATTGCTGACGCCGCCTCCGTCATCCCATAGTGCATGCCACTTCGCCGGCCAGTGCTACCCCACATCATCTCCCCTCTCCACGCCAATCCCTCCTCTTCTCTCTCACGCACATGCACATTGCGCCGTCCACCATGTAACGCTACCTCCATTGCCCCATGACCCACGCCGCTACTCCTTGTGGTCGCCGCTCCTTCTTCCCAGTCTCCAGCCGACCGATGACATCACCTCCCTCCCCCTCTCCCTCGGTGTGTAAGCTGTAAGAAGAAAAATAGGGAGAGAGCAAGAAATAATATGAGAGCAATAAAATCTGTTATTAATTGATATTTGTCCTAAGGACAATACAATATATAATATTCAAAAAGTACTTGGTCAATAACTAATTAATAAATTTGGTAATTTGATCCGGTCAATTTTGATAATTCTGTTTTATCTCTTTCATAAGCAACCCAAGCACCACCTCCCTCTCTTTTTTGGCATGCATAGTCATTGCTGACAACCTTCTCTTTGATGTCATCTCTAGCGGTTGACGCCGCCTTCTGCAGCCACCCCCGCCACCTCCAGCGACCACTACCCTCTAGACTGCCAACCTCCGACCATGACTCTTCTTTTTTGACACAACCACATCGGTGTAGATCCGACTATGTTCCGCCTCCGTTGTGCTCCAGCCTTTGAGTCGCCCGACCTTCGAGATGTCGTGCCTTTGCACCACAATTCTGTTTATGGCCTTTATGTTGCTATTGTATTTTGGCTTGCGTGTCGCTGTCATATTCTAGCTTGCATGCTGTGTTTCAACGTTTGTGTTGCTGTTGTATTCAAGCCTTTGTGCCACTGTCATATTTCAGCTTACGTGCTGCTGTTGTATTCCGACTCCATGTCATCCTCTGGCTTTGTACCACCCTTCGTCTCCATGGCATCACCTCTGGCTCCGTGTCGTCTTCTGGCTCTATGCCACCCTCGAACTCCGTGCCTTTGCCACCAGCTCTGTGCCACTTTCGGTCCTCTTTTGCGGGCCTGGTATACTTTACATTCAATCTTTATATATATTTTTTTATTACAATACTATTTATTTTTTATCATCGAAGATTGACCTGAGTGTCGGAGTGTCAAACCGAGGTAGCCCTCGCCTCCGATCTATTTTCTAACAATCTTACAGGTACAATAGACCGAAGACTTTTGGACACCTTCGGATCTTCTCTTTTTTTTTAGGAGGGGGGGGGGGGTCCGTAAACCTAGAAGACACCTCACCATCCCCTTCTCCCTCTGGGTCATGGTTCCTCGGTCCACATTCCAGCCACATCATTGGCAGCCCATGTACTCAGAGTCTGGAAAGGATCACGGAAGTAAAAGGAAAAGAAAAGTGAACACAAAGTATAAAGTGAAGATAAAAAAGACCAACATGAAAAATATTGTTAAAGGGGCAACAACATCATTTATCATTTTCATGTCATTCATCTTTTATTCCCTTCATAATTAATTCATCAATTCTTCTAAATTTCTAATTGTCCAACATTTCATACATTATTGTCTTATTTTATCTGATGCCTCAATATAATATATTGAAGTGATGAACGACATACAACATACTCATCAAGGATGTGTCATATAAATAAAAGTGAACAACCTACGTTCCACCTAATACGAACGTAAACTTGTATAAATGAAAATGTTAAGGTGAGCGACCTGCAATCCACCTGAGAAAAATGCATCGTATAGGAGAGTGAAGGACTTGTAATCAACTCATAACGAAATGCACTGTATATATACATCTATACATACATAGATAGGATGAACAACTCGCAATCCATCAAAAGATGATGTATCGTATATACAAGGAGTGAACGACTCGTAATCCATTCAATATGAAGTACATTATGTGTATGCATATATACAAACACAAATACAAGGTGAACAACCCGTAATCCATCTGAAAAGTGGCTCACATAAAAATTAGGATAAACAACTCGTAATCCATCTAGTGAAAAAATATCATCTCAATTTGGTCGAAGCCTATAAACACGTCGAAAATGATAGCTCGAAAGTCATGGTTTAAAGCGCCAAGCAAATGCTCAAGATTTATCTAGAGTTATCTGATAACTAACTCAGTGTTACAAATCTCGTAACCTTTACCAAATATATAACATATGTTCTTGATAAAAGGTTTTACACGTGCTTCTCAATGCAATTGAGAAGAAGATACGTAATTTCTTACAAGTATTGGCCAAGCTCTCTCACATCTTTCCAGTCACAGGAAAGTTTTACGGGGGACATTATTTATGATATGAGTTCACTTACTTTTCCTTCTCGAAATAAATCAAGTCATTCCTTATTTGTCTCATTCATAAAATTTGACCGTATAGTATGAATGTTGTTTAAAGCAAAGGATATTGATCAAATATTCCCATGGCTCCCCAATTTCATATTATCTACTACGCAAAAGAAAGGATGCTTGTATAGATCAAAAGAGAAAAATTTATGAAGTCGACATATTAAACTCAAGTCTGCAGTACTACAAAGTACAAGTCACGAAGTAAGAAATAAATTCAAATAATGAACAAGATTCATTTGTAAGAAGTGGATAATATATGAATATTGATACTGATTACTGATGTTGATATATAACTGAATTAATTAAAAAAGTAGCATTTATGCTTGAATAAAAGAGATCAAGCAACCAATCAGATTCCCTGGGAAAGCTATGTGTTAATTAGAGAAGTAAATGAACAAGTATACTACTGTTTGTTCTGTTTTCCCTTAAGCAAGCATAATAGCATTTCTTCTTCGTGGTTGGGATTTTAGGTTGTCACATGCACAAGGTTATTATAGAGAAAACAAGCAGGTAAAACTCCATAAAATTTTCAATTGCCGATTACGTTTTGAAATAATATTGATTCTGTCTTAAAGTTAAAGTTGATAAGACAGTTAGTTGGAACGTAACTATGTGGTTAATTGGATGAAAGTTTCATGTTGTCTCATGCTTTGTCAGGGAAGGAATACCTAGTGTTGGTCCTCCGATACTTAAGTCAGTATTCGATTCTAGCCAAGAATAGTAGAAGCAAACAGTAACAAGGAGCATGTAGAATAGTGAAGTATCGCATATCTCCGCTTGTAGATGGAGACTCCATTTTATAGTGTCACTGTAATATTTGAGTACACATGCCAAAACATATACACGTTTTCCAAAACCTTCCTCAGAAAAGATAAGTCGATAAATGTCTCTGACACCTTTTCTTAAGCGAACACGTAAATTTCTGTTATGTGATATATTAGAAGATTCTAAAGTACGATTTATTTACAGAACATTCTTTGTTGTCAACAGTACAAACTTTCAAAAGAGTACGATAAGACATGTATGTAGATTTCGCTATAAGCCGACCGAGGCCACTCGGTTAGGATGTCTGTAGCTTGGCCGTTCAGAGTGAAGCTACCGACCTACTTTTCACTTGGCTTTACTATTGTCAGAGAGACGCATTGTGTTTAATCGGACCTAAGGTCTGATCGATAAAGATGATGGGTCGAGTAACTTAATATTTGACTCTTAACCTCAGCTGCAAATTTTGGAGGACGGTCGCTTGAATGGTCTAGTCGGCCTTTCACATCCAACTGACTTCCAGGGCCCGTTTGGCTAATATTGTCTAATCTATAGTCTGCGGTTCCATAGTTCACCCGACCTTATGACCTTAATTGTTTGACTTTAACCTCTATCCCATCTAATTTTTACTGCTTTGATCCATTTTTTGAGCGGTCTATCTTTATCACCGTAACAAACATATCAAGAGGAAAAAAAAAAATAAGTTTGATGAAGTGTATGTTGAACCATGCATGAAAGGTAATCAAAAGAGTCCCGCAAGAACACTCCACCTGAAATTGAAGTTCTAATCACGCTTGCTATTGTGAAGCGTTGGCAGCACGTTGACAACGTGCGGCACTGTGATGGCGCGCGACGACATCGGCGACGTGCAACGTTGGCAACGACGACGATGATAGGGAGCACGTACAACAGTCGCGGCGGCGTGAGGAGGTTGAGGAGAGGAAAGGTTGGGGAAGATTTTTGCATAAAAGTTCAATAATATTTAGAATTTATAACTATGTCCCTTAAAATATTCGTTTTTTTTATAGCACACCCAAATGATGTTTTAGCACATCCAAATGATGTTAAAAAAAAAAAATTAATCAGGCTAACTAGAGCCCGGGATTATTGGTCCGGTCCCATAGAAATTTTTTATAATTGAGGTTTGAACTGTGAATATCTGGATGACAATCTGAATATCCTGTCATTGCACTATCAATCCGTGAGTTTTCTTTATTTTTTTTAAAGATTTTTTTGATAAAACCTAAATGATGTTACAAACCAATATGGATGGAGGTTATAACACCCATACATTAAAAACGTTCAATTCTTTAAATTCTATTAATGAGAGGATTTTATATAAAAAATTTTAAAAATGAAAAAAAAAATAAATTTTAGATATAAAAAATAAGCGGATTTTATATAAAAAACTGGAAAAAATAAATTTTGGATAGAAAAATAAATTTTAGATATAAAAGACTAAAGAAGAATAAATAGATATTAATTTATAAATAATTAATATTAATATTAAAATGATACGACTACGTGTTAATATAAAGAAGCTGTCAATATAATGAATACATAATACACTATTGAAAGAAGTGAGATATATTAACATTTAAACTAAACAGATGGACTGATAAAAAAATTGATAATTATAATTAGTCTCATTAATTATCATTGGATAATCAATTTGATCTTATAAAAGTTTCCTATCGGTCATTAGAATAAATTGAGAAGTGCACGCGACGATTAATCTAGAAATTTAGTATTTTCTAATTACGTCCCCTATTTGAAAGAAAATGTCTTATAAATATATCGTAATTGAGATTCGAATCGTGAATATTTAGATGATAATTTGAATATTCTATCGTAATACCATAACTATGGACACAACCAGATTGACAGGTAAGAACGTTAACATGGTAGATAACAAAAATATTCTCTTGTATATTCTAAGCGTCAAAGGATTTAAATTTCCATGATAAATAAATAACAAAAAATATAATGCTCTAAAAGTCATGACATATTTCATTTATTCGTTATAAAATTGCTTGAAGATCAGTGTGTTTGGTTTGATCAACGTACAAAAGTCGTGTGCCTATTCGTTTATCGAACGTTTGTGTTTATTTGGAATAATCTAACACTGCTTTCCTGGCTACACCCAATTTTTCCTCCAGCGTCCAAATGATGAGGTCCGCACATTGCATCAATCAGAAGGCAGGTACAAAATGTGGTCAAGCTGATAGTATTAACCTCGGCGCAGAAGGAGAAGAAGGGGGTCGATAAGTACGGGTTGGACGTCGGACCGCGAGAAGAGCAAGCGGAGCGAGCAGGAGCATCGTCCCTCTTCCTCTGCTTGAACATAAAGCGAAGCGCTCGCTTCTTCCCCACCTCATCTCCCATTCTTCCTTGCCCCTCAAGCAACTCGTCTCTTACCTTTTTCCAAAAAAGGTGAGCAACGAATGGCCCCCCACAAGCGCCCGCGCCCGCGCCCGCGCCCGCTTCCTCCTCCGCCCGACCACCCCATCGCCGCCTCTGACGAGGCCTCCCTGACTGGCCTAGACGCCCTGGCGATGCTGCAGCAGAAGAAGGATTCCGGCATCGAGGAAGCTGGCGATGACGCCCAGACGATCTCGGAGAAGGAGCTCGCGCAGGAGGCTGAGGAACGGCGGGAGGGTATGGAACTCGACGAGTCCTCTTTCTTTCTTCCTTATCTGTTTCGATCTCACCGCCGTTGCTGTTTCCCTGCAGATTTCTATGGCCGGATTGATGAGGTTAGATCGTCGGACGAGGAGTACGACGAAACGAATTCGCCAGAGTACGCTATCCATTTTCACCACGTTTCTTTATCTTTCGCGTTCGTTGCGAGCCTCTTCCTCTCGGCTGGCATCTGGTTTTTTGATGGGCTGGAGCGGCCGAGAGGGTGGCGTCGGATTTGTCATATGAGATGCCATCCTCCGTTGCCAAACCTACAGAAATGTTTTTTTTTTGTGCCTCGCGCATGCCAGCTTCGTGGGCGTTTGGTCGTTCTTTCTATTCACAATGGGCTTCTTTAATGGTTATGCATGTGTAATGGCCTATGTTTGCGATCAGAATATTGGTAGCTCTACCGGATCGATGGTTAGGTGCCATTGAAGACTTGAAGTTGCTGAGAAAATAAAACAATCGGGTTACCTTTGAGTAGTTTTCTAACTTAATTCGCTTGTCTGGTGATCGTAGTTTGTGCACGTCTCTCCTCAGCCCAGGATTGTGTATCATCACTAGTTGCCTAAGGTCTTTGGTAGAAAAATATTATATAAGCTACAAATCTATGATAGAGCCATCTTCTATCAAATAGTCTAACTATAGATTTTATTCCTGTCAACATTCTCTGGCAAGCTTCTCTGACACTTTTGTCTGTCCTTTTATATTATTTTTTTTCGTTCTTCAAGCTAAGCTAGTGGTATCTTAGGACGTTCATCATATATAATGTAGATTTGATCCTTTTACTCTTGTAGTCTTGTATACCGGCATGGGCTTTGGCGTGTCGTGAGGTCAGAAATTCAGGCTCTTATCATAGATGGGTCCATTGTTTCTTATTCTGAACAGTCTGATTAAATATTTAATACCGTTTTGTCATTCTGTAAAGTAAGTTTGTCCCAATACATATTTACACTTCAGGATCCAGGATACTAAGGTCTGTAAGACCGAATATTATTATTGTAAAAATGAAACATATAGGCTCAATTCCTGAAACATGATTGCCTTGCCTCCCATCCTCACTAGGTTTTGGAGTATTATCCTTTTTTTGGTGGGGGCAAGTGGTCAATTCCCGGTGGGCTCATGCCCTCGTGAAAAAAAAACTCCTCCCACCTTCTAACCACTTGGTGATCGGCTATAAGTTGATCCTTTGATTTACCTCCATTCACACAACCTCAGGATGAGTTGGGGCGAGCGTAATCATTTTTTTGCTACAATAGAGTATTATCCTTTTTACACACCACTACACGCCAAGCTAAATGTATACATGATTTCTTTTGCTATGCTATTGGGTTTTACTTTTTGCAGCAAATGCCAACCTGATCAGTAAATTCATTCCGAAAATGCTGCTTTATTTACGCTACTTGATGGCCATGGGTGACTCTGCCCTATATTAAGTGGTAAAACCTATGCATAAGACCTGCTAATATACTCTGCCTATTTGTCTTGTAGAATTAAAACAGAAATATGTTGTTGGCAATCTTCACTTGTCATGCGTGACTATTTTATATAGTTGCCAAAATCAAGTATACATCATTGTCGTTGTTTCAATGATGTGTATTTTTAATGTTAGTCCTCATTTTTTAAGTAGATATGTTGCACATTATCAATTGTATTCTCTTGCTTTGGTTGAACTGACATCTTTTGGAGGTTAAGTTACTGCCTAGATTCACAACTCTCTTTTTTTTGTTCTCAGATTTCTTTTTGTGAAAGTTGCTGATGTTCGGGAAATAGTGCGATGTCCTATTTGTTTAGGTACGGTAAATTCCCCCCTATGGATAATTTGTTGTGACATGATCTTTGAAAATTTTCATGTTTGTGGTAATGTAGAATAACAGACATTGTAATCACTACATTATTTATGAGGCCGTGTTAGTTAGAGATGAATGCATAATGATCAAGCCCTTTAAACACTGTGTATATCTCGAGAAGACAGACTTGGGGTTTGGGGGGACAGATAAACTAAAATAAGATTATATTGGTAGCGTGCTCGCTAAACCACACTTTAGGATTTGGAATCTTTTTTTATATAATTGGGGTTACCACAATCTAGTGTTTCTCTATTCCTTTTGTGGTGGTGCACTATTTCTCCTTTATTCTATTTTTCTTATAAGATTATTGACATTAATGCTTCTTTTATATAACTGTTTGTATTTTTATTTGTTTAATTGATTATTAATCACCAAAGTCTTGCATTATTAATTATCAATTTGGTGAAATCTATGATAAATAGCCAATTGCAGTTTAATCAATATGAAGTTGTTATCCTCTATTTTCACGAGAGAGTTGTACAGCTCATCCACAATCCTAAAATACTTATGCTCATCTAAACCTATAAACTCCTTTCTTAACTCACACTTCATAATATGAGACTGAAGTGGGGCGACAACCTTCACCATTTAGGCTTAACTTCCATCTAGATATAAAACTATGACTTAGAGCATTCATATCAGTTTCTCTATAATATCTCTAAAATTTAGGGTAAACCACCCATTTTATTAAATTTAGACAATCATTTTTCACTAGTATTACATCAGCAACCCTAATATTTCCATTATCTTTATTTTTTTATTATTTTCTTCTCTCTCTCTTCCACTTTTTTAATTATTTTTTCTCTCACCCTATGTACATCTTTTTATTACCCAATCCATTCCCTTTATTTTTCTCTCTCTCAAATTAAATGATATTTTAATATTTAGGGAATGGATTTCATTCCCTAAATTTGAAGAAGTACTATTTATGAAATCTGAATTTAGGGAATGGATAGAGTAATTGATGCAAATGTTTTTTCACGTAAAATGTAAAATTTAAGGTAAATTCTGTGTTTAGGGAAGTTAATGTGAATGCTCTTATATTCAGAATCATCCCTAATCAAGCATGTGAGGCCTAATCATGGCCACTTCATCACCTAGGCAACCCTATCAATTGCCACTTTTTGCCTTAGATGATAGAGTTAATGTAACCTATTAATTTATTAGGATGATAAACTAGTGGAAAATGTTTAAGCAAGTTAATTATAACTCACTCATTTAGCCTATGAAATTCCTTTATTAGCTCACACATGAGAAAATAAAGTGGGGGTGTCATGCCTGTCTTGGCTAAATTTTAATTTTCAATTTTATAAACTGACTCTTGGACTGCTAAGTATTTTTTTTAAAACTCTGGGTAACTTTTTTTAAACAGTCCCTCTTGTCTGTTTGTCAATAAGTATTTCTAGATGTTTTGCTGACAATTGCTTGAAAGATCATTTTGCAAAACAACAGAGCCATACTATGGAACTTTGAAAAAGAGCAATGAGAAAAGTAAAGAGATGAAACAATCATATTCTAAAATCAGTGTGGTCATAGACCTGATGAATTAACTATCAGTATCAATTATCCACAACCTATCAGAAAAAATTATGATAGTCTCGAGATAGTTCTTGCACTGAGTGAGTAGAAAAAATGTCTTGTAACTATATCATCATGATAAAGAGAAACCTATGATGGCGTATTGATTAGTGTTGGAGATAGTAGGACATGATTTTTCTACCATAGCTGTAATTAAGGATTATCTCAATCAGCATTTTTTGAACATTACTTTTTTCAATTGAATGTAGTATTCGTATATGATATTGTGCTATTGATGAGAGTGTAAATACATTAAATTTAAAGTGTGAATTACTGCACAAAATTTAAATTTTATTTTTTAAAAAATTAGGCAAAGGAAAATTTTCATAGTCAAAATGTTTGGTCAAATTATCTTGATGAAAGGGTTCAATAGTTAAGAAGCGACTATGGTTTTCCAAATCACTCTATCATCCAAGTTTGATTGACATATATTATGGGTGCTCCATTCTTTTTTTAAGACATTGAGTATCTCAAGAGCTTCGACTGAGAAGTTCAAAAGAAATTACAGAATATGATCTAGAATCTCCTAGAGAAAGAAAAAAATTGGTTTTAATTCATTGGTGCTATATGTTGGAATTCATTTTATTTATCAGTGTGATTATTTTTCAGTAATTCATTGGTTTAATTCAAATTTTTATTCAGAATTAAGTGTTGGAGTGGCAGACAAAATGCAGGTCATGCATGCATTTATGTAAAACAAAAATTGCGCGATTGCTATTTTTTTTTCTTGATGAGGACAATAATGGCTCTTTTGCATTATTTTTATGAAGCTGTTTTCAGGTACCATGCGACTGAGAAGCAAAGATGAAATTATTTTCTCTTTGCACTCTGGCTTATATTTTAGATGAGTTTGTAATTATTCTTGTGATAATATTACATTAAAGATAAGTTTCATGATAACTGTCAGGAATAATCCGCAAGACAAGGACAGTAATGGAATGCCTTCATCGCTTTTGTAGAGAGTGTATTGACAAATCAATGAGACTTGGGTATGTTGGAAGTCCTCACTTTGTGCATATGCAAGTAATCATTTTCCTTGTGCTGTTTTGAAAATCATGTATTGTTACCATCTCTGTTTATTTCCTAGCAAGCAAACTAGTCTTTGATGTATTGTTCTGCAGAAATAATGAATGTCCTGCATGCCGCACTCACTGTGCAAGTCGGCGTTCTTTAAGGGATGATCCAAAATATGATGCCCTTATAGCAGCATTATATCCGGATATTGACAAGTATGAAGAGGAGGTAAACCAGATTCGATTAAGTTGAAACTCTTTTATCTATAAGTTTTTGTCATTCTTATTGCAGCTATTTGTCTTGTGTAGTGAAATTGTTAGTCCTATTGTGTGGCTGCAGGAACTATCTTTCTTTGAAGAGGAGAGATCCCGCAACCAGAAGGTAGTTTATATAACTAAAGATACAATGAAGTTTAAATTTAGAATGCAGTGGTTTGCAGTTCTGTTTCTCTGACCCACTTTTTTATATTTATCACCTATTCAAACTAGATACAATTATATATAGCTGAAACATTTCAACGTCAATCCGAAGCTCTTGGTCGGAAAAGGTCAACAACTAGAGCTAGTACATCATTTGGAAGAAAATCACAAGGAAGTTATCTGCGTGGTAGAGGCAGAAAAAATATTGCTAGTGACGACACTGCTAATGCTGACTCTGATGAAGAAGCGGATGCAAATGGCAATTATGGAACCAAAGCTTCTTCAGCTACAGATGAGCCCTCTCCTGACTGGAGGCCAAAGAGACCCAAGGAATGGGGAACACCCCAATCTTCTCCTGCTAGGACATTAGGCAGTGTCAATGTTAGCAGTGAGGAAAATGAGGATTTTGAAATTAACAGAGAGCCAGTTAGTGCATCACCTTTGCAATCAAGAAGCAGAGAGATTCTCGCCTGGGGGAAGAATGGTACTCGTAGTCAAACCAGACATAATAGTTCTAGCAGTTCAAATGGTAGGTTGGTAAGAGGGGGCATGGGCAAATTGGCTGACTACTTGCGCAATCTAGAAGAAGTTGATGAGGAGGTAAAGAGGAAGGCTAAACTTTGTTTTATACCACTTGTGGCTCATAACAATATCTGTAAACACTCAGTGGTCTGTGATTTCTGTTTTCCAGTTTGATGTACACGTAATCATGGTTCCTTTGGATGAGAGTATGCCAAATTTGGAACAACCGTATCTTAGCTGCAGGCAAACCTTGTTAATTACACATCTTCGCCAAGTAATTAACTTTTCTATTTGGTTAAAATTACTTATTTTTTTGAATTGGAATATATTTCTTCTAATTTTATGTCTATGGATGTGTACTTGCAGTTCATTGCACTTCAGGCATCTGCACAACCTGAAGAAGTTGAAATATTTGTGAGGAAGCCTCAAGATGAGTCTTTGGCAGTCAGGTCTGGCAGCGTAGTAGACAATGCATCTACTGATTTTTCCACAGGTCTGAAGATATTGGGAGGAGGAGAATCTCTTGGGACACTCTACGCTTCTTATACTGGGGATAAAGGGGAGCTGGTGAGATTTCTCCATTGGTGTATCTCAGTAATTATTATTATTATTATTTTTTATCAATGACACGTCCTTTCTTCCCAGGTTTTGGTATACTATCTGAAAATTCAGAGGTAGAGAAAACTCAGCATTGCATAACCTGCTCTTTTGACTTAGACGATGCAAAGCAAGTAAAGTATATACCCCCAATATACTTAAGGATATCAAACCACCACTTATAGTTTATCTCAAGAGTAGGGAAATCAAGAAGCTTGTCTAGATAAGAAGGGTGGACTGAACTTGATGAAAGACAATAGTTGTCATCCCGATGTTTACTAGGCTTAAAATTTGCAGAGCTTTAGACTTGTGTCTAGATAATTAAGAAATGATCATCAATGAGGTTATTCAAACTGTTTGCCGTTGCTTAATAATGTACCTGAAGTTGCAGGATATACTTATTTTTGGCGTGACAAATCGTTTCAGACTGTGAATTACCCAAAACTAGTAGCTTGAATGTTCAAACGTTGCATGATTTTTGTCTGAGAATAATGTTTTTGTTGTTGGCCGGGAGGGGAGGAGACATGCTTACCAGAGAACTAGATAATGGCCTTTTGTTCAAAGAGCCTTCAATTTTAATGTATAATCAACACATACAGATATCAATGAAAATGTCATATCCCCTTCTAGAGTATTCTAGTGTTAGGTTCTATGGATCCTCATAGGTTGGATGTCATTATATAAATATTTCTCATGGTTTATCTCTTATAAAGAGTCTGAGACCGTCCTGAAAAGATCATTAACCTGAAAAGATCATTAAGAGGATAGTTTCACTTTTTACTCTAATAGTGTTAGATTACCTAGGAATTAGATAATTCTATTTGGTCATTATATTTTAAAACATTTTTCTGAATTTGTATTATAAGGCTAAAGTTTTTTTTTTATTGGTATCAATATTGATGACCCTGATCTTGACATGGAGTAGGATGACCAAGGGCGGAGTCACTTGAGGGCGAGGGGGTGTGACCGCTCTCCCTAAGATTTAAAAAAAAAAATCTTAGGTTTTCATGTAAATTGAATTACTTCCCTTTACAATGAGGAAGCAACGATTTGAGGGGTAAAGATTGGTGAATCGCAACAATATTTGAGAAGAATCTGAAACGAGCAACAGAGGGTATAGACGATCTCGACAGATGTTTGCAAGCAGCGGAGGAAAAGAGAGATGACGACGCGATGGATTAGGAATCCAGAATCACGAAGCTGCTTCCCGGTTGTCCACGTTCGGATTCAACCCTCGTTAGCCAACGACAGGTCCTAAGGACGCTGCTCATGCGCCACCCAGAGCGACTCCATGTGGTCGATCCGGTTATTATGCTGCATCACCACCACATTTTGATCCTTCGCCGTCTCTCCACTACAATGTTTGGAACGAACAAACCAAGGTCAATGGGTTAAGGAACCCATAAGCTCCCACTCCATTGATTGGATTAAATTTTCATCTTATTTTAAAATTTTAAAAATAGAATTTGTTGGACTAATTCAAATTACTCAACTCTTTTTTCCCCTTAGTTTTTTAAAAGAAATCATGTCAACAAGAAACAAGTTAAAGGAGATTTAAAAATTATGAACGTTATTTTAATAAGTTGATAGTTATTTAGATTGAAATGGAAATCTTAAACTTAAGAATGTTAAATATTATGACGAAATGAGGTGACAGATGATTCTTCGACTTTGAGTTATAGATAAACTTTGGGGATTGACGGATTGTTGTTTCAAATAAAACAAAGACTAAGCATGAAATTTTGATTTTAAATTAATTTTTAACTATTTAATTTCAAAATTTAAACTTTTAGTTTGTGAAGGTCGACCTACACTAATGTTTTAAAATAATTTATATTTTTTAAAATATTTTTGAATTGGATAATTTAATTTTATGGTACATCCGGGCTACGCCCCTATTACTATGAATATGCTGTAGAGTATATATGGATTTTTATATCAAAATGACATTTTGATTCACCTTAGCAAGAGCAAAGTGAATATGTATAGATTTCAAATATTTATGATTTACTTTGAATTACAGAACTATCTCTACATATGGTGACAAATATTTCAACAATTAATCCACTCATTTATTTCACACGTTAATTTGGAAAAGAAAAATGTCCAATGCATTTGTTAATAACTGCAATATTCATAATCATGGACATTTATTCTTATTTGCACAAATGATACTTTATACTCGACTTGAGTACAGAAATAATATATTTGCTTAGTATTTTTTAAAAAAGAAACTAAATAAAAATTTATTTATTTAAACATAAATTTTCTTAGTATTTTATAAATATTAATAACTCAGATTTATGAGTATTTATTTATTTATCTATTTTTACACATCAAATGAACATAATTAAATTATAATTTATTTGTAAGCATAAATTTTCTCAATTATTTGTGAATATTAATAAAATTTTATTATAATATTTAATTTTTATTTAACTATACTCATTGAATTGAATGAACATAATTAAATTATAAAGTTTTTTATAACCATTTGATTCTTTTATCACCCGAGTGTCGTGTAGGAGCCCATCTGAACACAGCAAATTCTGCCAAATTTTTGTTTTTTTTTTCTGATTAATTTTTTGCATTGGTGGTTCTATTTAGGGCATCCGTATAGAGATTTATGTTCTGCCTGATTAAAAATCTTACTTTTTTAAAAATTTCTTTTCACTATTATAAACTTCTCCATAATTTTTTTTTATGATTCACAATCAATTTACTTATTTTTATTTATACGTTTTACTCCTCTTTATTTATAATTTTATTTACAATATATATAATATTATTTAATATTTAAATATAATATTCATAATTATATTAATATTTTAAATTCTATATATTTATTTATATAAAAAATAATTTGATAAAAATAAACAAATATTTAATAAAAATATAAATAAAAAAAAAAAAAATAGTGTAGTAGACCCTTGCACCTGCAAGAGCATAAATCCTTTTTATATATATATTTTTAATATATATAAATTCGATTTAAAAATTTTAGGACCGATTTATTAAAAAACTATAAATTCATATAGTAGAGGCGGAGTTTAGAAGGTGGGGTTTATAACACGGACCCCGTACTATGAACCCGAGTACAGATGCCCTGATATCATGGATCGGCTGCGTCAGCGGTACTAATGCCGCAAAGGTCAGCAGGCAAAAGAAAAAAGTTGGTGAAGGAAAGGGACGGGGGCGATGAGCCCCGCTGTCGATGCCGCCAAGGAATATGCGGCCGGCTTCGCCGCAGGTATCGCTACCGTCATCACCGGCCATCCCTTCGACACTGTCAAGGTTGGTCCCTTCGCTGCTCCCGCTTTATGTATTCTTTTCTTAAATTCTTCTTTAGGGTTTCCCCTCCAGTTTTGCTCCTTTTTCCTCTTTCCATTGGATCTATGAGGTGCTGGGTGATTCTTACAAGGAGCCGTCTATTTGATCCTGGATGTTTGTACTATTAACAGGGAAGCGTTCAAATTGTTTGATTGGACGTGTTTATGCCCTTTTTTGCTTGATGATCTGAACTAATAGAATGATTTGAGCAACAGATGAGGCTGTTGACTAGCTAGGATGAAGGCCGTCATCATTTCTGGCCTGAGTGGAGCAATGTGTTTGCCTTTGATAAACTTTGTTCGATCTTTGCTCCAGGAATATGCGTGACTTGACAGTGTATTTTTTTATAAAGTTGTCGAAGTCATATGGATATTCTGTTTGTTTGATTTTGTTGTTTGGATATGTAAGGAAATAGTTTCCTTCAACATGTGGAGCATGGTAAAGATTGAACTGTGTAGCAAAAATATTGAAGAAGATAGGCACTCTTAACATTATCGCTGTGTTTGAAAAACTTGTAGCGTCATCTTGTGCGGTAGAAACTTGTGCAACTAAGTGCACCAAATCCCATGTGATTTAAACATGGGGAATTTTAGTTCTTTGACAGAAAGTGATACCGAACGCTCAATCATTGGGAATTAATAGGTTGTGTGAGTTCTTATATGTTTCCTGTTTCACATTAGTTTCATTCTATTAATGAAAGACCAACCATTTCCTGAAATCGATGGTAGTGGAATTTTAGCTCAGAAAAATCTATTCATGTTTTTGAGATGAGTTTGCCTTAAGTTATAGTAAAGCATCTAATTGGTGCTCTGTAATTTTCAATAATAACTGAAGAGCTTAGAGGACATTCATACATACAATGAATTACATGAGGTCTATTTATAATATATCCATTACAATAATTTTTCTGTATGTGGTTGTTCAAAATCGTGCATTGGAAAGAGGTATACTACCATTTTCATCAGAAAATGTAGATTCTTGAAGCGTCTTTTACTTTGGACAACAAAAAGGCATCTTGAGATTATTTTTGTGAGTTAGTTGCACTCTTTTGGGATCTATGCATATGAAAGAAGCTAAGAATTTTGAGAAGTACACTTTCTGCAATTTTCTAAGATTATTACTTTCCATGCAAATAAATAGTTAAACACTTAGGATTGATTAATTTTTTCAGGCGAGTTATTTTTTATCCATGTTAGTCTTCTTTGTGCCAGGGCCTCGCTTTCCTATATGCTATGGTTTAGCAAAAATGTATAGGTCCTTATTGTTTTTATGTGGCAGGTAAAGTTGCAGGCTCATAACACACAGACACAAGTCAAAGAATACAAGAATGCTCTACACTGCAGTAGTCGGATCTTGCTTACTGAAGGAGTATGCTTTCAAACTTAATTTGGTTCTTCATTTGTCTTGGAAACAAACTTCTCATAAACAGAAATCTATATGTTATATGTTAGGCTTTACTGGTGGCAATCTTGTACGGAGTAAAGAATAGATGCTTAAAACATTAACATAAAAAAATAATTCTCCCTGGCCATTGCCAGTCTATTATACCTTGATTTTGTATAGTTCTACTTGCTTGAGCTAACATAGTCTTGATTTTCTCCAAACTGATCCACAAAGTGAGATGCGTTGATCAAAACATGCATAAGATATCTTTAGAAGAAATTTAAATTTTGAGTCACAGTGTTTGGATGTCTGATAATTGGAAACATTTTCCTGATCTCTTAATCTGAATACTGAACCTTTGAGCCTCTAACATGGTACTGAAGGTACAAGTCTTGTCTAGAAGTGTCCCGGAGGCTACCTTCTAAAATATAATTATCATAATTATCAAGTGCTTCAACATTCTTTACAAGGCTCGTACATACTTCTTGGAATGTAAGTTCAATAATTACGTCAACAACCTTTCTTATTGGTTAGACTCTGTATCCAGGTGGGAAGTCCGTCTCCATCTCTAGCAACCTAATCAAAGGGTTGAATAATAATCAGAATTAACTTGTGAGGTTGATCCTTCCTGAATGGCTATTTATTCAGCTATTTTTAACCATGGAGCAATCTGAATATCTATTAGCAATAAATCAGAAATTGAATTGTTTTTTTGCCTTTATTGATTCCTTCATTTTTTCTGAATAACTATTAATAATATATTCAGGTATAATTGCTTTTTTTTGTTTAATTCTCTCAATTATTCCCGAGAATCATCTAGTTCTCAACTCGACTTCTGACATATTCTTCCTTTACCTCAATTGTCTCCAAAGTCTATTGGTGATAGCTGTAAGTCATATCAACACCCAGTTATAAATTCTTGCAGACTAAGTCAAAGCAAAACTTCTTTTTTTTTTTCAACCTGAGTTCTTAGATTCTTTGTCCTGCAGTTGCGTTGGATATCGAACATGAAATCAATAAATGAGTCGGATATTAACACCCTTAGTGACCAAATGCCAAATTTCTAGAAAGTTAGGTATTGAACACCTAGATCCATACTCGTATCCAAGTCTGGGTAACAAAGTTTTTCAAATTAGCAGATCAAGTGGAAATGCTTGTTGTCTCCATATCATGTTTGTGATCCAATTTTAGTTTTTCTTCCTAAGTTGCTCACTGATATTACAATAGTGTATTCAAAGTTTCAATTGTGTACTTAAAGTTCTATGTAGTTGCAAGGATCTCAAGTTCCTTGAGCTTTCTCTATGCTTGAATATTGCAGGTGAGAGGCCTCTATAAAGGTGCATCATCATCTTTTGTTGGAATGGCATTTGAGAGTTCCCTTCTTTTTGGCATGTATTCTCAAGTGAAGCAAAAGTTGCAGGTTTTAAACTATAACCAACAAATTCATTATCCCTGGCAACGATTTCACAAATCTTAAATTGTTATGGTGCTTTTGTAGCTTTTTCTTTCTGCTATGGACAGTGGTGATTTTGATGATTTGTTAATCGTACAGGGAGAAATTCCCAGCAAGAAGCCACAACTTCGAGTAATTATTCCTTCGGCTGCATTTAGTGGAGCAATAATTAGCTTTATACTATGTCCAACAGAACTGCTAAAAGTGTGTAGGCAGTTCATCATTTTAAACTAGGTTGTTGTTACCTTCATCATATTGCTTCCTCATTTTAAATTTTAATATGCGTTTAAGTGTTTTCCAGTGTAGAATGCAAGTTCAAGGGAATGCTGCATCGATGTTTGTTAAATACAATGGTCCTTTAGATTGTGCTATCAAAACTATTCAGAGTGAAGGGGTAAGGGTTTATTTATTTATTTCCTTTTATTAAATATCTTTGATTATTATATATTGGTGTGTTCACATGCTTGTTTTTCAGGTTAGAGGCTTATTTCGTGGAGGATTACCAACCTTTCTAAGAGAATCAATTGGCAATGCAGTGTTCTTTAGCACTTACGAGCTAAGTCGTCACTACTTGCATAGCCAATTAAACTCTGCTCCATCTGCCTTGAGCCACAACTCGAAACTTCTAATAGATACAGGGATCGGCATCGTTACTGGTGGACTTTCGGGAACTGCCGTAAGTAAAGACAAGTCTTCCATCAGTTATATCACTTGTATTAACAATTTTTTTTTTTTGTTTCTATTTCTTTTCACAGTTCTGGTTGGCTGTTCTACCATTGGATGTTGCAAAAACTGTAATTCAGACTTCACCAGATCAAAATGTTAATCGAAACCCTTTTGGAACACTTAGATTGGTATGGTATCCTTTTGCAATTCGTGTCTTCATTATGTGCATACTTGCAGAAGGTTATGGAGTTTTTCCTCTCTAGATTTACAGGAGAGTTGGCTTGAGTGGATGCTATGCTGGTCTTGGGCCCACCTTAGCGAGGTCGTTTCCGGCCAATGCTGTTGCTATAGTGACTTGGGAGCTTACGGCTAAGTTTTTAGGAATTAGAAAAGGCTGACAACGTCAGCTTAGTGAATGTTTTTCTTTGAACTGTAAACTAGCTAGTTACCCATTGGTAGATCATTGCTTCAGTTCGTCATTATTTTTTGAGGGGCTTTATGGTTTCTCACCGCGGATCTTTCAGGACTGTTGCCATCAAAGTCTGGAGCGGCGAGCAAGCCATTGCAATTCAGCTGCCTGATGTTTACAGGTTCGATCTGCTCCATTACTGTTTAGTTATTGAGAAGATTTGTGCTCGTGTAAAACAATTTTGACGACCAACATTTGTTTGCTTTATTTTATTGGAACTTCTTGAGCTTTTCTGTCAATCGAACTGATCAAGTAATATGTGGGACGGTTAAGTTGTTCTTATTTCAGATCCGAATAAATTTATGGTTTTTTATTTTATATCAGTTTTTGCCACGTACCTCAAACAAGAGAAATGACTAAGCTTGAAATTGGGAATAGATTGGCCTCTTCAATTGGTACGTTTACTGAATGCTAAAGACGAATTGTTTCACTTTGATTTTGTAGCAGTAAAATTGTAAACGAACACACTAGACGACAGAGATCGTCCTGCACCCCCATCTCGTCTCCTTGTAGACGACAGAGACTGCTCTTCAACCTTATCCCTAGCTATTAATGCTTTTATTTTTCTTCTTGGCACTGTTTCTAGTCAGAACTTTATAATTCCCAATTAATATCATTATCTAGTCTTCTCATTGATTGTTTTTATTGATGGCTTACACCCCCAATTATTCAGCCAAATGAACGAGTCCCTTTCTGTTCTAGTCCATCCTTATCCTTGTCATTCTTCCTTCGCTCACACGCTGCTTGGAATTTTCAAAGCAGCCCTGTGTCCTTTGAGATGCAACTTGCTGCCTCGATAGACCCATTTAATCTTACGTTCCAAGCAAACTTTGTTCGTGCAGTATTACAGATTCCCTGTGAATTCAGTAGGAAGAAAAAGTAGAGTTCTATTTATCAAACATGTACATACCACATAGTCGATACACGAAGCCAGCAAGCATCACATATGAACAAACTTAAAAACTCCAAACCCCCACACTCTTAAACTGCAGCCAAACACTTCAGATTACCAACAAAGTTTTGAGACGCAGTACTCTAACTCACTACACATCTCCTTCCAGTTCACGGCTTGTATTCACCTGATCTACATACGCCATATCTGGAGTAGATAAATTTCAACGGTGGCTGCTCTTCGTCTCACCGCTGTACAACCTGCGACGTGGAAAAGGCATGCAGGTTTATACGGGTTCAGATGATGGTATATATATATAAATATTTAAAATAAATACCAGTCGTAGACAGTGGGGGAGTTGGGCTGGGGCTTGTCGAAATAGTGAGCTCCGACAGTCTTGGTGGCGAGGTTGCTGCCAGGGTTGAACACGCTCCTCCACACGTTGCCATGCCGCTGAGTCGGAGAGTAGCTGGACGACGACGGCGTTACTGGAGTGGTCGGCGTGGTCGGCGTCTGTGGCAGAGATATTGAACGGTGGAACACGCCTCCGCCCTCACTGCTGCCCTCCCCTTCTGAAAGGCAAACTTTTTCTCATTAAAACCGAGCTGCTCGTTGAATGAGATACATAAATTCAAATTTTAATTGCACGAGGAGATAGATGGACATGAGTAAAGCGAGACCTTTGATGGACAAAGGCTTTGGGGAGACCTTCCTCAGCTTGCCTAGGCCTTTATCAGGCTGAGGACCGCCGAAGACGTCGTCCCACATCTTATCAAGGAGAACCATTTCTACCGGCGGAAGCTAACCCCAAACCTTGAATCACTAAGAACTAACTAATAAAAGGCTTGGTGCTCATTTATAGAATGGACGTCTACATAGGTAGTGTCACCGTTCGGTAACTTCACCTTAACACTCTAGATCCTCACAAGATTTTCTTGGCAGACAAGTCATATCAGAGTCTGTCTTATCTTAAATTTATCTTATTTTATCCTTAATCTCGATCATATACTCGCACTTAAGAGTAACAATTTAAACTCTCATTCAGCGAAAAGTCTTTTAACTCTAGTTTATTTACTGTGAACTAAGCAGCCCTTGCTAAGTTGTTTCTTTGACTTTGAATTTTGGAAAATTCAGTCAGTGATTCTTCGCCGTCGCATCTGTTCTTATCCTCCCTCCCACCTTCCTCTGTTATCTGCAAATCTTCAAGAAAAGAAAAGGTGTTTACCGTTTAGAAAAATACCATGCACTTGCAAGGCGGCAGATATTTTAGTTGCTGGTCCGTACGTAGTTTTTTAAACAGGAATGCGAGTGGTGGTGCGCTTTAAATGGAGCGGATAAGGATGGAGTCAGCTGTGGGCCCGCTGGCGAAGTGATGGCCCACCCACTGACAAGTGACAGCGACGTAAATAACGCCGTTGCAGTCTGTTAATCATTCTCTCACACAACCTGCCGTTGAAGTGGGTGATGAAACTGCCGTTAAAAAAATTTATAATGCCTTAAACACGTGAATCCATGTATATACTCATTTACATCCGGCGCACAGCAGCAGAATCCTCTAAGCTCTTTGAGACCGTTTCTACTTAAAGATTGCTTTCATCATTTATTGTTTTAAATTATTTTCATATTTATACTTTTATTTCAACCTATTAAAAACCCCCGAGTTCACTAAAAGACGACGGGATGCTTCTCAGTGGAGCTAAGAAGGCTGGTTTAAGAATCTAATTTTAATTTGGGGGAAGATAATTACTTTTTACTAGACGGTTGAATTGAGAAGGCTAGTATGATAAATCTAGTCATAGATGTTGTTTGATTTATTGATAGATAAAAAAATTTTATAAGATGACTTCGAATCTAGTATGATAATTTATCAAAAATGTACAATGGTATATCCTTTTACAATGATGTTTTTATTCTATCCTCCTGATAAATTTAACTAATTTTTTTTTCTTTTCTTTGTCATTTTTTTCCCTTTTCTTTCCTACCATACATGTAATATATCTTCTTTTTCTTGTCATCTTTTTTATCTTCTTTTTTTTTCTCAATTTGTTTCTCAAACTTGTTATAGGAGGTCATACCTATGTTGAACTTGATAACTCTTTATATCAGACCTAATGTGGACATGATATGAGGAGATATCAGGCCTAACAATAGGAAAAAAAGGAAAGAGTGATTTAGATTTTTCAAAACCTCTGGTCCACTATTAATAATGCCGAAAATAACAATGGAGAGCATATTTAGACTCCTTGTAATTTTAGAAATCTATAGGATCTAAAATCATTACAATTTGAGGTCTCTAAATCGATTAGTGGGTTTTCACTGAAACTCATTGATTGACCTAAAGACCTCATATTACAGTAATTTCAGGTCCTGTGAATCTCTAAAATTACAAGGAATCCAAATATGCTCTTCATTGTTATTTTTGGCATTCCTAATAACAGATCAGAGGTTTTG